>NC_072446.2:10000-647500 GCF_028878055.3 Symphalangus syndactylus
AGGAGCAGCGGGCCCGCGCAGGCGCAGAGAGGGTCGGCGGGCCCGCGGATGCGCAGAGAGGGGCGCCGGGCCCGCGCTGGCGCAGAGAGGCGCTGCGGGTACGCGCAGAGAGGAGTGGCGGGCCCGCGCAGGCGCAGAGAGGCCCACCGCGCCCGCGGAGGACCAGAGAGGCGCACCGCGCCCGCGCAGGCGCAGAGAGAAGCGGCGGGCCCGCGCAGGCGCAGAGAGACGAAGAGAGGCGCACCATCCTCGCGCAGGGGCTGAGAGGCGCGGCGGGACTGCGCAGGCGCGGAGAGGCGCACCGCGCGAGCGCAGAGAGGGGCGGCGGGCCCGCACATGCGCAGACAGGGGCGGCGAGCCCGCGCAGGCGCAGAGACGCGCTGCGGGCCGGCGCAGGCGCACACGGGCGACGGGCCCGCGCAGGCGCAGAGACGCGCTGCGGGCCCGCACAGGCGCAGACGGGCGGCGGGCCCGCGCAGGCGCAGACAGGGGCGGCGGGCCCGCGTAGGCGCAGAGAGGTGCACCGCGCCTGCGCAGGCCCAGAGAGGCGCACTGCGCCCGCGCAGGCGCAGAGAGTAGGGGCGGGCCCGCGCAGGCGCAGAGAGACGAAGAGAGGCGCACCGTCCTGGCGCAAGGGGTGAGAGGCGCGGCAGGCCTGCGCAGGCGCAGAGAGGCGCACCGCGCCCGCGCAGGCGCAGAGAAGGGCGGCATGCCCGCTCATGCGAAGAGACGGGCGGCGGGCCCGCGCAGGCGCAGACAGGAGAGGCAAGCAGGCGGAGAGAGGCGCACCGCGCCCGCGCAGGCGCAGAGAGGGGCGGAGTTCCCGCTCATGCGCAGAGACGGGCGGCGGGCCCGCGCAGGCGCAGACAGGGGAGGCAAGCACGCGCAGGCGCAGAGAGGCGCACCGCGCCCGCGCAGGCGCAGAGAGGAGCGGCGGGCCCGCGCAGGCGCAGAGAGGAGCTGCGGGACTGCGCAGACGCAGAGAGGAATCGCGGTCCCGCGCAGGCGCAGAGGGGGCGGAGGGCCCGCACATGCGCAGACAGGGGCGGCGGGCCCGCGCAGGCGCAGACAGGCGCACCGCGCCCGCGCAATCGCAGAGAGGGGCGGCGTTCCCGCTCATGCGCAGAGACGGGCGGCGGGCCCGCGCAGGTGCAGACAGGGGAGGCAAGCACGCGCAGAGAGGCGCACCGCGCCCGCGCAGGCGCAGAGAGGAGCGGCGGGCCCGCGCAGGCGCAGAGATGGGCGGCGTTCCCGCTCATGCGCAGACAGGGGCGGAGGGCCCGCGCAGACGCGCTGCGGGCGCGCGCAGGCGCAGAGAGGAGTGGCGGGCCCGCGCAGGCGCAGAGACGGGCGACGGGCGCGCGCATGTGCAGACGGGCGGCGGTCCCGCGCAGGTGCTCAGAGGCGCACCGCGCCCTCGCAGGCGCAGAGAGGGTCGGCGGGCCCGCGCATGCGCAGACCAGGGCGCCGGGCCCGCGCCGGCGCAGAGAGGCGCTGCGGGTACGCGCAGAGAGGAGTGGCGGGCCCGCGCAGGCCCAGAGAGGCGCGGCAGGCCCGCTCATGCGCAGACAGGGGCGGCGGGCCCGCGCAGGCGCAGAGAGGCGCACCGCGCCCGCGCGGGACCAGAGAGACGCACCGCGACCGCGCAGGCGCAGAGAGGAGCGGCGGGCCCGCGCAGGCGCAGAGAGACGAAGAGAGGCGCACCGTCCTCGCGCAGGGGCTGAGAGGCGCGATGGGCCCGCGCAGGCGCAGAGAGGCGCACCGCGCAGGCGCAGAGGGGGCGACGGGACCGCACATGCGCAGACAGTGGCGGCGGGCCCGCGCAGGCGCAGAGAGTAGGGGCGCGCCCGCGCAGGCGCAGAGAGACGAAGAGAGGCGCACCGTCCTCGCCCAAGTGGTGAGAGGCGCGGCAGGCGTGCGCAGGCGCAGAGAGGCGCACCGCGCCCGCGCAGGCGCAGAGAGGGGCGGCGTTCCCGCTCATGCCCAGAGACGGGCGGCGGGCCCGCGCAGGCGCAGACAGGGGAGGCCAGCACACGGAGGCGCAGAGAGGCGCACCGCGCCCGCGCAGGCGCGGAGAGGAGCGGCGGGCCCACGCAAGCGCAGAGAGGAGTGGCGGGCCCGCGCATGCCCAGAGACGGGCGGCGGGCACGCGCATGCGCAGAGAGGGGCGGCGGGCTCGCGCATACGCAGACAGGGGCGGCCGACCCGCGCAGGCGCAGAGAGGCGCACCGCTCCCGCGCAGGCGCAGACAGGCGCACCGCGCCCGCGCAGGCCCAGAGAGGCGCACTGCGCTCGCGCAGGCACAGAGAGGCCCGGCGGGACCGAGCAGGCGCAGAGAGGCGCGGCGGGCCCGCGCAGGCGCACAGAGGGGAGGCGGGACCGCGCGGGCGCAGTGAGGCGCGGCACTCCGGGGCTCCGCCAGGGGCGCGGCGCAGGGGGAGAGACGCGCGGCGAGCCGGCCCTTCGCCAGGGGCGCGGCGCAGGCGCAGAGACGCACGGCGACGCGGCCCCGTTGGAGAGGCGCGGCGCGGGGCGGAGACTCACAAAGGCGTGTCGCCGGCGGGGCGGGTGCAGCGCAGGCGCAGAGATGCACACCGCCGGGCCGAGGGTTGGGGGGCGTGCTGCAGGCGCACAGGTCCCATTCGCCCGCCGCCGGGCGGGGGGCCGTGGTGGACGCGGTGCAGGCACAGAGATGCACGTCGCCAGGGCATAGCGCAGATAGGTGGAACCTCAGTATTCTGAAAATCCGGGCACTACAGGACCTGCTTGTTCACGGTGCTGTGCCACTGCGCCTCCTGCTGGCGCCTAGGGCAACTGTAGCGCTCTCTTGCTTACAGTGGTGGCCAGCGCCTCCTGGTGGCGCCAGGGCACGCAGGGCCCTCTTGCTCACAGTATAGTGGCGGCACGCCGCCTAATGGCAGTTAGGGACGTTACAGGGCCCTCTTGCTCACAGTGTAGTGGAAACATGCTCAGCTGCTGGCACCTGTGGATACTGCAGGGCCCTCTTGCTCCAAGTGTAGTGGCAGCTGGCTCCCCTGCTGGCAGCTGGGGACACTGCTGGGCCCTCTTGCTTGCAGTGTAGTGGGGGCACGCCCTCTTCTGGCCGCTGGGGGCACTACAGGATCCTCTTGCTCAGTGTAGTGGCAGCACGCCCCCTTCTGGCAACCAGGGCACTGCAGGGTCCTCTAGCTCATGTTGTGGTGACCGTGCGCCACCTGCGGGCAGCTAAGGACACTGCAGGGCCCTCTTGCTCACAGTGTAGTCGTCATATACCCCTGCTGGCTGCTGGGAACACTCCCAGGCCCTCTTGCTGGCAGTGTCGTGGCAGTATGCCACCTGCAGGCAGATGGGGACTATGCAGGGCCCTGTTGCTCCCGGTGTGACAGCTGGGGTCCACTACTGGCCACCTCCCGCATCACTTAAACTTGGAGCGCTAGTTATTAAGCCCCATCAGTTCTGTAAATTCAAACTGAAATGGAGCTATTACTGGGGAGAGCTGATGTCCCAGTTCTTGTCTAACTTGGAAGAAAGATTTTCACCAAGAGGCAGTACAAAGATGGCAGACAACTTCATTGAAAAGAAATACAGTCTGAAGAGCTTATTGTAGAAAAATGAGGAGGAGTGGGCTGATTGTGCATGAAAACAGCCTAAGAGTCCAGTGCAGGGAATTTTATTTTGGACTTCTTCACATTCCTGCCTGTCTCAAGTCTCTGCCTGTTTTCTTTGGTTTTCCTGCTACTGCCTTAGGTCCCTCATTTGCCCCACTTAGGCGTGTGGGACCTCCTCACTGTTGGTTGAAGTACGTGTGGTGATGAATCTGAATCTACTCTGGCGCCACCCTCCTTCCCACCATCCCAGGCAGGCTGACAGCGGTGATGTTTGTACCTACTGTGCCTGCCTATCTCTTTTGAATGTCCATCTCTGCCCTAATCTGTATTTTTGGTGCCAGGTTTCTCTTAAGAATGTTCCCTTTGGCCTTCTTATGAGCATGTAGCTAGCAATATCCTGACATTTTTATTGCAGAGTGAACGATGATTGGGGCATGTTATGAGGAGTTCTAGGGTGTTTCTTTCTGCATAGGTACCTCTTCTCCCTCCTACCCACAATTGACAAATGCCCATCCACTCCGGCACTAGAGATGCTACTAATATGTGAATTTTTGGTGGTCCCTCCAGGTGCGCCTTCCCAGACTTTCCCTTTTCCACGAGCTCCCTCTCCTGTTCATGTCTAGTTATCTGTCTACTCTAACAGAACCCACTATCCTGTGTCTTTCCCCAAAATAGTGAGGGAATGATTAGTTGGAAACCGTAAGAAATGATATGCATGTAGATTACAAATTTACAACTTACACAAATAATCACTCAAAGTCATCCTTACACTAAAAATGCAAAACTATAGAATTTCTAGAAGAAACTATAGAAGAAAAGCTATGTGCCTTTGGGTTTGGTAATGAATTTTAACAAATGACACAAAAGGTTGATATACACAGAAGAAATGACAATGTGGATTTCTTAATATTTAAAGTTTATACTCTGGAAGAGATCTTGTTAAGAGAACAAAAAGACAAGCCAAATATTGAAGAAAATATTTGCAAAATACAGATCTGAGAATTTGTAATCAAAATACATAAAAAAATTGTTAAAACTAAACAATAAGTTAAACAGCCCAATTAAAAATGCACACAGATCTGAACAGACACCTCACCAAATAAGATGTACAGATGGCAAGTAAACATACAAAAAGGTGCTCAGCAAACTAGAGAACTGAAAACCACAATAAGATAGCACAGCTGGTCTATATCTCTTAGAACTGCTAAACTCTTTAAAAAATGACAAATTGCTGGAGGAAAAAGAGAAGTCTTTTCATTGCTGGTGGAATACAGTGTATAAGACCAAAATATGCCACCCCAAAATATAATGGTAGGAAACCAGAAAATGCCACCCCAATATATGTCCCTTTGGCTTAAGAATTATTCCAAGCTGATTATTTTGAAAAAAATTCTAACAAAAGAAGTTCTGAAAACAGAGTAGAAGTTACACTTCTGTAAGGAAAATTTACATCTATCAAGGAAATCCCCATTTAAAAGCTACCTCTCTTGACACCAAGAAGAGAAGGATAACTAAATCACTAAAGAGTCTTATCAATGGAGAATGCATGGACTTAAGTCCGTATAACAAACCTTACCCTTGTCTACCGTGCTTTTGCTGGTTAACTCCCCACTACTGCACCTCAAATCTTCTTTCTTTAAGTTGAAGATAGTATTTATGCTTGAATTGAAAGCCAGCTGTTGGAGATTTACTCATTTTTTCCCTGAGTATCTCCCATGTATCCATAAGGTATACATGTTTTTAAACTTTTCTGTTTTTCTCATTTGAACCTGTCAGTTTTTACAGAGGGTCCCATCTAAGAATTCCAAAAACATTGAAAATTTTTTTACTCCCCATTACAAGTTGGGCAGTTTTTTCTAAAGCTAAACAAGGCTCACCTTACAATCCAAAAATCACATTCCTAGGTATTTTGACAATTACTTTGATGTTATTTCCAAACAAAAGCTACCGTGCAATTATTTACAGAAGCCCTATTCATAATGACCAAAGGAAAAAAAAGGATTCAGAAAGTCTTACAATAAATGACTGTGTGGGAATCCACTCAGACATCAAAAACTGTTATAAAGATTATTTAAATGAAAACATTCGAGATACTGAAGATAAAGGAAGAAATCTTACCAGAACTTACTTTATGCAATTAAAGCAGAGCTCCTAGAAAAATACAACTGCCATTAACCCCTTCAAAGGAGTTTCCTGCAAATTCTGCTGCCATGGAGACAGTGTACTCTTTCCCATTAGCACTGATAAATGAAAATGAAATTCTACCCTCCCAACTGACTGAACAGATCCACTCTTGGCTGAGGGGACCCCAGAGTAACTTTCAAAACTGAGTTCTCAGCTTTGCTAGCATGGGATGATGGGGGTCAGATACACATCGTTATACCCCCTCCTTTGCTAACCATGTTGAGACTTTCTTCCTTAAGGATTTAACAGAAACAAGCCCCTTCAAAGGCTCCACCACTGATATTAACCTCTCTTTTCTTGCCTGATAAGAGACCACCCATGAGGGAGAGGTTCTGGCCAGCGTATAGAGGAGGCACAGAGCGAGTTTTCATGTTCTCTGCTTCACTTTTTAATGTCAGACGGCTGAAAACTCCACCCTGGGATCATGCTAACACTGCCATTTTTTGTACATGGGACCCATGAAGAAGCAAGAAACTCAATTGCGCATGCATGCATTTCTCCTTCCATAAATATTCATGACTCCTCCTAGAGCTTACTAAAGAAATGTATTTAGCCATTCCACTCAGCATAAATTACTATTTCCTTTACCTCCTCCTTGAAGCATCTCTTTCTGGCTTCTGGCTGGAGGCTATGCTTCCCAGCCTGTCAGAAGGACAACCTGCAGGCCCCAACTCTTTATAGGAAATAAATCTCTCATTGGGTGTGGTGGCTCATGCCTGTAATCCCAGCACTTTGGGAGGCTGAGGCGAGTGGATCACCTGGGGTCAGGAGGTTCAGAGGAGCCTGGCCAACATGATGAAAACCTATCTCTACTAAAAATACAAAAAAATTAGCCAGGTGTGGTGGTGGGCACCTGTAATGCCAGCTAATCAGGAGGCTGAGACAGGAGAATTGCTTGAACCCAGGAGGTGGAGGTTGCAGTGAACCAAGATCACGCCATTGCACTCCAGCCTGGGCAACAAGAGTGAAACTCTGTCTCAAAAAAAATAAACATAAAAATGAAGAAATGTCTCCTTTCCAAATTTATGAACCTCATCATTCTTCCATTGACAGCATTAAAAGGTTCAAAAAGACCTTTCCATACTCTCCCACAGAAGCCCTAGAAATTGTCATTTTGTTAATCATTTTGGATGCCTGAGAACTTGTAATCCAATGAGTAGAAATGTTGGTACCCCATTTATGGCTGTCAACCTGCCAGTTCTCAGGAGTTTGTATAAGCCTAAATCTGAAAGGATCTCATCCCATTAGGACCCTTGTCTCCCTTTCTGTTGCCTTTGCCCACTGGCTCTGGCAACAGTGGTCTTTCTTTCTCGTTGGCTATATTTGGATATGGGGGCTCCATCTTCTCTGCCACCTTAGGGAATGCCTTTTGCATGCATGGCTAACTCATTAAAAAGCCTACAGTTTCACTAAAATTTTGAGTGAGTACTCTCTGAAGCTGGGTTGGAATCTCAGGCTTCTTTGTCTGGAAGGTAACTCTTGGGCTATAAGTTTCTTATCTTAGCTCTGGTTTTGAGGCCTCTCTGTTCTCCTCTTGGGTTGGAAGTTATTCCTGGCTTTTTGTTTCAAGGTGTCTCTGTGTGATCTTAATCTTGCTCCTTTCATGGGAACTTGTCAATTGACTAAATTCTCCCTTCTCGAACCTCTGCTGACTCTGTGTTCCACCAATATGGAACAATTCTACTTCCTTTCCTGTTTGCACACCTGTAATCCTAGCACTTTGGGAGGCCCAGGCGGATGGATCACAACGTCAGGAGATCGAGACCATCCTAGCTAACATGGTGAAACCCTGTCTCTAATAAAAATACAAAAAAATTAGCCAGGCATGGTGGCGGGCGCCTGTAGTTCCAGCTACTTGGGAGGCTGAGGCAGGAGAACGGCGTGAACCTGGGAGGCGGAGCTTGCAGTGAGCCGAGATCACGCCACTGCACTCCAGCCTGGGCGAAAGAGCAAGACTCTGTCTCAAAAAAAAAAGAGAACAGAGGAATTCACACAAAGCTATAAGGACTGCAGCTGAAATTTGATAGTATGTTCTTAGCTTGGCTTTTAGCCCGAATAAGGTCTTTAAAAGTCAAATCTGAGATTCTGTATGAAAACTTCCAATGAAGAAACTTGAAAGCACCTATATGGTCGTAGCCTGTTCTTGCTGCAATTACGTAAATAATCAAGCAAAATATGACAAAACTAGACTTATTTTTAAAACAAGAATAGCCTTACTTTGATTATGATCAAAAATTATGGTTACTACAGACAGAAATTTTATGTTTCAATGGAAAACTATAACATGACCGGGCATGGTGGCACATGCCTATAATTCCAGCACTTTGGGAGGCCAGAAGTTCAAGACCATCCTGGGCAACGTGGTGAACCCTGTCTCTACCAAAAATACAAAAATTAGTTGGGCATGATGGCATGTGCCTGTAGTCTCAGCTAATCAGCAGGCTGAGGAGGGAAGATCATTTGCACCCAGGAGGTAGTGGTTGCAGTGAGCTGACATTGCACCTTTGCACTCCAGCCTGGGTGACAGAGCCAGAACTTGTCTCAAAAAAATTTTTTTAAAGGAAAACTATAGCCATTGTGGGTTATCAGATTCTAGTCTTGTTTCTTGTTTCTGGGCTATTTTTACCTCTTTGTAAACTAGATCCTCTCATCTGATGAATTTTTTCCCACAATGATACTTGGGGAACAAGAAGCCAAGTATTGTCTCTCCTACCAATGTATCTATTGTCAGTTAATTTGAAGGCCTCTAATCCTGGAACAACGTTAGAAGAGGAAGGTTTTGCTCCCTAAAATGCATAACCAAATTGTGGTACATTCATGCACTGGAATACTATTTAGCCATAGAAAGGAACAAGCTATCAACTCACACAAAGACATGAGTGAATCTCGCATGCACATTGCTAAGTGGAAGAAGACAGTCTGAGGAGGATACACACAGTGTGACCCCATTTAATGAGACACTGGAGAAGGCAAACTACACAGATGGGAAGCCATTGGCTCCATGGGGTGGGGGGTTGAAGCATTCCATATGATACTTTAATAATGGGATACCTACCACAATGCATTTGTTGAAATATGCAGAACTTTACAGCCAAATGGTTAAAGCAAACTCTATTCAAATTAAATGAAGTTAATCAAGATGAGGAGTATCCCAGGATAGAATACATTATGTGAAAAAGAATTTAACTATGCTACAAATTACTATGGTTTGGATGTGGTTTGTCCCCACAAAAACTCATGTTGAAATTTGACCCCCAATATGGCAGTGTGGGGCGGGGGGGCCTGGTTGAAGGTGTTTGGGTCATAGTGACGGATCCCTCATGAACAGATTAATGCCCTCCCACAGGGGTAAGTGAATTCTGCTCTCACAGGAATCGATTAATTTCTGCAGGAGTAGCTAGTTAAAAGGAGTCTGGCTTCCTTTGCTTCTCTCTAGCTTTCACTTTTGCTATGTGATCTCTAGTGCACCCCTTGCTCCCCTTCCACTCTCCACCATAAGGTGAAAAAGACTGAGGCCCCACCAGATGCAACTGCCCAATCTCAGACATTCCAGCCACCAGTATTGTGAGCCAAATGAACCTTTTTTACTTATAAATTACGCAGCCTCAGGTATTCTGTTACCGAAGCACAAAATAGACTAAGACAAAAAAATAGGTGAAAACTCACTGAAGATGTAGGGAAAATGGTGTTGACCTAAATCACTTTGAAAATGAATAGAATCTGTAGGCTGAAAGCAAATGAACTATACTTCATCATTGGATTCCATTTTATAAAGTTCTTTCCAACAGAAGCAATTGTTAACCATTGTAAAACCACAACATCTGTATCTGGAATAAAACAATGACTTACATAAGCTGCAGATGGTAGGAATCAGGCCTCTCACTGGTGAACTGGGAGGTTACAAATTAGCAAGGCGAGAAGGCTAGAATGGTTCATGTGATAGTAGATCAGAGGTGGAGACATCAACGTTGTAGGAAAAGAAAGAGAGATCAGACTTTACTGTGTCTATGTAGAAAGGGAAGACAGAAGAAATTCCATTTTGACCTGTACCTTGAACAATTGCTTTGCTGAGATGCTGTTAATTTGTCACTTTGCCCCAGCCACTTAGCCCCAACTTTGAGCTCACAAAAACATGTGTTGTATGGAATCAAGGTTTAAGGGATCTAGGGCTGTGCAGGATGTGCCTTGCTAACAAAATGTTTACAAGCAGTATGCTTGGTAAAAGTCATTGCCATTCTCTAGTGTCAATAAACCAGGGGCACAATGCACTGTGAAAAGCCATAAGGACCTCTGCCCCGGAAAGCTGGATATTGTCCAAGGTTTCTCCCCATGTGATTGTCTGAAATATGGCCTCATGGGATGAGAAAGACCTGACCATCCCCCAGCCCGACACCCATAAAGGGTCTGTGCTGAGGTGGATTAGTAAAAGAGGAAAGCCTCTTGCAGTTGAGATGGAGGAAGGCCACTGTCTCCTGCCTGTCCCTGGGAACTGAATGTCTCAGTATAAAACCCGATTGTACATTTGTTCAATTCTGAGATAGGAGGAAAACCTCCCTATGGCGGGAGGCGAGACATGTTGGCAGCAATGCTGCCTTGTTATTCTTTACTCCACTGAGATGTTCGGGTGGAGAGAAACACAAATCTGGCCTACGTGCACATCCAGGCATAGTACTTCCCCTTGAACTTAATTATGACATAGATTCTTTTGCTCACATGTTTTTTTGCTGACCTCCTTACTATCACCCTGCTCTCCTACCGCATTCCTCTTGCGAAGATAATGAAAATAATAAAAACAGGGAACTCAGAGACTGGTGCAGGTGCAGGTCCTTGGTATGCTGAGCACCAGTCCCCTGGGCCCACTTTTCTTTCTCCATACTTTGTATCTTATTTTTTTCTCAGTCCCTCATCCCACCTGATGAGATATACCCACAGGTGTGGAGGAGCAGGCCACCCCTTCATCTGCAACCCAATGTGGGTGCCTTTGTCTAGGGTGAAGATATGCTAAGAATGTGAGCATTGAGGACAGTGGATGAGAGATTCCTGAGTACATCCACCGTCAGCCTTGCGGTAAACTTGTGCGCTCAGAGGAACCCAGGGTAACAATGGGGCAAACGGAAAGTAAATATGTCTCTTATCTCAGCTTCATTAAAATTCTCTTAAGAAAAGGGGGAATTAAAACTTCTACAGAAAATCTAATTACACTATTCCAAACAATAGAACGATTCTGCCCATGGTTTCCAGAACAAGGAACTTTAGATGTAAAAGATTGGGAAAAAATTGGCAAAGAATTAAAACAAGCAAATAGTGAAGGTAAAATCATCCCACTTACAATATGGAATGATTGGGCCATTGTTAAAGCAACTTTAGAACCGTTTCAAATAGAAGAAGATAGCGTTTCAGTCTTTGATGCCCCTGAAAGCTGTGTAATAGATTGTAAAGAAGAGGCGGGGAAAAATCCAGGAAAGGAACGGAAACTTCACATTGTAAATAGGTAGCAGAGCCAGTAATGGCTCTGTCAATGCAAAATGTTGACTACAATTAATTACAGGAGGTAATATATCCTGAAACATTAAAATTAAAAGGAAAAAGTCCAGAACCATTGGGGCCATTGGGGCTAAAACCACGATGGCCACCTCCTCCTCAGCCGAGTAAGTGCTGGGGGAGGTAGCGTGAAACTAGGCTCGCTGCGACTTGGCTCCAGGCACTCATTATTGTCCAACCTACCGTTCACTATGGTGAAGGAGGAATTCAGACTCACCCTGCAGCTTCCTGTATAGGTCAAACAGTGGCCGCTCCCTAAGGAAAAGTTCGGGGTGCTACATAAAATAGTTAAAAAGCTATTTTAAAAAGGACATGTTTCACCCACTTTCTGTCTTTAGAATTCTTCTGTGTTTGTAATTCAGAAAATATCAGGCAGATGGCTCATGCTAACTGACCTAAGAGCGGTTAATGCGGTAATTCAACCTATGGGGTCTCTCCAACTCGGGTTGCCTTCTCCAGCCATGATCCCCTTTAATTATAATGGATCTGAAGGATTGCTTTTTTACCATTCCTCTGGCAAAACAGGATTTTGAAAAATTTGCTTTTACTATGCCAGCCATAAGTAATAAAGAACAAGCCACCAGATTTCAGTGGAAAGTTTTACCTCAGGGAATGCTTAATTGTCCAACTATTTGTCAGACTTTTGTAGCTCAAGTTCTTCAACCAGTTAGAGACAAGTTTTCAGACTGTTATTCATTATGTTGATGATATTTTGTGTGCTGCAGAAACAATAGACAAATTGTTACACATTTCTGCAGACAGAGGTTTCAAACGCAGGCCTAACAATAGCATCTGATAAGATTCAGATCTCTACTCCTTTTCGTTATTTGGGAATGCAGGTAGAGGAAAGAAAAATTAAACCACAAAACATAGAAATAAGAAAAGACACGTTAAGAACATTAAATGACTTTCAAAAATTGCTAGGAGATATTAATTGGATTCAGCCAACTCTAGGCATCCCTACTTATGCCATGTCAAATTTGTTCCCTATCTTGAGAGGGGACCCGTACTTGAATAGTAAAAGAACATTAACTCCAGAGGCAGCTACAGAAATTGAATTAGTTGAAGAAAAAATTCAGTCAGCACAAGCAAATAGAATAGATCACTTATCCCCACGCCAACTTTTGATTTTTGCTACTACACATTCTCCAACAGACATCATTGTTCAAAATACAGATCTTGTGGAGTGGTCATTCCTTCCTCACAGTACAGTTAAGACTTTTACATTGTACTTAGATCAAATGGCTACATTAATTGGTCAGGCAAGACTACAAATAGTAAAATTGTGTGGAAGTGACCCAGATAAAATCATTGTTCCTTTAAACAATGAACAGGTTAGATAAGCCTTTATCAATTCTGGTGCATGGCAGATTGGTCTTGCTGATTTTGTGGGAATTATTGATAATCATTACCCAAGAACAAAAATCTTCCAGTTTTTAAAATTGGCTATTTGGATTTTACCTAAAATTACCAGACATAAACCTTTAGAAAATGCTCTGATGGTGTTTACTGATGGTTCCAGCAAGGGAAAAGTGGCTTACACCAGGCAAAAAGAATGAGTCATTGAAACTCAATATCACTCAGCTCAAAGAGCAGAATTGGTTGCTGTCATTTCAGTGTTACAAGATTTTAATCAGCCTATTAACATTGTTTCAGATTCTGCATATGTAGTACAGGCTACAAAGGATGTTGAGACAGCCCTAATCAAATACAGTATGGATGATCAGTTGAATCAACTGTTTAATTTGTTACAACAAACTGTAAGAAAAAGAAATTTCCCGTTTTATATTACTCATGCTTGAGCACATACTAATTTACCAGGGCCTTTAACGAACGCAAATGAACAAGCTGACTTGCTAGTATCATCTGCCTTCATGGAAGCACAAGAACTTCATGCCCTGACTCATGTAAATGCAACAGAATTAAAAAATAAATTTGATATCACATGGAAAGAGGCAAAAAATATTGTACAACATTGTACTGAGTGTCAAGTCCTACACTTGGCCACTCAGGAGGCAGGAGTTAATCCCAGAGGTTTATGTCCTAATGCATTAGGGCAAATGGATGTCACACATGTACCTTCATTTGGAAAATTGTCATTTGTCCATGTGACAGTTGATACTTATTCACATTTCATATGGGCAACGTGCTAGACAGGAGAAAGTACTTCCCATGTTAAAAGACATTTATTATCTTCTTTTGCTGTCATGGGAGTTCCAGAAAAAAGTAAAACAGATAATGGGCCAGGATACTCTAGCAAAGCATTTCAAAAATTCTTAAATCAGTGGAAAATTACACATACAAGAGGAATCCCTTATAATTCCCAAGAACAGGCCATAATTGAAAGAAATAATAGAACACTCAAAGCTCAATGGGTTAAACAAAAAAAGGAAAAAGAGAGTAAGGAGTATAACACTCCCCAGATACAACTTAATCTAGCACTCTATACTTTAAAGTTTTTAAACATATATAGAAATCAGACCACTACTTCTGCAGAGCAACATTTTACTGGTAGAAAGAACAGCCCACATGAGGAAAAATTGATTTGGTGAAAAGATCAAAAATAATACATGGGAAATAGGTAAGGTGATAACATGGGGAGAGGTTTTGCTTGTGTTTCACCAGGAGAAAATCAGCTTCCTGTTTGGATACCCACTAGACATTTGAAGTTCTACAATGAACCCATCAGAGATGCAAGGAAAAATGCCTCCGTGGAGACGGAAAACCCCACTCGAGCATCATCAACTCACCAGGTGAACAAAATGGTGATATCAGAAGAAAAGATGAAGTTGCCATCCACAAAGAAAGCAGAGTTGCTGTCCTGGGCCCAGCTAAAGAAGCTGACACAGTTAGCTGAAAAAAGCCTGAAGAACACAAGGGTAACACAAACTCCAGAGAATATGCTGCTTGCAGCTTTAATGATTGTATCAATGGTGGTAAGTCTCCCTATGTCTGCAGGAGCAGCTGCAGCTAATTATACCTACTGGGCCTATGTGCCTTTCCCACCCTCAATTCAGGCAGCCACTTGGATGGATAATTCTATTGAAGTATATGTTAATAATACTGCATGGGTACCAGGCCCCACAGATGACGGTGGCCTTGCCCAACCTGAAGAAGAAGGAATGATGACAAATATTTCCATTGGGTATCATTATCTTCCTATTTGCCTGGGGAAAGCACCAGATTGCTTAATGCCTGCAACCCAAAATTGGTTGGTAGAAGTACCTACTGTCAGTGCCATTAGTAGATTTACTTATCACATGGTAAGTGGAATGTCACTCAGGCCACAGATAAACAATTTACAGGACCCTTCTTATCAAAGATCATTACAATGTAGGCCTAAGGGGAAGCCTGGTCCCAAGGAAATCCCCAAAGAATCAAAAAGCCCAGAAGTCTTAGTTTGGGAAGAATGTGTGGCTGATACTGCAGTGGTACTACAAAACAATGAATTCGGAACTATTATAGACTGGGCCCCTCGAGGCCAATTATATCATAATTGTATGGGCCAGACTCAATCGTGTTCACAGGTCCCATCCATCTGGCCCATTAATCTGGCCTATGATCGTGATTTAACTGAAAGCCTGGACCAGGTTCATAGAAGGTTAGAATCACTCTATCCATGGAAATGTGGTGTGTAAAACCCCCTTATATGCTATTTGTAGGAATCATAGATCTTAAACCAGATTCCCAAACTATAACCTGTGAAAACTGTAGATTGTTTACTTTCATTGATTCAACTTTGGATTGGCAGCATCGTATTCTGCTAGTGAGGGCAAGAGAGGGCATGGGGATCCCTGTGTCCATGTACCGACTGTGGGAGGCTTCCTCATCCATCTATATTTTAACAGAAGTATTAAAAGGAGTTCTAACTAGATCCAAAAGATTCATTTTTACTTTGATTGCAGTGATTATTGGTCTTATTGCAGTCACAGCAACTGCTGTGACTGCTGGAATTGCTTTACACTCCTCTGTTCAAACTGCAGAATATGTGAATAATTGGCAAAAGAATTCCTCAAAATTGTGGAATTCTCAGACCCAAATAGATAAAAAATTGGCAAACCAAATTAATCATC
The DNA here is from genome assembly GCF_028878055.3 of Symphalangus syndactylus. Taxonomy (NCBI): domain Eukaryota; kingdom Metazoa; phylum Chordata; class Mammalia; order Primates; family Hylobatidae; genus Symphalangus; species Symphalangus syndactylus. Next base: position 25,407 of record NC_072446.2, read on the forward strand.
TTAGACAAACTGTGATTTGGATGGGAGATAGGCTCATGAGCTCGGAATATCTTTTTCAGTTACAGTGTGACTGGAATACTCCAGATTTTAGTATGACATCTCGAGCTTATAATGAATCTGAACATCACTGGGACATGGTTAGATGCCATTTACAAGGAAGAGAAGATAATCTTACTTTAGATATTTCAAAATTAAAAGAACAAATTTTTGAGGCATCAAAAGCCCAGCTAAATCTGGTGCCAGAAACTGAGGCAATGGTAAAAGCTGTTGATAGCCTCACAAATCTTAACCCTGCCACTTGGGTTAAAGCCATTGGAAGTTCCACTATTGCAAATTTTATATTAATCCTTGTATGTCTGTCCTCTCTATTGCTAGTCTACAGGTGTACCCAGCAGCTCCGGAGAGACAGTGACCAGCGAGAACGGACCATGATGACCATGGCGGTTTTGTCAAAAAGAAAAGGGGGATATGTAGGGAAAGGAAAGAGAGATCAGACTTTACTGTGTCTATGTAGAAAGGGAAGACATAAGAAACTCCATTTGACCTGTACCTTGAACAATTGCTTTGCTGAGATGCTGTTAATTTGTCACTTTGCCCCAGCCACTTAGCCCCAACTTTGAGCTCACAAAAACATGTGTTGTTTGGAATCAAGGTTTAAGGGATCTAGGGCTGTGCAGGATGCGCCTTGCTAACAAAATGTTTACAAGCAGTATGCTTGGTAAAAGTCATTGCCATTCTCTAGTGTCAATAAACCAGGGGCACAATGCACTGTGAAAAGCCACAAGGACCTCTACCCTGGAAAGCTGGATATTGTCCAAGGTTTCTCCCCATGTGATTGTCTGAAATATGGCCTCATTGGATGAGAAAGACCTGACCATCCCCCAGCCCCACACCCATAAAAGGTCTGTGCTGAGGTGGATTAGTAAAAGAGGAAAGCCTCTTGCAGTTGAAATGGAGGAAGACCACTGTTTCCTGTCTGCCCTGGGAACTTAATATCTCGTTATAAAACCCGATTGTACATTGTTCAATTCTGAGATAGGAGGAAAACGGCCCTATGGCGGGAGGCGAGACATGTTGGCAGCAATGCTGCCTTGTTATTCTTTACTCCACTGAGATGTTTGGTTGGAGACAAACAAATCTGGCCTACGTGCACATTCAGGCATAGTACTTCCCCTTGAACTTAATTATGACATAGCTTCTTTTGCTCACATTTTTTTTGCTGAGCTTCTTCTTATTATCACCCTGTTCTCCTACCACATTCCTCTTGCCAAGATAATGAAAATAATAATCAATAAAAATTGAGGGAACCCAGAGACTGGTGCCAGTGCAGGTCCTTGTTATGCTGAGTGCCGGTCCCCTGGGCCCACTTTTCTTTCTCTATACTTTGTCTCTGTGTCTTATTTCTTTTCTCAGTCTCTCATCCCACCTGATGAGATAAACCCACAAGCGTAGAGGGGCAGGCCACCCCTTCAAATGTAAACTTATGTTTAGTTTAATATGGAGACACACAGTTCTACATAGAAAACTTTAAAATTAGGTGTGTATAGGTAGGTTAGATACACACATATATTCCTAGCATTGCTAATGAAGGACAAGATACAATGTACTCATTCAGCAGCCAGATGTAAGTTTTCCTACCATTCTGAAAGGAATCAGGCTCTTTGAAGAAATGTCTGATACTAGAACTGGGACAGTAAATATAGGAGCCAGGATAATCTTGAAGTATCAGAAAGTAATTAAGTACTAAAAAAATTGAAATATATCAAAGAAAAATAAGAGCCAATAATAAAAGCTACCAATGGCCAACACAGGAATGAATTGTGCAACACAATGCTGCAGTGTTGAATAATAACTAAAGCTGAAAGTAATTATCTAGGTGTCTGTATTTGTATACATAGGTGATTAAGCAAATGGAGTTGCATAGAAATCTCCTTTGCAAAAGAATTCCAAATAATTGATGTAGACACTCAGCCATCAAGAAGGTGGAGCCAACGCCTCACTCCATAAGTGTGGGCTCTGCATAGTGACTTGCTCCAAAAGAACACATGCAGTATTGACAAGGAGAAAAAATAACTTCACAGTGGAGAAACCTGACAAACAGTAGCTCTGCCAAATGATCCAAGTGAACATCAAAGATGACAGTTCACCTTGAGAACATGAAGTGACAATGGGGGACATTCTACAAAATTCCTGACCAATCCTCCTCAGTACTATCAAGGTTATCAAGAGATGGAAAGCCTGACACACTGTCACAGCCAGGAAGAGCCTACGTGATGACTACATGTCATGCGGGGTCCTGGATGGGATCCTGGGTCAGAGTAAGACAGAACTAAGGGAGTCCAAATGAAATATGAACTTTAGTTAATAATAGCTTATCAGCCAGGTGCGGTGGCTCAAGCCTGTAATCCCAGCACTTTGGGAGGCCGAGGTGGGCGGATCACGAGGTCAGGAGATCGAGACCATCCTGGCTAACACAGTGAAACCCCGTCTCTACTAAAAATACAAAAAATTAGCCAGGCGAGGTGGCGGGCGCCTGTAGTCCCAGCTACGTGGGAGGCTGAGGCAAGAGAACGGCGTGAACCCCGGGAGGTGGAGCCTGCAGTGAGCCAAGATCGCGCCACTGAACTCCAGCCTGGGAGATAGAGCAAGACTCCATCTCAAAAAATAAAATAAAATAAAATAAAAAATAAAAAAATAAAAAAAAGCCTATCAGTATTGGTTCATTAACTGTGACAAATTATGTAAGATATTAATAAGCCATGTGAGACACACTGATAGAAGATGTTAATGAGAGGAAACTAGGTTGCGGCTACATGGCAAATCTCTGCTTTTTTTTTGGCAATTTCTGTGTAAGTAAAAAAAGATGTAAAATAAAACTTTATTTAAAACATTGTTATATTTTTTAATGCTTCCTTGTTTAATTATTTATGCTGTGAATTACTAGTAATTGACATTGTTAACTAATCCTGTTTTTTTAAGTAAGAGCATTATGGCACAAAAAATTAAACAGTGCAGACTGATACATAAATCGAAACAAATGTTCTTTACATGTTTTCTGTTACAGTAGTAACAGGTATGTGTAAGCTTCATTATCATATTTTTTCTTGTGCTGTGGTTGTGTCCTGGGTTCATTCTCTAAAATGCTGATCACCTTAGACCAGGAAAAAAATAAACTTACAGACTCTGTTTCAATTCATGGCTAAATATTTTCAAAACAGTGACTTTGTAAAAATACGTTCCAATGGCAAATTCATTCATTGTGATGAGATCACTTATTCCAAAGACTTCTTGTCTTTATTTTATTCCCATGCCTACCTTTTAGCCATAATACAACAGAATCAAATGTTGGCCGTTGGGAAAAAATATTCAAAGAAAGAAAGAATGTGAACAGAACTTACAACCATGAAGATTCAATGTTTTACCACAATGCTTTCTAAAACAGAAGAGTGTAAAAGGATATTCAAAGTCAATTTCCTCGGCGAGGCTTTGCAGAAAATGAGGAAACTAGAGAAACAAAAATGGCAGGACATTCTACGGGTGATTTTCGATGTTGCTATGTTTTATGGGAAAAAAATACTTTACCTTTTAAAGAATCACAAAGAACTATTGGGAACCCAAACTCTGGAATGTTTGCAAATTTAATTGAGCTCCTATGTAATTATGTCTATGTAGCTAGGCATGAAGTTGATGGTTTTTTAAAAATCTATGTCTTAGTTGTGCAATGAACTACCCAATAAATAATTAATGCTCATAGGAAAACATGTTGGATTTGTGAAGGGAAAATAAATCTTGGGGACCCAAAATCACAAAGCTAAAAGGAAAAGTCAAGCTGGGAACTGCTTAGTGCAAATCTACCTCCCATTCTATCCAAAGTCACCCATCTGCTCACCAAGATAAATGCATATCTGATTGTCTCATTTGGAGAGGGTAATCGGCAACGCAAAATAATGAAACCATTTGTCCCTTACCTACCTATGACCTGGAAGCCCCATGTCTTGCCTTCTTTTCAAGTTGTCTCACCTTTCTGGACTGAACCAATGTACATCTTACACATATTGATTGATGTCTCATGTCTCTCTAATGTGTATAAAGCCAAGCTGTGCCACGACCACCTTGGGCCCATGTTGTCAGGACCTCCTGAGGAGGCCTCATGGGCATGCATCCTCAAACTTGGCAAAATAAACTTTCTAAAAAATCTGAGAGCTGTCTCAGATTTTCAGGGTTCATACATGTAATGTAGGATGTCAATGTTTATAAAACAGACATTATTCTGTCTACTATTACAAATATGCTGCCAATTAACCTTAGGCTTTCTCAACAAAATGAAAAATGATGAGGTACAAACAGTATATGTAAACTTAAATAATGTTGCAAGTTTTAATACGCCTACTTTTCAATTTTTCAATACTATTTTTACTACTTTAACACTGTAAGAAAAATGAGTAATTAAAACATGAATAAAAGTGTTTACAAGGGTTGCACGTGTTTCCTCCAGCCTCTGCCCATCCCCAGCTTTCATCCCAACGGTGCTGATGGTGACTCTAAGCATTTCTCCTTTCTCTATATCAAGATATCTCCCCAGAAACAAGCCCAAATCTTACCATATGTTCTGGCACGCTATGATGATGAGCAGTGGTGAGCAGCTGAAGCCTCAAGGAAGGGATGCTTTTGTAAAACAAGACTTGTAGAATATAACTTGTGAAAGTAAAGCCTATGGCAGAGTTCGTCCTCAGCACACGGGGAGCTGACAGGAAGCTTTTGCCTCACCTTCCTCAAAGGCCTGCAGCCACGTCTCCCCAGGTCAGTCTTAAGGACAATGAAACTCTGGTCTTCACTGTAGACACGCTACCACTGTAGACATGCTCCAAAGCCATGGTGACCCACCTTTGGGTGGGTCCTGAGGAGAACAAAGCTCTGGTTCTAATCCTAATCCTAACCCTGTCCCAAGACTTTGACCCTGAACCTAAACTCTGATCCCTACCCTGCTCCCTAATTCTCACCCTTACTTTGACCCTGACTTTGATCTTGACCCTGATCATGACCCCACCTCTAACCATACTTCCAGCCCTGACTCTGACCCAGATCCCAACCCTAACCCTAACCCTATTATTATCTTTATGATCTATCTCTAATCTTACCCTCTAGCTCTAAATAGCTGTACCCAACAGCACTTTTTAATTATTTAACTTCTTTTCCTTGAATTCTCTAAGGATATCCTAAAGGAGATGTCATTATGTATTTTGCATTCCCTCTAAGTGGTATGGCTTCAGATGTGAAGTTCTAATCCTTTGCAAGAGATAAAAAGTTTGGAGGGTAATAGTACTGGGTTGTTAGGGATGCATGTTGGCATTCATGATAGTCATTGGTGCTGTTCTCCAAATATTTTCAGTTCATTTTTTATGAATGCATTCTGACTGTTCCATCCTACCTACTTAAATTTTTGCATGGCCACATGACTTTTTTGTTTGTTTGTTTGTTTTTTGCCAATGGAGGTGAGATGAAATAACATGTCACTTTTTCAGAAGAGATCTCCAAGAAACAGAGTTCTATTCTGCATGCTTTTTTCTCTTTTCTATAGCAATGGGGATCTTATTGATGGTCCCTCCTTCGGTCTGGATTCCTGTGTTAGGATGACACAGCACAGAGCTACCTCTCACCTGACCCATGATGAGATGTAAATAAATGACGAAGATTTTTGACCCACTGAAATTTGGAGGTTGTTTGTCACCACAGTTTAACCTAGCCCCCATTGACTGATGCAGGGCTGAAGAATGAGTCCAAACTGGATCTGGACAAGACATGTGAAGAGCACTCCAGGCTGAGTAAAATTCAAGTGTTGTCTGAAAGATAACAGTGAGCACAATATGTTATTGGGGTGGGTGTGGGATAAATAAGTTATATCAGGTGAGAATAATGAGAAACTCAACTTTAAAAGATGGTGCTGATTTGGACTGTGGAGAGATCCAAATGCTCTGCTTAGCATTTGACATTGTGATGGATGAACCACTAATTAAGAGCCCAAAATGAAGGCTTGGGGTAAACATCTGAGGGTGTCTAATATCCCAACTTTTCATCCTAGAATGGGCAGAGTCCTTGACCCCCTTCTAGGGAGACTTCCAAAAGAAAAAAGACCTGCATTTCTTCAACAACGCACACTGAGAGACTTTCCTGCTCTTTTGACATGTGGCTAACACTCCTCACCTTTCATTCTGTCATCAGTGTTTCAGGGAAACACCTTTAACTCTCTATGATTTACAGGTTATTAAATGGCCCTTATAATTCCCTCCAGGGGTGGAAAACACTAATGATGATGGTGTCTGAGCTCACAGCAGCAAGCAGGCATGTGTGTTCAGCAGCCATGTGGCTCATTGCTAGGAGCTTACTAAATAAAATATTCTACAACATTGCTTAACACAAGGGGAGACGCTCCTGACTCAGAGCGTTTAATTGCTCACCTACTTCTTTTTCTGCCCTCTTGGGCTCCTAAAATGAAAAGAGCACTGGGGTGATAAATTGAGTCAAAGGGGTGCCAGCCGCATCAGAGCAAAATAGATTCCTAAAAAATCCCTGGCCTAAGATGACAGCCTTGGCTGGATACATTTGAATGTGCTGATAGTGGACATGGTAGAGTGAAGGTGGTTGAAATCTTCATATTAAAGAACTTCCACCCAGATTGCAAGAAAAGAGAGAGGAATGGAGATGGCAGCACGAGTTCCTACAATAAAAGCAGATGTTTTGAGATCAGTTATATTTGTTCTGAAAAAAATACAGAAACCAAAGTTTAGCCTGAGGCTACAATTAATTGGGCAACAAGCGAGAGGCACATATGGCATAGACAGATTTAAACATTTCTCCCTTATATTAATACAAGTACTAAAATTACAAATATATTGATTCCAAATAAAACAAATATTTAAAAAACATAAATATTTTAGCATGTTTATGGAATCTACAGTAGTTTTTGAAGGAGATCTCACAAACAGGTTTGGTTTTTGAAGATTAGAACTGATGGTCTAGAGAATTCATTTCATTCCAGAGAAAGAAAGAGATGAATTTCTTAGGTTTCTTCAGGAATGTGTCTAGCTTTGCCTAATCTTTGTTTGAACTATGGATGCAGCAGAAGAAAACATGAGGATTTCACAGATTTAAGGTGTGAATGGGCTACAAGAGGCAATTGGAAATTCTTTGTCATTGAAATGACAAAGGCTGCTGTGAAAAAAGCAGAGAAAGGGAATTTTTTTTAAAAAAAGCAAACAACAAAAACAAAAACCCCACAAAAAAGCAAACAACAAACAAACAAAAAACAGAGGAAGTATTCAAAACACACTGGGCTGTGACTGCTTCCAGGAATGGGCTACAAGAGGCAATTGGAAATTCTATTTGCTTTGCAACTGTGAGTTTTCCAGCCTGCTTCCTTTCTAAAGTATATTACTTTGTTTTTGGTTCATGAAGTTATCCATTTCTGTTTTCTGGAACAGCTATGTATTTTCTTTATCTATCATCTATCTATCCACCTGCCTATCATCTATCTATCTATCTATTTACTATCTATCTTTTCTACCTTTCGCTATCAAGACCTGGGGTCAAGCAGGATAGAATTCCAGTGTATGTTCACTCTACCATTTAAAAGAAGAGCTCTTGTAGGCGTTCTCCAACACATCATAAACCTGAGCTTTCTAAAACAGGGTGTGGCAAACTACCATGCATGGGCGATGTCTGACACAGTCTGCATTTGTAAGTAAAGATGTACTGGGACACAGTGTCATGCATGTGTTATATAATGTCTCTGGCTACTTTCATGGTATAATGGAATAGCTGAGTCATTGAGAGAGGGACCATATGGCTTGGAAAAAAATAATTAACATTTAGCCCTTCGCAGAAAATATTTGCTGACTCTTCTTTTAAAAGGTCTCTGTTTAGAATGCTAACTATTGCCTTCTGGATAGAATCACTACTCTTTACCACAATCAACACAGCTTCAACCCTGCTTCTATATCCAGCCTCATCTATTATTTCCGCTCCTTCTCCTGATTTTCCTTCTGGCCGTGCTGATGGATTGTCAGTTTCCCAGATGTGCGAGAATCTCTCCTCCCTTCTTGACATTCTCATGCTTTCCCTCTGCCTCTCAAGAACTTCCTGTCCCATCTCTCATGACAAATCTCTTCTTCATTCTTTAAGATGCAACCCCCTTTTCTCTTTCCTTAAAGAAGTCTGTCTGGCTCTATTTTGGGTGATGTGCTCCTTCTGCATCTCCCAGAGCCAGCCTGTGTGTGTCAGCTACAGCATTTATTTGCATCTCTGTGTCATATATCACCAAATCTGCCTAAGCTTGTGTGAGTCACTGCATGACAACTTCAGCCTCCACCAGCATTGTCCTCACTAACCACGAGGCTTAGACATTTGTCCAGTATGCTCAGGGTTGTGGGGTGGTAGCAGTAACCAGCTGATGAGCATCATTTCTTACATCAGAATCAAACCTGTAAATCTCTGCCATTCGTAAGTATTTGGAGTTTAAAATTGGCATAAAGATTTTCCTTAAAATAAGAACAAATGGCTTGAGTAGGCTTTTGGAATATATGATACTTCTGTTGGTTCATTTTGGTGTTCAGCATTCCCACATGAACCTAAACACGACTCTGCTCTTAGTAGCTGTGCGACCCTGGGAAAGTCACTCAATCACCCTCAGCTAAATTTTGTTGTGTGAGAAATGGGAAGAGAGTTGTGATTTTTATTTAGTGAGTAATAACAAACAAAAGGCATTTAGCTTCCTGGAACCTGGTATGTAGTAGATCCTCATGAAATACTAGCTCTGTTGATAAAACTAGACCGAAAAGACCTTTTGAAGTCAACAACAGTATCATGCAGTGAAGGATGAGATGAGAAGCTGCTGCTGCTGCTGCAGCCTGCAGCTCCTGGAGGCCCGTTTTGTCCATGATTTAGCAGGAATGCACTACCTTTACATGAGGAGACACTGCCCACAGGAACCAAGGCCATTCTTTGAAGACAAACATGTTTTAATAGACTTTGCATTATATAATAGTGTAATATAAATAATAATTTATTTACATTATTATGTTATGACTTTTGTACAGAGCTTTACACCTAGATATTCTGAAGTTGGTGGTCTGTGAGTGGCATCGAGTGATGACTGACACACTCTGACCTGGGGTAGAACAACACGTGTCCCTGCATTTGCTCAATTTCGGGGCATCACCACCTGCTTTCAAGAGTGTGTTTTCCTATCCTCCTGAGTTTTGCCCACTTAAGCAATGGTTTTGCTGTGATAAACAATTACACTATTTATCAAAATATTACTTTGGAGATTACTGGTTCACATAGTTAATTTTCAAGTTTTCTTAAAATATCAGGCCCTTAGCTAATGTCAGTGGCTCCAAGGATGAGAAGCTAAAAACACCTTTTTTTTTTTTTTTTTGGCCAAGACAAAAAAACAACACATTTCAAACTTTACTGTCTCATGCTAGTCCCTGGATAATTAGAAGTGAACACACTCCCCTCCCAGCCCAATCACAGCTAGTGAACAACCAAGATCTCCTGCAGGTGCCTTTGCCTTGGCTTTGTGAGCCTGGAGTTGCTGGCTGGCACTGGGCAGCAGACAGCAGAGCTGGTCCCATTTCTCCATGCTTTCCCCACTCTTTGGGGGACATGGGCACATTGAACAACCTGGGTCCTCACCTGGCGCTGACTGGGAAGCTATTTGATGTCCGGCTCAATGTGAACTTCTGATTTGAAAGGAGAGTATAGGTCACCCGGCCCCACTTACTCATTTTACCAAGAATGAAAATAAGGATCTATTCCAGACATGAGAGTACACATTGTAAGGCTGTGCAAGCTTGATGCACTTGTATCCACTCAGCACACACTTACTGAGTGCCAAGTGTCTCCAGCATGAAAGGTGCTCTAGTTCCTGGGGTTCAACCCTCCACAGAGGACAGCAGCACCTCAAGGGACAGAGGTGCAAAGAGCAATGTGGGGGCCCTTCTGCTGGAGAGGTGGCTAGGGAGGTCCTTAGAGGAAGTGACACCTGAGCTCTTCTCTGACGGGTGAAGCTGAATTACTTGAAGCTTACGGCAAAGAGGTGTCCAGGGAAGTGGAGCCTGTGAGCCAAAAGCATGAGCATAATGACTTGTCCAGAGAAGTGTAACAAGTTCCATATTGTTTTATGCCAAATCTGCACAAGAGTCACCAAAGGAAAGAGCAGGATCCTGGAGCCAGGGCCTTGGATTTCACCCGCTGGCAATGGGAATGTTCACTGGGAATTTTGGGGGGCAAAACATGAAAATGTTTCCTCTTAGCTCCAATTCTCTATCTCTCTGTCTCTTTCTGTCCCTCTCTCTCTCCCTTATATTTAATTTTTGTATTATCCTAAGAAAACACAGATGTCTCAGGCATGGGGTTTAGCAGCCTGCCTCTTTCTGGATGACCAGGGGAGCACTTTGGCCTCTGTGACCTTATTTACAATAATTCACGAATCTTGCAAAAAAAAAGTCATGGTAGCAGAGGTTAGAAAATCTCCTAGTGTTCCTTCTGACACTTTGAATTTATGATTAATATGTTTAATCTTCATCTTCTGAAAAGTCACCAGTTACACAGTGAGGACCATAAAGGGAGTCTGTTTCTGTGGTTTGTGGCTTCAACAGTCAGCAGTTCTGCAGCAACAGCATTGCATGTGGGTTTTAGGCTGACGATGCTCAACAGTGGACAATTCTCTTCACCTGCCTGGGCCCCACGGCCCGCCCTTCCATACAGTGCAGGGTCACAGCTGAGCTCTCCGAGACATCTCACAGGGCCTCGGCTTCTGAAGTATCAAGTGTCTTCTAGGTGAAGATTTGGTCTCATAGCCTTCGTGGCTTCTTCCAGGTAACCGTTGGTTTTATGACCTAACCCTGGTATATGTGTGACATATGTGTGAATGTGCTCCCTGTGGCAGAGCTGAGGAAGGACTCAGTCATCACAGATGCCAAAAGGCAAATGCAGTGTGCTTTTTTCCAACGCCTCCAGTCTTGTATTATTTTTACCCATCAGCCCATTTGAAAAAGAAAAAAAAAGCCTCCTCTTAGAATTAAATCCCCTCTGGAGATAATGAGCATTTTTTAAATCTTTCATTTTTTTTTAGTCGCATTTGCTCCCACTTCCTGCCAGGATCCACTAGAGGGCAGAGACACCCGTGTGTATTAGTGTGGCACTTGCTGAGTCATAATAAAAACAGATACCCTGCCCTCCCGGAGCAGAACTCCAGTGCCGGGGCCAGCAGCAGCAAGTAAGAAAACCTTGGTTTCTGTATCTGCGTCAGCTACACAGTGCTTGCACACAGGAGGCATCAGCCAGTTTTCTCAGTTAAAGACACAGAAACAAAATGTGTCCTCACTACTTTTTGAATTTACCATGTTATCTAATGTTTTAACTTAATTGAGTGAATAAACTCCCTATGCATCTGGACACATGCATGGAAAATTCACAAACATTTCAAATCAAAACAGAGTATTTTGCAAAAAGAAAATTTCTTATATATGTGCATTTCACTTTTTTTTATCTTTTAGTGATTTTAATGTAATGAAATTGAAAACGCTGTGCTTCTAAAAGACTTTTTAAGGAGCACGGTATTTTTCCGTTAAAAAATTGGCAAATTATCTTCTACTATAGATAGAAGTTAATTGGCTGAGGGTAATAAACAGAAGATTAAAAAACAAACATTATCCCCTGATATTCTATCAAGGGCTACAGTGAATTACACACCCTGGCATGGGTTTGCACACCACGTGCTGGAAGCCAGCAGTCATGCAGGCCATGCTCTCCCACATTTGGAAAAGAAGCCCATGATTTGCAGATAACGTGACTGTATATTTAGAAAACCTCATCATCTCAGCCCAAAATCTCTTTAAGCTGATAAGCAACCTCACAAAGTCTCAGGACACAAAATCAATGTGCAAAAATCACAAGCATTCTTATACACAAATAACAGAAAAACAGAGAGCCAAATCATGAGTGAACAGTTCATGAGCAATTCACAATTGCTTCAAAGAGAATAAAATATCTAGGAATCCAACTTATAAGGGATGTGAAGGACCTCTTCAAGGAGAACTACAAACCACTGCTCAGCGAAATGAAAGAGGGTACAAACAAATGGAAGAACATTCCATGCTCATGGTTAGGAGGAATCAATATTGTGAAAATGGTCATCCTGCCCAAGGTAATTTATAGATTCAATGCCATTCCCATCAAGCTACCAATGACTTTCTTCACAGAATTGGAAAAAAACTACTTTAAAGTTCATATGGAACCAAAAAAGAGCCCGCATTGCCAAGACAATCCTAACACGGAAGAACAAAGCTGGAGACATCACACTACCTGTATTCAAACTATACTACAAGGCTACAGTTACCAAAACAGCATGGTACTGGTACCGAAACAGAGATATAAACCAATGGAATAGAACAGAGCCATCAGAAATAATACCACACATCTACAAGCATCTGATCTTTGACAAACCTGAGAAAAACAAGAAATGGGGAAAGGATTCTCTGTTTAATAATTGGTGCTGGGAAAACTGGCTAGTCATATGTAGAAAGCTGAAACTGGATCCCTTCCTTACACCTTATGCAAAAATTAATTCAAAATGAATTAAAGACTTAAATGTTAGACCTAAAACCATAAAAACTCTAGAAGAAAACCTAGGCAATACCATTCAGGACATAGGCATGGGCAAGGAATTCATGTCTAAAACACCAGAAGCAATGGCAAAAAAAAAGCCAAAATTGACAAATGGGATCTAATTAAACTAAAGAGCTTCTGCACAGCAAAAGAAACTGCCATCAGAGTGAACAGGCAACCTACGGAATGGGAGAAAATTTTTGCAATCTACTCATCTGACAAAGGGCTAATATCCAGAATCTACAATGAACTCAAACGAATTTATAAGAAAAACAAACAAAAAACCCCATCAACAACTGGGTGAAGAATATGAACAGACACTTCTAAAAAGAAGATATTTATGCAGTCAAAAGACAGAAGAAAAAATGCTCATCATCACTGGCCATCAGAGAATTGCAATTCAAAACCACAATGAGTTTTTTTAAACTATCCAGAAATGATCCACCTTGCTTTGGAAATTGAGATTACACTTGCATGGATAGTAAAGATAACCAGGTTACAGAGTACTCTTTCTCGTTACTGGAAAGCAACTTCAACAAGGTCCCAATTAAATTTGAATCAAGTTATTAGCTTCTATGGTTATGGTGCCTTGAACATCCAAGTATAATCCAGTAACAGAGGAAGATATTAAACTAACAGGTCATGGTTGAGTCAAGTAATTAAAACCCTAGGCAGAGCAGGAGGGAACTTCAGAAGAGTTGTTACATCCCAGAAGAACAGTTCTGAAGTACCCTGGAGACCTTTCTAATAACATAGCAACTAACAGTTCATCTAGCAATGAGGTACCTGATAACTGCACGGTGAACGTCTTTATAATGAGCTTTCTTGGCATACCCTATCCTCTTTAATCACCTACAATATACCCTAAGATGAGATTTTAATAACAGAAATAGGCACTTACTCAACAATACATCACTATGACTATTTTTGTAACTTACTGGTACAGAATAGAGCCTACTTCTTTATGACTCCAGATTGTGTCATTGATTTATTGGGATGTCAGAATTTCAACGAGTTGGATTTTTTTTTTTCTTTTTGAGACCGAGTCTCTCTCTGTTGCCCAGGCTGGAGTGCAGTGGTGTGATCTCCACTCACTGAAACCTCCGCCTCCTGGGTTCAAGTGATTCTCCTGCCTCAGCCTCCCCAGGAATTGGGACTGCAGGTGTACACCATCACACCTGGCTATTTTTTTTTTTTTTTTTTTGGTAGAGACGGGGTTTCACCATGTTGGCCAGCCTGGTCTCAAACTCCTGACCTCAAGTGATCCACCCGCCTCAGCCTCCCAAAGTGCTGAGATTACAGGCGTGAGCCACTGCACCCGGTCAGAATTATTTTAAATCAAGATGCTTGCCCTGTGACCTCAAACAACTCAAGACATTGGTTCTAGCTATCCTGTAGTTTTCCCTTGATTAATATTCACTTATTGCTTATTAAGGAAGATGCAAATAAGCATGCTATTCCCAGCAGAAAGCATCACTACATCAAAGGTAGAAAAAAGAATCCTCCTTGACTTATGAGGACTAAATAAGAGACAAAGCAGGTAAAGATTCCTTTGTACAGGCTGAGAAAATGAATCATAGTAATGAATGAATAAGCCTGAGACAAATCAAAACAGCAAAGTATGAGGAAATATTTGGGGTAAATCACATGATGCCAAGGCAGCTTATACTTACCATATCTCACATAATGAACAGTGAGTCCAATACACACTGCCAGGACGATCAGGGATATGAAGATGATGAGGCCGATGAACCAGGGCTCCCAACAAACTCTTTTCCTAGCCCTCACCACATCTGGCCTAAGGAAGAAAGTAAATAGATAGAGTATTTCAGAGCATGCAACACATCCACTCCTTAGACAAAACAGATATTTTTGGGGAATAAAGGACATTCAGTTGGAGGGTTGTGTACTGTCTGGGTTTAGAGCACACCCTGGTTCTAGGCTGCTGAGGCCAATCCTGATTCTGACTCCTGTTTCTGGGCAAGTAGTTTGACTTTTCTGTGCTTCAGTTTCCTCATCCATAAAAGGAAGATGATAATGATAGTACCTATTTCATAAGATTAGGGTTAGGGCTAACAATGCCTGACATGTAGAAAGTGCAATATTAAATGTTATCTATCACTTGTTGAGCCAGCCATGTACTTGATATAGAGTTAGACACTCAGGAGCTATAGAAATATTTTAAGCCTTTTCCCTAGCACTCTAGAATCTTAAATAGCCTTTGAAATGTGTTACAGCTTGAAGCATACCAGGTTTCACATAGAGTTGCTAATTCTATTCTTCTAATTTTCTGATCTATTACCAAACCAAACTTTGAGGATACATAGAACAGACAACCAGAGGCCGCTTCCTAAAGAACCTGAGGTTTTGAGCTAATATTTACCTCTAAGCTTTAATGATGCTACAGGAGGCTGGACACGGTGGCTCACGCCTGTAATCCCAGCACTTTGGGAGGTAGAGGAGGGCAGATCACGAGGTCAGGAGATCAAGACCATCCTGGCTAACACCGTGAAACCCCGTGTCTACTAAAAATACAAAAAAAATTATCCGGGTGTGGTGGTGGGCGCCTGTGGTCCCAGCTACTCGGGAGGCTGAGGCAGGAGAATGGCATGAACCCAGGAGGCAGAGCTTGCAGTGAGCTGAGATCGCGCCACTGCACTCCAGCCTGGGCAACAGAGCGAGACTCCGTCTCAAAAAAAAAAAAAAAAGATGCCACCGGAAATTCTTTTTGTATGAGATTCCCTCAACTTCTCCTATTTGTTCTGCCTTCAAAAATACAAGTTACTGAAAAACATTGGTCCACATGATTTTTGTTTGATTGGTAAAGTTGCTGTCCCATTGGGTTATAATATTTGGTAAGCAAACTCTAAAGCCAGAAATGTGAAATAATAAGTCAGAGATGACTAAGGAGTTTGAATACGATACTCTTATTTTAGATTTCTTGAGGCATTTACTATGCCAGTGTGTGCTGTGCTTTTTTTTTTCTAGAGTGCTGTCTGCTACATGAGGACTTGAGGAAAACATGATATTCTCCTGGAGGAGTACTGGGTGTTGAATCAGAAAAAGGAGAATTCTAAGTGCAGCCCTTTCCATAACAGATCTGCGACTTGGACAAATCATTTAAACTTCGAGCTCAATTTCTCCTTGTATCAGTAAAGAGTGGGATAACCATTCCATCTAAAGCACTTTGGGACCTAAAATTAGATCATGAATGTGTAAACAGCAAAGCATTTTACAAAAAATACTTTTTGTTTACAAAAATCAAGAACACTCTGTTTCCTGATGATATAGGATCAGGAAGTGATGATATTATCATGTTGGCCCCTGTCACACCATCATTACATCCTGTCTCTGGCTGGACACAAAATAAACAGCATTGGCACAGAAGTCAATGGTGTTATCATCGCTATACAATCCTGTCCCTGGGAAAGGCACTGAGATGTAGTGGAAGGCTCCAGGGACTCTGCTTGTTCTCCTGCCTTGTTCCTGTGATTTTTCCACAGGGCCGTAACCAGGGAAGCTTTATCTTACTCTTCCCAACCTTTCCCATCTCCAGTTTTCCCTTGAGTAGAATTCCAAACACCTGTTCCTAGAATGGCAATTACTGCAATATAAAAAGTCTTCTCCACAATGAGGTTACGTTTTACCTGCAACAGTGCCTAAGAAACCCGCAAAACTGCCTCCTGTTCCTTCATCCCTGAATGCTTGCTATTAATCTGTTGCAGAAGAAAGGAGATGCCTGTAACAGACGTAAGCAAAACTTTGAGGGGGAATACGGGGAGAGGAGGGTTTCTCAACTAATATCAAAACATGTCGGATGAAGAATATGAATGTGTGCTTGTAGAAAACATGAAATCATCAAAAGTATATGATTGTTATGTAGAATTGTGAAATATTAGACGCGTTCTATTTGTTCTGCAGTAAGTTTTTTGTTTTTTGTTTTTTTTTTTTGAGACGGAGTCTCGCTCTGTCGCCCAGGCTGGAGTGCAGTGGCGCGATCTCGGCTCACTGCAAGCTCCGCCTCCCAGGTTCACGCCATTCTCCTGCCTCAGCCTCTCCAAGTAGCTGGGACTACAGGTGCCCGCCACTACGCCCGGCTACAGTAAGTTTTAATCAAGACAAAAATGTAGACACTGCATCCATTCTATTGATGAGGTAGGTTTCATGTATTAACATTAAAAAGGTTAATGATAAGTTTTAATTTTAAAAAGTTATAGAATAATATGCATTCCATGTTTCAGTTTTTATAAATAAAACTATATACATGTGTGCATAACAAAATATATAGAAGACACAACAAATATTTATTAGTAAGAAGCAGAATAACATATAAGCAAGAAATTTTAATTTTAATTTACGGTTTTGTTTGTTTTGTGGTGGATTTTTTAAGAATAACATTATGGCTTTTGAATTAAAAAAGAGAGAGAGAGACATAGGACGCTCTTAAAATATGAAAAAAAAAACTAAGGAAGATTATAGATGTATTTTCATGGAATTTACATCACTGCAGTGTCCAAGGTACCACTGTGATTCCTTTTCTGACCCCCACCTTCCCACATTACTCACAACTATTTTAGTGACATGCTGTCCTGGTTGGATAGAAGAAGACAAAAGGGATAACATGGGACAAAGAAAAAAGAGAATCCAGTCAAAAATACTTTGAATAAACAATTAAGAGATTATATTTCTGAGCCCTGCCACCAACTCATTTATTATATAGTCTTGTACACACAGATTCAATTATCTGTCTTAATTTCTCCATGTGAAAAACAAGGATAATAAGTCCAGACCCCTCCTAACCTAATGAGCTAGGTAGAGATAAAAATGATAAGGCCGTTTGGTACTTTGAGCTCCCAAGTGGAAAAATCATTGTACAAATAACAAGGATGATAATTATCATCACCATTATTTTAATTATTCGTAATAGTGGTAGTGACCACATTACTAAGATGTTTGTCATTTGAAACATTATTTGTTCTTTTCCCAGTCTGTATAGCATTGTTTTTCAAACTGATTCACACTATTTTTTTAGCTTTTTTGAGATATAATTGACCCCATTTCTTAATTACTTTTTTATTTTCTCAGTAAGTGATTCAATACTGAATTCCTTCAAATTAGACGTGAAAAAAGTATGCTCAAAGAAAGTAGTAAAGCGAAGGACTAAATTTATTTTACCTATCAACAGACATTTGTATAATTAACCTCCTCCTGAACATACGTAAACACTTGTCCAGTCTTTATTTCCATCTATCAAAACTTATGTGCACCTATTCATGTAAAATCACCTTCAGATAGACTGAATTCTAATAGCTTTAGTAATATCAAATTGCCTTCTTTATATGATTTTCTTTTCAATCTGGAGACATGTATAATTAGTGACAAGTCAAGTGAATATAACAGTTAAAGTATGCTTATGTTTTTTAGCCCCGAATTACCAGAAAACAAGCAATATGTTTAGAGCTGCATTATTATTATCACTTATTAATGTGTCATTTTTAGAATAGTGCTAAAAAAGAAAAGCAGCAGCAACAGCAAAAAGACAAGGGGAAAAATGTACTAAAAGTAATAATGACAAGTCAAGGCTCAGTGTTTCAAAGAAAAATTTACCAGAAGAAGCCTCTTCACAGCAATACCACCAATCAATAGTGGGTCTTTTAAAAAAAGAAAAATTATACTTTAAGCTCTGGGGTACATGTGCAGAATGTGCAGGTTTGTTACATAGGTATACACCTGCCGTGGTGGTTTGCTGCACCCATCAACCCGTCATCTACATTACGTATTTCTCCTAATGCTATCCCTCCCCTAGTCCCCCACCCACTGACAGGCCCCAGTGTATGATGTTCCATTCCTTGTGTCCATGTGTTCTCATTGTTTAACTCCCACTCATGAGTGAGAACATGCAGTGCTTGGTTTTCTGTTCTTGTGTTAGTTTGCTGAGAATGATGGTTTCCAGCTTCATTCATGTCCCTGCAAAGAACATGAACTCATCCTTTTTTATGGCTGCATAGTATTCCCTGGTGTATGTATGCCACATTTTCTTTATCCAGTCTATCATTGAAGAAGAAAGGAGATGCGTATAACAGACATCACTGATGGGCATTTAGGTTGGTTCCAAGTCTTTGCTATTGTGAATAGTGCCGCAATAAACATACGTGTGCGTGTGTCTTTAAAGCAGCATGATTTATATTCCTTCGGGTATATACTCAGTAATGGGATCGCTGGGTCAAACAGTATTTCTGGTTCTAGATCTCTGAGGAATCGCCACACTGTCTTCCACAATGGTTGAACTAATTTACACTCCAACCAACAGTGTAAAAATGTTCCTATTTCTCCACATCCTCTCCAGCATCTGTTGTTTCCTGACTTTTTAATGATCGCCATTCTAACTGGCATGAGATGGTATCTCATTGTGGTTTTGATTTGCATTTCTCTAATGACCAGTGATGATGAGCTTTTTTTCATGTTTGTTGGCTGCATAAATGTCTTCTTTTGAGAAGTGTCTGTTCACATCCTTTGCCTACATTTTTATGGGCTTGTTTTTTTCTTGTAAATTTAAGTTCTTTGTAGATTCTGCATATTAGCCCTTTCTCAGATAAACAGATTGCAAAAATTTTCTCCCATTCTTCCGGTTGCCTGTTCACTCTGATGATAGTTTCTTTTGCTGTGCAGAGGCTCTTTAGTTTAATTAGATCCCATTTGTCAATTTTGGCTTTTGTTGCCATTGCTTTTGGCATTTTAGTCATGAAGTCTTTGCCCATGCCTATGTCCTGAATGGTATTGCCCGGGTTTTCTTCTAGGGTTTTTATGGTTTTAGGCCTTATGTTTAAGTCTCTAATCCATCTTGAGTTAATTTTTGTATAAGGTGTAAGGAAGAGGTCCACTTTCAGTTTTCTGCATATGACTAGCCAGTTTTCTCAACACCGTGTATTAAATAGGGAATCCTTTCCTCATTGCTTGTTTTTGTCAGGTTTGTCAAAGATCAGATGGTTGCAGATGTGTGGCATTATTTCTGAGGCCTCTGTTCTGTTCCATTGGTCTATATATCTGTTTTGGCATATGTTACGTATTTGACAGTAGCTTAGCTCTTAGGATTGTGCCTGCTTATCCTGTCAACAAAAGTATTTGAGATGTGTTTTACTTTGTGAAAAGCCCAAACCAGCAAGCATTGGTAACATCATTCATCCTTCTCACACTTTCTAGAACAAGACTAGAAAAATATGCACAGTAGAATTAAAAAAGAATATTATATATATGTACATGGATTATATATTTTCATTGCTGTTTTTTAAAGAATAAATACAAGCAAATTATTCCATATAAAATTACAAATAACATATTTCTGCCTTATACACTGGAAGACAAAACACATCTATAAGTATCTAATAGCATCATCCAGGCCCTTGGGCTGAATTACAATGTTCGCATTCCATACCATAATAATTACGGCTAGTTCTCATAGAGAAGTTACAAAACCCAGAGTTTAACTATTTCTATTTAACGAACCATAAAACTTAAGTGGCAGTATCTTTCCCCTACCTTTAAAAGGAGGTTGTGAAGATTGCATATGATATCAACAGACTTTGTTAGATAGGTGTACTACATAAATATTAGTGGCAACTCAACAGTAAGGAATGTCTCTGACCTCCACTGTGATTATCATCAAGGTCTTTATTAAGTTCACAGCTAGATATGGTACAGCACAGGTGACTACAAACTGATATTTCAGTTGACACTTGGCCTAATCTCTAGAAATTTGCAGCTACGTACAGATAGGTGAGTTGCAAAAAAATTAAAGATATTATTAAGTAATTAGTTATGGGTTTATAGACTTAAATTAAGCTACTGAAGTTTGAATTCTACTGATATAATTGCTTTCTTCTCCTCAAACCCTTTTTAGTTCAAGATAATAAATTGGCGTTATCTGAGTCAGCAACTTTATACGCAACAATATCCCACAGCAAAGTTAATGAGGGATGCCATTGCAGACAATCATAGGGAATTCTACACACTTCAAAGTGTGAAAGAAAAATAAGAATTGACAAGCAGTGTGCTGATATCATGGCAAGTGTATCAGAAGAAAATGATTGGGAAACCTGAGATAGAGACACTCTTGTGGCTGCTGATAGATAGCTTGAGACTTTCAGAAACTACCGAATCTTCCTGTTGACATTGTCTAGATGACTCCAAGAAAGTTTGCATGATACAATGGAAGTAGATCTAAACTGGAAAACCAGTAACGTATGTCTTAGTGTTAGTTCAAACAGATGAGAAATCTGAGAGCATATTCCACATCACACGAGTTCTAGCATCCCCTGAGCCCCAACTTGTATGATGTTGAGAGCTCTCCTTTTCTTCACATGTTAAAAAATCAGTGGAAATTTAAATTGATCTAAATGTTCTTCAATTGCCAACCAAGCTAATGTTCCATGCCTCACATAACACAAAAATATTAAATATCCTAATTAAAATTCAGCATTTATTGCCGGGTGCGGTGGCTCATGCCTGTAATCCCAGCACTTTGGGAGGCCGAAGCGGGCGGATCACGAGGTCAGGAGATCGAGACCACGGTGAAACCCCGTCTCTAATAAAAATACAAAAAATTAGCCAGGCGTGGTGGTGGGCACCTGTAGTCCCAGCTACTCAGGGAGGCTGAGGCAGGAGAATGGCGGGAACCTGGGAGGCAGAGCTGGCAGTGAGCCGAGATTGCGCCACTGCACTCCAGCCTGGGCCACAGAGCAAGACTCCGTCTCAAAAAAAAAAAAATTCAGCATTTATTAAACAATCAGATTTCAGGTAATTTTTCAAATGCCTCATTTTTCTGTTGACTACAATGTCAGATAATTTGAAATAATTTGCAGTCAAACTAAGAGACTACAAGTTATTTGAAACGATCTAAGTACCATACCTGAGAAAGCCAGACTTTGAAAATCATACTTTACTACTTGCTTTGAGAAGTTGGTTAAGGGGTACATAAGTATGGATAGAAGGAATAAGTTCTACTATTCAGTACAGTAGGGAACTTTTAGTTAACAATATCTTGTTGTGAATTTCAAAACAGCTAGAAGAGAACTGTAATATTTCCAACACAAGATGGTGATAGACATCCCAGTTACGTTGATTTGATCATTACACATTACATACAAGCATCAAAATATCACAGATACCCCCAAAATATGTATAACTACTACGCATCAATTTTTTAAAGTCTCTAGACCCTGATTAAATTGTGCCTGAATGTGACAGTTGGGCCACATGCTAACAGCCTGTTGTGTCCTCTGGCTTGCTGTTTCCTTAGAAAGCACTCTAAACCATACACTAAGAATTCTTTAGACAATCTAGAAATTTCTACATGTAACAAAATTCTATCTGAATTAATTCAGCAATGAAGAGAAATTGAAAAATGTATAGACCTTGTCAATGTTTAAATAATTCTTCCAAAATGAAAAGTGAGTTTTCTTGATTAAAGAATTTTCTGCCTGAGTTACCGACCTGAAATATATGTAAGAATTCAGTTTTAATTTTTGGATGGTACACAAAATTTATGAAATTTTTTATTATATACTCACCTTGACAATTATGTTCTAATATATTGGTATTTAATAATAACATAGTAAAATAAGCTCAGGTTCATATTAGAATAAAGTAGGATTTCTGTGCTAATTAATACCATAAAAATTATAAGAAATGCATTATTGTACCCAAAAGAACAAATACTTTTAGTTACCAATGTCCATGTGTTCACTTCATATCTATATACTGATGACTACAAAATCCACAACTGCAGCTCAGCTCACTTGCCTACACTTCAGAACTATATATTGACCAGCCTATGTTCATCACAATGGGCTATACCTCTTACCGTTCAAACTTAATACAGCTGTACTAGAAACTCCTAGACGCCTATCCCAAATATTTATTCTTTTTTTCCTAATAACAGAAACCTTGATCTTTGGTTAGGCACACAGCCACCAGAAAAATCAAATAATGCCCCTTGTCTGTAAGAGTCAGCATGTGAATACTTTCTTTCCCATGGAGTCTCTATTTTGTCAGCTAGAATTCTAATGTGCATTTCACAGTTAGAATACATATGTGCTGGTGGAAGCAAAGGTTGCCACAGTAGACCAGGATTTGGAAGACACATAACCAAGCTGGTAGAACAGCACAATAGTGGGAGCCTAGACTCCTGATTATTTTGTGAACCTCCCTACTAGCTCTTCCCTGCCTATCTCCAGAATTGTTTCGCATTAAACAGAACAAAATTCCATTTTATGTAATCCCCTGTTACTCTGGGTTTCCTGTCACTCATAGCTAAATCCAATACTATTATAATATGCAAAACAGATTGTTGCAATCAAGGGAAATTGCCATTTTCACATAATGATCTTTGGGAAAAGAGGACATGAAGACACATATTTACTAATTCTCTTGCGAATTCTGTATATATGAAAGATGGTAAACTATTTTAACTTAATTTTCTCTAGCAGCATAATTTTGAGATACAATTAATTATAATATTAATATGTCAGAAGACCAAGGTTCTAGTCAAGAGCCTCCTTGTAACAAGCTCTATGACTTCAAGCAAATGACTTCCATTTTCTTGTTTAGTGGATAAAGACTTGGGCTTAGGCATCCAACAGCTTGGGATTAGTCCTAACTGCCTGTTACCAGCTAGGTGGCAGTAGGAAAGTTACTCACCCTCTCTAAATCTACATTTCCCCACCCACAAATGGAGATAATGATAGGACCTAACTCAGAAGATTCTTCTGAAGATTAAATAAAGTAACACAAGGCAGATGGCACCATGCCAGGCACACAGTAAATACACCAAAAAAGTTGGCCATTTTCATTACTTCCTCTTTCATAATGAAAAATTAGTTTTAAGGTGGGTTGAAAAATCCACCCAGATGCCTCACATATGCCTAAGGGAATAAAAGGAAGGTAGAGGAAGCTTCTAGCCTCTATCCCACTCCACCCACAGCAATTCTGCTCCAAACATCAAGGGTCTGCATTAAGCTTCCAGTGCAAAAAGGGATTCAACTAGTAAAGAAAACTTTAAGAAGCATTCCTCTTCGGACCCATACAATTCAGAGACTTGAGTCAGGCAGCTGCCAATTGTCCTACAGTTTAGTACAAGAATTCAGTTCCCTGTTTTTAAAAGGCCAAATATAGCTTTATTGTTGAATCAAATAATGTATCCCCAAATGCCTAATAATGACTTGAATGTACTGTATAATTAAAAGATTGCTTTGAAATACTTTTAAAGTGTTCATTTATTATCTTTGGTATTTTCTGAATTAGGAAAGTTGAAACACTAAGATAAAGTAATTTTTTGAAAGCCAAGGTAAGTTATCTGTGCTTCACCAAAGAAGCACTTCTGATCCCAGAATCATGACCTGGCAGAAGACAGGACTAGAAAGCACAGGGCTGATGTGAGAACAGGTGTGCTCGGATTCCAGCTCTACCAGTCATTTAGCAGACACTTGGAAGTCTCAGTCTTCCTAATTTTTGGTTTCCCTAGCTGTAAAGTCACGGTAATATTAAAATTATCTGATTCTCAGGGTTGTAAAGTACTAAATGAGAAAACATATGTTGAAATTATATATGTAGCATATTTATGTCAAATAATATTTTTATTTTTACATTATGTACCCTCCCTAAATTTTACTACCAGTGACCTGACAAGATTTAATGTGAAGTAACTAATTTTAAATGGGCCATATATTTTCATACAAGCTTAAATGGGAATAGTAATAAAAATAACAATAATACGTCTTGGGTCACGTAGTCACCAGTGTTAATTTAACTCTTCTATTTGACTGTATTCACATCAGTATACAGGTGAAGTGGGAGGACGCACTCTATCTCTGTCTTGACTGACTCATCCATTCCTGTGGCCACAAGAAAATTATCTCATCTTTGAGCATTTTGTTCCCTTCCTTTAGAGAATGCAGAGAACAATGCTTCCTATCCGCTGGACTTAGAGGTCTACTTCAAAGATCATCCATAACAATGTTTCTTGAAAATGTAAATTTTTCATCTTTTAAGACAGTAAGTCAGTTCAATCAAAGTAGTAAAAGAACCACTTAGGCAGACAAAGGAGACATTGTGAGGGTGGTATAGCATTGTGATTAAGAGCATAGGCTTTGAAGTCAGATTGACCCTGGTTAACCATCAGTTCTGCCTTTTATTATTACCCCTGGGCAAAAAAAAAATAATTACCTGTCTGAGCCTCATGTTTCTCATCTGTGAAATGAGTATGATAATATAACCATAGGTTGATATAAAGTTTAAATGCATACGATGTTTTAAGACAGTAGTTGGCAGATAGTACATGTGAAACTAAAGACAGCAATTATTATTTTGTCCTGCACTGACTCACAGTTCAACTTTAAACAAATTGCTAAATCCCTCTGTGTCTGCTTTTGCAGCTTCAAAACAGAGATATCATCTGACATCTTCAGATAAAAGGTTGCAAAATAGAATTTAAATATGCCTGTATGGTACTTTGGATCCCCCTAAGATTAGTTCTATCATCTTAGAATTACAATTCTAAAAATCTCAGAAATTGCCCTACCACACAGGCCATGTGTGTACATGGGAGAAGAAGGTTGGGCTCACAGGTTCCGGAATGACTCAGTGTTTCTGCAGCCCATTTTTCTTTCTCAACCTCTTAAAACCTTCCTTCTCTCTAATCCAGTCATTTTAAACCTATTAAAACCTGAAAATGTGAAAGTATTCTTCACAGTTCGTATCTATTGTCTTCAATGAGAGCAGATCCAAAGGAGTGCACTTGAAGAACTTCTCTGTGCAGTTTCTCTAAACTCTAACCGTGGGAGAGCCATAAAACAAGCCAGAGAACCCATTTCACCTCTTACCCTTCCAGAAGACCTGCTTCACGACTGTTCAATCTACCTTATTCACAAGCACTAAAACCATCAGGCATACTTGTAAATCTCAGTGCTAATACGGAAACGCACGATACTGTTATTTTTCATATTTTTCTGGATTGTTTCTATTTATTTTCTCTTTAAGTTGAAGCAATGACATATTTTTGGAGGAAAGCAGACAATGACAGAACAACAAAGATTCATTAAGCAGACAGCTACTGCAGACCAGTGAATTAGTTCCATGAAATGTTGCCCTAAGATACACATGATTTTCACAATATAGCAAATGTAATCCTTTTTAGAAAACAGAGATGATGTAGTTAAAGTGCTATAGGCTGATCACCTTTGAAACAGTGCAGAAAAGATGAATCACTGCTTAATTAGTTTAAATACAAAGTCGGTTGCATTAGGGCAGGCAGTGCATTTTTCAAAATGTTTTTAAAACTTATAAATGAAAGTAAAATTATACCTCCACACTTCTTTCCTCAGCATAAATGTGCATGATTTCATATTAGTCTTTACATCTTCTGGTTTTTTAAATCTATGCACCGACATTTTCTCCATGTGTGGGTTTATTTTCTATTTCTCTGTTGCCATCTATTTTCTCTGTAAACTTTCCAAAGATTCTACTTTTAGCTTCCTACACATGGTAGACAATATGTTATAGGGAAAAAAGTATAGATTTTAAAATCAGAAAGATCAGGGTTAGATTCTAGATTCAACACTTACTAACCGCCTAGACAATCTGAGCCACAGGTATTTCATCTTTTAAAAGGAATGAAAGCAATAACCACTTATCAAAGCATTATCAAAATTTAATGAAATTGCATTTTATAAGATACACAATATATAGTAGATGCTCAACAGATAGTCTCTTCCACACAGGACTCAGTATGCAATGAGAACACACTAGAAGTTGTTATATGGATCAGGGCTGATCCTAGTTGAAGGAGAAGTATGAGCACATGTTAAATACGTACAGAACAATCACATAGCACCTCTGGGCCTAAGCCTCAAAGGAGTTTCCCTTCAGTATCCCTACTGACTGTCACAGGGTAACACTGCTAGATTAATTTTATACCATGGTTTTTCCTGTAAACAAATAGATTTTTATGATCCAAATAAAGTCATCCCCCTTATCAGACACAAATTAACCAAAAAATGTCTATGTTCTCCCCTCTCAGTTTCCCATCCTTCCTGAAATTATCCTCTCTTTCTTAATCATCACCATGTTGCATAAATGAGTACTTTTCTCCCTTGAAGGGAAAGGTGACTGGGAAAGAGCACCTCCCATTAAGATGTAATTACACCAATTTAAATAAAACAAAGAATACTTTTAACAACTGGCCTATTTCATTTATGGTTTAATTTCTTTCAGACTTACACATTTCTTTTGCTTTTTCTATGTCTTTACACTATTAGTGCTTGTCAAACTTTAGGGGAAATAAGAATTACATTGTGTAAATATTTTAAATATGATTTCCATGTCTCAACCAGAGATTCATTAGAATTTCTGGGATGAGAGATGGACTTTCCTATTTTTAATAAGCTCTGTAATGCACGGGTCTATGGACCACACTTTTAGAGACAGTGCTTACCCTATTAAGTAAAAATTAAAGTTGTCCATTTTGTCTCATTTGAATATTACTCATTTCACCTTCAGCCATCTCAATATGTGTGAATGTCAATGCCTATAAATTCAGTCTGCTTATTTTTACTTCTCAGTGGTTGCTGATAAATATAGTTAGTATACACCCCTATCACCAATAAGTATATTTAATGGATACGTTCTTCTCTTCCCAAATCTGTTTTCTATAAGCTTATGCCTGATAAAGTTTTCTTTAACTTTCTGTTGTGTGTTTATAAAATTCATGTGTTGATCTCTTCATGCTCAAAGAATAGTCCAAAATAAGAGTTTGGAGAAAATGGCAGTACAAGAAGAATAATGTTTACCCAGTTTAAATTTTTTCCTGCCCTTAAATTCTAAAAAAAAAAAAAAAAAAATTGATTCTTATTCAGGTAGAGTCAGGGAAAAGGCGATCCAAAATCTGACTATTTAATAAAATTCCCCACCTGTTTCTTATATTCTTTCTGAGTTAAAACAAATGACCTTAAAAAGAAATTGTCTGCTTATATCCTAGGATTTCAATTATCCCTCTTCCTCGATAACACTCCTGTTGGAACATTTACGACAGCAAATTTGAAAAATAAACTTAATCCCTTTTTGCTCTAGTACATGCTCTTAACATTTTATCTCATCTAGACCCACTCAAACATAGATGTGCTTCATCTGTTATACAATCTTCAGATCAGAAAGATGTATTTGTTTGTTGGATGTTTAGTTTTGGATTTTGTTTTTTTCCTTGAGAGATTACTTGCATCTATTCTGCAGCAGGAATTTTAAAAATAGGCACATCTTTTGCTTCAAATTAGACACTACACTCAGAAAAGTTGACTCCAGTATTCCCACATTATACCTCTTCTACACATTTATAACCAAATTCCAAATATCTGACATATACCGTAGATAAGGCTTGGAATCTATTTAGTATGTTAAGTTTATTGGAAGCTTTCTTGAAGCACTGTTTTCTATAGTAAAGTTAATGAGAAAAAGAGAATAGGGTACAAAACCATCATTGGTCGTAAAGAAATACTTGCGAAAGGCAGGGAGCCTTAATAAGCCTGACAAAATTTTTAGTATCCGTAGCTTTCAGTTGCTTCATGGATATGTACAGAAGAGTATTAAACTTCTAATAACAAGTATGTAGAACTTTCAACTGATGAAATAACCTGTTTTTCCATGTTAAATGAAGACCACAGATTTCATTCAAAGTTTAACATTTTCAAACTGTTCTCAAAGTAAAAACTAATAAAAAATGATAGGTCAATATGTGAATCAGAGAAAAGAAACTTCCATCAGAAGATAAAATTATTTTCAAAGACAAAACTAGTACCCCAAAACCTTGTTACTGATTAGTTCCTAACTTTGAAAGAAAACCTCATAAAGATCATGACTTATCTTTGGAGAAGTTGACTATGACCAGGCGTATCAGTGGATTTATTTTTTAAGTCAGGCTATAATAATTTAGTCATATTATTTTCTTCAGTTGTTTCTGATTCTTTCAAGACATCTAGAATTTTTGAATTTTTAACTACTTACAGAAATAAACATATTTTATCTGCATTATTTCAGACTTTTTTTCATGTACACTTTCTAAAATAAAAGTATTTCTCAATAAGACAAACAAAGCCCAACCTAAAAATATGTTATATCTTTCTTGAAACATATGGGCAAAAGAACTAAAAGACAGCCGTCAAACACCATGTACCTTTACATTGTGTAGAAACCTTCTAAAAGTAACAGGAAAACACTGGGATACAACACGAGAGGACAGGAAACACTAATGCAGAAAGAATAGAAGTCTTTTTCTTGACATAATTCTATGTAAAATCTCAAAAATATGTTTCTATATTTAAAAAAATAATAAACTGTAGATCTACACATTCCTTGGTGTGGCTCATGCTGTTTTAATCTAAAAGTTACCTTAAGATTCTAGAAAGAAAAAGAAACTCACCGATACATCATTGCCGACCAGCAATGAAGAGTCCTGCGAAGATTGAGGTCTACATCCAAGTGTGTGCATCCAGCTCTATCAGTGACTTTGTGGGCTGAATTGAAGTGAGGAAATAAGTCACTGATGATCTCAACAGAACCAGTCTGACGAGTCTTTGCTGGTGTAGTGGGGACTATATGTGACGAGCAGGACAAGGACAAATTTTTCAGGGAGCAAGAGCAAAAACTAATTTATAAGCACTTCCTAGGAGTGGGAACTTAAAAACTATGTCTTAAGATAATTTATTTTAACTGTTAGTGTAAATCAGATTTTTAGAAAAGTCAGATATATAAATTTGGAAAGAAATGTTAAAACTATCTTGCTTGACTTTCTCTTGTTTCCAGAGAAGAAACTGAGGTTTAATTAAGTTAAATGACTTGGTCAAAAACCAAATAGGTATTAAACTGCCAAGCCAGGACTGACATTCGTATTTTTTAAACTAGCCTGACACATTTTGCATTCGATTATGTACATAATAAAAGTTTCCCTTTGGTTTTAACTATGTTAGCCATTGAAAATACATTGGAGATTAGAAAAGCCTTAATATTTTTAAATTATGTGGCATCATTCTTCTAGAAAAATCAGGTAGTTTGCAAATGTCAACTCACCCTTGAGACATTATATTTCTTTCATTATAGTGGAGACAGGCATATCAGCTCACACTGAGTCCCTACTGTCTTATTTCTGGGATGTAAGTAACATTTTTTTTTATGTGTGCTCACATACTATGCAAATATCTGTGTGTTTGTGTTAGGTATAATCTCTAAATTGCTTTCCCTAATCCTCACAAAACAGAGTAGGTGTTTCTCCTCTGTGCCTTGATGGTAACATAATACTTACCTCATTATACTAGAATTTTTTATTAATTGTATCTCAACTCCACAAGGTTGTGAATTCTTAACAGACTGAAACCCTGTTCCTAGCATATTCAGCCTCTCTAAAATATGCATAAAAGAATGAGTAGAGGGCGGATTGCAAGGAAACGAGGAGAAAAAGAGGGGGGATAACCCATCCTAAAAATCACCTTTAAAAATATTGTTTAATTTCATTACACATCCATTTAGCCAACAGCTCACCTAAACAGATGCAGGAGTTGGAATGTATATAATGTATGGGATCAGACTGCCAAGAATTGGAATCACTCTCTAACAGTAACCCAAGAAACCTCTGTGCTGAGGCATACTGTGCTAGGGGCTAGCAACATATGTCCTTTTTATTCTGGTCACTAGATCACTTACCCTGATGAATAGCACGGATATTTATTCACTTAACGTCATTCAATATATAGCATTGTGTTTCTGTATACTCATTTAAAAATTACAATTTAGCTAAAAATAAAGAAACAACAATGGCAGAAAAACTTCTGGGTTGTGAGATTAAGCTGTTCTTATACAGCCTTTAACAAAGTGAAATCTCTGCCAATGAAATGTTAATATGGTCTAATAACACTATATTCTATTTCATACTCACATTTTATGAAAATATTGACTATACTTTTGTTTTCAAAGGAAACAGATTCCCTCTCAGTGTAACTTTGCGCCAAGACTTGCCAGAATTATTTTAACAAAATCTCAAGACGTTTGTTTCTTTCACAAAATCAAGATTTCAAATTCAAGTAAATTCTTTATATAGCCCTATGGACCGTATACTTAGGTTTATATATAACCTAGAATTGTAGATACAGAAAATAAGAGGGCTCTCATGATTTTTTTAAAACTCTGTGAGTATAAGCTACAACTTGTAGAAAATTAAGAGAGTAAGCATATGTAAATGAAGGATGAGTGAATGTCAGACTAAAGATATTAAACATACGTCTTCCTTGCTATACTAATGGCCTTTGTCTTATTTCTGGGACAGCCATCTGCTCAATGGGCATTGCAGTGTATATTATCAAATCTCATGATATATCTTACACTTTAGTAGAAATTTGAATGGCAAGGAAAGAAGGAATGAAACACTAGAGTCATAATTTTGTCTTCCAAAAGTTCAAAAAAGCAAAAGTTTGTCTTTCATTCAAATTTTTGTTGCTGCTTTTTCTAAAACCATAAATTTTATTCTGCAATACTTTTGTCCTAAACTACATGTGAAGAAAATGTTTTCGGAGACTTATTCTTCTTTTTTTGTGTTGGTCTGTGTTACCTGTGCCATTCTGTGCAATGTCAGGAACTGTCAGGAGAAATATATTTGTGGACTTGAGTCTCTTAGAAATCCACAGTAGATATCTTACACTGCATAATAAATAAAACAGCAATGTGACCACAGACATTTTTATCGCCAGCAACTTATTCCACAGTCCTGTTTATACTTAGCAAGGTCAAAGCAATGAGGCATCTTATGGCCTTAAACTACAGAAGTATAGTTCCCAGGTGGCTGGTCATAGATGATTTTTATCATTGTTTGAATATCTCCTAGCTTGAACAAATTTTTGTTATACCTGATAATACATAAATGCCTATCTGATTCATTTATGGAAGCCCTTAAACTTATACTTTAGTTATATTTGCATAATGCTAAGGCAATTCTTTTGTTGGCCAGTTTATTGGGATGTACATTACAGACTGGCCAATATTGTTAAACTAGTGAATTAACTAGGTGTCCAGGTAAACACAGCTATTGTCATTTGTGAATCCATTCCCTTCTATCATGTGTTGTTTTGAAGGTTCGCATGCACTTTATTTTGTTTAAGTTGAGAAAACAAAGAGGATCAATATAAGTAATTAGCATTTAGAGATAAGCTGTCACTACTCTGTCACTGACTCTCCTTTTCCTTGTGCTACATTCTTACCCAAAATATTACTGGCCGGGCGCGGTGGGTCACGCCTGTAATCCTAGCACTTTGGGAGGCAGAGGCAGACAGATCATGAGGTCAGGAGATCGAGACCATCCTGGCTAACACGGTGAAACCCGTCGCTACTAAAAATACAAAAAACTAGCCGGGCATGGTGGTAGGCGCCTGTAGTCCCAGCTACTCGGAGAGGCTGAGGCAGGAGAATGGCCTGAACCCAGGAGGCGGAGCTTGCGGTGAGCCGAGATCGCGCCACTGCACTCCAGCCTGGGGGGACAGAGCAAGACTCCGTCTCAAAAAAAATAAAAAAAGACAATGCAAAAAATTAGCCCAGCGTGGTGGCGTGTGCCTATAGTCCCAGCTACTCGGGAGGCTGAGGCACAAGAATCACTTGAACCCGGGAAGCGGAGGTTGCAGTGAGCCCAGATTGTGCCACTGCACTCCAGTCTGTGCGACAGTGAGACTCCATGTAAACACAAAACAAAACAAAATGAAACAAAACCAAAAAACAATACCAGACAGGCACTTTTGACACAGGCTGCAACATGGATGAACCTTGAAGACATTATCGTCAGTGAAATAAAGAAATCCCAAAAGGATAAACACGACCAGGCTCAGTGGCTCACACCTGTAACCCCAGCGCTTTGGGAGGCTGAGGCAGGCGGATCCCTTAAGGTCAGGATTTCGAGAGCAGCCTGGCCAATATGCTGAAAGCTCGTCTCTGTTAAAAATACAAAAATTAGCTGGGCGTGGGTGCGCACGCTTGTAATCCCAGCTACTCGGGAGACTGGGGCACAAGAATCGCTCGAACCCACGATGTGGAGTTGGCAGTGAGCCGAGATCACGCCACTGCACTACAGCCTGGGCGACAGAGAAAGACTCTGTCTCCAAAAAAAAAAAAACAAAACAGAAAAACAAATTCAACACGGTATGAT
The DNA here is from genome assembly GCF_028878055.3 of Symphalangus syndactylus. Taxonomy (NCBI): domain Eukaryota; kingdom Metazoa; phylum Chordata; class Mammalia; order Primates; family Hylobatidae; genus Symphalangus; species Symphalangus syndactylus. The sequence continues at coordinate 58,297 of NC_072446.2, forward strand.
TCCACTTCTATCAAGTGCCTAGAGTAGTTAAACTCATAGAGTTGCAAATCAGAATGGTGGCCCCCAGGGTGGGCGAGAGAGAGGAATGGAGAGTTTGGTGAATGGGTGCCATTTCCATTTTGAAAGACAAAACTGTTCTGGAGATGATGGCGGTGATGGTTGCTAAACAATGTGAATGTACTTAATGTCATTCAACTGTCAACTGAAAAATAGTGGAAATTGTCAATGTTTATACCGGCCATTCTAGATGCAATCATATCTATTTACAACTTTTAGTATCGACACGTGGTATATTTTCCCATAATCAAAGATGAAAATGAAAGCAGTTGGATCTTTAGAAAGAAAAGAAGGAAGCGAAGAATACACGCAAGCTTCCTCCTGATTACAGGAAGAGCCCCAAAGCTTCTATGGACACTCCCTTTTCTCTTCTTCTTCCTGCAGTCTTATGAGGAAATCTTTACAGATTGGGGAGCTTGGGCGACTTTGGCTAATGAGGAGCTCTGTGCCTTGAGCCCCCCAGGCCATAGAATAGTCAATACTCAGTCTGTGCCTCCAGCCCTGCAGTCTGAGGTTCCAGTCCTGGGGGCTCCACACCCATCACCTGTATCAGGAGGCTTATGTCTCACCCTGTCTTCTTGCCAGCCTTGAGGACGGAGTCTGAGCCTCCATCGTGCACCACGCAGGGAGGGCAGTGGACCTGTTCTCCGCGGTCATGGCCCGGCAGGGGGGAAGGGCAGTTCAGCTGAGGGACGTTCAGGAGCCTCGCTTTGTTTCCTCATCCTCAGGGCAAACAGGACAGTGCGGTGGGCAGATGGGAGGAGACCAAGCTGCAACCTGTCAGCTCAGCAGACTGTGGAGTTTCTGTTCTTGCTTGTGGTGAGGGGGCCTCAGAAATCTTATTCAAACTTTTGCCTTCCTCCCCCACCGAGTTGTCCTTTTCATAGACACCTCACCCAAGATAGCAGGGAATGAGTCCCTCTAAACTATTCCCTAAGAACAACAAAGATGATGAAGGTGATGATGAGGATAAAGAGGATGAAGACAGACACCAGGGCATCATGAACCCTCACTGAGGGCTTCCTAAAGGCCAGGCTCTGAGCTCTGTGCTCTATGCAGCTTGTTTCATTTCATCTGCGTAGTTTCCCAGTTACGAGTGCACATTTCATGATGATTTTACGGACTAGAGAAGGAGCAACGCATTTTCATAGGACTTGTACCAGATTATGAAGTCAAAAAGGGTGAAGTCCAATTTGAACCAGGCAGTCTAAGTCGGGACACATGGCATTTGGCCGATCCTCTCCCTGCATCCATCCTGCCCTCTCAAATCCTGGTCACTCAGGCCGATGCCCCTGCTCACTGTGCCCTTCCCTTTGGGGGTTCCTTGTAGACCACAGCTAGACCAGTGGGTGCCACAATCACTGTGTCAAGTAGAGAAAGGGCAGCTGAGATCACATCAAAGGTTCCAGAAAGAATGGGCACAGGATCATTCGGGACGCATCTCTCCCTTGCCCCTGTTCCTGGCTTTCCTTACAGCTCTCAACTGCCTCAAAGGAGTCATCGATTCGGAGTTTGGCTTCCATTCCTACTGAGGAAGCTGGAAAGCGTTTCAAAAAATGCTCCTCAGACGTGCCCGTGGTTAAGACCTCTCAGCTCTGCTTACAACTTTTGGAATCTTGGCGCGGTGGCTCACCCCTCTAATCCCAGCACTTTGGGAGGCTGAGGCAGGCGAATCACAAGATCAAGTGTTCGAGACCAGCCTGGACCACACGGGGAAACCCTGTCTCTACTAAAAATAGAAAAAAAGGAGCCGGGCGTAGTGGTGGACGCCTGTCCTCTCAGCTTCTCGGCAGGCTGAGGCAGGAGAATAGTTTGAACCTGGGATGCGGAGGCTGCAGTGAGCCGAGATCACTCCACTGCACTCCAGCCTGGGCCACAGAACGAGACTCCGTCTCAAAAAAGCAAAAAGAAAAACAAAACCCAAAGCACAACTTTTTGAGAGTTGGAAGACCATGAAGTAGAGTACCCGGGACTTAGAGTCTGGCCATGAATTTGGAATACCACCCTTTCTACTTCTCTGTATGGCAGGCGGAGAGATGTCCATCCTCTGAGACTCAGCACTCTCATCTGAGCTGATTTCTAGGTGATCTAGTGGAAGCGAGCGATGATGAAACCGATCGTGGGTGCCCGCTGCGTGATCTCTCTGTGATGGATGCGGAAAGTCAAGGCAAAGTGAATCTCCCATACACTCGTTACTATTTTAAGCTTCAACTCCATACAGTTCAACGGAAATTTCCCCTGACCTGAAGTTCCGATTTCCCTGCATTCCAGACAGGACATTTTCTTCTGTCCTTATCTCAGTAAGTACTCAGTATTGTGAGAGGAACAAGTGAGTCTCTTTTGTTTCTGATTCCCCAGAGCCTGTATCTTGCTTGGCACAGAAGAGGTAGCAAAAGTCAAAATCTATGTTAATTCTTGAACTGACACTCCCTTGGTTCACAATAATTGGCTGTCATCAGTGTGACTTCGACTTACTTGATTCTTTTTGTTTTTTGTGTTTTGAGACGGAGTTTTGCTCCCGTTGCCCGGGCTGGAGTGCAGTGGTGTGATCTCGGCTCACCATAGCCTCTGCCTCCCAGGTTCAAGCCATTCTCCTGCCTCAGCCTCCCGAGTAGTTGGGGCTACAGGCGTCCGCCACCATACCGGGAGAAGTTTTTGTATTTTTAGTAGAGGCGGGGTTTCACCATGTTGGCCAGGATGGTCTGGATCTCCTGACCCCGTGATCCGCCCTCCTCGGCCTTCCAAAGTGCTGGGATTACAGGCGTGAGCCACCGCGTCTGGCCGAACTTTCTGATGAAAACTCTAAGTCCACCTAAGCTAAAGACAGGAGTTGTAGCTGACGTGAATTTTCAAAGAAGACCTACCGATTTGAGGAACCAATTACTCTCCTGCTGAAGGTGAAAAGTCAGAAAACGGAACGATGACATCACTAGGACCTAACCGGCATGTGGAACTATTTTCTGCTTATGAACTATCAGCTTTCATTTCATTTCCAGCTGATATGGTCTCAGCTCTTGTTGCCCAGGCTGGAGTGCAATGGCTCGATCTCGTCTCACCGCAACCTCCGCCTCCCAAGTTCAAGCAATTCTCCTGCCTCAACCTCCCGAGTAGCTGAGATTACAGGCATGCACCACTATGCCCGGCTAATTTTGTATTTTTAGTAGAGACGGGGTTTCCCCACGTTGAGGCTGGTCTCGAACTCCTGACCTCAGGTGATCCGCCCGCCTCAGCCTCCCAAAGTGCTGCGATTACAGGCGTGAGCCACCACACCCCGCCTGGTCTCAGCTGCTATACAGTGTTTATAAATGTTCTAAATCAAGGGAATTTGTATCAATCTAGTAGAATAAAATAAAATATTTGAGTTCTTAATTTCCTTTAATTAGGATAACCTTTTTCTTCAAGTGAAGAGAACGGCTTTGTTATGTATTTTTCTTCGGACAAGATAGGCTGTATTTTCTAGCAGTTACGCATTTGTTGTATATGATGATCTGGTTCTTGGAACATTCTTGAATCTAGTGTCTCTAAGGCAGGCGTGTACAGCAAGAAGTGAAGAACACAGAAATCAATGATGAAAGCATTAGAAGACAAGTGAGTTTCTCAGAACTGCAAAATATTGCTGAGCGTGGATTGCTCTGAAATCTGAAAACATTACTTGTGAATTGCTTCAATCCAAAATGCAGACACAATGCCGGGTGTTGGTTTACTTGTTTCCCATTTTTCAACCCCCTTTTCTAGGCAAAAGGTGTCCAAACCATGCAGACCCACAGAATCGAACCGATGTCTCTAGATTCCTCCTCCTAGAACTCTCAGGGGATCCAGAACTGCAGCCAACCCTCGCCGGGCTGTTCCTGTCCATGTGCCTGGTCACGGTCCTGGGGAACCTGCTCATCATCCTGGCTATCAGCCCTGACTCCCACCTCCACACCCCCATGTACTTCTTCCTCTCCAACCTGTCCTCGCCTGACATGGGTTTCACCTCCACCACGGTCCCCGAGACGATTGTGGACATCCAATCTCACAGCAGAGTCATCTCCAAGGCAGGCCGCCTGACTCAGATGTCTCTGTTTGCCATTTTTCGAAGCATGGAAGAGAGACACGCTCCTGAGTGTGATGGCCTATGACCGGTTTGTAGCCATCTGTCACCCTCTATATCATTCGGCCATCATGAACCCGTGTTTCTGTGGCTTCCTAGTTTGGTTGTCTTTTTTTTTTTTTTTTCTTCTCAGTCTTCTAGTCTCCCAGCTGCACAACTTGATTGCCTTGGTAACGACCTGCTTCAAGGGTGCGGAAATTCCTAATTTCTTCTGTGACCCTTCTCAACTCCCCCATCTTGCATGTTGTGACACCTTCACCAATAACATAATCATGTATTTTCCTGCTGCTGTATTTGGGTTCCTTCCCATCTCGGGGACCCTTTCCTCTTACTATAAAATGGTTTCCTCCATTCTGAGGCTGTCATCGTCAGGTGGGAAGTATAAAGCCTTCTCCACCTGTGGGTCTCACCTGTCAGTTGTTTGCTGAGTTTATGGAAGAGGCGTTGGAGGGGACCTCAGTTCAGATGTGTCCTCTTCCCCCAGAAAGGTTGCAGTGGCCTCAGTGATGTACACGGTGGTCACCCCCATGCTGAACCCCTTCGTCGACAGCCTGAGAAACAGGGATATTAAAGGTGTCCTGCAGCGGCCACACGGCAGCACGGTCCAATCTCCATATCTTTGTATCTGTTCCATTCCTTCTGTAGTGTGGGTTAAAAAAGGCAGTCAGGTCAAATAAGAATGATAACACAGGGTGAACACCCACTGTGACATTAGGAGTAATACCTCCTTAGGATATAAAAAACACTGTCACAGAGTATACACACGAGGGGTACACCCACTGTGATATTAGAAGCAATATCTCCCTATAATATGAAGAAAAATATCACAGGGTGATTTTATTCCCGATGTTGGTAATAAAACAATGATAAATATTAAGATTAATAACTAATATTAAAAATGGCATTAATAGTAATAATTCTAATCATGCATAATCCTCTCTTTAAAATAATCATTAATGATTAATAACGTTATACTATGAATTAATATTACCATTGATAGTTATTAATGAGACTGATGTTTAATAATTCACAATATTATGACTCCTAATACCGCAGGAGGTGTACACCTGCCTGTGATATTGTTCCTAATATCCAGGGATGGAGAGCATGATATTAGTTTTAATATCGCAGTAGGTGTACACTCACCCTGTGACACTGATCCTAATATCCAGCGGGTAGAGTATGACATGACTGCAACATAGCAATGAATGTACAGCCACCCGGTGATATTGCTCCTAACATTCACGGAAGAAGCGTATGACGTTACTCCCAATATCGCAGGGAGTGTCCACCCCTTTTGTGATATTGTTCCTAGTATCCCGAGGGGGAGAGGATGATAATAATTCCAGCATCGCAGGCTGTGTTCACCCACTCTGTGATATTGTTATTAATATCGCAGGGAGTAGAAACACCCCTGTGATACTGTTGTTAATCTTCAGGGAGGAAGAAGATGATGTTACTCGAATACAGACGGGTGTACGTCCTCTGTAGAAAGCCGGTGTACACCCGTCTGTGCAATAGTTGATAATTTCCAGAGGGGAAGATGATATTAGTCACAATATGGTAAACAGGCTGTGAGTCCACCGCGGGTCCTAAGAGCCAGGGGGGCAGAGGGGCTGGCTCTCAGTCCCCACCTCGCGGGGGGCGCCTCGCCCCCCTGCCTCTCCCGCCCTGCATATTACGAAAAATATCACAGAGTGGGTGTACACCTCCTGCGATATGGGGGGTAATATCATCTTGTCTTCTTTTGGATAATACGAACAATATCACACGGGTTTGTACACTTTCTCTGATATTGGGAGTAATATCAACCTCTCTGCCTTGGAATATTAAGAACAATGTCACAGAATGGATGTACACCCCCTGCGATATTGGGAGTAATAGCAGCCTCTCCTCTCCGTGGATATTCGGAGTCATATCCCAGGGTGGCTGTACACCTCCTGCTGTATGCACCCTATTTGTAATCTTTTATCCCTCGCCCCCCTCCCTATTAAATAATAGACAAAAAATAATGGGTTTAGAATAAATGAGTTCAAACAAATTGTCAAACATATGTGGGAAAATTGGAATCAGTTTCTGAGGAAAAGCAAAAAACTCAACAGAAATGCTCACAAAGCATCATCCCTTCATGCCTAGAGCTGCCAGGACACCAGAACACCAAAATCAGCTAGGGAAATTTTGTAGAAGTCCTAGATGTACTAGTTGTTCTGTGAATACACAGAGATGTAATTATAACTGTTACCTGCATGTAGAGTAAAGATGAGAAGGGATTGGTCATGGTGGCAGCTACCTCAGGTGTTACAGAGCAGACGTGGTTCCAGGACAGTAAGTGTCAGGGCAGAGGGGTCCTCGAAGGCTATTAGAAGCTGGTCATGGCACAGACATTGTAAGTCAGATGGTCTCATTACTTTCAATGACGAAAGCAAAATTGCTTTTGCATCAGCCTAATACAACGGCCTGGCAAGAGCACAGGAAACGTCCCTGTGGTGTTAGATGGAGACCTCTGATGCAGCACAATTCCTTCATCCCCTTCTCCAAAACCCCCTCTTCCAATTCCACTGAAGAGAAAGTCTGATGCAAATCTGGTGTAAGCAGGCTCAGATATATCTACCACTATAGATAGTAGAGGTGACTCACAAATCCAAGCCTATCAAATACATCACTAACAAATTACATGTTTAATTTTTTTTTGAAATTAGGGATCATGATGTGAAAGTTATCAGAATCAAAACTGTCACTAACGTTTAAAAGGAAAAGAAAACACCTGGACAAATAGATTCAGAGAAGGCCTTGAAGAGAGGGTTCTCATGCTTCTAGGCCTGATAACAAAAACTATCACAAAATACCACAAAAACCACAACCTTGCACAAAGGCCATAGCAACCTTACACAAAATACACTTCTGTGAGGACATCTATCCAGCAACCACCTGCCCAACCTTCAACTGACATCGACCTTGTTGTTGATCTGTATAGTTGAAGATAACTATATCGAAACAGTTACATAAGCCTCTTCATTTTTCCTTTATTTGTTTCTACTCCCCCATGCTTCCAGGTTGATCGTTTTTCTGTTAAAGACCTTGTCTTCCTTCACCATTTGAATCTACATAGTTTCTTTTCTCAGGCATGTTCCCATTGCAATGTCCTCCTCCCTAAGGTGTGTCTTTTTGCATCAGAGAGCCTTTCTCTGTTTTCTAGGTTTACAATGAGAAGGGCTCTAAAGCATTTTTGTAAAATTTTTACTGTCTTCTTAGGAACAAATCACTGACTTACAGTATTGATATTGACTTATTTACATTTCTGGGGATGAGGAATTAAAGATTTCACAAATTTTCTTCTTGAGAAGATCCAAGTTTTCACGTGAGCAAAACTGAATATGTAAATTGATATGTAAATTATGCTGCAGAAAATATAGTCAAATGTTTACTTGTATTTAATTTGTTTCACATGAATATTGCATATGTGAGATAATATACTAAGAAATTATCACATTTAATGAAATGCTTTAATCAAATTCCCGATTGAATTTTTGATATCAATATCTTTTTCTTTGTTTAATCCATCTTTAGAATGAACAGGGCTGTCTAGGCCAAAGTCCTCACTTCTATCTACATTGTCTGAGTTACAGAACTTTTTGAATTTATTGTGTTGTCACAGGAAGTTTCCTATTGCTTGTTTAAAGGAGTCTCTCTCAATATGATGCAGAATCCAAAAGCCCTGAAAGGCGTATATCCTGAGTTTCTGTTACCGGAGCCAAAGGTTGCCAATTTCTTGTAGATCCTGCTACAGTTAAACTTCATTTAAGTAATCATTAAAAGCTGCATTTATTCCCTCACTTGAAATTTTGATCTCACACTATTAGGACTAACTCTCTAAGTCTTTGCTAAGTAATGTTCCTCCTTTTCTTGTAGCTTCACTCTGATGATCTCTATATGCAACATCAATTGACATAAAGTACATTCAGGGCAAGAGAGTTTCCTTAAATATTACTTCGTTATTCAAAATAATCACAAAAGCACTCATCGTGGGAAAACTTGTGAGGATTCATATATAGGGAAATACTTTTTCTGAGGCATAATTCTGTAAAGAAATTCACCTTAATTTGAATATATATGGGAAAATAACCTTGTTCACTAGTAGCCTATATTCACTGTTTTCTTCCCTCATAGACCAGCCAGTTCACTATTATTCTCCAAATGATGTGTGCCTCAGTAGAGTCTAGGCTATCTGCATACCTAATTTTTCCCACAAATTACTGTTTTGAATTGCACTGAATTCAATTCAAGGGGATGTCATTTATAAACAGTGCAAATATATACTGCACAAGGGATCTTAGAAATCATATGCATGGTTTGATCCATAAGCTCATATGAGCGTGCAATGTCAACTTTTTTCATGTTTTTTTTAAACCCACTTAAATTCTATTTTAAGCCACCATCTCTCTGTGCTCTTAGGGCAGTTAGCCTTAAATCATTTTAAGATGCTCCACCTCTAAGTACTGTGATAGTGATAGAGATGTCACCAGTCAGGTGTCCTAGGAAACCGACTTGGAGTTGGAGATTTGCATACAAGGAAGTTGAAATGGATATTCCCAACACCTGCGAAGAGTGAAAGCAATAGGATTGGGCAGAGCAGGAAGCTGGCTGGAATTCAATCACTATCATGGCCGCAGCCCGCTCTACAGGGATCTTGGTGAGTTTACCTAATGAGCTCAAATTGGAGCAAGCAAGCCAGGCCATTATATTTCTGTACCAAGCAGTTCTCGGATGTGGGATGCCTTGAGAAGGGACATGAACTTGGATGAAGGAACTTTGCTGTGAGTGTTGTTGCCAGGAGTCAGCTGTCAACACTCCCAGGAGACGGGGAATTTTGCTTTAGTCACTGAGGTGGCACCTAGTGCCAGACCACAGCCTTGTTAAACAGAGCAGGTGGCACCTAGTGCCAGACCACAGCCTTGTTAAACAGAGCCAGAATTTGGAGGATGGATGGTGGGTTTAACATTTGGGGCTTGACATCTTGTCCCCACAAGCTGCTGCTGGCCTATTCCTTGTCCATTTCTGTGTGGCCTGTTTAGGCCCACCGGCTTCCTGCTTCTTCTTTACTATATCTGGAATGCAAAAATCTACTCGTAATTTGGCCCATTTGCCCTTCTGCTTAGACATATCCTTGTAGCTATTTTTTTTAAAGATGACTGTGCCTTCTAGAATATTTCTAAGAAACTGCCTAAGTCACCACTGCTACCAAGAGGCCTTTGCTTTTTCCTCTTCTTAACTATGAGAAAGGAAGGTAGGAGTGTAGGGAGTGAGTATTTTCTATCCTGGAAAAAAGTCATTTTACCCTATATAATTTTTGTTAGCGAATTCCTTCTTTGCACTTACTCCACAGTCTTTCCAAATTCTCCCAAATGCTCAAACTTTTAAAAAACAAAAGACAGAAATGATAGCAGGTTATTATTTTTTCCACCAAACCTTTTCTTTCTATTCCTTTACGTCAATGAGCTTAGAATAACTGCTCCTGGAACTGGGAAAGGGACTTGGGAAAAGAAAGAAAAAAAAAGCTCTCAAAGTTTAACATCACAAAACATTATAGTCACTGTTATTTTATATTTATTTATTTATTTATTTATTTATTTATTTATTTATTTATTTATTTATTTTTGAGATGGAATCTTGTTCTGCCACCAGGCTGGGGTGCAGTGGTGCAATCTCAGCTCACTGCAACCTCCGCGTCTTGGGTTCAAGCGATTCTCCTGCCTCAGCCTTCTGAGTAGCTGGGACTACAGGCGCCGCCACCACACCCAGCTAATTTTTGTATTTTTAGTAGAGATGGGTTTCACCGTGTTAGCCAGGATGATCTCGATCTCCTGACCTTGTGATCCACCCGCCTCGGCCTCCCAAGGTGCTAGGATTACAGGCGTGAGCCACCGCGCGTGGCGTTGTTTTGTAATTTTTACATCATATATCCCCTGCGTTAGACCAAGAGCTTGTAAAAGCCAGAAGACATACACCATTTGTAGTTCAATTAGAGACGTTTACTGATAAAACTGATTCTTCCATCTGAGGGTGGTATTTGTAGTTACAGTAATATAGATGACAATCTAAGTTATGTTCTATAAACTGTGTCACTGACATCTCAATCTACAGCTAACTTTAATTTTTTAGAAGCAGAGGAGTGGGTTGTATAGGTTTAGAAATACATCCATCAAGCTAGCTAAGTGAGATGGATTCAAACCTTCAACTCACTGGAATATTTACCAAATTGGCTATTCATTCTCTAAAGGAGCCATATAAACAAGGTACTTTCTAAAATTCAAAATTATGTAAGGTTTTATTTCCTTTTTATGCTGTTATGAATTGGATTGTAGAGGTTATAAGGTGAAATAAGATTACTTTTACAGTAAAACATACAACACATTGTCACAAGAGGGCAGCCTTTGAACATGAATTGCTTCTCAGGCATCCTTGAAATTTTGAGAGTTACTTTAATTCACACAACTAAATAATAAAACACTACAGAGGATCTAAGAAGATACTTTGACTTATGCATATTGTTACTTTTTTATTACTGCTAGTGGAAGATGTAATCTATAAGGAAGGCAAGGGCTGAATTTGTTTTATGTAAAAAGACAAATTTCTTTGGGTTGTAGCTTTCAAACATCAAGATAGTAGGTCAATGTCTAAATGAGTGTATCAAAGTTCTCACACTAGCACATGTAAATCCACCTCTTATCTACCCAAAATTCTAACCAAGCAAAGGCAAAGTGGAAGAACCAGACAAATGTAAGTGCCTAGGATACATAAATGCCACTGGAGTTTTTAATTTTCAACCTCCCAAGTTTCACTAAGAGACATGTTATTTGGAGAGGTTGCTAAAGTGTAATTGCATGGTGTCTCTGTGTACGGTTGGTCTGGAGTTCTCTCTGTCCAGTGGTTGCCCTCAACTGGTTAGAGCCACTTCTATAAAGATCATGCTTATGTCCCTGGAGCAGTCCACAGCACTATCAATGTCTGACCTCCACCTTGTTCCAATTAAGATTTCTGTACTTACTGAATTGGAAAACATACAGGTGTTTTCTGCCTGGTCACTTGTGGTTTTACAACACTCTCCCCCTCCCCACTACTGCCCCAGGTGATTTTGATGCCAGCCAAAGTGTGAGAACTACTGGCAGCTGCTGGCAGAGAGCAACAAAGGCCCAAACCCTCTGCGCGATTTCAAGACACGTATCTGCTTTTCAGCTGTATGTCACAGCTGAGCCCACGCCTCCTCCCTCAGCACTTGCAGGCTATGCTGTCCAGCCTGTGTCCAGGATCAGTCCTGATGTAAGGCACGTGGGGTTTAAGGAGTTCTCTCTTCAGTCTTGTTTCTGCACCATCTCTGAGAGTTATATTCTAGTTGTAATCATGGGGCTTCCTCCTTTTGTTTCCAGTCCCATGCTCGTTTTCTGTATCACATTCTACCTTGTAATAACCTAAATCTTCTGGTGGGCAAGCTTCTTCCACAATCCAATTTGTGTTTATGAGTTCCTGCTTTGGGGATTGGCTTCGTAATCCAGGTATTGCTACTGCCTTGAATGCGGAGACTGCATCCTTCTGTCTGGATTTCTTGAGTTTCTGGATCGTAAACCTTATTAGGGCCCCTTTTTCCTAGAATTGGAGCCTCTACTTTGTTCTTGCTACTTTAGTTCACCCAGAAAGCGCGATCTCTGCCTAAATCTCAAAGTGTTGGCTAGTTTAAATATCCTTTTGTAAGACTTTTGTCTTCCTGTGGGGTGATTTTTTCATCTTACATACAATTGCTAATCCTTTTATCTTGAATGTAATTGAAATAGTTTAATCTGTGTTACCAGCAACAAGAACCCCTTTTATGAGATGGAGAAGGCAGGTCAGTCTCATAACATGTGTCCCCCTCTGTGTGTTGAATTTATGTCAGAGCCAGGCTCTTTCCTACCTGATGTCTCTCACCAAATTCCAGTGTTTATGTCCTAGGAGGTGCCCAATAAATTCTAGAGTTGATACAAGCTGTAATTTTAGAGAAATTCAATTAAGTTGCTTAATTTAAGCAAAAGTTGAAAAAATCTTTATTTTCTCAAGAATTACTTTCTCTAGTTATAGAATTTGGAGTTGACAGGTTTTTTTTTTTATTTTGAAGGTATGGTTTCATTGCTTTTTAAACTGTCATTTCTGATGACAAGTCATCTGTCTATTTGTTTCCATGTATGTACATTATTTTTCTCCCTCACTTTAGCTACTTCCAAGATTTACTCTTTTTTTGCCCAGTGGTTTGACTATGATATGTCTGCATTTGGTTCCTTGTTTTTATTCTGTTCTTTGAGTTTCTTAAACCTGTAAGTTGATATATGCTGACAATTAGGAAAACTTTTGGTCTTTACTTTTTCAAACAGCTTTTTCTGTCTCATTTTCTCCTTCTCTACTCTTTGTAGGACTCCAATTATATTAGTTCTAGACTGGCCCTATTTTTATTATTTTTCTTCCTCTGTGTTCTTAACTGTATTGGGAAATTGTTCTTGATCTGTTTTTAAGTTCACTGATAGTTTTTTTCTGCCATCTTTAATTTACTGGTATTTGCGTACGATGTCATTTTTATATAAGATATTCTGTCCCTCAGTTCTAAAATTTGTCCCATTATTTCTTTATCGTTTTTACTTCTCTGTTGAGATTCTCCATATATTCACTCTTATGACCGTCTATTCCTTAAATCCTTGAATATGCTTACAATAGCTTATTTTAAATTTCTTATCTTCTAATCCCAGCGTGTGGGCCATTTCAATGTCTTAATCCATTGTTTACTTTTTTTCTTATGCGTCATATTTTCCTGGTTCTATGTCTAGACAGGTTAAATTATATGTTAGATTATGTGGATGATATTTTGTAGAGATAGGTTCTTTTATTTTCCTTTGAAGAGCGACTCTTTTCTAATATTAGTCTTCTTTGTGTAGAGAAAAACCAAATTTTTACTCCTGAGCTATATGCAATGGTTGAAATATCTGCTCTGTACTAGCAATTTAGCTGTTGTTTTCTGCTGGATTCTACGGAGTCTCTTTTTATCAATGTGAAATGTAGAAGCCGTCATATATCTGAATGAAGTTTAAGTGCTGATTTTAGATTTTTACTCTGTGACATTCTCCTTTGTGACTTTCACTTGTGTGAGATTTCCTCCCATGTCACTCAAATTTCCCAGTTCTTCTTTTCTGTCAGCCTGGAACTCTGTGCTCTTATTCCTCAAGCTAGTAAAACTCACTGCTTTACTCGTAGACATGCAATTTTGCACAGACCAGGGAGTGTCATCAGGTGTGAAGCTGCATTGATGCAAATTTAAATCATTGCAATTTTTCTTTATTCAATGGTTAAAAACTTTATCAGTGGTCAAATATTCTACTATTTCTGCCTATTTTCTGTTTCTTATTACCATCAAATGTGTATTTATTTTTTTTAGAGTTTATAGTTTTTTTTTTCCCTGCATTTGAGTTAGACATGAGCTACTACCACATTTTGTAATTCAAGCTTTTTGTCTAACAGTGTTTTAAAAAACTCTTTCTTTGGAGGGAATTCTCAAATTTCTAAATACTCTACCAACATTAGGATTGGGGCTCAAATTCCCAGTTTCCCTTGTAGCCAGATGTGCGTATGAAACATGGCCTCAGCTAATTAAGCATACCCGCATATTTGAAAGTAAGAAAAGTGTTAAGAGGAACTATAGATATCATTTTAGTTGATGCAAGGATGGAAAAAAAAAATAACCAACTTTCACTGGTGAACTTTGTCTTCAATTCTTGTTTTCCTGTGGGAAGTGGCTAATTTTCTGGCCTAGAGGTGTAATTGGTGTGTTGGTAACAATTGATTTGATGATAACCTGCGTTCATCTTTTTAAAAATTGCTGACCCACCATTGTTTCTGGTCCTGTTTTATACTTATGCAGTGTATAATCTCTCATGCAAAATTTAGTTCTTTGTTTCTCAGCTTAAACTGGATTTTGATGAGCAGTTTTCACCTTCAAATGAAAGAAACGGCTTCGGTTGATGTTACACAAAAATAACAACAAGAGAGCATTAAAGAAATACGTTTGTCACCTTGTGACATTACATAAATGAAACTTTGAAAATTCAACAATTCTGCTTTATAAGAAAATAGAAAGTTTCTACTGTTTTTCTTTATTTTCAAAGCTATATCATTAAATGAAATTTCTGCCTCATGGAAGATTTTTAGAACTATGTAACAATAACATACAGACCATTAGGAGAGAAATGAATAAAGACGGAAAGAAGTAGGCACTGTGTGGTCACGTAGATGGCGCACAGTTGTGTGCCTGGAGCCCTAATACATTTTACCATGGAATTTATACAATAAATGTTAGTTTCCTGTGAACCTGGTAATCAATATGACTTCTGCAGACATTTCATTAACCTGAGCAGTTGAGGTTTCCTGTAGACAGACTGCATGTATTCTCATCTTTAACCTTTCCATAATGTTCCGTAATTAGAGATGTCACTGGTTCTCAAGAGCAAAAGAACAGCAGTAGCTTATAAAGTTACATTGTTTGTTTTTTACTAATATGTGAAGTGATTTTGTCTTTCATTTCACCTCTAGAGCTAATTATGTATTCTAGGTTAACAAAAGTTCCAGATCATACCATCATGAGTTTAAACTTTACAATGAACTCGTTATTTCCATTTATTACTAGCCTGCATTATAGCAATATTTAGCTAATGAATTCTCAAAATAGTTCTTGAAAGGTGAAAGAGTGCCTCAAGTAAATGGTGTAATTATTTATTTCTCAGAATTTGAAATTCAGTGTTCTGTTTAATCTCAAAGGGATACCAATGAAGTTAGGGCGTAAGGACTCTGTGGTTAATAAAATGGCAAGAATTAAAAAGGATTATTATATTTTTTCCTCATACTATGATGGCTATAATTTTTTAAAACAGTAGAAATGTTTAATTTTTAAAGGCCGCTAGTGTCTATTTTATGCAAAGATGTGAGCTCCCCAGTTCAACCTGTTGTTTGAAATTTGACCAGCTTTTTCTTGCTCTTGTTCAGGACAGTTATTAAACAGTCCAGGCAGGCCTCCGGAGTTACATATATGTATGTGGCTCTGTGTATATATATACACAGAAGTACAAGTAGCATATAATCAATTTACATAAGACTTTTGCTTTTGATGAAAATTCTTCTAAAAGTGAATATAAATTAATAGCATATGGAGCCTACAAAAATTGTCTAATAGGCAAGTAGTCAAAGATAATCTGTGAACAAAGAGTTTGCTAAAACATACTTTTTTTTTTACATGTAATAACTTTGTATCGAAGGGTTTCCAGAAATACAAAATGTTATAGGGCACTTATCCTGAGACACACAAAGGAGACAAGGGGTAGAGCTAGAATGGAAGGGAAAATAAAGGACAAATAGTGATAGATACTTAAGTAGAAATGTTTTTATAAGAAAATCATCAAACAGGTGGTAATTTTAAAACATGGCTTTTCCAGGCAGCAAATTTTCTGAATTTATTGCAAAAGAAGATAAATCACGTGTCTACATAGATCATGCCAATGAAATAAACAATAAAGGTTACTTATTAGAATATTGAAAGTGGTTGATAATAAATTATTTATATTTATGGTAAGAGCAATAAACTTGATTTTTAGGGGATTCAATGACTTCCTGAAAATATCCTTTCACAGATATTCTCAGAGTGTCTAGTTGGCAAAAGCACAGCTCCAAATAGCTATTTCTGTCAACGTCTACAGAACATTTACAGTTTGATTTCTGAAAGTTTCCATTTCTACTGATCTTACAAATTTGTAAAATGAATGCCCACCAGGACAAAATATTAAGTGATAAAATTAATTGGATCCTACAAGTGAAAATCTAGGCAAGGAACGTCTTCTTCCTTCTTAATGAATGATTTTTATGTCTCTTTATTCATGTCCTTCTAGGTAGAGCAACACTCTGCAGACCTTCTTTTGAGGCATTTCACCACCAGAGTAAGTGTGATGTATGACTAATTAGTCCACCCACAGGGGGCTGGTGAAATTAAATTGGAAGTTATTTCCTAACTGGCATATCTTGGAGTAAAATTAATCTCATAACAGCTCTCATAAGAGAGCATAAGCTTAAAAGACCATTTTTCATTCAACTTTACCAAACAAAGTGCAAATTTAGGACTCCAGTTGTGAAGTTTGGTTGTGTGTGGATTGTACAGTGAAGGCACCAGTGGACAACAGTTGCTCATCAAGCAAGTTTATACAAAAGCTTTGGGACAAGTCCAACTCTAGATAAAATTCTAAAGGATTTCCTGCCTGTGTTCAGAGTTTCTTTTTCTCTCTCCAAGGTAACCCACATATCAAAAGACATATGGGTTGTGGGTAGAACTTCCTAAAATTGCTGGTGAGAAGTGTGCCATGCATAAACATACGTCACTAGCTTGAATTTTCTATTAGTCTCACAGGCAACAATTACAATCCTGTATGTTGTTCTATCTCCACACACTCCTGTACATAGAAAGATCAAGTAACATCCCTGGTTAAGATGTGTACAGGTTACAAGACATGTCTCAATATATTCACCAAGAGGTTTATTATTTTCACAGTGGCATTCACTAAATCAGTTGTCAGTGCAGCAATACTCAAGGAATAAGCAGGGTCTTTACTTTATCAAAGTTTGGAGTCAACCCCAAGTTAGATCACTGAAGCACATAACTATAGATAAGTTCACTCAAAAGCACAAATCCAGGTTATAAATATTCAGTTGTCGTTTATATGCATTTAGCAATTTGAATGCTGGGAAGTGTAGCCCAGAAAATCAATCGACATGGAACTATTGAAGAGGCATGCATGGCACCTGCACTTTGAATCTCTTCAGACTCAGGTTAAACAGGAGACACCGTAGCTCATGTATCCTGCAATAACCCTTCCTCATCGCCTTTTTATCTATGAACCTGCCCTTTTCAATGTTATCTATATGCCTGAAGGTATGAATACCCTTGATCTTGGTAAAAAATGGTACCACCCGTCAGCAAAATCTCACTGATCAGTGTCTATGTTACCTCACCGAGTTAGCCTTTTGTGTTGTTGTGGCCCAGGATGACAATGTTGACACAATCCAAAGCAGTAATTGGAAAGTTAATGTTGGATGCGTCTTTGACTATTGATGGAATGACCTGAAATCAAATGTGAGGCAGTGGAGACTCAAGAATGCTATTCAGGCAGTTAGTGATCTGTGGAGATACTAAATGAAATATCTGGAAGGAATTGTAATCTTGCAACTATGCTTTTATGTGTTTCTTGACATAAACGGTTTCTCTTTATGATGGAGCTGCAGAGTGTATTTCCCATGAAGTTCCCTCAGTGTTAACTAACATAGTCATGTGTCACTTAATGACAGGGGTATGTCTGAGAAATGCATTGCTGGACAATTTTATTATTGTATGAACATCACAGAGTTTACTTACACAAACCTAGATACTATAGCTGATTACATACCTAGGCTATATGGTATAGCCTATTCCTCCTAAGCTACAAACCTGTGCAGCATGTTACTGCACTGAATACTGTAGGCAATTGTAACACAACAGTTAAGTATATCTATATGCTTACTTATATCTATACAGTAAGTGTATGTATACATGTCTAAACATAGAAGAGGTACAGTAAAAATACAGTGTTATGATTTTATTGCACCACTGTCATGTGTGTGCACCATCCTTGACCAAAATGTTATGTGATGTATGATCGTAACAAAAGAATTAATTAAAGATAATATTGAAGTGCCTATTGAAATTTCAATGAAGGAAGGAATATTTGTAAATTCTGATTGCCTTAAGTGGGAGTTGACTTTCTTCCTGTTTCCACGGTTGTTCTTGTGAAAGGGCATAGCTTTCCAAAGACCTGAAATCTCCGACAAATCTTGCAATTCTCTATTGCCTGCATTATGAAGATCACCTGGTATGAAATGAAGCAAAATGGTAGATTATAAAGACCTGTACTTTCTTGTCAGTTCCTAAACATAGCAAGCATTGGTCTGTCTTGAACATTTGTGCAGTTATAAATTAGCCTTGGGTCATGATTGTCTGCCTTTTTATCATAGACAAGATTTAATTTAGGAGATGTCCTTTTAATGTGTTATGTGAATAGTAAGTGCCACTTATGAAGCCCTATTTTCTTCCAGTCATTTTAATTGTCGAATCTATCCAGTCAAGATGCATTGTTAGAGGCTTCACTGACGACACCGTCTGTGTGTGTGTGTGTGTGTGTGTGTGTCTGTGTACATACATATGATTGAGCAGGATTTAATGTAAGTCAAAACATTCTCAAATTTCTTAGGACAATACAGCTTCCTTGGCCATTCCCTTGGAGCTCTGGGTTGAGGAGCTGGTGATGTGTGTTTCTTTTGCGTGTTCTACACGTTATCCCTATGCAGGTCTTCCTTGGGCTTGGTTTTGGAACCAGTGATGAGGAATATCATTAGAATTGTTGTGCTCAAAAAGATTCCTCCATTCTTCTGTATAAGCAATGGCAATTTTCCCAGACCAATATTTCTTCTTTTTAAATGGTAAATTTTGAATAGTAACAGGTTAGTATAATCCCATAAAATAACAAAGTTTGAGTCCTATGAACTGTGTTTTATGCTAAATCATCATTTACTCCTTGTATGACCTTTTTTTTTTTTTTTGAGATGGAGTCTCACACTGTCGCCGAGGCTGGAGTGCAGTGGCATGATTTTGGCTCACAGCAAGCTCCACCTCCCGGATTCACACCATTCTCCTGCCTCAGCCTCCTGAGTAGCTGGGACTACAGGTGCTGCCACCATGCCTCGCTAATTGTTTTTTAAGATTAAGGGCAAAATCAAAGCTGCTCCCCTATATTATATTCATAAACCAGCATGATTAAAGCAAGCTATTTATTTATTAGAAGCAAATACTCCAAATTTAGCATCTAAGACATGACAGCCTTTCAAAAGACATCAATTTACTTTTTAGTGTCTATAGCTATGTTTGTATTCATGTTATTGGTGTCCATAATATTTCATTAGATGTTGTGGGCAAATCGATAAATGAAAATAATGTATATGATAAGGAGAACAATCTAGGCCTCCTGGAGGCCCCTTACAACTTAGCTGGTGAAGCAGGAATGCCTGGGTGTAATAGTGAGAAACAACCTTTCAAACGTGTTGGGCAGTTTTCAGGCAGCGGAATATGTATGCCAATCCAGGCAGCAAGATATGTGGAGGCCAGTTAAAAGATCAGGTTGTGATTACACGTTTTTTTTTTTGTTTGTTTCTACTGAGGAAATATAACACTTAGTTATTATTTTCTCCATCTCTCCCGCTATTTTGTCAAAACCTTTCATGTAAGTTACTACCAAACACTGGGTTATCCAAGATCTGTGGGTCGTATTCAATATTTGCCTTTCCCTCAACTACTAACACATTTGATTCCCTTTGTAACTTTCTCCCGTTTCTCCTTTCAGCCTGTTTTCTCCAACCACACTGAGGTTATGAGCTTCCCTATGTACTCCCACACCCTGTTTCATCTCTAAGCTCCCTTGACTTAAAGAGATTTCCTTTTCCTACTATTGTACTCATCTCATTCCCTAATTTATTTCTTCTTCTCTCTATACTTTTTATTCTTTTAGGCACAGCTCATGTTTCATGACTTTCAAAAAGTTTTTCTTCTGATATTCCCAGCTTGAATTAGGTTCATCCTAATCAGTTTCCTTAGACTCACCACTCTGCGTATTAGTTGCTTGCAGTCTGTCTTAGGCTGGGAATTAGCTGCTTGTAGGCAGGGGCTAGAATTTATTTACTCTTATGTCCATAATGCCTGACACAAGAACTGTTCCCACATACAAATTGTAGGGCCATAATTCTTGAGAACATATGTATATTGTAGTGACTCATAAAGGCTTGAAATAAATTTTTAAAATGATGAATTGGGAAGTCCATGAACTTGATATCTTGATGTAGAAGAAAAGCAAGGGCAGATGAAGAAGTTATACAGGACACTTGAAATACCAGAAGAATATAGTCAGACAGCAATATTTCAATCCTAGATTTTTAGATGTGAAGAAGTTCTGAGAAATATTTGAAGACATGGCTCTAGGAATGAGTACATAACAGAGACCAGTAGCCAGAGTCAGAGCTTTTCAGAGTGAAGAAATTGCATTGCAGGGAGAAGGGCTGTTGTATACTAAACAGAAATTGTCATTAAATGGAAGACTAAGCAAGAGGCTGATGATCTGTGGCTGAGAGATGCCAAAAGATGTGGAGATGGAGGTAAATGCCATAATCTACAAAGAAGATATGTTTGTGCCAGGAAGAAAGAATAGGTCTAGAATGTAATAAAAGATAAATAGGTAACTACATTGTACTGTGGTCTGAGAACTCACTGAAGGCATAGCCATTGATGTTAACTTCCACTTTGCTTCCAGACAAAAGATTTTAAATATCTTAAAAATTGCATTTGATATTGTATGATTCATCAAGACAGAAAGTAAAGCTGTAGTTGCCCTGGGAGGGCGGGGAATGGGGAGTCACTGTTTAATGGGTACAGGATTTCAATTTTACAAGACAAAAAGAATTATGGAGATGGGTGGTGGTGATGCTTGCACAACATTGTGAATACATTTAATAACCCTGAATTGTATACTTAACAGT
The DNA here is from genome assembly GCF_028878055.3 of Symphalangus syndactylus. NCBI lineage: Eukaryota > Metazoa > Chordata > Mammalia > Primates > Hylobatidae > Symphalangus > Symphalangus syndactylus. Next base: position 79,112 of record NC_072446.2, read on the forward strand.
GGTTAAGATGCAAATTGTTGAGTGTATTTTGCCACAACTAAAAAATGGAAAACAATAGTATTTGAAGATAAAGCCCATTTCATCTGGTAGCTAGCTGTATGTGTCTGCTCAGCTGTGGATAGATATTTATGCTGTCTCTGAACTGGAGGTTACTGGCATTCTCTAAGGTATAGGAAAATTGATCTTATGTGGCTAACTGAAGTGGGAATAGTTGTATCCGTCAGACAGTAATGATATAATCATGATAGTTTACATTTAACACAATTTACATGTGTCATACTTTCGAAAGCACTTCATAGATATTATTACTTAATACCATTTTCCCCTTACCATATTTGTCTGTCCTTTCTCTGCTGACTTCAGAAAATGTCTCTTCCACGATACTCAATACATCTCCTTATCTTTGTCACAATTTTAAGTCTCAGAGTCTCCAGAAAATTCCAGACAAGTCTCATCAGCTTCCGGTCATTGATTAATCGATGCCCTTAGAGGCTTTCCCTTCCCCTTCTCAATTGAACATAGCTTCCAAATATTCTTGCCAGTAAAACAAAGTTGTTTATAAGGTTTTGTATTTCTTCCTGTTGAATTATGAACATTTTTTCATATTGACATTGATTTCCATCTGGCCATGAAATACTCAAGGTGAAGAAAATGATACAAAATGGTTAAAATGTATCAAGAGCCAGGTAGTTTTAAGTGTCCTAGAAGCATAAACTAGTGTGATGCTCACCAGCTTATATGAGAGGCAAAAATGGATGAAACGATAAAACCAAGACACAGAGAGTTAAGGGAAATTTCCCAAGATCACACAGCCACTAAGGATATGAACTAGATTTTGACTTCAGGCTACTTACCCCAGAGCCTGTGCTTTCAACCATCATTTGTACTGCTTCCCTAAATTACACTCGACTACACTGTGACATCAAATTTCACCTATGACACTGATTATCTGGGGAACTTTGCAACTTATTCTGAATATGACTCAGTTTTCTTTTCTGTGCAGAGATAAAGTCAGTATATACCTCTTAGATTCGTTGTAAGGATTATATGAAATGACACATGAGAAGGCTTTAAAAGGACTTGGAAAGCAATAAGCTATTTTGTTTTCAATCATTTTTCAATAGGTTATCAGTGTTGTGAATGGTTCATGAAAAACGACTTTGGGCTCAGTGAGTAACTGAAATGTTGATGCTTAATAGTGTGTTTATATTAGTATAATAGTAATAAATGTTGTTATTGTTGAGTAATAGTTATTTTGCTTTTCACTGCTTTTCTTTTCCAGTGCTTTAGTCAGAGACTTCTTAAGCCTCCTCGAGAGTGTACACATTTCTTAAATTTGTTGGAAAGTACCAAATTTAAGATATCTTGCATTTTTTTCTTCCTCAGTAAACACTAAATTCTATCACGCAGCAGAAAAAGGGCTCTGTGATTGTCGGTGCAATGGTTTCATATTCACTTTTATTCCCTGTATGGTAGTTCTGATTTAATTGCTATTTAGAATAAAACTTGTTCCTTATATGCTTTCATAATTATAAAATTTATGTTTTAATGCCTTCTACACCTATACTGTGCTTTTCTTTATTTCTTTATATCTCTCACTGTTTCATAATCCTGGTATTTGAAATCTCGTGAAGTGTTATTTGGGGATTTGCTGGGAATGTCATCTACATAGTCATGTCTCAAGTTTGTAGCATCTTTAAAACATAATAGGAGATGGAATTCACAGCAGAGTAATAAGCCTCCCGCTTTAGGCAATGTATTTGTGATTGGTATGACTTCGTTCCCAGAGGGCAGTCAGCAACACAATATTATGGCTATGTGTACAAGGAAAACAAACAAATTTTTAAAAATCTCCTTTAAAAAAACAGTGCCCGAGCCTAACCAGTGTCATGCACAGAATCCGTTTCCACCTCTTCATATGGAAGTAGCTCTGGGTGGACGTCTAGAAAGTTGGATAACTATTTATCACATATGATCTGCAAAGGAAGAGATTTATAAGAAAGTGTTAAATTTAATCCATAGGAAAGCAAAACCAAAAATCAATGAATTTTCCATTTGTACTTTTCTCTGGGGCTCTATCCTCAAGATGGCTTAAATGCATTAGAATTCAATGACTAGGCCCAAGTGTTTGTTAGTGACATCAAAGCAAGGTAAACATTCCTGCTGTGTGAGTCCAAGCACAGGGACACTTGGTTTCCTTTGGAAGGATATCATAAAGGCAATGTTTATGAGTAATCATTGTCTTTTCTTCTGTAGCATCCAATGGTATGTACTATAATTTAGAAACGAAAACTACTTAAAGACCCCTTGCTAAGTTTCATGTATTTCAAACTCTCAGATCCTGAGTATTTAAATATGCCTATATTTCTTCATAAAAAAACATAATCTTTGCCAAGTTAGAAAAAGTCATATTCCCATTTTTAACTAAATATAGTCAGAAATTTGGACAGTTTTTAGCCTTCAATACATTATGTAATTTGGGTAATAGGCTGAAGAAAAGTAAGGAACTTCAGTTAAATTCAGAGAGAAGCTAGTAATTGTTTCTAAGACTCAAATGTGTAGAACAGATCTCTGATATTAAGGATAAGACCCTCAAAGGTGACCCAAATTGGGTCATTGTGGGATTATTTTGGGAGGAATCATCATAGATTCTTACTGTTATAAATACAGTCAAATGTCAGATGAATATACTCCACTGAAATGTCCTCTAGGAATGATGTTGGAACCAATGTTGGTAATTTTGAAAGTCATGGAGAGGATTTCAGATGATTGAAGTCAGGCAACTATCCCAGGTTTAATAAATAAGCAAATAGTGAATTCCAAAAATGCCGTATCAATGAGCCTCATATTGATCCAGAGCACAGTTTCAGGAAGGTCCATTAAATGGGTCTTTTGAGAGCATTAGGATAAAAGGCTGGCAGCAGAGATTCACTAAGAACAATGGTGCCAAGCTTGCCTCTTGGACATTGTTATCTGACTGATAAAGGTAGGCCATAGCGGCACACAATACGGATATTTCCAGGGTAATGCTGTCGAGCTGCTATAACTTTCCTTTCCTCTTTGCTATCTTCTCCTATAGTTGACTCCCAAGAAAAAGATAGTTGACTTTTAATCCAGAAATGTATGTTAATTGGCAAAAACAAACAAATGAAGCCATAAATTATCCTTTAGGCTTCTCTCTGCTCAGTTATTAGATCATGTGAATGTGCCCTTAGGAAACACAGAAGGCCCACACTATTATAGAGACAAATTTCTTACATTCTCTGCTGTTTAATGCTCTTCAAAAGACTTACCATACTTCACCAATTTGATTGCCAACTACTTGAACACAGGGACTTATTAAAAATTTTGCATATTATGAGGGCATTAACTTTTAAGTATTCGATTGTTAAGACAATGCATATTATTATAAAGCATAGAAGGCACACTTATTACCTCCTTAAGAACCAGTCTCTATTTCTCTGGTTCATAGAACTCCCAGGTCATAGAGGGATTAGACATTTGTGTCTTCAATTGGCCCTCTTCAGCCCTAGGATAAATAGTGATTAATCTAAGCCAATGGTTTTCAGCTCTGTCTGACCCAATGCCTCTACTTCATAAGAAATTCTTCAAAGACCCCTTCACTATTCTAAACTATTACTGACAACACAATGTATGCATTCAAGTTGTTGAAAATATTAATGTTATGCTGCAGCTAACAAAGGAGAAATAATTTACTGTCAATATATAATCCAAAATGTATATAATTGTGCCAGAACATTTACATATCAAATGCAATAGAACATAATGAAATTTTCATATCTTCACCCATACCTTGAAACATTGTAAATAAAAAGCTACAAATATAGTTTCATTGAATAACCAAATGCCAAAACTGCCGTTTCTATTGTTGACATGATTGATCTGCGCTGGTAAATGTGATAGATACTTTCTGCTTGATCCTTATCCCCTGTTATACTCCCCTATTTACTGGCTTTTGTCCAAGTGGAATGGTTCATATTGAATATCTCAATAGGTTTCCATGCTCATTGCCTTCTATGCATGTTCATGAGATTAAAGGGAAGGAGGAAGTGGGATTGGGGATTATTGCCTAAACTCCCTCTCTGCTGGGTCTCTTTGACTTCTCTTTTTCATAAGAAAATCAGTGTTTCCTTGTGTGATCAGGGCAGTTTACTACCCGGAAATCTGCCCGCTGCTACTAACCCAGAGTTATCGTGGGGTGTGATCTCTGTGATTCTTTCACCCTTCTCCCCTGACATTTTCATAAGTAGTCTCTTTGGAAATAAACCCATGTTAAATTATCTTAGTTTGAGTGTGTTCCCTTTTTCCTATTGAGACTCTGAAATGAGTATCTAAACGAGAAATTCTACCATCTTTTCTCATGTACATAGTAGTTTAGTTCCTGCAAAATTCATGGCACATTAAAACCATGCAAAAGTACTTGGCGCTTAGGCAGTTACATTTCGGTTTGTATAATTAAACGAAGCAGGTTATTCACCTACATTACGTTAGAAAGTCATTCAGGACATATAGCAATCCTTGATTAGGAGCGGTTATCCCACGTTACTGGACATTTGGCATCCCTGTTTTCCAATCCTTAAAGTTCCAAAATGCCCTCACTTATTCTTTCCTGCCATTGGATTTTGTCCCATTAAGCTGTAAGGCTGGGAATGCCATAGCCGTCTTGAAAACAGGTAGAAAGATAAGAGAATCACAAAGACGTGGATCATGTTGAATTAACTAACCATTGATACCATCTACTTATTGTGCGATTTCGTAAAAATTGCTCCTTGTTTTTTTCTACAATTAGTTGACTATTCTGTTACTCGAAGTTAAAAACTTTTTTTCTTTTCTTTCTTTCTTTTTTTTTTTTGACAGAATCTTACTCTGTTACCTAGGCTGGAGTGCAATGGCATGATCTTGGCTCACTGCAACCTCTGCTTGCCTGATTCAAGCAATTCTCCCACCTCAGCCTCCCAAGTAGCTGGGATTACAGGTGCAAGCCACCACACTTGGATAATTTTTGTATTTTTAGTAGAGATGGAGTTTCACCATGTTTGCCAGGCTGGTCTCAAACTCTTGACCTCAAGTGATGCACCCGCCTTGGCATCCGAAAGTGCTGGATTACAGGCATGAGCCACTGCCCCTGGCCAAATCATTTTAACCAATAGCAAAGCACATTACTTCATTTTTTCAAAAGTTGCCGGTAATTTCAATAAAAAATATTATATAACATGCTTAATGCAATACAAATGCTTTTCAATGTACAATGGGGTTGTCTTGATAAGATGATCATAAATTGAAAATACTGTAGTTAAAATGTATTCAATATGCCTAACATACTGAACATCACAACTTAGCCTGGCATACCTTTAATGTGCTCAGAGCACTTACATCAGCTGACAGTTGGGCAAAATCATTGAATACAAAACCCACTTTATAATAAAGTATTGGATATTTTATGTAATTTATTGAATATTGTACTGAAAGTGAAAAGCAGAATAGTTATATTCTATTCAAAGCTATCACTTTTGCTTCATCATAAAGTTAAAAAACATCATAAATTGAACCATTATAAGTTGGTGACCATCTGTGTATATATATGTGTCTGTGTATCTATATAAATATGTATGTTTATATATATATTTGTGTGTATATATATCCTCTGTGTGTGTGTGTGTGTGAGAGAGAGAGAGTGTGTGTGTATGTATGAAATTGTAGGAAAGTAAAATTTCGTGTCTTATAGATACAGCATGTTAACATGTTGGTACCTATCCTCCTGAGATGTAAAACTTTACATGGATAGATGTGTGCATTTACAATTGTACACAAAGAGAAACATATTCGCTAGGCTCTTTAGTTTTCTGTAGTTTCATTCAACACTATCTGGTTTATGTGGATGATTACAAATATAATGCTAGGGTGAAGGTTCTTCTCTATAACTTTGACACTTCCTTGATTATCAACCCTTGGCATATTCTTAGAGTAGGATTTTCTTTTAGAATTAAGATCCTTGTTTTAGGACTCTAGCCTGTTAACACACAGAGCCAATAATTATTCAGAATGTTTGGGTTAATTCACATTCCCACAGATGGGACATCAAATGTCCAGGCTGCACAGCCTCATTAACACTAGATTTTCTGGACATTTTATATAGTATTTCATCTGATATAAAAAGTAGAATTCTAATTTAATTATGGTTGTTAATTTATTTTTATATTTTTAGTCATTATGAAAATGTTTAACTATATGAACAGCCTGGAAAGTGTTGTTTTTTTTTTAAGGTAGTACTTCAGAAATATTTGTGATACTTAATTTTTAAAAATTCACTCTAAAAGAATCTTGAAATGTCTCTTTAATGAAATGGGACATAAATACTCGTCACATTAGTGAAAAATATGTGTTTAAAGTCTCTGCAGCAATCCTGTAAATATTAATAATTTTTTAAAAAATTGACATCTTCAAAATATAAATGTTCTAAACTTATAATCAGTTAAATATGTATCTATTAATACATATAGATACATGTATCTAAATAAATTTGAAGACTTCAAATTCCAGGTACAATATAATTTTTTTCTATCCTGTGATTTGTCATTCAGGATTTTGTAATTTGAACAGAAATATTTTGCCCTAACCATATGTCTTTTCTCTTACCTAAAAATGTTATTTTATGAAAAATTGTTTTAAAGGTCAGTTTGCATGTTGGAAAGCATCTTGTACAATGTTACATAACATATTTCATATTTGGCTGTGTTGTTTTAACTATGTAAATATGGTTTAAATCTATGATGCTCTTTAGTGCTGATCATGAGGCAAAGCAAATTTATCTGTATGAAAGGCTCCTGTTAATTTTTAACTTTCAAAAGATTACATACATTCACCCTCTTCTGAATTTTAATTCCTGATGCAAAGATTATGAAATCTCGAGAGGATAATGAATCAGCTTCTGATTACATTCTGGAATCACGATTTGGTCACCCATCCAAGAATGCGTATTCAATTTCCTTTACATTACACACATATGTAATACCATGCTGAGTGATGTTGGGAAAGGTGTGTCTTCAGTGATGCCTTCATGAAGTTACAGTCTCACCACACTGAGGTATTTTCTTTTTAAACCTTTCTTTTCTGCTGTGAAGAAGTGCCTAAGAGATGAACAAGTGGGAAAAACTGAAAAAAAATCTTCATCTAATTCAGCAACTAGCTTTCGTATCTTCTAAGAATTTTTGTCTCCAAAAAGCTCTAATTTTCATTCCTTTACAAGCTTTATTTCTCTCTCCTTTCCAATACCAGACTTTGCTCTGTTTGTTTTCTCTACCTTTTTTAGAGACGCCTACAATAGAAAAAACTATGACATATTCAATACATCTGAAAATTTTGCATTGCCATTAATAAGAATGAATTATCTGTTTATAAAGAAAAAAATAAAAATATGAACCGAGAAAGCACAGAAGGTAGTAACCACATTTCGATGTTTATCATGGAATCCTCTTTATAATCCATCTGTTACAACTCCACAGAACAAATGACAAGTAATTGTGAAGTTTCCCCTCATTTTATAGGTTTGGTCTTGTAAGGCATACAACACAAATTTTATTTACTTTTCTTTTTGGTATTTGGTCAAGTGGCCACTGGGTGGATGATGGAGCCTCTTGGGATATACAGTCTTCTTCTAGTTTTGTTGATGTAAATATTATTGTGTGTTTTTCATTCACTTGTCATTTTACAAGGCATGCTTCATTAAAAATATGTCAGCATCACAGTGACAAATCACAAAATTTAAAAGGCACAAGAAAAAAACAATTTATTTAAAACATTCCTGTGTAAAAGTAGTCACCACTCTTAGTATTCTTCAACTATTTTTATTCTATTTAAATGCAAGCCTAGTTTTATCTCGAGTGTCTGACCTTGATGATATGGTTTACTTTAAACTTAGAAAATATTGAACTCTATTGGAAATTTCCTACAGATCAGCTTTTCTAGACGCCAAGTGCCTTGTTTTAGCCACGGTGATGACAGCAATTGGGTTCTCAGGGATTCTGGCCTCTGGCATCATCTCAGTTGTTTATAATTGAAGTTGGCTCTGATGCGAACTCAGCTTAGAGGCATGGTTGGACTGCTGGGCTTAAGGCTGGCCTGCCAGGAGGTTGCCTTGAGGTGTAACTAGGCAAAGAAAGAAGAAGGTTGGGCAAAATTACCAACAATCTTCAACTATGAATTTTTATGAGTAGGGGCTTCCCACACCATCAGGCACTCTGAGCTGGAGAAACAAGGGATTTTGAATTGAATGTTTAGTTTTTAGGCTTGATAGTCAGATTAGGGAAGTTTTGGGTACACCTTTCGCACTCTAGAGTCTTCTCCCTAACTCAGGGCCAATTTGGGACGTGGGCTCAATGGAAAAGAGTGCTGAGATCAATTAGAAATATCCATCATGAACATAGGAGGCAGGCATTCTGGCCAAGGGGTGTGTCTTCCCACTTTGTATTCCAGAGTGCGATTTCTTCTTGCTATCTGTCCCTCCATAAATAAGCGTTGGGTGGAGGACAAGCTGGTTACAATCGAGGATGGAACGAGATTCTAGCAGAATTGCAGAATGAACTGAGAGCCACCAAAGTGTGCCTCTGTGAACCAGCAGAGAGAGCTGTGGAAGGCAAAGGAAGAGGAGCCAAGAGGCCAGATAATATTCCTGCTTCCCCTACGTTGTGAGAGTGAAATGGTCCGCAACCTATGTCAGTAATTAACCAGAGGCTTTTTAGAGAGTAAGAATTCTGATAGACACTTCAATAGCTGAAGTCGCTCTTCAGTACTGCACATAACCTGTGGACAGATTTTCATCATTATTAATTCATTTATTCAATAGATACATATTAAAGTCAAGGCATAGTTCTAAACTATGCAGTCAATTACAAAAAATAAATAATAATGAAGGGCATTAGCTCTGCCTCATAGGACGTTAAAGCTCTAGCTGCTAAATGAGACAAGTAGGGTTCCCACATCAAGTGCCTGGGCTCCTGTTATAACCTGGACTCTGCTTCCGATGGCTTCTCTTGTTTCCGTTTTGGTAAAGCCGTCATTTGGCTTAGTCCCTATCCTTGCTATGGTCACCCACCAGCAGGTGGACCTCCTTGACCGTAACTACACGCATAGATCTTTGATTGTTTCTTTTCAAATGTTTGCTTACTTTAGAGCTGCAGTCGAATGTCGTTTGGACCATAAGACTCTGAGGCTGTGTGTGGTTGAAGCTGTCTTGAGACTCAAAGAGCTATTGAGGAAGGGATTTGGTAGCTGAACTCTTTTGAAGTTTTTCTCTGTCTCTCACACATCTGGGGCTGAATAGCTGAATATATTGTTTAATTTCTACATCGATAATAGTTTAATAGGCATTCATGCAAATAAGTTCTGCTGGGAGTTTATTGTCCTACTCCAATAACCAGTAATGCATTCCTTGAATTCAGTGTAGGTATAAATTCTACATGGTAAGTGAAACTGTCTTTATGAATTACTGCTATAGAATATACTAGATTGTGTAGGTTTTAGTACAATCTAGGTAATTATCAAGCCTTGTAATATTTTCAGGAAAGTGATCCTTTCACTTCAGTTTATGGAACTTGGAAATTTTTCCATTGCCACCCACTAGTTAATCATAAACTTAATTCTATGTATCTGAATTTATTTTTCTATTTATAAATGTATCTGGATGCTTTCTCAAAGGTTTCCCAGATTAAAAACCTATGATTTTGAAAAATTAAAAGAGAAGTAATTAGAATTGTGTTAAAAAACAGAATCAGGCCGCGCATGGTGGCTTATGCCTGTAATGCCAGCACTTTGGGAGGCTGAGGCAGGAGGATCATTTGAGGTCAGGAGTTCGAGACCAGCCTGGCCAACATGGCAAAACCCCACCTGTAATAAAAAAATACACAAGTTAGCTGGGTGTGGTGGTGAATGCCTTTAGTCCTAGCTACTCAGGAGGCTAAGGCAGGAGAATCGCTCGAACCCAGGAGGCTGAGGTTGCAGTGAGCCAAGATAGTGCCACTGCACTCCAGCCTGGGTGACACAGTGAGATCCTGTCTTAAGAAAAGAAAAAGAAAGAAAATCAGAATCATACAATGAGAGAGGTTGTATAGCCCTTTTAATTGTCCATAATGGATACATTTCTTTTTCTGCGTAATAGTTTATCAGCATGAAAAAAAAAAAGAGTCACTGAACACTGATAATTTTCTTCTCTCTCTCTTTATTTTTCCTTTTTTTTTGAGATGAAGTCTTGCTCTGTTGCCCAGGGCTGGAGTGCAATGGCAACATCTCTGTTCACTGCAACCTTCACATCCTGGGTTCAGGCGATTCTCCTGCCTCAGCCTCCCAAGAAGCTGAGATTACAGGTGCATCCCACCATGCCTGGATAAGTTTTTGTATTTTCAGTAGAGATGGGGTTTCATCGTGTTGGCCAGGCTGGTCTCAAACTCCTGACCTCCGATGATCTTCCCGTCGTAGCCTCCCAAAGTTCTGGTGATGATTTTCATTTAACGGTGTTCTACAAAGTGAGTTTAGGCAGTGAAAAGGCACATGTCATCTATAGTTTACCAGAAAGTAGTACTGGTCACCAGCATTGAAGCATACTCCTAACCCTGGAAAATTTCTTCAGCTGCCAGAATTAATCTCAGATTTTAAGACTGGAGCAAAGACTAATTTGGTATGTGTTCATTTAGATTAGTAAATCTCCATGGTGTTCGAGCTGTATAATATCAAATCTAAAATAAGCCAAGAGAGTTGAACAATTTCTCATCTCTCAGAAAAAAATGCATCATTTTCAAGAGATTTAAGATTGAATTTAAAATCCAACTGCCTATTCCAGTGTATGTTTCTCCAGAATAAGGCCAAGCCCTAAAATTCTGGAGAGTGTCCTCCAAGTTGTGTTTAAGTAATAATTGATAAATCTATGGTTTAGATACGTATGGAATTCCATATAACTCTAGCTCCAGCCTTTGCGAGTAAAAATTGGCAGTGACCATGGCCTTAATGGAGGCATGTGGTTAATTGGAATTTTCGGTACCAAAAGTCTCCTTGTTACTAGGTTATCGGGGTACCCTCTAATAGTATCCATAACTCATTGCCCACTTGTCTGTTTTGATTTCTTTTTTAAAAAGACAATTTTAGGGCAGGCGCGGTGGCTCACGCCTGTAATCCCAGCACTTTGGGAGGCCCAGGCGGGCGGATCACGAGGTCAGGAGATCGAGACCATCCTGGCTAACACGGTGAAACCCCGTCTCCACTAAAAATACAAAAAATTAGCTGGGCGTGGTGGCGTCGCCTGTAGTTCCAGCTACTTGAGAGGCTCAGGCAGGAGAATGGCGTGAACCCGGGAGGTGGAGCCTGCAGTGAGCAGAGATCGTGCCACTTCCAACCTGGGCTACAGTGACACTGCGTCTCAAAACATACAAACGAACAAAGACAATTTTAAACTTGGAGGTTTTGTACCTCAATTCACATATGTGGCATATTTATAAAATAATCATGCCTTTACATATTTTTCCTTTGACATCTTAGCTATATATCCAAGCCATTTATGTTTTTTAATTGCCACAAATATCGCACCGAACTAGAGCACCAGGTACAAAAATGCCTGGTATAGCATTTCTTCTGGTTCTTGAATGTTATTTTAATCCCCATGTTTAAGATATTCCTAGACAGCTATATGTAACTATAATTACTTCTGCTAGGTAGAAACATCTCTGTGGTCAACACTTGTGAAGTGCCTTGTAAATAAAAATATGCTTGAGTAGAAATAGTATTTTGCAAATATAGCCCTAAATAGAACTACTGATTTTACCAAGAATTAAAGACTCCAAACTCTTTGTCTTTCAACTTTGGTTGATAGGAACATCTGATTACAATGAGCCAAAAGCCTATGTGATCATTAATGAGGTAATTTTAACACTTACAAATGACACAGCTAATTTGTAATAGGTTTTTGAAGTGCAAATTGCATGTTTCTGTTTAAATAATGAGAGTAAAATATGGACACTATTCACACTCTATATACACAACTAACCCCAACTTGTCTCTAGAAGAAAGGTCTAATTTTTCTGGTCTCATCCACAAAATGAAGAGTTAAAAAGCTGTATCTTTATTCTCACTTTAAGTGATTTTTTAACCACTGTATAACACTACTACAGTTTGTTTGGAGATAAAATAACTCATGGTGAGAAATCCAGCTCTTGAAAGAAATCATTTTACCTTCAATCACATTTAGGATATCTATGCTTTTAGGGTAAGGATGAAAATTTATAAACATTTGTTAAATTATGCAACTGTTTTTGAAGATGTTTCAAAATTACATTTTCCTTATTGTACAACTAGTTTTCATGTATTCACAAATGAGACACATGAGAATTATTAATGCAAAAGCATAGCATATTGACAAAGTTTATAACGTAAATAGTTTAGTTAGGAAAGAATGTAATAAGTGAATTATCAAAGCTATTTTATTGGTCCCTAGATTTGCCGTAGAAGAAAACGAAGCACCCTTATAAAAATTTCTCAGCAGTGAGAAAATTTAAGGTCTATTTTGTATGCCATAAGCTCTAAAAAATATTATTGCCAATAAAAATAGAGTGCCTGATAATAAAACACAATCTAAAATTGTCTTTTTAAAGGTTCACTCTTATTCTTCTTCCCTTCCTATGTGTGCACAGAATACTGTCACTGTCTTGATTGGAACACTGTCTCTCTGTCTCAGAGGGTGTACAGTTTTAGAAGGGAGAAAATATTTGTTCATTTTGCTTCCTATAAGGTAAGGTCTCAGTGGTTGAAGGTCAATTAACAAATTTTTGTCTTCATACTACTATCTTGGAATTACCAACTGGCTTCTATTTAGATTTTGAAAAATAAAAGAAAAGAACTAGCATTTGTTAGAACTTACTGTGTTCCAGAAACTTTATTGATACCATTTCTTCTCATTATCACATTCATTCTTTCAATTAGTATTATCTTTTCCATCTTAAGAAGGTGGGACCAGAGGTTTTGTAATGTCCATTAACCCACTGTGGATTTCATGGCTTGCAAGAAGAAGAAAGCGTGGTGGAACTCAGGTTTGTCTGATTCCAAATTCACATCGTTTCATATCTCCACGAAAGATAGAAAAGATAAATTGGGCTCTATTCTAACAAGAGAAACACAATTTTCCATCAGATAAATGAATGATTCTTAAACCTCAAAAATAAAACACGTAGCAAAAGCTCAGTTCAAGAGTAGACATAAAGGTTGTGACATGGGTAGTAGGGATATATGTCTAGTGACATAGATTTGCTATGCATATCTGACCAAAAATCTCCCTCGTGATTTTCAAATCAGATGCACAACTGCATTTAATGAGTTTCACAAATCATTAACATCAGTCTCTGAAAACAAGATTGTTAAAAAATATTAAGATTTTCAACAACAAAGATCTTATCTAAATAGTAAGGAGATTATATTAGATGGCTCAATTCCCTGGGCAGTCTAGTTGACAATTCAACTTGTTCAAAGCTATAACATATGGCAACTTAAAAAATTATGAAAGTTTTTCTAACTTTGTGCTTAAGGTAGTTGGCCATTCTTCCTCTTGGGAATAAAAAGTGCAGATTTTCTGTCGAAGCATTTTGCTATTGTTTTTCAATTTCCATTTATGAGAAATAGATAAAATAGCAACTTTTTAGTTACAAATTTAAAGTCAAAATGGAGATAATTAAGTATCTCCATTAATTAAGTAAAGATTAATTTTTTAAAAAATAGCATTTACTAAATTCTAATTAATCAATTGATTGACTATTTTTATCCCTGGCTCAATGTAACTCTCTTTGAAATACTCTTGTCTCAATTCTAGTTTATGTCAACAATGTGTCATCACAGATGACTTTTTGTCATCTTGATCTCTCGGTTCTATGAACACCTTCGATCTAATGACAATGTTTTCCAATAGAATTGCTTCTACTCAAACTTCTGAGATCAAATTTGTGGATTTAGTCTCACCCCAATCAATTCTTCAACTCACAGGACACCAACTGGTGTCCTACAATTCAATTCAATCCTGAGACTGTCTATCTGGAGATAGCATCAGATCCCACAAGTTCAGGGTTCAGGCCCACAAGACTGCCCCCCCACCGTTAGAGACGAGTTGTGGGCCTCCCATACTCCTGACCAACTGGCTATAAATTAGGACTTCCATGGATTCCTTCCCCAGGTTCTATAATTTGCTAAGACGGCTCACAGAACCCAAGAAAGCACTTTGCTTACAGTTACTGTCTGATACAAATCAGGAACAGTCAAATAGAAGAGACACACAGGGCCAGGTATGGTGAAAAGGGGCACAAAGAGGGCCGACAGTTTCAACCATCTAGTTAGGCCTTCATTTTTCTGGTGTCCAGCACCCACCCTGAAGCTCTACGGGTCTCCAGCCACCACTCATGTCATGTCAATAGCATAAACTCAGGTATGGCTAAAAGGGACTTATGACTAGTAAAGGATGGTCCTCTCATCTCTATCAGGAAATTTCAAGTTTTAGGGGCTCTGTACAGTGAACTGGGGAGGAAGACCGAATAGGACATACCCTAGACCAGTTGTGCTAACTACTGTGTGCCTCAAAATTGCCTACAGTTGTGTTAAAATAAGAGATTGCTGAGAGCTGGTATTGGAATTTCAGATTTGGTAGATCTGGGGGTGTAACCTGAGAATTTGCAGTTCTAGTAAGTTCCCAGGTGATGCTGATGCTGCTAGCACAGGGACCACACTTCCAGAAGGACTGAGTGAAGCATTGTCATTACTTATAATAGCAACTTCTCTGTAGTCACAATTTCATTCATCCCATTCTCTGAGCTCCTCCTTTAATCATTCCTTTTCATACACTGACATAAAATTTTTCAATCTCTCTGAGACCTCCAAACTATTATTTTATCATATTCACAATGACCCTTACCTCCTTGATGTCGACTCTATTGCCTGTTCTCCTGCCTAAATTCCATGGCCAACCATTCCCAGGAAACTTCAACTTCCTTGTTTCTCTTTCACTTTGCTGAATCTAACCAGGAAAATAACCCTGCTTAGATCCAAATTTACACCAAATCCTCACATATATTTGAGCAACTAGCTATATGGACCAATTTGAAAAATATCCCACTTGAAACTGAGAATTTCAGTGCCGCCTATCAATCAGTCATACTACATATGTTCCAATCTATTCACCCTCTAATTTACTTAGTTTTGTATCTTATCCTGTCTCTAATCCCTAACACTTCCGCAGAAATCCTCATTCTCTTTTTGGTTGTGCTTCCCTGAGAACATTGCGTCACCCAAAGACAACTTCCACAGACTCCTGAAACAATTTAAACTCACTTTCCCATGTCTATATCCACAAACCCTTCCTTTTCACCTATTATTATCGTGAACTAACTGGCCCCTGTCTGTATATTGTCTGATGATGATTTCTATATTACAGGGTTAGAGATACTTTCTCATCATAGCTAGCTTAGAATCAAATCCATGCAGTCCACCACTGAAACTGGGGTTCCAAGTCAGTGTATTTGGAGAGGGAGAGCTAGTAGAAAAACAAGGATGAAAAGATCCAGGATGAAGCTCCTGATGGAAGAAAAGGCCATTTTTACTATTATGAACCCCTTGAAGTAGACCATAAGCATTCTCATCTGGACAAATATCCATTCATCCACACCAGTGAGCTGATTAAGTTTTAGGGTTTGAAGGGTCAATGAACAATTATTCCTCATTCAGCAATTAAAGAAGGATTAATATGAATATTATCTTGAAGAAGTTTAATTTAAAATGTATTTCATTGATCTTTGGCAATTGTCTTCTATCAGATCATTACCAATCAATATGAGTTGGGAGGAAGGGAGAAAACCCAAAACTTAATCAGATGCCTGAAGTTAAGGAACATTTTATAACCAACCCAGGGAAAAAAAAGGCTCAAAAAGGGAAAGATGAGGACATAGAAAATACATTTCAAATATTTTAACTTTTTGACAAAATGTCAGTTCTGTGCAAGAAAAACTGATGATTGTGTGAGTATAACTTTGTCATTTACATCTGCCAATGTGTTCAGAAATATATAACCTATAAGTTTTTTTAATAGTTTGACACAAAATTTGTTCATCAAAGTATCTAAAACATTCTGAAAATACTAAAAATTTTCAATTTAAATATTAAGCTAAACAGCTCTGTATATATAAATAAGCTCAAACAAACATGCACGCTCCCCAACAATAACACTGCTACAGATATTGACTGGTGGTTTTGGTTTCATTTCATCTTATAATGGCAAATCTGATTAAAACCTAGATTCTGGGCTGGGTGCAGTGGCTCACGCCTGTAATCCCAGCACTTTGGGAGGCCGAGGCAGGCAAATCACAAGGTCAACAGATCGGGGCCATCCTGGCCAACATGGTGAAACCCCATCTCTACTAAAGAAACATACAAAAATTAGCTGGGCGTGGTGGCACGTGCCCGTAGTCCCAGCTACTCAGGAGGCTGAGGCAGGAGAATTGCTTGGACCTGGGAGGCGGAGGTTGCAGTGAGCTGAGATTGTGCCACTGTACTCCAGCCTGGTGACAAAGAGAGATTCCGTCTCAAAACAAAACAAAACAAAACCTCAGATTCTGAACTGAATCTCAGAATAAGGATCTCGAAGAGGTCGATATGTATGTAATCTATTCTTAAAGAAAAATTTTCTCTAATTGTATATTGGACTGTCACACAGCTTCTGACTTTGTTTATACCCTTAAAAAGTATCTAGATTTATGTGTAGCTTTTGTAAAGTGAAAGCTCAGAATGTCTACTCTGTCCTGGTACCCCTTTAGTTTAATTGCTGGAAAATATTTCATAAAAATGAATTGGTCAACAAATGGAAAATTTGAACTTTGCATACTAAAGTTTTTTTTTTTTTCAGACGGAGTCTTGCTCTGTCGCCCAGGCTGTAGTGCAGTGGCGTGATCTCGGCTCACTGCAAGCCCCACCTCCCAGGTTCACGCCATTCTGCTGCCTCAGCCTCTCCGAGTAGCTGGGATGACAGGCACCCGCCACCACGCCCGGCTAATTTTTTTGTATTTTTTAGTAGCAACGGGGTTTCACCATGGTCTTCATCTCCTGACCTCGTGATCCACCCGCCTCGGCCTCCCAAAGTGCTGGGATTACAAGCGTGAGCCACCGCGCCTGGCCTGCATACTAAATTTTTACTTCATATTATCGACTCTTGAAAAATAAGCGTGTATATTAGAAATGACACTCATTTGACTATACCATAATGCATTTCAGACTTTTTATCTTCAGCTACAGAATTTCTCCATCCTTTGAATTATGTTAGCTGGCTTTAGTTGCCCAGTGTTGGTGATCCACCTCCACTAATTCACAGCTCTATTGTACTGCCCCCGGGGATGCATTTCCATAGATCTGCCTTGTTATGAGTGTCATTTTTTTCTTCTATTTTGTTGACTGCCATTCAAATATTTTTGGCTTTATCAGAGAGTTTCACTTTATTGTTTGTTACCTCCTCATTTTTTTAGCTTTTCATAAGTTACTGTGTTATATCTGCCTGGGCTTTTGGTTCCTTTACAGATTTGTTTGATATTATTTTTAGCTTATGATACTTCTAAAGTCTGTACCCTTTTAATTTTCACTTGCTTCATCTTCACATTCTTGTGTTTTGTTTTCATTTCAAAATACCAGAAAGTAAAATGTCTCAGCAGCTTGGTGAGTGGAATAGTTTATTTATAATCCAAAGAAAACACATACTTTTTGTGAGCTATCTGCTTATAAGTAAAAATTTTATATAGACATTCTTGAAAAAAAATCTTAAATTTCTGGGGGATTGAATGAGATTTTAAAAATCATTCTATACAACAACAGGTGCAAAATTTGTATTCCTCTACTCAAGAAAAATAATTAATGAACATTTGTTATTAGTTTACTAACATCTAAATGCTAATGTATCAATTATACATTATTAAAACACATTTAAGCTGAAGAGGTGAAAAAGTATAAAACAAACCAGTGCATAATTTACCTTTATTCGTATGAAACATCTTTTTCTCTCCTGAAAATAGAGATTAACCAGTGGTGTGCTGGGGCGGGAGGGGGTGTGTTGGAGGGAGAAAAGCCATGATTTGTACAATTTGCCCATTTCCATGTTTTAAATACTCCCACCCTGGCCAATTTCAAGCTACCAGCAATTTGATAACCAGTTCACAACATTTTTGAAAATTTAATAATCAGCTCTCAAAAGCTGGTACAGGCCAGGCTAAGCCAGCTTCAGCACAAAACTGAAAATGATTATTAATCTTTACTAGCTCCAGATATCTTTTAACATATATTGAAATCTATGACCCTTAAAAAGAAAACATATATACAGATTTTGACAAAACTTTGCAGTTCCACTCATGGATCCCTGTATAAGAATCCCCCTTTCTATGTGTGTTTGCAATTTGAAGAGTTCAGACTTTATGATTCACAGGTGATAACTAATGATTTAATCTCAACACTTAGGCTTTTATAATTTGGGAGTCACGTGTTTAACTGCTGTAGTAGTAACTGCTTCTTCTCAGAGAAACTTAGAAGCTAAGACCAGGGCAATATCCCTTGGTCTGCAACACACCTCTTCTTTCTGAGCATATCGTATAAGAAGCTAACTTTGTCTCAAAGTTCATATGACTTTTGCATTTTCAATTACTAGCTATTTTCTTTTGGAACTGTAGGACTGGCAGAACTTTCCCTCTACCCTCTGAAGGTATGATAACTGAGTGTATGAAATAAATGGATAACGGGCATGTCAAAAGAAGAAAAGGTGTACACATTTATTACACGCATGGGGAAATCACAGGAAAGAAAAGTGGATGCAAAAACAAAACAAAACAAAACAAACAAAACAACGCAAAGAAAAAACCCCAGTGAGATTTAGGAGCTTATAGGGAAGGCAGGAGGGAGAATGTAGGAAACTTAGGGGAGGGGAAATGACTTTTGGGAAAGATGACCAGACCCTTAGCAGAATAGATGATAGTTTGTGACAGTCTGTCTTGGTGTGGTTTGGACTCTTAGTCTTCTCTCCTGTGATACGAGGAGTCAATTTTCCCTGGCTGATGACACTCCTAGGAAGGAGATGAATGTCTTTGTGCTGATAAGACAGTATCTTGAAGCTTTATTTTCCAATTCAGTTCTAAATCTGCAGTGTATCAAAATCTCCTCATTATGCTTTGGATGTTATGGTAGATAAATGGTATCTTCACAAAGATACATTCATTCTGGTATTGAAAGTTCCTTTTGGGGGGTTTCTCTTTAGGAAGGTAAAGAGAGTGCAGAGAAAGCATGTCCCGCATTTGTTGTATTTCAAGTATTTTCAGTTCGATGTAATCAGTGCACCAAAGCAATCCACTCAGGGCTGGCATTTCCTGAGCACCTTCAGAACTCTTTTCCATCCCCTGTTATTTCTATCAGATCATGTGATTTAAGAACTACTTTTACTTGCCACTTACATATATATTGAAAAGGCAAACTTTCCTTTCATAGTTTGCTAATTTTGGCAAAGTACATTAACAAAAATTAAGTAAGTGAAATTTTCTGTTCTATTGTTTTGAAAACAATTCTAGAAACTGTCCTTGTAAGAACAGCAAAGAGAGATAAAAAAAAGATAATTCTCAACTGCTGCTTCAACCATTCTTTGCTTAACAATGTATCCAATTAAAAGACAAAACTCTCATTTCAGGTTTATATGTATCAATTGCTTAATTAGAAAGTAAATACTCCACCCCATATAATCTGGTGTCAAAAAACGTATAATAAAATTACTTTGATTTTGTTGCTGATAAGTTTGTGAATTTAAATCTCAACTTACAGTGATGAATTTATTTGCTTTGTGCTGACAAGACAGTATCTTGAAGTTTTGTTTTCCAACTCAGTTCTAAATCTGCAGTGTATCACAATCTCCTCATTATGCTTTGGATGTTATGCTACCTAAATGGCATCTTCACAAAGATACATTCATTCTGGTATTCAAAGTGCCTACTTAAAATTCTGCAC
Source organism: Symphalangus syndactylus (assembly GCF_028878055.3). NCBI lineage: Eukaryota > Metazoa > Chordata > Mammalia > Primates > Hylobatidae > Symphalangus > Symphalangus syndactylus. The sequence goes on from NC_072446.2 coordinate 99,164, forward strand.
GAACAGTTTTATTGAAAAAATATGTAGACAAGCCATTTATTATACACAGTGACTTGGAACAAATTCTTATAAGAAGCATAGCATGTCTTCCATTAAATGTATACATTTTATAAAAAGTTACTGAAAGTCTTCCTGAGGTTAAACAATAAATCTTTTAAATTTAATCACTGTGCTACCTCAAAGGTATTTTTTTCTTTAGGACACTCACTTAGGGCATACGGTCAGATTTCAGCCTACTTTAAACAACTAGGCAGTATTTTTAGTGCATTTTTCTGTTTGTTAAAAAGCTAGTTGTTGAGAATAAGTTGCTCAATTATCTTCGTCAATTAGTTTTTGTTTTGTTTTGTAATTATTATCCTATTTTGGTTTTCCTTTAGAATTGTGAAATATCTTGAATCAGAAATTGCAGAGAATATATAAATGAGTAAGCATGCACTCTGCAATCAAACTAGATCTCGAAAGTGTTTTGTTGTAGTTTATACCTTGAATTCAAAGTGCCATTTTATACAAGGCACTTGAAAAATTTTCAAGCTCATCTATTTCATAATAGTACAAAATTTATTGTTGTTTTATTTGCAAGGAGATAGACCAGATAAAAGATCACTTTATTTCTTACAGTGTTGACTTTGATATTCTAACCTTGTCAGTTTATACAGATTAATGAAGACTCCGTACATGTAAAATTCACTATAATTTTTTTTCTGGCATGAGAGTCCAAACAAATAGTCAAACAGGTAACTACATATTCAAACACGTCAAGCAAAAATATACAATAGCTTGACAAAAAAGAAAAAAGAAGAAAAAAGAAACCCCTATACATGCCTTAACATTCTTAAACTCTGAGGACCAAATCAGATTCAAAAGAAACATTTCTGGTGGGCAGGGAAAGGGCTAAAAAGCTAAAGTATATAATAAGTAAATTCCCCATTGCTATCAAATATATGAGCAGCATGACATTTCAACACATGTTAAAGTTTTCTGAAAAAAGTTCTAGGATAATAGGATTTCAACTTTGGATTCTACAGATACCATTCTTGGGATTGGTATGGGAGAATCATCCTCTTCATGTATTAGTGGATTCAAATGAAAAAAATTCAGGCAGCTAGTTCCTTTCCAAGAAGCCTTAGAGATTGTTGCACATAAAAATATGAACCATATTTCTGATTCAAACTTTAATTAGAGAATTCTCTTTATTCCCTCTTCTGCATAAAATTATGTACCGGCACTCTGCTCTCCAGACAAGTAAAACTTCTTACCTGCTATCATTTGAGACACCCAAGACTCAGAACATATTATTTCGTATCTGAAAGTCCCAACAAAACTTCTCAGAACAAAAACAACAGAAAGTTAAATACAGAGAGACAGGGTATAAAACAGTGGTTACCAGGGGCTGGGGGTGAGGAGAGAAAATGGAGACAGAGAATTCAGAGGATGCAAAGTTGCAGATATGTAGAATTAACAAGTTGAGGGATCTGATGCACAACATGAGCACTGTAGGTATTAATATTTACTGTATTTGGCATTTTACTATAAGAGTAGTTTGTGGGTACTATTTCCTCACACACATATCCAGAAAAAAACTAACTGAGATTTTCAAAGGGAATGCTTCCAGTTTTTGCCCATTCAGTATGATATTGGCTGTGGGTTTGTCATAGATAACTCTTATTATTTTGATATACGTCCCATCAATACCTAATTTATTGAGAGTTTTTAGCATGAAGGGCTGTTGAATTTTGTCAAAGGCCTTTTCTGCATCTACTGAGATAATCATATGGTTTTTGTCATTGGTTCCGTTTATATGCTGGATTAAATTTATTGATTTGTGTATGTTGAACCAGCCTTGCATTCCAGGGATGAAGCCTACTTGATCATGGTGGACAAGCTTTTTGATGTGCTGCTGGATTCAGTTTGCCAGTATTTTATTGACGATTTTTGCATCAATCTTCATCAGGGATATTGGTCTGAAATTCTCTTTTTTGGTTGTGTCTCTCTCAGGCTTTGGTATCAGGATGATACTGGCCTCATAAAATGTGTTAGGGAGGATTCCCTCTTTTTCTATTGATTGGAATAGTTTCAGAAGGAATGGTACCAGCTCCTCCATGTACCTCTGGTAGAATTCTGCTGTGAATCCATCAGGTCCTGGACTTTTTTTTGTTGGTAAGCTATTAATTATTGCCTGAATTTCAGAGCCGGTTATTGATCTATTCAGAGATTCAACTTCTTCCTGGTTTAGTCTTGGGAGGGTATATGTGTCCAGGAATTTATCCGTTTCTTCTAGATTTTCTAGTTTATTTTTGTAGAGGTTTTTATAGTATTCTCTGATGGTAGTTTGCATTTCTGTGGGATCAGTGGTGATATCCTCTTTATCATTTTTTATTGCATCTATTTGATTCTTCCCTCTTCTTCTTTATTAGTCTTGCTAGTGGTCTATCAATTTTGTTGATCTTTTCAAAAATCCAGCTCCTGTATTCATTGATTTTTTGAAGACAGGGAAGCTCTCTATCACCACTCCTATTCGACATAGTGTTGGAAGTTCTGGCCAGGGCAATCAGGCAGGAGAAGGAAATAAGGGGTATTCACTTAGGAAAAGAAGAAGTCACATTGTCCGTTTGCAGATGATGAGATGGTATATCTAGAAAACCCCATTGTCTCAGCCCAAAATCTCCTTAAGCTGATAAGCAACTTCAGCAAAGTCTCAGGATACAAAATCAATGTACAAAAATCACAAGCATTCTTATACACCAGTAACAAACTGAGAGCCAAATCATGAGTGAACTCCCATTCACAATTGCTTCAAAGAGAATAAAATACCTAGGAATCCAACTTACAGGGGATGTGAAGGACCTCTTCAAGGAGAACTAGAAACCACTGCTCAATGAAATAAGAGAATACAAACAAATGGAAGAACATTCCATGCCCATGGGTAGGAAGAATCAATATCGTGAAAATGGCCATAGTGCCCAAGGTAATTTATAGATTCAATGCCATCCCCATCAAGCTACCAGTGACTTTCTTCACAGAATTGGAAAAAACTACTTTAAAGTTCATGTGGAACCAAAAAAGAGCCCACATCACCAAGTCAATCCTAACGCAAAAGAATAAAGCTGGAGGCATCACGCTACCTGACTTCAAACTATGCTACAAGGCTACAGTAACCAAAACAGCATGGTACTGGTACCACAACAGGGACATAGATCAATGGATCCCAACAGAGGCCTCAGAAATAATGCCGCATATCTACAACTATCTGATCTTTGGCAAACCTGACAAAAACAAGCAATGGGGAAAGGATTCCCTATTTAATAAATGGTGCTGGGAAAACTGGCTAGCTATATGTAGAAAGCTGAAACTGGATCCCTTCCTTATACCTTATACAAAAATTAATTCAAGATGGATTAAAGATTTACATGTTAGACCTAAAACCATAAAAACCCTAGAAGAAAATCTAGGCAATACCATTCAGGACATAGGCATGGGCAAGGACTTCATGTCTAAAACACCAAAAGCAATGGCAACAAAAGCCAAAATTGACAAATGGGATCTAATTAAACTAAAGAGCTTCTGCACAGCAAAAGAAACTACCATCAGAGTGAACAGGCAACCTACAGAATGGGAGAAAATTTTTGCAGTCTACCCATCTGACAAAGGGCTAATATCCAGAATCTACAATGAACTCAAACAAATTTACAAGAAAAAAACAACCCCATCAACAAGTGGGCGAAGGATATGAACAGACACTTCTCGAAAGAAGACATTTATGCAGCCAACAGACACATGAAAAAATGCTCATCATCACCAGCCATCAGAGAAATGCAAATCAAAACCACAATGAAATAGCATCTCACACCAGTTAGAATGGCGATCATTAAAAAGTCAGGAAACAGCTGGTGCTGGAGAAGATGTGGAGCAATAGGAACACTTTTACACTGTTGGTGGGATTGTAAAGTAGTTCAACTATTGTGGAAGTCGGTGTGGCAATTCCTCAGGGATCTAGAACTAGAAATACCATTTGACCCAGCCATCCCATTCCTGAGTATATACCCAAAGGATTATAAATCATGCTGCTATAAAGACACATGCACACGTATGTTTATTGTGGCACTATTCACAATAGCAAAGACTTGGAACAAACTGAAATATCCAACAATGATAGACTGGATTAAGAAAATGTGGCACATATACACCATGGAGTACTATGCAGCCATAAAAAATGATGAGGTCATGTCCTTTGTAGGGACATGGATGAAGCTGGAAACCATCATTCTCAGCAAACTATTTCAAGGACAAAAAACCAAACACCGCTTGTTCTCACTCATAGGTGAGAATTGAACAATGAGGACACATGGACACAGGAAGTTGAACATCACACACTGGGGTCTGTTGTCGGGTGGGGGGGCAGGGATAGCATTAAGACATATACCTAATGTTAAATGACGAGTTATTGGGTGCAGCACACCAACATGGCATATGTATACATACGTAACAAACCTGCATATTGTGCACATGTACCCGATAACTTAAAGTATAAAAAAAAAAAACGTAACTGAGATGATGAATATGTTAATTTGCTTGACTACTGAAACTATTTTACTATGTATATGTGTATCAAAACAACTTAAATATGCAATAAAAATGAATGAATATGACATTAACTTCTCATGTGCTGTCACTTTGGATCTAATCTTGCTACGGAATAACAAAAGGTATAGAGATATAATAATCACTCACCATCCTCTAGGTGTTATGGAATATGTTGGGGGAGTGGTGATAGAAAAATGGGTAATGCACAATTATTAACCTCAAGTTGCTTGAAGTTGATCCTATGTGCCCTGTAGCTAAATTTTCATTAATTCATGGGATAATCCCAACTGATACAAACATTATCAAGTTGCCAGTCGTGCCAGCCTTGAAGTGTTGGTCAAACTTTTGATTCTTGGCTGTATTCATTTGCAGGCTCCAGTTTCTGTTTTGTTTTTTATGTAAGTAAGTATATGGACGTTGGCCTCTCATTCTTTAAATTACCTTCTGTTATAAGCTTCTGTGTCGCCATGTTTGCTTGGCTTACTTATGCCTCTAAGGTCTGCCATTGCTATTCTTTCTAGGCTTCTCTCATCAGCTCTTAAATTCTGGTGCTTCTCAGGAGCTGGCCCTCCATCCTCTGCTCTTATGATCTATAATCTCTTAAGAGTTATTTAATTTGCAGCCATGTCTCCAGAAACACCTGTCATTTTATTCCTCTTGAATCTGTACCTATGTTTTCAACATTCCTTTTCTGCTAGAGACACACATGGGCCTCCCATGGTACTCACGATCTCCACATGCTCGTTATGGAACTCTTCCTCTTCTCTTCTCCCATGCTTCCTCTTCCAACTTACTCCTCTCCTGCTTTGCACAGGCAAGTTATGGGAATACGACACACCTGGTTATCAAAGCCAGACACTCCACCTTTTTTTTTTTTATCTCCTGTCCATTCATCTCACCCCCTTCCTCCATTGTATCTGTTACATCGCCAAACCCACTTAATTTTACCTCTGATATAATTCTACTCTATCTAGCCTCATATTCCCTACCATAAACTTCTCTCACGTGGACTATATTATATTTTTTAAACTGGTCTTTTGCTCCTTTTCATTTTTATTCCTCTACAGTCCATCTTTTTGACATTGCTATGGCACTCAAATCTTCAGAATAAAACAAACTCTTTTCTGGAAATTTAGGCTCTTCAGGATTTAGAGACAGCAGCTATCATCCTTTGCTTGATATTCAGAATATCTGGGTAACTTTTTAAAAACACAGGCTCACAGGCCACTCATCTGAAATTCTGATTTAATTGGCCTGGAATAGGGTCTAGGCATAATTAAGTATTTCTTAAACAAAAAACCAAGGGATGGAAATATGCAGTAAGCGTATATGTAACAAACCTGCATGTTCTTCACATGTATCCCAGAACTTAAAGCATTAAAAAAAGTTGTATTCATCGAAGAATAATTGTTCCCAGAGGCAGTGGGTAGGTGAGGAGTGAAGGAATGGGGAATTACTGGTCCAAAGTTACAAAGTTTCAGCTAGACAAGAGGAATAAATTTTGAGATCTACTGCAAAGCAGGATGACTGTAATCAATAATAATATGTTGTATATTTCAAAATAACTAAGAGTAGTTTCAAATGTATCACCACAAAAACATCAACGAAGTGAAGTGATGGATATGTTAATTAGCTCCATTTAATCACTCTAAATTGTAGACATATCAAAACATCACATTGTACTATATAAATATAATTATGAAAAAAAAATCAGACCTGATGTTTGAAATGATAATTATTTTTATAACCTCATTTCAGATTTAACAATGTCATATTATATCTTAGTATGTATCCATATTACCCACATGGGAACTACATGTCTCTATAAAGTTACCCAGGTGTGATATCCAAGATATTCAGTCAAGAGGGAGTGTATAACTGTTACTTTTAGTCTTCATTCATGTTAGTACTGCCCAGCCACAGTTTGTACAATAGTTTTCCCACTTTACAATTTTAAAAACCTATCATTCTTGATTTTATTAACTTGCCATTCTATCAAATTTAAACATGATTTTACTTTTTAAAAGACCATGTCCAAGTGGCAATTCTATCTGTATTTCCCTCAAAAAAGCATCAGTTGAAGAAATCTGAGAAATTCAACCAGCTCTGAACTCATCACTATTTCAATGTCTGTTATTTATTTATTATTATTATTTTTTTGAGGTGGATTCTCACTTTGTTGTCCAGGCTGGAGTACAGTGGTGCGATATCAGCTCACTGCAACTTCTGCCTCCTGGGCTTAAGTGATTCTCCTGCCTTAGCTTCCTGAGTAGCTGGTATTCCAGGTGCCCCCAACCTTGCCCAGCTAATTTTTGTACTTTTAGTAGAGACGGGATTTCACCGTGTTGGCCAGGCTGGTCTCGTACTCCTGAGCTCAGGTGATCCACCCGCCTCAGCCTCCCAAAGTGCTGGGAGTAGAGGTGTGAGCCACTGGCCCAGCCCCAAGGCATTTTTTTAAACCAGGACTTCTGTATAATGAAACTTTTCTCGATATCTTTTTAACCACATCCTCTTACTTATTACATCCATTCCAACTACCTGTCTTCATCTCGTCACACTGAAGTACTCAAACTGTCCACAGGCTGCAGAATGAATTAACTAGGACTTTATATCATTTTTCAAATCATGGAATTACACAATCTTTTGAGTATGGAATTGGAAGGCCTTTATAGTTCATTCAGTAGAAAACTGGAACATTTTTGAAAGGTGATCTGCTTGACACCTTTCAAAGAGTACAAAACCTTGTGAAGTAGCAGATGCAATGATTGCCAATATACTTTATGAAATGAATTTCAGAGTTTGAGATTAAATTGGCTTTTCTGAAATATGTAAGTCTGGAAAAACACAACATTTCTAATCTTGCTTTGGAAAGCCTTTAAGTAAAAATCAATTTCTAATCTTCTTTGAAATAAACATGGAATATCCTAAGGTTTTATTCATGTTTCATGAATTTCGCAGCATTCATCACATTTTAAAGTTATTTTTGATGCTTTGCATTGTATTAAAATCTCTCTTGGAATGAGAGGCCTGAAAAACAATCGTAATATACTGTTGTTGTCTAACAATATATCAAGTTTTTAATGACTCTTACAATGCAATATTTTTATCATTCTTGTAGTTTATCCACACGTATTTAATATTACTAGCAGAAATTTAGATTTTAGTAAATTAATTCTGATCTTTGTAAAATAAAACTATATCTATCTCTATTAATTCTTTAGTCCATGAATCCATCTAACAATTATTATTGAACAAGTTCTAGGAGATAAGTACTATATAGTGGCTAAGAATTCTGAAAAATCATCTTATACCTATTATACAGAAGCAGAGCAAGACAAATGAACCAAAACTTACATAACACTGTGAATGTGTTTCAAGTTTAAAGATCTTAAAAAATACCTTTCATAAAACTAAAGATAAAACTTGATACTTGTTTCTACTACATTTGGTTTTATATACTTAGGCATATTATTTTTGAGTCTGGTATTAAACAAGCCAACGTATGTTTGCAGTCTATATCTTTATTCGTGCCTTTGATTAAAATATTGAATAAGCAAGATCTAAAGAAAAGTAACATACTGAATATGCGACTAGAAACCTCTCTCCAAGTGACCAGGCTGGGCAAAATGCTGAAATCCCATCTCTACCAAAAAATAAGAGGTGGTGGTGCACCCCTGTAGCCCGAGACAGGAGGCTCACTCGAGCTCAGAAGGTAGGGGCTACAGTGAGCTATGACTGCCACTGCACTCAGCCTGACTGACAAAGTGAGACACTGTCTCACAAAAAAGGGAAGAAAACCTGTCTCTGAGATGAAAAAGGAGTAAGAGGGTATTTAAGGCACACGTCCCCAGTGAGGCAGTCTAAATCAATATGAGCTTGAAATCCTTCCTAAACAATATTTAGTTCACTTATATTGTTCTGTTCTACAAAATCAAAGTATTCCTCTTAGAAACAATATTTACCAAATTTTCCTTTAGTATACCAATTGTGGTACAATTATGCCACTTCTGTTTAATCCTGCCTAGTAGTCCATGTTATCTGGTATAGTGTTCAAATGTGCAGGCTTTGAGCCACACCATACGGGCACAAAAATTTCTTCTGCCACTTAAAATTGGGTGACTTACTTCACCTCTGCATGCCTCAGTATGACACTAGTTGCTACCTCCTATAGTTGTGAGGATAAAATGTGTGTATACAGGCAAAGCACTTAGTATTTAAATACAACTTAATTATAGTCGTAATTATTACTATTACTATGATTATGGTTATTATTTGATTAGCTCCCTCGATGAAAACAAAGCATAGGGAGTTGAATTAGAAAAGATTAGAATGGTGTTTAAGTTGGGTCCTGTGAAGCAAAGAGAAGAGTCATGACAATTCCTTTGGCAAGAGAAGCCTCAAAATAGAATCTGGGTTTCAAAATCTTCCTCCAAAGTAGAGAGATATGAAAGCTGGAAATGACATAAAGCTGTTTAGGTAGTCAAGTGGATTTTCTTCTAAATCCATAGCTTTCTTCTAAATCTATAACAACCAGATGAATTAACCCTTTTCTTTGCTCAGGTACCTATTCTCAAAGTTAAGGCATTCTGGATGCAGATTCCTTTGAGTTTTGAGATGATCATGATGGTCTTCATGCAGTCTTTCCCCCAGGTTGACACGTGGTTATTTCACTTAAACAGATTAAAATCAATACCTGGAAATACAAAGAAATGTATTTTTTAATTTCTCAAAAACTAATATTCACCAGTATGGAATGAATAATTGCATGCCTAGTTCTCCGTGTACTTGCTCTTTTAAGTAATATAGCTTGGTTTGCTTTCTTTTTCTTTTCTATCTACAATCAAATTCAAACTGCTATCACTGGGTCATACATAATCAATCAAATAAACTAAAAAGCTACTGAAAGAATTTTCCATCACTAAGCTGCCTTTTGGCAGCTGTATAATTGGTCTGCTTTACTAGACAGTCAAGTGCATGCAAATGCGTTAGTGCTCATGACTTGCTTCCAGGCCAACCCCAGGCTCACACTGCCAATTTTTTTTGTCATTGTAGGTAGGTGACTTTATGTATTTTTGGATTTTTATTGTATAATAATAGGGACAAGAAAAATAAATGTTCACCTAGGCGTCAAAGATAATTGTTAAGCCACTATTTTAAGTGATAGTTAACTATGGGACTCTATTGTTTTGTGAGGAATATAGAAAAATGTTTTGAATAATTACTCTTTCTGGGACACTTTGAGGGGTCAAATGTATTCTGTTCTTAAGTATCAGTTAAAACGTCTTTTGCATTCTCTCTGATCTGAGTGTTTTGATGTTGTGTGCAATGAACCAAAACATTGCATTACAAAAAGAAATCTTTATACAGTTGACAACTTGTAGGTCTCTGAGGAATCTATTCAATTAGTGTCATGTCCTGGTTCCCTATAGTATCAAAATTCACAGAGAATTGAAATGTCTTAGAAGTTGTGTCTAATAAACCAAGAAAAGCATCATGAAATTTTTTCCTTAAAATGAAAGATAGAAAAAAATGTGTTTCTGCATAACTCATGTAAAAACAGTAGCCTAGAATCTGGCACTTAGTTGTTCATCACTGAAATGTGTTATCTGGGTCTGCTAACTTGACGTTATATAGCTATAATTAAAATCAAACCTACCTTGACTTTGACTCATGCTGCCTATTTTTTTTCTCAATGGAATCTGAGAAAATCCTATTTCTTGGGGAGGAAAGGACATCAATTTGATATTATAGATTGGAATCCAGCATTGGGATCAGGTGGAATAGGATAGATGCTCAATGTGGATGGGAATGAGTAGAATCTTCTGGGTGAATGTCAACTGCTATCCATGGAAGGCAAAGAAAATGAAGACTAGACCAGAAGCCACATTGAACTTTATAAAGGCCTTTTCTGCATATATTGAGATAATCATGTGGTTTTTGGGTTTAGTCCAGTTTATGTGGTGAATCACTTTTATTGATTTGTGTATGTTGAGCTAGACTTGCACCCTGGGGATGAAGCCTACTTGATCATGGTGGATAAGCTATTTGATGTGTGTCTGGATTTGGTTTGCCAGTATTTTGTTGAGGATTTTTGCATTGATGTTCATCAAGGATATTGGCCTGAAGTTTTCTTTTTCTGTTGTGTCTTTGCCAGGATTTGGTATCAGGATAATGGTGGCCTCATAGAATGAGTTAGGGAGGAGTCCCTCCTCCTCAGTTTCTTGGAATACTTTAAGTAGGAATTGTTCCAGCTCTTCTTTATACCTCTGGTAGAATTCAGCTGTGAATCCTTCTGGTCCTGATCTTTTTTTGGTTGGTAGGACTCTCAGTAAAGTAGGTATTAAAGGAATATACCTCAAAACAATAAGAGCCATACATGCAAACCCAGAGCCAATATCATATGGAATCGGCAATAACTGGAAGCATTCCCCTTGAAAAACAGCACAAGACAAGGTTGTCCTCTCTCACTATCCCTATTCAGCATAGCATTGGAAGTCCTGGCCAGGGCAATCAGGCAAGAGAAAGAAATAAAGCATATTCAAATAGAAAGAGAAATCAAACTATCTTTGTTTTTAGACATGATCCTATATCAAGAAAACCCCATCATTTCTACCCAAAAGCCTCTTAAGCTGATAAGCAAATTCATCAAAGTCTCAGGATACAAAATCAATGTGCAAAAATTACCAGCATTTCTGTATGCTAACAACAGGCAAGCCGAGAGCCAAATCAGGAATGAACTCCCCTTCACAATTGCTACAAAATGAATAAAATAGCTAGGAGTACAGCTAACAAGGGAAGTGAAGGACATCTCCAAAGATAACTACAAACCACTGCTCAAAGTAGAGAAGACACAAACAAGTGGAAAACATTCCACGCTCATGAATAGGAAGAATCAATATCATTAAAAAGGCCATACTGCCCAAAGCAATTTACAGATTCAATGCATCCTATTAAACTACCATAGATATTCTGTACATAATTAGAAAAAAAAACTATTTTAAAATTTATATGGACCCAAAACAGAGCCTGAATAGCCAAGGCAACCCTCAGCAAAAAGGACAAGGCCGAAAGTTATCACACTGCCCGATTTCAAACTATACAACAGGGCTACAGTAACCAAAACAGCATGGTACTGGTACAAGAACAGACAGACCAATGGAACAGGATAGAGAACCCGGAAATAATGCTGCACACCTACAAAAATCTGATCTTTGACAAACCTGACAAAAACAAGCAATGGGGAAATGATTCCCTATTTAATAAATGATGCTGGGATAACTGGCTGGCATTAGTTGAAAAAACTGGAACTTGACCCCTTCTTTACACCATATACAAAATCAATTCAAGATGGAATAAGACTTAAATGTGAAATGCCAAACTATAAAAACCCTAGAAGAAAACCTAGGCAATATTATTCAGGACACAGACACTGACAAAGATTTCATGACCAAGATGCCAAAAGCAATTACAAAAAAAGCAAAAGTTGACAAATAGACCCCAATTAAACTAAAGCGTTTCTTCACAGCGCGTGCGCACGCACACACACACACACCCACACACACACGAAAAAACAACTATCAACAGAGTAAACAACCTACAGAAAGGGAGAAAATTTTTGCCATCAATCCGTCTAGCAAATGTCTAATATCCAGCATCTATAAAGAACTCAAACAAATTTACAAGAAAAGGCAAATAACCTCATTAAAAAGTGGGCAAAGGACATGAATAGACACTTCTCAAAAGAAGACATACATGTGGCCAAAAACATATGCAGAAAAACTCATCAGTCATCATTAGAGAAATGCAAATCAAAACCACAATGAGATACCATTTAACACCAGTCAGAATGGCAATTATTAAAAAGTCAAAAATAACAGATGCTAGTGAGGTTGTGGAGAAAAGGGAACTCTTTCACACTGTTGTTGGAAGTGTAAATTAATTCAACCATTGTGGATGACGGTGTGGCGATTATTCGAAGACATAAAGCCAAAAATACCATTCAACCTAGCAATCCCATTACTGAGTAATTCCCAAAGGAATATAAATTATTCTATTATAAAGATACATGCACAAGTATATCATTGCAGCACTATTCACAACAAAGACACAGAATTAACTTAAACACCCATCAGTGATAGACTGGATGAAGAAAATGTCACACATATACACCAAGAAATATTATGCAGCTGTAAAAACAAACCAGATCATGTCCTTTGTAAGGACGTGGATGAAGTTGGAGGCCATTATCCTTATCAAACTAATGCAGGAACAGAAAACCAAACACCGTATGTTCTCACTTATAAGTGGGAGCTAAATGATGAGAACACATGGACACATGGGGTGAGGAACAGCGCACACTAGGATCTGCTGGTGGGGGGCAGGAGGAGGGAGAGCATCAGGAAAAATAGCTAATGCAAGCTGAGCTTAATACCTAGGTGATGGGATGATCTGTGCAGCAAATCCCCATGACACACATGTACCTATGTAATAAACCTGCACATCTGCACATGTACCCTTAAAATAAAAGTTGGAAATAAAAAAATCCATACAAAAAAAGAAAATGAAGAGTAGAGAAGTTGGCTCTACTACCAACATCAAATAATGAACAAAGTTCTATGAATGACATTAAAATCTTACCAAAAAAGTAGTTGGGGAGTTAAATATAGGCAGAAAATAAAGAGCAAGGAGCAAGTAGCAGGAGGAAGCAACCCAGGAATATTTTGTTTTTAGCTCCTCAAGTTCACTTTAGTTGGTTATTGTCACTATATTGTATAGCTTTTTGGTTATTGATTGTGTAATATTTGGTTGAAAGGTTTGGCATAAAGGTGCAGTTTTTACGTAGACAGCTTCCTTCCCAGGCTGCAATGACTGCACATCTGCTCCCACCTGCTTGATACTGGCCTCTGCTCTTGGAGAATATAGAGCGACGGATGGCTGCTTATGGCGCCATCGATGCCCCAATGGCTTGAATGATTTCTGACTCTACCTAGACCCACAGTCTGACTCCTTCAAATCTTTTGATTTTTTTTTCCTTTCTATGCCTATGTTCTTCTAGTTTTTCTTATTTACTGCCTATTAGATAGACTTCTTTGTCTCAACTTCCATTTCTGGCATGATGTCAATTCCTGGTTGCCTACTTGCCTTGTGTGCAGGTGTATCTTGATCTCTACTCTGTTATTGGTCCTGACTCTGCCCTATTCAAGTGGTCACAATTTATCAACAGCCTCACACTACACTCTTCATTCAGTTAATGGGCCCACTATTTGCCAAATTTTGTTTTTATCTTATAATCCTAGAAAGTAAATAATTAAACAGCAAGCATAAAATACATTTTCTCCTTTAATCAGAATTTGGTACCTGGAGACTATAATAATGACTGTCATCCTGGCAAGCAAATTGATGATTTTTGCTGGTGGGAGAGTTCTTATTTTGGAAATACTTTTGGCAAGAGATGCCTGATTTTCTAGCCTTGTCAATAGGAAACAGCCATGCATTTCGAAGATTTATGAGGCATGATTATCGGAAGACAAATGACTATATTTTATACCAAAAGTTATTCCTCCTGTGTATGTGATGTGACTCCATATGTGTTCTGGAGAACTTCATATTTTAATCTGTGCCAGGTGTATCCTCACGGCGTAAGAAAAGGCCTAGAGAGTTAAGTTCGTCGTCTTGGACCCATTTTTGTTTGTTCTTTGTCTCATGATTAATTGTTTCCTTTGAATAATTAGTAAAACTTACATTGGATAAGCTTTCTGATTCTCATGATACTGAATGCACAATCTAATCCTTTTTGCATTACTATTTACTCAATATCGTTTTGCTGTTATTAATCAATGTCCACAGTTCTAAGGCTGAAATCTACTAAAATCTCCAGGAGTAAGATCGTTTCATTATAAAGTCCTGTCATGAGAAAATAAATCATTGTGAATATATGAAAGAACTTATTTGAGCACTGCAAGGCAGATCATGGCTTTTACTTGAAGTTATTTATTTTTAATATATAACTTCTGTAATCTCTCTCAGAAATATTCATCAAGAAAAACTACCAATTATGTTAGTGCCATTTCTAAAAAGCTACCTTTTCTTTTTCTAGAAATTTGGGAAAGTTTAAAAAATTATATTTCCTCAAAATTTTAGGTAAATATAATTGCATAATACAACCTATGGCAAATATTTAAATCTTTATTAATCCAAAGGAAAATAAATTGGCTTTGTCTAATAATTACTAAATATCTACTAAATACTAAGACATGTGCTATGATTAACATGTGTTAATTAAATCTCATATGCCCCACCATTTTTTTTCAGGTAGCAATTATTATTTATAGGTGAGAAAACAGATTTGAGAAGTTAAGGAGTAGGTAGTCCCTGGATTATATTCACAAAATGACAGAGGACAAGTTAAATCAGAGCTAGTTTAATGAATGCCCATCCTGTCTTTCCTACAGCATGCTATGTAATGTAACACTGATCTAAGCACACATTAGTATACGGTAAATTGGGAAAAGAGTTGCTCTGGATTCTGTACAATTATTAGAACATTTAATAATAATTTTATAGGAACTATTGATTTTTAGTTTAAAATTCAAAACAATTGATAGAAATTCGTCTTTTAATATTTTAAATACATTTAGTTATATCTCTGTTTGTAACTGAATCAAACATTGTCAAATTAATTCCAACAAAACTACATTATTTATCATTTGATATAAATTATTAATTGTAATTTATTGATTGTGTGGTTATACATGTATTGGATTTGTCTTATAATTGCATAAGAACTGTAAACATGAAAAGTTTGATAGAGATTTATGAAAGAGTTTAAATCAACAGTAGGAGCTGAGACTTTTTTTTTTTGAAAAGGTGAATACCTTGGACATTTTCAGAAACAGAGACTAAAATTCCTTGTGCTTTGACAATTATGGTGGCCAAAGCTAAGAGATTACAGTTTGGCAGGGAACAGAATGCTCATGCATTTTGGATCTCATGGTGGTTGTTTCTCAATGCAAATCAACAATCTTTTAATTAAGTTATCTTTCCCAAATTTGTATATATTTTCAGTAGTGCCAGTTTCTTAGAGCCTGATTAGTTCTGGGCCCTCGTTTAAAAAGTGAAAGATGAGATAATAGAAAATAATCCCCAAATATTGTTGTTACTAGCCCACCTTCAACTCCATATTAAATTTTATACAAAAAGCTAAAAATTTCTAGGTTTTTAAAATGAGAAATTGAGGCACAAAATGCTTACTTCATCAAAATGGGGACATATATCATACATGAATGGGGAAAGATGGAAGGGAGACAGGAAGCACAGGTAGAAAGAGAAATGCATCCTACAATTTGACTTGAATTTAGGCATTGGGATAAGGATGTTTAGGCATTCGAGTTAAACAGTCAGCTACCTGCTTTCAGTATTTCTTCCAAGTCTGGTTTTGCTTTACGTGGATATTTGTTTTTCTAATAGAATGAATTAGTTTGAGAGAAACTACCACCGCTCAAAATTGAGGTATCATTTTAGCTATCATTAACAGCTAAGAAAGTAGTGGTATTCTAAAATTCCTGCATTTTTAACTGAATGTAATATCATGATGTTTCAGAGAGGTGGGTACTGGGATTATGCCCATTTTACTGATGGAGAAGTAGAGAAATAGAAAGATGATGTAATTTAAACAGACTGTAAGGATAAATTCAAACCAGTGTGCAGCTCCTCAGTCACTATATTGTATAGCCTTTTCCTGACCTGGCAAATCACTTTTGGCAGTCAATGGTTTGGCTTTTGTTTTGTTTTGTTTTTGAGACAGTCTCGCTCTGTCGCCCAGACTGGAGTGCAGGGGCGCGATCTGGGCTCACTGCAAGCTCTGCCTCCCGGGTTCCCGCCATTCTCCTGCCTCAGCCTCCTGAGTAGCTGGAGCTACAGGCGCCGCCACCGCGCCTGGCTAGTTTTTTGTATTTTTTTTTTAGTAGAAACGGGGTTTCACCGTGTTGGCCAGGATGGTCTCGATCTCCTGACTTCTTGATCGGCCCAGCTCAGCCTCCCAAAGTGCTGGAATTAATGGTTTGGCTATTTGAAAGCCTCACTAGCGAACATATTTATGGACGATTTAGTTTAAGACATGGAATCTACAATGGTTGCTATTAAAGAGTACTGATTGTCTGTTGGGCGTGTCACAGCTAACTGCTATTCAGTAACTAAAGCTGGTATGTGATGCCAAGGATTGAGTACAGAATGCATGCCTGCTGGTCACTGTGATCTCTTTATAATACTATTCTAAGGACTGTGCATCACTATTTCATAATCTATAGGCTCAATATTTGATGAGATATTGTATCTCTATTGAACTTATTTTGCAATTAAAATTTTTTAAATAAATGGGTTATTATTTTAAGGTTTATGCCATATAGGTTGAAAATGTTACAGTAATCCTCATGATTTTATGAGTAAAACTGAGGACTGTTTAAAGTGGAATGACTGGGAATATGTACACACTGAGGCAGCCTTACGCTCAATATCTCACAAATCAGTTGGTAGAATTAACTTTTAACATGGTTAAAGTTTTGACTAAACCTACATCCTTATTATGATTAAAAATGGGCTATGTATGAAGTGCAGTTTATGTAAAGAAATCTAATCATATTTTATTTTCCTCATAGGAATATTTTATTTTACTTTGATTTGATTTCTATTTATAATTGATTTGTATCAAATAGTGCTGCTTAAAATGATTATCATATTAATTAATATAAATAAAGTATCCCAATCATAAATTAATTCTATTTTCCTTTGGTAGATATTTCAAAGCATTTTGTCATTATTTATGACAGATACACAGATGTACATACACCTTCTTAATCTGTTAATTTTCCTTGTGGAGCCATCAGATTAAGCTTCTTTCTACTGAATTTCTAATTTGTGGTAGGTAGCCAGATGTAACTCTTTCAGTTGATTTAGTAGCAGGAGATAGATTCACCCACACTCCTTCTGCTAACATTATGGTGGTATAGTGAGAAGAGAGCTTACAAAAAGAAGCATGCATAGTATTATGATCAGATACCTAAAAAATATTATAATGCCAGTGAAAAACTCAATGACGCTTCAGTATCCTTATATTCGTTTCCAAATTCAAGTACCTTTTATTCCTTCACACAAGTGTCATATCACAGCTATGCTTTCACAAAACCAATAGCTGGCAAACATCTACCTCTGTGAGTAAACTGAGTAGTTCCATCTATAATCAATTATTTCTATATCAGCTGCTTGGTTGTTAAAATTATTTAGCTGTTGTTGAAAGATTATGATCCTTGTTCCGTTAGATAAGTTGATACATATGTAAAATATTTTGACCAGTGCCAGGATATAGTAAGCAATACAGAATGTGATGTGTTATATTTTTTTCTCAAATTAAAGCTTGGCTCTTTTGGTAGATTTTAAGATGAGACAATACATCTAACTTTCTAGATTTAAAATATCATACACACACTAACACATATTATTTAAAATATATCTTTTAATTTCATCCAGCAACCCTAATAGTGGGTATATCCCCAAAGGAAAAGAAATCATTATACCAAAAATACACCTGTACTTGTATGTTTATTGTAGCACTTTGCACAATAGCAAAGATATAAAATCAACCTGTATCCATTAATGGATGAATGGATAAAGAAAATGTGGTATACTTACACAATGAAATATTACTTCTATTAGTCCATTTTCACACCGCTGATAAAGACATACCTGAGACTGAGCAAATTACAAGAGAAAGAGTTTTATTGGACTTACAGTTCCATAAGGCTGAAGAGGCCTCACAATTATAGCGGAAGGTGAAAGGCACGTCTTACATGGTTACAGATAAGAGAGATTTTATATGGAAACTCCCCTTTTTAAAACCATCAGATCTCATGAGATTTATTAGTGATTATGAGAACAGCATGGGAAAGACCCGCCCCCATGATTCAATTACCTCCTACCGGGTCCCTCCTACGACACATGGGAACTCAAGATGAGATTTGTGTGGGGGCACAGCCAAACCATTTAATTCTGCCCCAACCCCTTCCAAATCTCATGTCGTCACGTTTCAAAACGAATCATGCGCTCTCAAAAATCCCCCAAAGTCTCAACTCATTTCAGCACCAACTCAAAAGCCCACAGTCCAAAGTGTCATTCAAGACAAGGCAAGTCCCTTCTGCCTAAGAGCCTGTAAAGTCAAAAGCAAGTTTGTTACTTCCAAAATATAATGTGGGTATGGGTATTGGGTAAATATAGCTATACCAAATGGGAAAAATTGGCCAAAACAAAGGGGCTATAGGCCCTGAGCAAGTCCAAAATCCAGCAGGGCAGTCAAGTCTTAATAGCTCCAAAATGATCTCTTTTGACTCCATGTCTCAATTCGAGGTCATGCCAATGCAAGGGATGGGTTTCCATGGTCTTGGGCAGCTCTGCCCCTGTGGCTTTGCAGGGCATAGCCCCCCTCCTGGCTGCTTTCATGGGCTGGCATTGAGCATCTGTGGCTTTTCCAGGTGCATGGTGTAAGCTCTCAGAGGACCTACCATTCTGGGGTCTGGAAGATGCGGGCCCTCTTCTCACAGCTTCACTAGGTGGTGCCCAGTAGGGACTCTCTGTGGGGGATTAGACCCCACATTTCCCTTCTGCACTGCCCTAGCAGACATTCTCCATGAGGGCCCCGCCCCTGCAGAAAACTTCTACCTGGGCATTCAGGCATTTCTATATATCCTCTGAAACCTAGCAGAGGTTCCCAAACCTCAATTCTTGCCTTCTGTGCACCTGCAGGCTCAACACCATGTGGAAGCTGCCAAGGCTTGGGGCTTCCACCCTCTGAAGCCACAGCCCAAGCTGTACCTTGGCCTTCTTAGTCACAGCTGGAGTGGCTAGGACACAGGGCACCAAGTCCCTAGACTGCACACAGCAGAGGGTCCCTGGGCCCAGCCCATGAAGCCATATTTTCCTCCTAAACCTCAGGGCCTGTGATGGGAGGTGCTGCTGCAAAAGTCTCTGACATGCCCTGGAGACATTTTACCCACTGTCTTGGTGGTTAACATTCAGCTCCTCTTTACTTATGCAAATTTCTGCAACTGGCTTGAATTTCTCCTCAGAAAATGAGATTTTCTTTTGTATTGCATTGTCAAGCTGCAAATTTTCCAAACTTTTATGCTCTGTTTCCCTTTTAAAACTGAATGCTTTTAACAGCACCCAAGTCACCAAGCAGCACCTCTTTGCTGCTTAGAAGTTTTTTCAGACAGATACCCTAAATCATTGCTCTCTAGTTCAAAATTCTACAAATCTCTAGGGCAGGGGCAAAATGACTCCAGTCTCTTTATTAAAACATAACAGGGGCCACATTTGCTCCAGTTCCCAAGAAGTTTCTCATCTCCATCTGAGACCACCTCAACCTGGATTTCATTGTCCATATCATTATTAGCATTTTGGTCAAAGCCATTCAACAAATCTCTAGGGAGTTCTGAACTTTCCCACATTTTCCTGTCTTTCCTTCAGCCTTCCAAACTGTTCCAACCTCTGACTGTTACCCAGTTCCAAAGTTGCTTCCACATTTTTGGCTATCTTTTCAGGAGAGCCCCACTCTACTAGTACCAATTTACTGTATTAGTCTGTTTTCATGCTGCTGAAAGACATACCTGAGACTGGGCAATTTACTAAAGAAAGAGATTTATTGGACTTACAGTTCTACATGGCTGGAGAGGCCTCACAATTATAGGTGAAGGTGAAAGGCACGTCTCACATGGTGGCAGAAAAGAGAAGAGAGCTTGTGCAGGGAAACTCCCCTTTTTAAAACCATCAGATCTCATGAGGCTTATTAGTGATCATGAGAACAGTATGGGAAAGACCTGTCCCCATGATTCAATTACCTCCTACAGGGTGTCTCCCACAACATATGGGAATTCAAGATGAGATTTGGGTTAGGACACAGCCAAACCATGTTATTACTCAATGATAAAACATGGAATCATGTCTTTTGTAGCAACATGGATTGAATTGGAGGCCATTATCTTAAGTGAAAGAAGTCAGAAACAGAGACAAATACCACATGTTCTCAGTTATAAATGAGAGCCAAATAATGTGTCCACATGAACATAGAGTGTGGAATAATAGACATTGGAGACTCAGGTGGGTGAAGTGGTGCTAGAAGCCAATGATGAGAAATTACTTACACAACCTACATTACTCAAGTGCTGAATACCCTAATAGCCCTGATGTCACACTGTGCAATATATCCCTGTAACAAAATTATACAAGTATTTCATACATTTATAGAAATGAAAAAGTAACAAAAGTAATATACATGAATTTATTTTGGATTTCAATGATTGTTTTCATTCATTTTTAAAACACTGCTTCTTAGGAAAATATGATTATGAATTTATTCCTTATGCCAGAAATAACTAACTCATGGGTATCATCTTACATAAATTTCATAAAACATAATTGTCTACTTTAAGTATAGCTACTTTTCTTACACATACAGTACACTTTGTGAGGGTGTTTGCCTTGTGAACCTATGAAGTAATTCTGAAAACTTTGTATAATTAAAACTTTCTAGATGCCTACTTTAAAAAGAATACTATAAATATTTTATATAACATTTCCCCCTTTCTAGCAATGAATTTCACCCACAGAGATATCATTGGAAGAATGCATGGGTAAGCATGAGCATTGGGACTGTACACACTGTAATGGATACGTAGGGATTTATAAATAACCATGTGGGAGCTCTGAATAGAGATGAATTGAAAAAAAATTCTGCTTTGTGCTAGCCAACATGAACTACGGCCCAAACAACTAAAAGAAAGACTATATTTATAGTTTGCTGACCCCAAACTGATATATAACAGAAAATTACTGCTAAACATGATGTCAGCAGAAGCTACCTCTAATTATTTTCCATTGCTTTTTGCTGAAAAATGTCTGTTCTCTCAGATTAAAAACATAACACTCAAAATTGTTTTAAAAATCCAGTCCCAATAAATTTTGATTATTACCTGCTAAAGTTTATTTAACTGTTAAGATAAACAAAAAGAGAACTCTAACATGGCATTTCATCGCTCATCTTTATTTTTAAAATGGTTATCTTGCAGTCATCCGATATTTTTTATCATTATTATACTTTAAGTTTTAGGGTACATGTGCACAATGTGCAGGTTTGTTACATATGCATCCATGTGCCATGTTGGTGTGCTGCACCCATTAACTCGTCATTTAGCATTAGGTATATCTCCTAATGCTGTCCCTCCCCCCTCCCCCCACCCCACAACAGTCCCTGGAGTGTGATGTTCCCCTTCCTGTGTCCATGCGTTCTCATTGTTCAACTCCCACCTAGGAGTGAGAACATGCAGTGTTTGGTTTTTTGTCCTTGAGATAGTTTACTGAGAATGATGGTTTCCAGTTTCATCCATGTCCCTACAAAGGACATGAACTCATCATTTTTTATGGCTGCATAGTATTCCATGGTGTATATGTGCCACATTTTCTTAATCCAGTCTATCTTTGTTGGACATTTGGGTTGGTTCCAACTCTTTGCTATTGTGAAAAGTGCCGCAATAAACATATGTGTGCATATGTCTTTATAGCAGCATGATTTATAGACCTTTGGGTATATACCCAGTAATGGGATGGCTGGGTCAAATGGTATTTCTAGTTCTAGATCCCTGAGGAATCACCACAATGACTTCCACAATGGTTGAACTAGTTGACAGTCCCACCAACAGTGTAAAAGTGTTCCTATTTCTCCACATCCTCTCCAGCACCTGTTGTTTCCTGACATTTTAATGATGGCCATTCTAACTGGTGTGAGATGGTATCTCATTGTGGTTTTGATTTGCATTTCTCTGATGGCCAGTGATGATGAACATTTTTTCATGTGTTTTTTGGCTGCATAAATGTCTTCTTTTGAGAAGTGTCTGTTCATGTCCTTTGCCCACTTTTTGATGGGGTTGTTTGTCTTTCTCTTGTAAATTTGTTTGAGTTCATTGTAGATTCCGGATATTAGCCTTTTGTCAGATGAGTAGGTTGTGAAAATTTTCTCCCATTCTGTAGGTTGCCTGTTCACTCTGATGGTAGTTTCTTTTGCTGTGCAAAAGCTCTTTAGTTTAATTAGATCTCATTTGTCAACTTTGGCTTTTGTTGCCATTGCTTTTGGTGTTTTAGACATGAATTCCTTGCTCATGCCTATGTCCTGAATGGTATTGCCTAGGTTTTCTTCTAGGGTTTGTATGGTTTTAGGTCTAACATGTAAGTCTTTAATCCATCTTGAATTAATTTTTGTATAAGGTGTAAGGAAGGGGTCCAGTTTCAGCTTTCTACATATGGCTAGCCAGTTTTCCCAGCACCATTTATTGAATAGGGAATCCTTTCCCCATTTCTTGTTTTTGTCAGGTTTGCCAAAGATCAGATGGTTGTAGATATGTGGCATTATTTCTGAGGGCTCTGTTCTGATCCATTGATCTATGTCTCTGTTGTGGTACCAGTACCATGCTGTTTTGGTTACTGTAGCCTTGTAGTATAGTTTGAAGTCAGGTAGCATGATGCCTCCAGCTTTGTTCTTTTGGCTTAGGATTGACTTGGTGATGCGGGCTCTTTTTTGGTTCCATATGAGCTTTAAAGTAGTTTTTTCCAATTCTGTGAAGAAAGTCATTGGTAGCTTCATGGGGATGGCATTGAATCTATAAATTACCTTGGGCAGTATGGCCATTTTCACGATATTGATTCTTCCAACCCATGAACATGGAGTGTTCTTCCGTTTGTTTGTATCCTCTTTTATTTCATTGAGCAGTGGTTTGTAGTTCTCCTTGAAGAGGTCCTTCACATCCGTTGTAAGTTGGATTCCTAGGTATTGGATTCTCTTTGAAGCAATTGTGAATGGGAGTTCACTCATGATTTGGCTCTCTGTCTGTGATTGGTGTACAAGAATGCTTGTGATTTTTGTACATTGATTTTGTATCCTGAGACTTTGCTGAAGTTGCTTATTAGCTTAAGGAGATTTTGGGCTGAGACAATGGGGTTTTCTAGATATACAATCATGTCATCTGCAAACAGGGACAATTTGACTTCCTCTTTTCCGAATTGAATGCTCTTTATTTCCTTCTCCTGCCTGATTGCCCTGGCCAGAACTTCCAGCACTATGTTGAATAGGAGCGGTGAGAGAGGGCATCCCTGTCTTGTGCCAGTTTTCAAAGGGAATGCTTCCAGTTTTTGCCCATTCAGTATGATATTGGCTGTGGGTTTGTCGTTGATAGCTCTTATTATTTTAAGATAAGTCCCATCAATACCTAATTTATTGAGAGTTTTTAGCATGAAGTGTTGTTGAATTTTGTCAAAGGCCTTTTCTGCATCTATTGAGATAATCATGTGGTTTTTGTCTTTGGTTCTGTTTATGCTGGATTACATTTATTGATTTGCATATGTTGAACCAGCCTTGCATCCCAGGAATGAAGCCCACTTGATCATGGTGGATAAGCTTTTTGATGTGCTGCTGGATTTGGTTTGCCAGTATTTTATTGAGGATATTTGCATCAATGTTCATCAAGGATATTGGTCTGAAATTCTCTTTTTTGGTTGTGTCTCTGCCAGACTTTGGTATCAGGATGATGCTGGCCTCATAAAATGAGTTAGGGAGGATTCCCTCTTCTTCTGTCGATTGGAATATTTTCAGAAGGAATGGTTTCAGTTCCTTCTTGTACCTCTGGTAGAATTCGGCTGTGAATCCATCAGGTCCTGGACTCTTTTTGGTTGGTAAGCTATTGATTATTGTCGCAATTTCAGAGCCTGTCATTGGTCTATTCAGAGATTCAACTTCTTTCTGTTTTAGTCTTGGGAGAGTGTATTTGTCAAGGAATTTATCCACTTCTTCTAGATTTTCTAGTTTATTTGCATAGAGGTGTTTGTAGTATTCTCTGATGGTAGATTGTATTTCTGTGGGATCGGTGGTGATATCCCCTTTTTCATTTTTATTGTGTCTATTTGATTCTTCTCTCTTTTCTTCTTTATTATTCTTGCTAGCAGTCTGTCAATTTTGTTGATGTTTTCAAAAAACCAGCTCCTGGATTCATTAATTTTTTGAAGTGTTTTTTGTCTCAATTTCCTTCAGTTCTGCTCTGATTTTAGTTGGCCTTCTGCTAGCTTTTAAGTGTGTTTGCTCTTGCTTTTCTAGTTCTTCTAATTGTGATGTTAGGGTGTCGATTTTGGATATTTTCCTGCTTTCTCTTGTGGGCATTTAGTGCTATAAATTTCCCTCTACATGCTGCTTTGAATGTGTCCCAGAGATTCTGGTATGTTGTGTCTTTGTTCTCATTGGTTTCAAAGAACATCTTTATTTCTCCCTTCATTTCATTATGTACCCAGTAGTCATTCAGGAGCAGGTTGTTCAGTTTCCATGTAGTTGAGCGGTTTTGGGTGAGTTTCTTAATCCTGAGTTCTAGTTTGATTGCACTGTGGTCTGAGAGACAGTTTGTTATAATTTCTGTTCTTCTACATTTGCTGAGGAGTGCTTTACTTCCAACTATGTGGTCAATTTTGGAATAGGTGTGTTGTGGTGCTTGAAAAAATGTATATTCTGTTGATTTGGGGTGGAGAGTTCTGTAGATG
The DNA here is from genome assembly GCF_028878055.3 of Symphalangus syndactylus. NCBI lineage: Eukaryota > Metazoa > Chordata > Mammalia > Primates > Hylobatidae > Symphalangus > Symphalangus syndactylus. The sequence continues at coordinate 124,361 of NC_072446.2, forward strand.
TCTATTAGGTCTACTTGGTGCAGAGCTGAGTTCAATTCTTCATATCCTTGTTAACTTTCTGTCTCATTGTTCTGTCTAATGTTGACAGTGGGGTGTTAAAATCTCCCATTATTATTGTGTGGGAGTCTAAGTCTCTTTGTAGGTCACTCAAGACTTGCTTTATGAATCTGGGTGCTCCTGTGTTGGGTGCATATATATTTAGGATAGTTAGCTCTTTTTGTTGAATTGATCCCTTTACCATTATGTAATGGCCTTCTTTGTCTCTTCTGATCTTTGTTGGTTAAAAGTCTATTTTATCAGAGACTAGGATTGCAACCCCTGCCTTTTTTTGTTTTCCATTTGCTTGATAGATCTTCCTCCATCCCTTTATTTTGAGATTATGTGTGTCTCTGCACATGGGATGGGTTTCCTGAATACAGCACACTGATGGGTCTTGATTCCTTATCCAGTTTGCCAGTCTGTGTCTTTTAATTGGAGCATTTAGCCCATTTACATTTAACGTTAATATTGTTATGTGTGAATTTGATCCTGTCATTATGATGTTAGCTGGTTATTTTGCTCGTTAGTTGATGCAGTTTCTTCCTAGTCTCAATGGTCTTTACAACTTGGCATGTTTTTGCAGTGGCTGGTACCGGTTTTTCCTTTCCATGTGTAGTGCTTCCTTCAGAAGCTCTTTTAGGGCAGGGCTGGTGGTGACAAAATCTCTCAGCATTTGCTTGTCTGTAAAGGATTTTATTTCTCCTTCACTTTTGAAGCTTAGTTTGGCTGGATATGAAATTCTGGGTTGAAAATTCTTTTCTTTAAGAATGTTGACTATCGGCCCCCACTCTCTTCTGGCTTGTAGAGTTTCTGCCGAGAGATCAGCTATTAGTCTGATGGGCTTCCCTTTGTGGGTAACCCGACCTTTCTCTCTGGCCGCCCTTAACATTTTTTCCTTCATTTCAACTTTGGTGAATCTGATAAATATGTGTCTTGGAGTTGCTCTTCTCGAGGAGTATCTTTGTGGCGTTCTCTGTATTTCCCGAATGTGAATGTTTGCCTGCCTTACTAGATTGGGGAAGTTCTCCTGGATAATATCTTGAAGAGTGCTTTCCAACTTGGTTCCATTCTCCCCGTCACTTTCAGGTACACCCATCAGACATAGGCTTGGTCTTTCCACATAGTCCCATATTTCTTGGAGGCTTTATTCATTTCTTTTTATTCTTTTTTCTCTAAACTTCCCTTCCTGCTTTATTTCATTCATTTCATCTTCCATCACTGATACCCTTTCTTCCAGTTGATTGCATTGGCTACTGAGGCTTCTGTATTCTTCACGTAGTTCTCAAAACTTGGCTTTCAGCTCCATCAGCTCCTTTAAGCACTTCTCTGCATTGGTCATTTTAGTTTTACATTCATCTAATTTTTTTTCAAAGTTTTTAACTTCTTTGCCATTGGTTTGAATTTCCTCCCGTAGCTCGGGGTAGCTTGATCATCTGAAGCCTTCTTCTCTCAACTCGTCAAAGTCATTCTCCGTCCAGCTTTGTTCCATTGCTGGTGAGGAACTGCATTCCTTTGGAGTAGGAGAGGTGCTCTGCTTTTTAGAGTTTCCAGTTTTTCTGCTCTGTTTCCCCCCCATCTTTGTAGGTTTTTCTACTTTTGGTCTTTGATGATGGTGATGTACAGATGGGTTTTTGGTGTGGGTGTCCTTTCTGTTTGTTGGTTTTCCTTCTAACAGACAGGACCCTCAGCTGCAGGTCTGTTGGAGTTTGCTAGAGGTCCACTCCAGACCCTGTTTGCCTGGGTATCAGCAGCAGTGGCTGCAGAACAGTGGATTTTCGTGAACCGCAAATTCAGCTGTCTGATCACTCCTCTGGAAGTTTTGTCTCAGAGGAGTACCCGGCTGAGTGAGGTGTCAGTCTGTCCCTACTAGGGGGTGCCTCCCAGTTAGGCTGCTCGGGGTTCAGGGTCCCACTTTAGGAGGCAGTCTGCCTGTTCTCAGATCTCCAGCTGCATACTGGGAGAACCACTACTCTCTTCAAATCTGTCAGACAGGGACATTTAAGTCTGCGGAGGTTCCTGCTGACTTTTGGTTTGTCTGTGCCCTGCCCCCAGAGGTGGAGCCTACAGAGGCAGGCAGGCCTCCTTGAGCTGTAGTGAACTCCACCCAGTTCGAGCTTCCTGGCTTTGTTTACCTAAGCAAGCCTGGGCAATGGAGGGCACCCCTCCCCCAGCCTTGCTGCTGCCTTGCAGTTTGATCTAAGACTGCTGTGTTAGCAATCAGCGAGACTCCGTGGGCATAGGACCCTCTGAGCCAGGTGCGGGACACAATCTCCTGGTGTGCCGTTTTCCAAGCCCATTGGAAAAGCGCAGTATTAGGGTGGGAGTGACCCAATTTTCCAGGTGCCATCTGTCACCCCTTTCTTTGACTAGGAAAGGGAACTCTCTGACCCCTTGCACTTTCCAAGTGAGGCAATGCCTCGCCCTGCTTCAGCTTGTGCACGGTGTGCTGCACCAACTATCCTGCACCCACTGTTGGCACTCCCTAGTGAGATGAACCCGGTACCTCAGATGGAAATGCAGAAATACCCGTCTTCTGCATCACTCACACTGGGAGCTGTAGACCAGAGCTGTTCCTATTTGGCCATCTTGGCTCCAGCCAGCTTTTAATGAAGTAAGTTTAGGATACTCTTGTTTATTGTTTATCTAGGCTATGCTTTTAAGGTAAATGACTCATTTGTCATTTGAGACCATTTTTAGGCAAGCTAGATTTCAATAATAACAAAAAGCCATTATAGCTAAATTTATTTTTAATTTTTATTCCTAGTATGCATCATGATGCATGAACTAACCAGATTAATTATCATAGTACAGTGTAGAATTTGTCCTTAATGGGTAGACTTCTATAGGCCCAGAAGTAGATTGATTCTATGATCTAAAAAAATCTATATGTGAAGAAAAATGCATGAAGGCATTTGCATACTCAACTCAGTCAGCTTTTTATCTTAAGTCAGTAAGGATCTAACACTTGGGATGGAATTTGTTTACCTTAGGGAAACATCTCATGAGTAAATAGTGATTATAAAGTATCATTTAATATGTCATCAATAAAGAGATCTCCCCCAGAGTCCCCAGGTAACAGGTAACATAAAAAGCAATCAATGAGATGTAAACTTATTTGTAAATTTGGAAAATTGACATCTGCTCTGTAACTGGGTTAAAATGAATCAGGGAATAATGTCATTGAGTAAAAGGAGAAAGAAATTAGTACAGATGTTAGTACCAACACTGACAGTTAAGCCTACAATTCAGAGGGATCTAGCTGACAACTTTCTAGCTGTGTGACACTGGTCAAGTTTCTAAACCTCTCTGAGCTCAACTCCTCTTAGATATAAAACTTAGCTAATAAAATTCTTCTCATTGTGTTGCTACAAGACATAAATGAGGAGTACTTAGATAAGTCTTGGTACACAGTTTGTACTCAATAAATCGAAGTTGTAATTACTCTTGTAATTGTTATTAGTATAACATATTAGAGTTGGACATTTTGAAAAAATGAACATTGAACTTTTTTTCACTGTACCTCTAATGATATTCACCATTTCTGACAATGGATAAGTAATTTCAAAGATGAATTTTACAAACTTTTTTTGTGTATGGAGAGTGACTATTCTTTACCTACTTTAAAAAAATCTTATTATTTTACTCTCAGTGGCACTGTTGTCATAGCTTCTTGGATCTCTCTGTTTCCCCTTTTAACCTGTTTGTTCTCTAAAGCGACGGCTTTTTAAAAATTCTTCAATGGCATTCATTACTATGAGGGTAAAGGCAACTCTGTTTATCACAGTGACAAGGCATCCCAGCCTGACAGCTTACTTGGCCCCTTCCCCAGGACCATGCACTTCCTCTGTCTGGAAATCTCTTCCCTCCCACAAACTTTAATCTGAAACCCTAAGGACCACTGTACATGGCTGTGTGCTAAGTGTAACTTCAGTATCTTTCAGATCTTCTCCCAAACTCTATATTCTGAAAATTTTATTCGGAAGTATTTATTCGCTGATATTTTTGACAGGAAAGAATTAAAGCCCTCAAACTGTCTTTTCAAGATCACATATTTGCTCACATAGGACGCTAGGATTTTCAATTCTTCAGAGTCAACATCCATTCCACTCCATCATTTTAGGCAAACTTTAGTTCCTTTTACGCCATATGTCAGAAAGTAAATTTCTATAATCAGTCCCCATATGCTATCAATGACTTTAACAAGTTTTATTTCAGACTTTTATTTCTACTTCTGTACACCTGATTATAATTTATATTCTCCACTCCAGGTCTAACCCAGGAACCATTTAATCAATTCCCTCCCCACATCCCAAATTTACATCAGTGCCTACCACATCATGCTTCTGGAATAATCTTTCTAGCTTCCAGATCTAATATTGTCTCTCTCTTACTCTTAAAAAATTTAAAGTTTTTTCAAGAAGTACAACATTAGCTTCTATCTACAGTTTTAGGTGTAACTAGATAACTCGCTGTATCTCCACTCTCTCCCGCCTGACTGCACTAAAGGGCAGGAATTGTATATTGCTCAGTTTTGAACGAACCCACCCCCCTGTAAGTACACACTGAACCAGCCAGCCTCTAGCAACGTGGCACCTACTGAATATTGCTGTTGATAAACTTCATGATCACATAGCACTGTGACATAAACCACGTTGCTATAGTCAAATTCTAAGGATAAATTTAATGCATATTTAAAAATGGTTCTTTTGTAGGATGTTAGCCTTTAGAAAAAGATATGTATAATCTTAATTCTCATATGAGCTGTAACTCACACTTTTCAAATAAGCAAACTCAGAATTGTGAACAAAAGAGAAGAAACAGCCTGAACAGGAGCAATTCCTGTGTCCTTTGTCTGAGAAAACCTAGGGAATAAAGCATTAGATAAAATGCCATTTTCAAACAGCAGGTTGAGTCAGAATAAATGAATAATTTAAGGAAACTTCTTTTCTGGCTTTAATATCTTTAGTAAAGCATTAAGGTCTAGGCTCCCCTCCCCACTCTCCACTGCTGTCCCCACTCACCTTCAACAACAATGGTCAGCATCAAAGTGACTTGCTGCTGGGCATTTCAGCATATTAATATGACATTCTAATTAATCCAAACAAGAAGTCTGGTTGCTTTCAGAAGCTAATGATCAGAGGAAAGCCAAGATTAGTCATGTCAGGTTAAAAAAGTTCATCAGTCTCATCCTTTCTTACATTACCAAATTGTCAGAAAGTGACAGTCCTTGAAAAAGACGACAGCTGTTTACTACTGTTTCAGATAGAATCAAAACAAATCCAAACAGCACAAAACAGATAAAGGGAGATGAAGAAATAGAGCAAGAGTAAAAAAACGAGAAGAAAGGGATTACTTAGCTACTACTTTCTATCCTGTAGTAGCAGCTTTCCATTCCAAGTAGAAAAGTCTAAGACATGCAGAAGTTTTCTTCAGCAGTTGGTGACACTTGCACCATATGCTCATCTTTCGAGCCTTTTCCTATCACTGGGGTGTAGGACGGAACTAGCCAATCACACCAAATGTGCCTTTCAGAAGGAAGTCAACTTGTTCGCCATGATACAAGCATAACATAATTAAAAGATGATGAGATAGATATAAGTAATTTTAAAATTATACTTAAAACTGTATAGCAAGATTTTATTCAATGATACTTTTGGTAAATATTTTTAAATATGAAAGTTTCATATTTCTTCCTAAGAAATAAAAAATTGACATGTGTTACATGGAATGCATAATTTTATTGTGCTAACTGAATTGTTAAGATTTGAAAATGTATTTTTATGTTTTGGCACATTTGGCATTCTAAAATGGTGAACATTAAAGAAATTGATAGTGACATTCACAGAGCAGTACTTAGTTTCTTACAAATTATTTATAGAAGTACATGTTGCGGATGCTATGAAAGACCCCATGTACAGTCACGTAATATAAACAAAATTAATTTTTACTACCCAAAATTCCAATGGAAAAAACGTACTGAAAATAAAATGCAAAACATCTCCATCTAAAGAGCAAACGACTTCCCTTTTAAAGCAGCTTGAAATCACTCCTAACTAGCTCAAAATCAGGAATCACATTACCTAGGATGTCTTGATCCAACTTCTTACAATGAAGATGTCCTCACATAGTTGCAGAATACTCCCTAGTTCAGCATGTGCTGCCAACAGTCAGCATGTTTAATTGATGGTGGAGAATGGGAACTGTGGTGGTTTTTATAAAATAGCCTCCACAAATTTTTTAGAACTTTTTTCCTTTTATCAATGGTCTATGTTGCCTACCCATGGAAATCTCAGCAGACTTGGGCTGGCTGAGAAGAAAGTGACACAGCCTGTCATCTGAGGCTCAGTCATAAAAGGCCATGCAGCTTCCAACTGGTTATCCTGGAATGTTTGCTCCCGCAGTGGTTTGTCTCGGGTGTGTGCTACTGGGACACAACTGTCATGCTGTAGGAAGCCCAAACCACACAAAGAGAATACATATAGGTGTTCCTGTTTATAGTTCTAGCCTTTGAGTGATTCCAACCCAGGGTCCAGACAAGTTAATGAAGACAACTCTAGACAATTCCACCTACTTAGGTCTTCCCAGCTGAGGCCCCAGAGTTTGTGGGCAGATTAGCCTTCCTCTCTGTACCCCATCTACACCCCTGACCCTCAGAACCATGAGAATCCTAAAGTGTTTGCTATTTTATGCCACAAATTTTAAGGTGGCTAATATACATGAATAGATAACCAGGAAACAAAAAAACTAATTATCAAGGTAGTTTTATATACTAAATCTATGTATTTAGAATCCTACATATACTTCATTTAATCTTTACCACAACCTAAGAGACAGGTATTTTTAATCTGCTTACGCATGGAAAATTGAACTTCAAAGAAGTTAAGCAACTTTCCTGAGAGCATTCTACTTTTAAGTGGCAAGGTTGCAATTACTCATGTCTGAAGTCTATTTTTAAAATGTTATTGAGTTTTTCCAGTCATGTTTATAAAAACTAAAAAAAAAAAAAAATGATCTTCCTAAGTGGATATTTTAATGTTTCTCAAGCTCAGTATTCTAGATATTGTCAAACATGATTCAAATCAACATCCCATCATTTCAATGAAAAAGCACTTTTGGCCGGGCGCGGTGGCTCACGCTTGTAATCCCAGCACTTTGGGAGGCCGAGGTGGGCGGATCACGAGGTCAGGAGATCGAGACCACGGTGAAACCCCGTCTCTACTAAAAATACAAAAAAAATTAGCTGGGCGTGGTGGCGGGAGCCTGTAGTCCCAGCTACTCAGAGAGGCTGAGGCAGGAGAATGGCGTGAACCCAGGAGGCGGAGCTTGCAGTGAGCCGAGATTGTGCCACTGCACTCCAGCCTGGGCGACAGAGCGAGACTCCGTCTCAAAAAAAAAAAAGAAAAAGCACTTTTACATAACATGATCTGAAAAAAGGGGCAGTTGCTGAGTTCATATTTTAATTAGTCTGATGTCTGACTCTTTCTAGTGGATACTTAAACACACTTCTTGAAAAGATGAGTACATGAACCAGTTCATGTTAACCTTAGAGTTCTTTGAGGAATGTTCTCGCAGATTGCTTGATACTTTCAAAGAAGCATGCAATAATCTTTCATGATCATATTTGCTTTTTCCTTCTCTATTTATTGTAAGATGAGAGTGACAGATATTTATTCCTTTCATTATTTCAAACCAGTAAAATATTTTATTTAAGTGAATACTTAATACTTTTTGATAATGCCTTAAACTAGAAAGTATAGAATGGAGATGCAGAATGAATTAACATTATTGAGCCATTTCTTCAAAGTGAACTTGAAATTACTGCACAGCAAGAATAGGTATCTTCCAAATCTCATAGAAGTGCTACAAGGTTAAAAATGATAAGACACAGGAAACATTTTTAATGTTTTGGAAGTTAAAATGCTGTTTGTAATAATGTCTCTTATTATCATCATTAAAATATTGCCATCTTTAAAGAAATGATATTAACGTGTTTGTTGAAGACTTTTTTTGATGTTTCTATAATACTAAAAATAAGATAAGTAAAGACAAAAGATTGTAAGCCTCTACAAGTAGTTCAATACATCTTATATTATCATTGCTTAATTATTAGGTTAATGATGTTTTTAAGTGAAAAATATCTTCAGGGAGTCATGGAGGCTAGGAAGGTTAAGCACTTAACTGACAGAAACCTGCCCCTTCATCTCAGATTTATCATGACCCAATCTCATATTGATTTCATTTCATCATGGATTACCTTAGCTTTATAAGATTTCATAGGGGGAAATTTTTCTATAAAGATATGGGCAAAACATTATTAAAAAACATTTGGACTATAGAGGAAAATTCTTAAAAGACACAATTCTGTTACAGAAATATGCAGTTAACAGATGTCTTCTGAAGACCTTTTGCTAATTACAAGTACTACTTGCAAATATAATCCATCAAACTAACAGAGATTAACACATTAGTTAAGTAGCTGCAGCTATTTTTAAAAAGTATTTCTGGTTTTAGTTTTTTCTTTGAAAAGTACCTACAGTCTAATTGGGGACCCAGATACTAAGCAATCACTCGAAATTCGTTGAGAACAAAGCTTAGAATCCAGCTACATATTGCTGTAAGAGCGTATTTAATAGGACCATTTTACTCATTAAATGAAGTGAGTGGATGTTTACTAAGAAATTGCTATGCTGAATTAAAATGCTGCTTCATCTGGCAGGGCTGAGATTAACTTTACTAATTAAAGGGTTTGAAATTCTTGGGGCACTACCATTTGAGGCTAAACAAAGTTGAAAGCCTGTTTTTGTGCTCATCAAAGTCCTTCCTCCCTGATTCTCATATCCTTTCTGGAGATCAGTCTTTTCTTAAGATGATTTGAAGAAGAAAATATGATCTGTCTTTAAGATCAATCTTACTCTACACACTACAACTGTATCCCAACTGGCAAGGCCACAAACCTGTGAAATCATACTCATTTAATGAAAACACGTCTCGTACGTCAAGCATCCAGGCCTGGTGAAACTTTGCCATGCTGGGGTTCATTTTTTTTTTTTTTTGAGACAGAGTCTCGGTCTGTTGCCCAGGCTGGAGTGCAGTGGGGTGATCTCGGCTCACTGCAACTTCCACCTCCCGGTTCAAGCTATTCTCCTGCCTCAGCCTCCAGAGTAGCTGGGACTACAGGTGCCCACCACCTCGCCCAGCTAATTTTTTTGTATTTTTAGTAGAGATGGGGTTTCACTGTGTTACTCAGGATGGTCTTGATCTCCTGACCTCGTGATCCACCTGCCTCGGCCTCCCAAAGTGCTGGGATTACAGGCGTGAGCCACTGCACCCGGCCTAATTTCTTTTTTTTTTTTTTTTTTTTTTTTAGGCAGAGTCTGGCTCTCTCACCCAGGCTGGAGTGCAGTGGCGCGATCTCGGCTCACTGCAAGCTCCGCCTCCCAGGTTCACGCCATTCTCCTGCCTCAGCCTCTCCGAGTAGCTGGGACTACAGGCACCCGCCACCATGCCCGGCTAATTTTTTTGTACTTTTTTAGTAGAGACGGGGTTTCACCGTGGTCTCGATCTCCTGACCTCGTGATCCGCCCGCCTCGGCCTCCCAAAGTGCTGGGATTACAAGCGTGAGCCACCGCGCCCGGCGCACCCGGCCTAATTTCTTACAATCTTTCTATCTGAGAAGGAAGATCAATGCTACATGTCTTGTCTCCAGTGCTCTTTCTCCTCATTCCTTATTTCTAACTAATGACTCTACTTCACAAGTGCTTGAGAACCACCCATAGTTCATCACATCTACTACCACACGAGAACACAAACACTTTCCCCATAGAAGTTGCAGTATCTATAGAACCATAACTTTTAAAACAATTGAACAGCAATTTGAATTTCCTTCACTGCTGGATTTTTGGATTAAAGTATCCGCAATCAGGATATTCTAGTTTCTCTCAAGATAATGGGTCATATTTGCTTCATATATATGTAAAGAAATGATTGATTTTTACATTTTTCATAAAACCAAGGAATGCTATTTCTTACATTTGAATTTGTGTCCACCTCTTGCTAAACTGAAATAATATATGGCTGTTAAATAGTTGTTTCTGCTCCAGGTACCACTCAACATGGTTCAAAAATTTCAAGGTTGTTAGAGCCAGGACACACTTTGCTATTTGCAAAATAATGAATTCTGAATTCTAACAGTGAGGAGGCAAAACTGATGAGCATATTAAAAATTGAGTTCTATGTGGCAATACATCAAGTTACAAACTACAACTCTGAACTGTAGACTTTTAAGTTACTGTTTGCGTGTACGGTTTTTGCATATTTACGGTGGGAGAAATATAAATCAAAATATTAGCTTACATCATTCATTCTTTACATATTTTTATTTAGACCCTATAGATAGAAAGATGAATAAGACATTCTTAAGAGTTGATTGGTGGAGAGTTATATAAATAAAGAAGTATATCAAAAGATGTTTATAGAGTGAGAATGGTATTTAATAGGGGCATTTTACTCATCAAGTATAGAGGTTATGCTGAGTGTACCCAGGTGAGAGCTGATCATTTAACTTGGAACCAAAATTTAAAGGTCATAATAAATTAATTGAGGAAATGTTTTTAAGTGAAATATACATTTTTAAATATGACCGAGTCCTTTTGTAATTATCAACAGTTTAACATTAAGTGCCTCTTTGGTACACTCTTTCTTAATTATTCACCAGCTTTCCCTGCCACCTGCTACGCATTACGGTTCCCCCAACTACCTTTTGTGCCCTATAAAATGAAACTCATCTTAATTTTAGTATGAATAAAACATAATAAGCAGGATGAATCAGCCACCAGAAGCTCACATAATATATTCCAGGAACAAATTATAGTGACATTTGTTTAATAAACTCCTTTTATATCCATGAACTGGCTTGTCTTCATTGAAAGTAAACATTCAAAGCCACTGTGATTGAACTAAAAAGTCAGAGTAACATTTTTGTACTCTCCCAATTTATTCTTGATTAGTGACTAAGGTATTAGGTTTCATTTCTTCTCAGTTCCAATAAAAATCAACTGTAGTTTCTGCTAATGCCTTTTCATAAAATGTAAAATACTTATCACTAATGATTTTCTTGTGTTGTGTAATTTAAAAAAATAAGATTTAATTTTCCCAGTAATAAGCAGAGTTTAAAATTTTTTTCCCACATAAGTTTATCATTCAAAATTTCAGAACTTGCTATAATTGCCACAAAAAGTCTCGATGTCACCTCCTCTGAAAACTATTTTAGGCAGAATAGATGGGCCAATCTGAGTCACAAGCAATAACTGTGTCTTGTAACTCTACGTACTATTATCCAGAGTTTCTGCTGTGCCACAATGGTCTCTAGAAGAGGAGAAATTTTCCTTCCTCTGGTGTTCCGTTTAATTAAGAGGGCTCCACGTAGCAGATGAGCTCCCAGTGTTAATTTAGTCAAATTCTTTGAATTCACTTGGCATTAATTTCCTCAGTACACACCCTGCCAATAGGATGGTTGGACTAGAAGCGATTGTGGTGTCATTTGTTTTGCATATATCAAACTAAAATTTCTTCTCCGTCCGGCTTTTGTGGCAGAGAATTTGTTAACAAATTTGTTCTTTTCCAATTTCTACAATCGCTTCCCTAAGACAATTTATTTTCCTTTTCTCCCATTTGGCCTTGGTCAAGTATCATAGCCTATGTCATCAGCTAAGTTATAGTAACTGTAACCTAAAAAGACACAACAGGTCGTGAGCCCGGGTTGCCATCCCCTCCCTGTGTAAATCTGTGGGCACAAACAGAAATGTGCTCTTACTGAATACAGCATAATCCTGTACGTTCTACAAATGTTCTTACTTATTCAGTAAATTATTGACGTTTTGTGGCCTAACACAGCAGTAATTTTCATAATTATGCTATGAATACTTAGGAAATATAGATCCTACAAAGTACAAATTTTACTATAGAGCTACTTGGTCGTTCTTACTGGTGTTATTATTCCAGGATCATTTCTACGTTATTTACGGGACTTTTTACTTTGTCAGAGGCAATTTCAAGTCTCTCTGTACGGTCGTGCTGATTTCACTTTGTATTTCTTGAATTTCTCCAAATTTTATGTATTTCTACAGTATCTTATTTGGGACATAAAGATTTCTAAATATTATATATTTATTATAAGTTGTATCTTTCAATATTAAGATTTCCTAATTCTGACACTACAATTTCAATTCCTAGTTTCTTCTCTCGTTTCTTTCCCAGGTTATATTTTTTGCTGTCATTTTACTTTCTGCTTTAGGTACTCTCACTGGGTCTATAGTATATACTTGCTGTGTGTTGTGTGTGCTTTTGTGTTTTCATAACACACTTTAATGATCTGTTTTTCATGTTTTCTCCCAATTTTTGGTTGTAATAGGTATTTTTTCAATTTCTGACATGAAGGTTTTTTCCCCTATTTTTAATAGTTTCTATTTTATTTGACTCCATATTTGTCATATTTTTTATTGCTATGTCATATTTTTTGCCATTTCCCAGTAATTTTAAAAGATTATAGGATTTTAAATATAATTTTAATAATTTTACACTTTTCAATCATATGTTTAAATGCACATTTCTCAGTTTCATCATACGAATGATCATTATTTGTAAAGTGAAGAAAGCTTATATATACACCTTTTCTTTGCCCCTTAATTGGATCTAAATACATACTGAAGTCTTGACCACAGATTATTGAGCCTGTCAACTTACGTCCTGTTTTATACCTCTAAGTATAATTTTTCTTTGAAAAGGGACTTAATTCTATTTACCAATACAATATTAACATCAGTACTTTCATCCTAACACATTCGTTGTGAGTTATTTATTTTGCGCTGTCAAAATAAAGTCATCTTCTAGTGGACACTTTGAGGGAGAGGGGTACATGGGTAATAGATTTCCAGATTTTTGTTTTTATTAAGCAACGTTTTTCCATGATCTGGGAATACATAAATGTCAACTGCACTTGGCATAGAATATTTTGTTCTCATATTAAGACTTTGTCAACATCTTTTCATTTGTCTTTTGACATCAAGTATTCTGAAATGAAGCCTAATAAACAATCACTCTAACAAATTTTAGGAAATTTATTAAGTATCACAGTTTAAGAGAGAATCCTTTTTTTTATTATTATACTTTAGGTTTTAGGGTACATGTGCACAACGTGCAGGTTTGTTACATATGTATCCATGTGCCATGTTGATTTCCTGCACCCATTAACTCGTCATTTAGCATTAGGTATATCTCCTAATGCTGTCCCTCCCCCCTCCCCCTACCCCACAACAGTCCCCGGAGTGTGATGTTCTCCTTCCTTTGTCCATGAGTTCTCATTGTTCAATTCACACCTATGAGTGAGAACATGTGGTGTTTGGTTTTTTGTCCTTGCGATAGTTTACTGAGAATGATGTTTTCCAGTTCAATCCATGTCCCTACAAAGGACATGAACTCATCATTTTATATGGCTGCATAGTATTCCATGGTGTATCTGTGCCACATTTTCTTAATCCAGTCTATCGTTGTTGGACACTTGGCTTGGTTCCAACTCTTTGCTATTGTGAATAGTGCCGCAATAAACATACGTGTGCATGTGTCTTTATAGCAGCATGATTTATAGTCCTTTGGGTATATACCCAGTAATGGGATGGCTGGGTCAAATGGTATTTCTAGCTCTAGATCCCTGAGGAATCGCCGCACTGACTTCCACAATGGTTGAACTAGTTTACAGTCCCACCAACAGTGTAAAAGTGTTCCTATTTCTCCACATCCTCTCCAGCACCTGTTGTTTCCTGATTTTTTAATGATGGCCATTCTAACTGGTGTGAGATGGTATCTCACTGTGGCTTTGATTTGCATTTCTCTGATGGCCAGTGATGGTGAGCATTTCTTCATGTGTTTTTTGGCTGCATTAATGTCTTCTTTTGAGAAGTGTCTGTTCATGTCCTTTGCCCACTTTTTGATGGGGTTGTTTATTTTTTCTTGTAAATTTGTTTGAGTTCATTGTAGATTCTGGATATTAGCTCTTTGTCAGATGAGTAGGTTGCAAAAATTTTCTCCCATTCTGTAGGTTCCCTGTTCACTCTGATGGTAGTTTCTTTTGCTGTGCAGGAGCTCTGTAGTTTAATTAGATCCCATTTGTCAATTTTGGCTTTTGTTGCAATTGCTTTTGGTGTTTTAGACATGAAGTCCTTGCCCACGCCTATGTCCTGAATGGTATTGCCTAGGTTTTCTTGTAGGATTTTAATGGTTTTAGGTCTAACATTTAAGTCTTTAATCCATCTTGAATTAATTTTTGTATAAGGTGTAAGGAAGGGATCCAGTTTCAGCTTTCTACATATGGCTAGCCAGTTTTCCCAGCACCATTTATTAAGTAGGGAATCCTTTCCCCATTTCTTGTTTTTGTCAGGTTTGTCGAAGATCAGATAGTTGTAGATATGCGGCATCATTTCTGAGGGCTCTGTTCTGTTCCATTGATCTATGTCTCTGTTGTGGTACCAGTACCATGCTGTTTTGGTTACTGTAGCCTTGTAGTATAGTTTAAAGTCAGGTAGCGTGATGCCTCCAACTTTGTTCTTTTGGCTTAGGATTGACTTGGTGATGCGGGCTCTTTTTTGGTTCCATATGAACTTTAAAGTAGTTTTTTCCAATTCTGTGAAGAAAGTCATTGGTAGCTTGATGGGGATGGCATTGAATCTATAAATTACCTTGGGCAGTATGACTGTTTTCACGATATTGATTCTTCCAACCCATGATCATGGAATGTTCTCAGCAAATGTAAAAGAACAGAAATTATAACAAACTGTCTCTCAGACCACAGTGCAATCAAACTAGAACTCAGGATTAAGAAACTCACTCAAAACCGCTCAACTACATGGAAACTGAACAACCTGCTCCTGAATGATTATTGGGTACATAATGAAATGAAGGCAGAAATAAAGATGTTCTTTGAAACCAACGAAAACAAAGACACAACATACCAGAATCCCTGGGACACGTTCAAAGCAGTGTGTAGAGGGAAATTTATAGCACTAAATGCCCACAAGAGAAAGCAGGAAAGATCCAAAATTGACACCCTAACATCATAATTAAAAGAACTAGAAAAGCAAGAGCAAACACATTCAAAAGCTAGCAGAAGGCTAGAAGTAACGAAAATCAGAGCAGAACTGAAGGAAATAGAGACACAAAAAACCCTTCAAAAAATTAATGAATCCAGGAGCTGCTTATTTGAAAAGATCAACAAAATTGATAGACCGCTAGCAAGACTAATAAAGAAGAAAAGAGAGAAGAATCAAATAGCTGCAATAAAAAACGAAAAAGGGGATATCGCCACCGATCCCACAGAAATACAATCTACCATCAGAGAATACTACAAACACCTCTATGCAAATAAACTAGAAAATCTAGAAGAAATGGATAAATTCCTCGACAAATACACCCTCCCAAAACTAAACCAGGAAGAAGTTGAATCTCTGAATAGACCAATAACAGGTTCTGAAATTGTGGCAATAATCAATAGCTTACCAACCAAAAAGAGTCCAAGACCTGATGGATTTACAGCTGAATTCTACCAGAGGTACAAGGAGGAACTGTTACCATTCCTTCTGAAAGTATTCCAATCGATAAAAAAAGAGGGAATCCTCCCTAACACATTTTATGAAGCCAGCATCGTCCTGATACCAAAGCCTGGCAGAGACACAACCAAAAAAGAGAATTTCAGACCAATATCCTTGATGAACAGCGATGCAAAAATCTTCAATAAAATACTGGCAAACTGAATCCAGCAGCCCGTCAAAAAGCTTATCCACCATAATCAATTGGGCTTCATCCCTGGGATGCATGGCTGGTTCAACATACGCAAATCAATAAATGTAATCCAGCATATAAACAGAACCAAAGACAAAAACCACATGATTATCTCAATAGATGCAGAAAAGGCCTTTGACAAAATTCAACAACCCTTCATGCTAAAAACTCTCAGTAAATTAGGTATTGATCGGACGTATATCAAAATAACAAGAGCTATGTACGACAAACCCACTGCCAATATCATACTGAATGGGCAAAAACTGGAAGCATTCCCTCTGAAAACTGGCACAAGACAGGGATGCCCTCTCTCACCGCTCCTATTCAACATAGTGCTGGAAGTTCTGGCCAGAGAAATCAGGCAGGAGAAGGAAATAAAGGGTATTCAATTATGAGAGGAGGAAGTCAAATTGTCCCTGTTTGCAGAGGACGATTGTATATCTAGAAAACCCCATTGTCTCAGCCCAAAATCTCCTTAAGCTGATTAGCAACTTCAGCAAAGTCTCAGGATACAAAATCAATGTACAATAATCACAAGCATTCTTGTACACCAATAACAGACAAACAGAGAGCCAAATCATGAGTGAACTCCCATTCACAATTGCTTCAAAGAGAATAAAATACCTAGGAATCCAACTTACAAGGGATGTGTAGGACCTCTTCAAGGAGAACTACAAACCACTACTCAATGAAATCAAAGAGGATACAAACAAATGGAAGAAAATTCCATGCTCAAGAGAGAATCTTAAAAACATTTACGAGAAGCATGAGGTCAACAACAAAGGTTTCCACATCCCACTTTTGCTTTCTCACGTATCCAAGTGAATAGTATGTGGTCAATATTTTTGGAGTTTGTATGAGATTGTTTTATTTCCTTGTTTCTTAATAAAGTTGTTTTCTTGATTTGGTGAATATTTTAGTTCATTTTGCTGCCACTCAGGGGAGGATAATCTGTAAACAGGAAATACCACCACATTCTCAAGAGTTGTATTTTCTCCTTTAATAATGGATTGCTAGCTACAAATGCAATAAAATAATCAAAAAGAGATAACAATTTAATTAAGCTAATTACAGAAAAAATAGATCCGTCTGCATCAAGAGTCTTAAAAATAGTACTTCATTGGATTAAAATTCAGCTAAACTGAGCATTTTAATTTTTTAGATGGGCCCATAGTCTAAAGATTTATCTATGTATTACATCTATTACCTAAATATTTAACAGCAACCCCAGGAATATAACAAGGTTTTCCCATTATCGCCCCAGATTTTTATCTATCACTTTACATTGTTCTTAAATATATGTGTGAGCTAATATGGCTGGTAGAACGAAACAGCCACACTGCTTCAATTGTGACTTGAAGGTAATTGCAACATGATTACATGGGCCTCTGTGATATACTATCTTGTACATCCTTTATGAAAGAAGGACTGATTTTCCTAGCTGGTGGGAGAACTGTGGCAGAGAGCACTTAGCTGTCAGCCTTCTATGGGAAATTTCTTGGTTGTAGAAATTCTGGTGGTCATGTTCCTTTACAGGGAAGCCTTTACACAGTGACTGACTGATGTGTGAGGTACAGAAGCCCACCCTCCATGTCCCAATTCAGAAAACTCTGAAGAACTCTATAAGTTTGGCTGAAGAATGTGTTGATATTGCGTCACAGCTAACCTTCCTCTGCCCAATATTGCTTCCCTTTAATCCCAAGGATATTTCTTAATAAACTTTCAGCATATAAATTTGCATTTTAGTTTACTGGAAAACCCAAACCAACATGGGATAAGGAATAAAAAATAACCCTTTTTTGTACTAATAAAGCTAGATATATTTTTATTATCTTCAAATAAAAACTACACAGAAGCATTCTGTGAAACTTCTTTCTGATCTGTGCATTGAACTAACAGAGTTGAACCTTACTTTTGATTGAGCAGTTCTGAAAAACTCTTCTGTAGAAACTGCAAGTGGACATTCGCAACGCTAAGAGGACTATAGTGGAAAAAGGAATACCTTCAAATAAAAACTACACAGAAGCATTCTGTGAAACTTCCTTCTGTTCTCTGCATAAAACTAACAGAGCTGAACCTTACTTTTGATTGAGCAGTTGTGAAACACTCTTTCTGTAGAACCTGCAAGTGGACATTCGAAGCGCTAAGAGGCGTATAGTGGAAAAAGGAATAACTTCAAATAAAAACTACACGGAAGCATTCAGTGAAACTTCTTGCTCTTCTGTGCATTCAACTAACAGAGTTGAAGCTTACTTTTGATAGAGCAGGTCTGAAACACTCTTTCTGTAGAAATTGCAAGTGGACATTCGGAGCGGTAAGAGGCCTATAGTGGAAAAAGGAATATCTTCAAATAAAAACTACACAGAAGCATTTTGTGAAACTTCTTTCTTTTCCGTGAATTCAACTCACAGAGTTGAATCTTACTTTTGATTGAGCAGTTCTGAAACACTCTTTCTGTAGAAACTGCAAGTGGACATTCGGAGCGCTAAGAGGCCTATAGTAGAAAAAGGAATATCTTCAAAGAAAAACTACGCAGAAGCATTCTGTGAAACTACTTTCTTTTCTGTGCATTCAACTAATGGACTTGAACCTTACCTTTGATTGAGCAGTTCTGAAACGCTATTTCTGTAGAAACTGCAAGTGGGCATTCGGAGCGCTAAGAGTCCTATAGTGGAAAAAGAATTATCTTCAAATAAAAAATACACAGAAGCGTTCTGTGAAACTTCCTGGTGTTCTGTGCATTCAACTGACAGAGTTGAATCCTACTTTTGTTTGAGCAGTTCTGAAACACTCCTTCTGTAGAAACTGCAAGTGGACATTCGAAGCACTAAGAGGCCTGTAGTGGAGAAAGAAATATCTTCAAATAAAAACTACACAGAAGCATTCTTTGAAACTTCTTTCTGTTCTGTGCATTCAACTAACAGAGCTGAACCTTACTTTTGATTGAGCAGTTCGGAAACACTCTTTCTGTAGAAATTGCAAGTGGACAATCGGAGCGGGAAGAGGCCGATAGTGGAAAAAGGAATATATTCAAATAAAATCTGCCCAGAAGTATTCTGTTAAACTTCTTTCTGTTCTGTGCATTCAGCTAACAGACTTGAACCTCACTTTTGATTGAGCACTTCTGAAACACTCATTCTGTAGAAACTGAAAGTGGACATTCGTAGCGCTAAGTTTCCTATAGTGGAAAAAGGAATATCTTCAAATGAAAGCTACACAGAAGCATTCTGTGAAACTTCCTTATGGTCTGTGCATTCTACTAACAGAGTTGAAACTTACTTTTGATTGAGCAGTTCTGAAACACTCTTTCTGTAGAAACTGAAGTGGACATTCGTAGCGTTAAGTGGCCTATAGTGGTAAAAGGAATATCTTCAAATTAAAACTACACAGAAGCATTCTGTGAAACTTCTTTCTGTTCTGTGCATTCAACTAACAGACTTGAACCTTACACTTGATTGAGCAGTTCTGAAACACTCTTCCAGTAGAAACTGCAAGTGGACATTCAGAGCGCCAAGAGGCCTATAGTAGAAATACGAATATCTTCAACTAAAAACTATACAGAAACATTCTGTGAAACTACTTTCTGTTCTGTGCATTCAACTAACAGAGTTGAAACTTACTTTTCATTGAGCAGTTCTGAAACACTCTTTCTGTAGAAACTGCAAGTGGACACTCGTAGCGCTAAGAGGCCTATACTGGTAAAAGGAATATCTTGAAATAAAAACTACACAGAAGCATTCTGTGAAACTTCTTTCTGTTCTCTGCATTCAACTAACAGAGTTGAAACTTACTTTTGATTGAGCAGTTCTCAAACACTCTTTCTGTAGAAACTGCAAGTAGACAATCGGAGGGCTAAGAGGCCTCTAGTGAAAAAAGAATATCTTCAATAAAAACTACACAGAAGCATTCTGTGAAACTACTTTCTGATCTGTGCATTCAAGTAACAGAGTTGAAACTTACTTTTGATTGAGCAGTTCTGAAACACTCTTTCTGTAGAAACTGCAAGTGGACATTCGGAGCGCTAAGAGGCCGATACTAGAAACAGGAATATCTTCAAAGAAAAACTACGCAGAAGCATTCTGTGAAACTTCCTTCTGTTCTGTGCATTCAACTAACAGACTTGAACCTTACTTTTGATTGAGCAGTTCTGAAACACTCTTTCTGTAGAAACTGCAAGTGGACATTCGGAGCGCTAAGAGGCCCATATTGGAAAAAGGAACATCTTGAAATAAAAACTACACAGAAGCATTCTGTGAAACTTCTTTATGATCTGTACATTCACCTAACAGATTTGAACCTTACTTTTGATAGAGCAGTTCTGAAACACTCTTTCTGTAGAAACTGCAAGCGGACGTTCGGAGCGCTAAGTGGCCTATAGTGGAAAAAGGAATACCTTCAAATAAAAACTACACGGAAACATTCTGTGAAACTTCTTTCTACTCTGTGCATTCAACTAACAGAGTTGAACATTACTTTTGATTGAGCAGTTCTGAAACACTCTTTCTGTAGGAACTGCAAGTGGACATTCGTAGCGCTAAGTGGTCTATAGTGGTAAAAGGAATATCTTCAAATAAAAACTACACAGAAGCATTCTGTGAAACTTCTTTCTGTTCTGTGCATTCAACTAACAGAGTTGAACCTTACTTTTGATTGAGCAGTTCTGAAACCCTCTTTCTATAGAAACTGCAAGTGAACATTCGGATTGCAAAGAGGCCTATAGTGG
This sequence comes from Symphalangus syndactylus, assembly GCF_028878055.3. Classification (NCBI taxonomy): domain Eukaryota; kingdom Metazoa; phylum Chordata; class Mammalia; order Primates; family Hylobatidae; genus Symphalangus; species Symphalangus syndactylus. Next base: position 144,951 of record NC_072446.2, read on the forward strand.
AAAAAGGAATATCTTCAAATTAAAACTACAAGGAAGCATTCTGTGAAACTCCTTTCAGTGCTGTGCATTAAACTTACAGACCTGAAACTTACTTTTGATTGAGCAGTTGTGAAAAACTCTCCCAGTAGAAACTGCAAGTGGACATTCAGAGCATTAAGAGGCGTATACTGGAAAAAGAATTATCTTCAAATAAAAACTACACAGAAGCATTCTGTGAAACTTCTATGGGTTCTGTGCATTCAACTGACAGAGTTGAATCCTACTTTTGATTGAGCAGTTCTGAAACACTCCTTCTGTAGAAACTGAAAGTGGACATTCGGAGCACTAAGAGGCCTATAGTGGAAAAAGGAATATCTTCAAATAAAAACTACACAGAAGCATTCTGTGAAACTTCTTTCTGTTCTGTGCATTCAACTAACAGAGTTGAACCTTACTTTTGATTGAGCCGTTCTGAAACACTCTTTCTGTAGAAACTGCAATTGGACATTCTGAGCGCTAGGAGGCCTATATTGGAAAGAGGAATATCTTCAAATAAAAACTACACAGAAGCATTCTGTGAAACTTCTTTCTGATCTGTGCATTCAACTAACAGAGTTAAAGCATACTTTAGCTTGAGGAGCTGTGAAACACTCTTTCCGTAGAAACTGCAAGTGGACATTTGGAGCGCTAAGAGGGTAATAGTGGAAAAACGAATATCTCCAAATAAATACTACACAGAAGCATTCTGTGGAACTTCTTTCTGTTCTGTGCATTCAACTAACAGAGTTGAACCTTACTTTTGATTGAGCCATTCTGAAACACTCTTTCTGCAGAAACTGCAATTGGACATTCGGAGCGCTAAGAGTCCTCTATTGGAAAAAGGAATATCATCAAATAAAAACTACACAGAAGCATTCTGTGAAACTTCTTTCTGATCTGTGCATTCAACTAACAGAGTTAAACCATACTTTTGATTGAGCAGTTCTGAAACACTCTTTCTGTAGAAAATGCAAGTGAACATTCGGAGCGCTAAGAGGGTTATAGTGGAAAAAGTAATATCTTCAAATATAAACTATACAGAAACATTCTGTGAAACTTCTTTCTGTTCTGTGCATTCAACTAACAGAGTTGAACCTTGCTTTTGATTGAACGGTTCTGAAACCCTCTTTCTGTAGAAACTGCAAGTGGACATTCGGAGCGCTAAGACGCCTATAGTGGAAGAAGGAATATGTTAAAATAAAAACTACACAGAAGCATTCTGTGAAACTTCTTTTTGTTCTGTGCATTCAGCTAACAGAGTTGAACCTTACCTTTGATTGAGCAGTTCTGAAACACTCTTTCTGTAGAAACTGCAAGCGGACATTCGGAGCACTAAGAGGCCTATAGTGGAAAAAGGAATATCTTCAAATAAATACTACACAGAAGCATTGTGTGAAAATTCCTTCTATTCTGTGCATTCAACTAACAGAGTTGAACCTTACTTTTGATTGAGCTGTTCTGAAACACTCTTTCTCTAGAAACTGCAATTGGACATTCAGAGCGCTAAGAGGCCTATATTGGAAAAAGGAATATCTTCAAATAAAAACTACACAGAAGCATTCTGTGAAACTTATTTCTGATCTGTGCATTCAGCTAACAGAGTTAAACCATAGTTTTGATTGAGCAGTTCTGAAACAGTCTTTCAGTAGAAAATGCAAGTGGACATTCGGAGCGCTAAGAGGATAATTGTGGAATAAGGAATATCTTCAAATGTAAACTACACAGAAGCATTCTGTGAAACTTCTTTCTGTTCTGTGCATTCAACTAACAGAGTTGAACCTTACCTTTGATTGAGCAGTTCTGAAACACTCTTTCTGTAGAAACTGCAAGGGGACATTCGGAGCGCTAAGAGCCCTATAGTGGAAAAAGGAATATCTCCAAATAAATACTACACAGAAGCATTCTCCGAAACTACTTTCTGTTCTCTGCATTCAACTAACATAGTTGAGCCTTACTTTTGATTGAGCAGTTCTGAAACACTCTTTCTGTAGAAACTGAAAGTGGACATTCGGAGCGCTAAGAGGCGTGAAGTGGAAAAACAAATATCTTCAAATAAAACTACACAGAAGCATTCTGTGAAACTTCTTTCTGTTCTGTGCATTCAACTAACAGAGTTGAACCTTACTTTTGATAGAGCCATTCGGAGACACTCTTTCTGTAGAAACTGTAAGTGGACATTCGGAGCACTAAGAGGCCTGTAGTGAAAAAACGAATATCTTCAAATAAATACTACACAGAAGCATTCTGTGAAACATCTTTCTGTTCTGTGCATTCAACTAACAGTGTTGAACCTTACTTTTGTTTGAGCAGTTCTCAAACACTCTTTCTGTAGAAACTGCAATTGGACATTCTGAGCGCTTAGAGGCCTATAGTGGAAAAAGGAATATCTCCAAATAAAAACTACACAGAAGCATTCTCTGAAACTACTTTCTGTTCTCTGCATTCAACTAACAGAGTTGAGCCTTACTTTTGATTGAGCAGTTCTGAAACACTCTTTCTGTAGAAACTGCAAATGGACATTCGGAGCGCTAAGAGGCGTGAAGTGGAAAAAGGAATATCTTCAAATAAAAACTACACAGAAGCATTCTGTGAAACCTCTTTCTGATATGTGTATTCAACTACCAGAGTTGAACCTTACTTTTGATGAAGCATTTAAGAAACAGTCTTTCTGTAGAAACTGCAAGTGGACATTCGGAGTGCAGAGAGGCCTATAGTGGAAAAAGGAATATCTTCAAATAAAAACTACACAGAAGCATACTGTGAAACTTCTTTCTGATCTGTGCATTTAATTAACAGATTTGAACCTTACTTTTGATTTAGCAGTTCTGAAACACTCTCTCTGTAGAAACTGCAAGTGGACATTCGGAGCACTAAGAAGCCAATAGTGGAAAAAGGAATATCTTCGAATAAAAACTACACAGAAGCATTCGGTGAAACTTCTTTCCGATTTGTGAATTCAAGTAACAGAGTTGAACCTTACTTTTGAGTGAACAGTTCTTAAACACTATTCTGTAGAAACTGTAATTGGACTTTCGGAGCGCTAAGAGGCCTATAGTGGAAAAAGGATTATCTTCAAATAAAAACTACACAGAAGCATTCTGTGAAACTTCTTCCTCATATGTGCATTCAACTGAGAGATTTGAACCTTAAATTTGATTGTGCAGTTCTGAAACACTCTTTTTGTAGAAACTGGAAGTGAACATTCGTGGCGCTAAGAGTCCTATAGTGGAAAAAGGAATATCTTCAAATAAACACTACACAGAAGCATTCTTTGAAACTTCTTTCTGTTCTGTGCATTCAACTAACAGAGTTGAACCTTACTTTTGATTGAGGAGTTGTCAAACACTCTTTCTGTAGAAACTGGAAGTGGACATTCGGAGCAATATAACGTGAATATATTTTTACTTTAAGCATATGAGTATAAGTGTAAGGGAACATGCCTGCAATTCCGCAAGGTTTGATTTTATCTTACACGTAGTTCGTTATCCAGTCAGTAAGTGTTTGTTGTACTCTATCCTGTGCCAAGTGCTGGGAATTGAGTTATGAGGACAAAGTTGTAGAAACTCGGCCTATTGAGATTCTATTCAAAAGGCTCTCCTCAGTATAAGTTAGTAATCACATAAATAGACGAGATATTGACATATTATAATATATGCTATGAAGAAAAATCAGATTGAGGATTTTTAAAAAAGGTTGAAGGTGAAGTGAGATAAGGTGGGATCAAGAAATGCCTGTTTGAGGAAATTAATCTCAGGCCTGAAAGAGGAGAAGATGACAAGAGATTTCCAGGCAACCAGAAGAACACATGACAAGACCTTCTAACAGGAGAATGTTCAGCGTGTATGAGTAATAGAAGTCCATGGTGGCCGGAGCATAGTAAGTGAGGGATGCATGACATGAGGTTATACACACATTTAGAGTTAGGGGGTCCGAATATGGGGTGTGAGCTTTCTTGCACAAGTATTGGGAAGCTTCTGCAAGATTTTTCTAGGGCAATGACCTGATGTTATTCCTTTCCTGTTTTCTTTTTCTTTTTCTTTTTTTGGTGATTACTTTCTTTGCTTTCTAGAGAACAGATGGTAGAAGGGGGAAGTGGAAATATGCAGACACATTAGGGATCCATCAAAATATTGAACCGAACTGATGGGTTTGGCCGTGGTTTGACCTAGAGTGGTTATTATAGAGAATGAGCAGAATGGATGCATTAGAGAGATTTCTCAAGTTTGATATGGTTGAGCTACAGATTGGATACAGGTAGGAAGATGGTAAAGGAAGGGATGACATCAGGTATACTTCGAGTTTGGTGTTGACAAGCAGGGTGCATGGTAGAGCCGTTTATGAGAAGGCTTCAGGAGAAAAAGGAGACTTGGAAACTATTCCGAAAGGTCAGAGACTGTGTTCTGAATCTCATGGTAGAAACAGGAAGGATTCTATTGTATACAGTAACAGGAAGAAGAATGCAAATGCAACTTTTTTGACCAGCTTTACAGAGTTCAGCCAAACAAGCCATACCTAGTTCAACCTCAGTTTAGAGATGAGCAAACTGAACTTCAGAACCTGTAAACAACCTGTCAGAATCAAAAACGAGCCAGAAGAATATTTCGCCCATTACATGATACTTTGTTTATTTAAATAGTTATAATTATTTTAGATATTTTACTTTCTTGATTTTATTATTAAGCACAAATAACATTGTACTTAAAGTTTATCTCTATTTTTCACTTTTCTTATTTTATCATAATTTCAGGTAAAAATCAATCAAAAAATTATATTGAAATTGAAATACTGAATTTTATACTAAAGACAAGGCATCCAAATGAAAATGAAATTTTCCAGGTGAAAATTTCCAAATCATAAATATGTAGGGACAAAAAACTTTATTTATAAAGAAAAAGATAATTCTAATTAATTGATGATTCAAAGGTTTACAACTTTAAAAGTAAATATTATCTTTGAAGTAAAGTCCATTTAAATTATTTATGCAGCCAAAGTTTTAGTAATTGTATATGTATATCATGTAAACTTTTCCGAGAAAAATGGAATTGGAAATGTTAGAGTATTATGCGGAAAAAATCACCTAAATGAAAAAATTATCTCCTCATGAAGGATTACTTTAGCCACTTTGACAGGTGTAGGTAAAAGAACACTAAATGCACATCAATATGATTAGGAGATGCGCGCTTAGAAATACGTTATCATTGAAAAGAGAATTGTACTATCAGGTTTGCAGGGGCCCTTCTTATCCTTCATATTTATGTAACTTTGTCATCTATAGAAAGATTATGGGAATTTTAAAAATAGCTGATAGTTAAGAAACATCACCATAAAACTGTGCTGAATGCATAATAAAACATTTCCCTTCTCTCCAAAAGCCTTTTAAAATTATGTACCATAATCAGTATGGCCAGCAGAGGGTCATTTCCATGTTCAAGTTCCTCTGTTTCTCGAGGGTGAGAATCCTTCTATAGTCTTCTGAGGGTGACACTGTAGGGTTTTCTTATCCTGATTATTTTTACCTATTTTTTCCCATCCTTTCCTTTGTATATTTACATTTTACATATTGAAAGTTATTTTTTCAAATATTTTATATGCAAGTTTACAAAGTACAACGACTGTACATTAAAATAACTTATTTATGCCATATGGAAGTTTAAATATAATTTTACAATATCTAATATTGATTGTTTAGTTTCTAATCATTGATACTTGACATGATTTTTCCCAGCATACCTCAAAATATTCTTCAAAATCCTGCGAATTAATTCCTGTAACACTTCTGAGGTGTATTAATAAGCTAGAGATGTAAAGAAGATTTGCAGAGAAAATTAGGTTCCCAAATTAGAAATTTTGTCCCACTATCGACTAGAAACCTCTTGAAATGATCAAAAACAATAATAATGCATGTCATAGAGGAAAACCAATAAGCCTGCTGCAGCATGACTACCTCTGTGACCTCAGACAAGTTACGTGTGGGTCCGCACTTATTTTCTTCATCTCTAATAAATATTTGACAAATCTCATTTTCAAAAGTCTTTTAAGGCCTTTCCACCTTTTTTTTTTGAGATGGAGTTTTGCTCTCATTGCCCAGGCTGCAGTGCAATGTCGTGGTCTCGGCTCACACAACCTCCGACTCCCGGGTTCATGTGATTCTCCTGCCTCCACCTCCTGAGTAGCTGGGATTACAGGCGCGCAACACAACGCCCAGCTAATTTTTTGTATTTTTAGTAGAGATGGGGTTTCACCATGTTGGTCAGGCTGGTCTTGAACTCCCGACCTCAGGTGATCTGCACGCCTCGGCCTCCCAAAGTGCTGGGATTACAGGCATGAGCAACCGCGGCCTGTGAGGGCTTTCTACTTTTAAGATTCAGGACGCATAGCCTGGGAGGTAAATGGTAGTATATATATATATATATATATATATATATATACACACACACACTGTATATATATACATATATACGGTATATTATACTATATATACATATATACTGAATATTATACTCTATATATACATATCTACTGTATATTATACTGTATATATATATATACACATACACACATACACACATGAGACAGAGAGAAGAGATAGACAATTTCATGTGAAAATATAAACTGTTAACATAAAATTTTGCTTCTCTGAGGAATATTTAGCATTGTTCTCAAACTTCTCTGCAGAATTTAAGCATTTTTCTCAGAACTCACCAGATAGAATGAGGGAGGGGCCATATGATAGGAGCCAGAGATGAAGGGAGAATAATAGAGAGGGTGCTTTGGGAAAAATAGTACAGTAAGGCTAGGGAATACTTCTCTCCAACGAAAAGACCAAGGTCACAGCTATATCTCTTCAGAAGCCAAACTTTCTTTTAAAATGTCAATTTCCATCTATTTCTTGCTTCACAGACATTCCATTCATTGCTGGATTTCAAATAAAGCCTTTCCATGTTCAACTTTTCTATAGAAAAAGAGAAATATGGGGGACAGTACAGTCTAAGAAGTGATTAAGAATATCTAGTGGACTTTCCCAGACTGTAAATCTTTACATATATCTGAGCCTAATGAGGTGATTTATTGTGCTATAATGCACAGTGAACTATACAGATGCTTCTTTTTGATCATGCTGCAGAATGGAACTAAATACTAAATACCAAATAGCACTCCCATGATTCTTAGAGATGTCATTCATATGGCATATTTATGCTTTTTTATATAGCAATTCTTATTCTTAGCTCTTAGGCAATTACGGAATCTTTTTTGTCATTTTAATAATCATGCTCCATTTGAGTTATGCAAGGTAGAAATTCTAAGTAGAAAATCTTGTTTTTATTGAACGTTTTTAGTAAACATTTTGGAAAAAGTCTGTTTTTTGATGCTACTTCTGCACGCTTTCTCAACATGATATTACTTGGTATTGTCCTTATTAACCATAGTACACCATATTCTGCAAATATTAGAGAGGGTTAAAAATCAGTCATGTATAAGTGTATTGTCCTTATTAACCATAGTACACCATATTCTGCAAATATTACAGAGGGTTAAAAATCAGTCATGTATAAGTAAAGTTAATGAAATAGAAAGGAAACCACATGTAGGAAATGGAAGGCAGAAGCAAATGTATTAACCGTGAGTTAGAAACGGTTTGGTCTTTGGAATGAAGCAGCAAGAGTTTAAAAATCTTGTTTGTGATTCACTAGCTTTGTGACCTTGGAGAATTACTTCAGATTTCTGAGTATCAGTTTAGTAGGTGATATCAATTGCAACTTCGCAGAATTATCATAAGTATTAAATAAAGGACTTAGTATTTGGGAGAGCATAGAAAATTACTAATAGTTACATTTTTGTTAATATTACCGTTATTATTATCATACGTATAGTATTTTCTTTCACTGACAATGCATTTAGGACATAAGCAGAACTATAGAACAGTGCTTCTCCAACTTAAATGCAGAGCATGAATCACCTGGAGTTTTGTCAAAATGCGAATTCTGACTCAGTAGTCCTGCAAACTAACGAAGTCTTGGTAATGCTGGTGCTGCTAGTTCACCAACAGACCACACGTTTTGCAACAGCTATATAGAATGTCCTGTTTCTTTTTTTAATCACAAAACATGGCAAGCTCTAAAATAAAGCAGAATAACAGATTTAAATGTTAATACTCATGTCCTCAATTTATAATTTCTCCCTCCCTAACAATGGTATAATTCTGATTAAAAATTAGCAAAGAAAAAAATGGAAATTAATCTTCCTATGTTTATTCTTTTAACAAATTCTGGGTGATTACTACTGGGTTACTTGCTGTAGGAAATAGAAAAATTGCTTTGACATAGATCCTCAAGAATCTGTCCCACTACAAGCTTATTTTTGTAGGAAGCTAAAAGATTTATATAAATAACCGTAATTAAAGAGACAAATGAAGAAGTGCAATGAAAGACGTAGGGAAAGTGCTAGAGGAGTTCGGGGTGGAGGAAAATTATCCTAAAATAATATCTATGCATAACATTATGCTATCTTCCCTAACCAGCGCTTGACCAGATTGTCACAGTGAACTTTGGTCCTTTCTTATATCTTAGTTTTGGTTCCCACATCCTTCTGTTTGGGGAAGTTCTTGTTTTCCTCATGTAATGACAACAACACTTAAACAATGTATACTAGATAAAAGGAACTATATTGCTTGCTTTATTTACATAGTTAATTTAATTTGCACAATGAACTATGAAGTAATCAGCATTATTTCCTTCATTTTACATATGAGAAAATGGAGAATCAGCGACATTGAATCATCTCAAGTTTCTAAAATATCCACTCTCACCAGGCTGTTTCCCTGTTTTTGTCTGTATGCTGCTATAACAAAATGCCACAGATTGAGTAATTCATAAAAAACAGAAATGTATTTCTCACAGTTCTGGGGCTGAGAAGTCTGAAATCAAGACAGCGGAGATTTGGCAGTTGGTCCCGAGGTGGCACCTTCTTGCTTCGTCTTCAGGTGACAAAAGTGGGCAAAAACGGACAATGTAAGGACATGGCAGAAGAGACTGAGGAGCCCGGCATTCCTCTAAAGCATCTTTTACGAGGACGTTTATCTCATTCATGAGGGTGGATCCTTCTTCACTTAATCACTTAACCAAAAGCCCCATCTCTTGATGTCATTGTCCTTGGATTTTAGTTTCAACATACAAACTTTGGATGGGCACATAGGTTCAAATCATAGCACCCTCCAAATTATAATGCCTCTCTCATGCCTGTTCTCCTTGAAGTACCCTCTGGTTTTGCTCTCTTCATTCTTGCCATCACAGTTAACCCTTCAGTTCCATTTCTTTAAGTAATCTCTTAATTTTTAAGATGGTTCCATCTTTTTTTTTTGTATATGGCAGTCTCTCAAACATATTTGTCATATGAACTAAGTAGGTAAATATGTAAATGCCTGCTAAATTTTAGTGAATGATATAATGGCCTAAAGATGTATCTACCCTTCAGCCAAGTATATTTACTTTTAGTAGCAATCTCCTGCCATATACAAAGTCACGACTCTAGGGGTAAACATTTTAGCCTGTGGGTAAGATGTAAAGCAGTGGTATGTTATACTGACAACTCACTGTCATAGCACTGGGACATGCTCTTCTATCTGCTACAAATTGAATCAACAAAATATATATGATTTTGTCAGATTTAAATGTATGCTCCTGTTAGTAAAATAAAAGTATGGGAAAACTTTACGGAGTAGATTTAATAGAAATGTTTTCCTGAGTTATCTGCCTTCTTTATTTTTATGTTATGCTTTAAGTCTATGGTCAATGTATAGAGCTATGATTGATGTGCTTTTCCAATTCTGTTCAGATCAGACAGGTTAATTTTCTTCTTTTAAATCTTCTTGAATTTTGTCTAACACATTTTGTTCAAATTTCTTACTAGATTATACTCCCTTCCCTAACTGCTTCATGATTACTTATACACAAACAATATTATGATAGTTACACATTGAATTCATTTTAGGTGATGATTTTGGTCATAAACATGAGCAGGTTGTGAAGTGTTTCAGCCATCCTAGGGCATGGCTGTGAGTCCCTTGTCTAATGTTTCAAAAAAATCTTGAATTTGTGATGATGCTGTGATGGTCCCTCAGATATTCTTACACACATCTTTGCCCCTTGTTCCCTCTAACTTTCCTCTTCTGAGAAAAAAGCAAACACTGCCAAGCTCACATGGAATTACATTTGGATGCAAGTGTCACTATGCGATGGTTGCCAATAAAAGTACACAAGGAATTTTATTATGGTGAATTAAAGGCAAACAGACTTCAGAGAAATGAGCACGAACATGAAAATGGCGCATGGTACGCGGATCTCACTGGAAAGTCATTCGGTACACAATGTTTTCACTAGAAAAATCCATTAGCTTTAGCTAGAAATTGAAATTACTTTGTAGGAAATCAGAATAAAATATGTGAAAACATTATATTCTGTGCAAGATTAATACCACGCATGGTGTTGAAAGGTTTGTGGTCTTGCTTCGACGATGCTAAAAGGTCAGAAACCACAAAGATGCATATGTGCTGTCGTTTGCACAGTTACTAATTTTTCTCATTATTTCCATAACGCGATGTGCTGTTTCAACAGAGAAACCCTCTGGAGAGTGGCTTGCACTGTTTTCAGGCAGCTCTTTTGCTTTCATGTTTTGGCCTTGGCCAGGGAATTCAGACAGACTTTTCAGTTATTTTCGACAAGAATGTATTCATTTATTGTTTTAAATAATAATAAATAGATTTTAAAATTACTGTACATTACTGCACTTTAAACTCCATGAGGTCAAGGACTCTAAATTCTGGACATCATTGTATACCCTACATCTTGCACAAGGTTTAGAAAAAATGGCATGGACACCTATTTTTTGAATCAGTAAATGAATACATAAAAGAATTCCAAACTCTAGTCCAAGGTTTTAGATTAATAATGTATTAAAATGCGTAAAATTTATAGACAAAACTATTCTTATTTAGAAGTTTATTCTTTAGTTGGAGAGATAAAATATATGCACATAAAAGCTTAAGGAAAAATAATAAGGGTTTTGAAGTACTTACTATGTGAAAAATTTAGCATAAACCTTACATCCATTTATTTAACACATTTTATACGTTGCATTATTTATATATAGTGCTGATTGGTAGAATTTATATGTGAACGGAACTATAAAAATTTTGAGGATAAGCACTAGAAACACAGAATAAATAGAGTGTTAACATGCAAAACACAGAAATACTTACATTGACTAGGTGAAAGAAAAGATTTCTGGTTCCATGTACACTGATTATTGAGGGATGAGTATGACATTATTATGCCAGAATCAATAAATATTTTAAATAGGGAGAAAACTATAATTATATATCTTTGTGTTCAACAGGAGTAGCAGTATTGATAAAGTAGAAGTTTGTTATACCTTGTTTATAGTCTTTTAAAGTTGTTTATAAATAAAATCTACTCCTAGTTAATTAATGGTTGATGTTCATTGAAGTGTTTTAAAATTTTTGACCTCTGAATTGCCTTGTACATATGGAGAAATAAAGCTTGCCTAGCATAATTTCTTGAGTGGAGAATGAATGATCTGGATAGATTTGTTGACAATAAATATGTCTGTACTTATTTTATTAATTCATTAATCTTCATGAAGAAAAATATAAAAGTCATATTCTAGTATTTTATACCATGGAAAAAATATCTTATCCTTTTCCTAAGGAAAAATACATCATGACACAAAAGTAAAGTTAATTAAATTACTTAGTTTGTTAATTAACTGTCTATTATTTCTATGGGTTGAAGTAAATTTGATACTCAATGCTATTTAATCTAATTCTAAAAGCTTGAATGAGTAATGATTTTTTCATGTAAGGTTAGTTGAAATAAATTATCATTGATTTTCAGATTTAATATTAATTAGCTATTGCATATTCTTAATGGGAAATAAGTGTTTAAAAAGCCCTTTTTGGTTGCAAAAAGACCACGCCCATTGTAGACTTCTTAGAATACATCACATCTGGCCTCTTTTTTAGAGTGGGGAATTCAACTCATAAGTGGCTGGACATTGATTCTGAACATTTTGAACATTATTTGCCTGTCTTCACTCATACTGGTTGCTGTTCTTTTATAAGTAATCACCATGTTTAGCATGCACTTGAACTATTGTTACTTAGGGTGCTTGACTATTTACAAGTCTTACTAGGATTCTAGGTATTCATTAGTCTCGTGGTGTGTATTTGCTGATGGTCCTATTATCTTTGTTGGTTCAGTTACACAGTACCATCCAAGATGCTGCAACACATTATACACAGGGTATGGGTTGTGGGAGCTACAGATTTCAGTTATTATTTAGGCTCAGAAACTTAGAATCTCTGCAAGGTTGGACATGTTCCTTAGTCTTGTTTTAAGACCGTCTTGTTTTAAAAGTTAGTCCCAAATTCTTAAAATATAGAATAGGGGTGCTAGTAGTGCTCACAGAATTGTAGTAAAGATCAGCTGGGAAAAAAGAGCCTATTAAACAGAGCCTGGTATTTAATAAGTATCAGCTGCCTTCAATTAGGAATCTGTGTTGTCGTGATTAGAAGATTGCTGGTTTATTTTACAGATCTGTAAGTATAGCCAAAATATGTCAAAATAACAACCAGAAAGAATCATATACCGTCCCTTGAACATTTCATCCCTAGAATCTAGCCAGATTAGCATCTCTATACTGGCAATACTGTTAACACAGATTGTGCTCAAACCCCTCATTGACTTTTCAGCACCTGTAAATTACTGGAGATTTAGGAAGAAGTCTGGGGTTATGGCTTAGTTAAGCTGAGTGGCCAGAAAGTGTGAGATGCTGGATGCCTCCTCCAGTTCATTTCTCCAGCGGCCGCACCAGGCGTATCCATAGCTCCGCTCCCGGGAGCTCGTCTCCGGCGTGGGGCGTGTGCGCACCCCTGGCCGGGCGGAGCCTGGAGCCTGCTCATTAGCAGCGCGGGCAGCTCGTGCGCCCGCAGGAGGGAGGCGGAAGCACAGCCCTGCGCCGCCAGCAGGAGGAGGGAGCGCGGCGGCTGCAGGCAGGGGAGGGAGAGGAAAGAACGGAGGGACGGTTCCCGGACAGAGCGGGAGGAATCGGGGAGCGGCCAGTTCGGGGGGAGCTGCTCCGCTGCGCTGCGCTCGTTATTCACAGGACGCGGCGGCGCTTCCCGGGGCCGCTTCCCGGTCCCCTGGGTGGAGGCTGCCGTCTAAACCTGACTCCAGGTGAGTTCCCCAAAGAGGTGAAACGAGGGGTCTCGAACCAGAGACGTGGAACTGGCGAGGCTGCTCGGCTCCCCAGGCGCTGCTGCCTTGACATTTCCCGATTCACGGGAGGTTTTGGGGGCGGCTGCACAGGCTGGAGGGGCGGATGGGCGGTTGTGATCCTCAGCCGGCGTGGGGGCGTTCGGGAGGAATTAGCTTCAGTGAACGGGGTTTTAGGAGATGTCCCCAAGGCACGCGCTATGTATGCGTTTCTAGACGAGCTTTTGAGACAGAAATTTGGCTTTCCGGATGCCCGTTTTGGCCTTCTGTCCTTCCTTTTGCTTGCCTCATGCCCAATTTTCCAAGCCGAGTAAAGGACTGGAAGGGCGTGGAAGTAGGAGGTCTGGGCACAGAATGCGGCAGGGCAGCCCTGGTCTCCGAGTTTGGGGGTGGGGGGTGGGACTCTTTTCCTTTCAGCCTAATTTACCAGGGGAAAACCCGCAGAGCAACTTGAGGTGCCTTTGCTCCGCACCCTCCATAAGCTTATTAGAGGGAACTTCAGGCTCGCTAGACAGCCTGTGACAGGTGACGGCAATTGAGCTTAAAAGCCATGTTGGTTCACTTCGTCTCCTCTTTATCCTTTGTTGCAAAATTGATACCTTTTTGGATTTCTTTAACAGCACAAAGTTTAAGTGGCCGGCTGACAGGAAATATTTCTTTTGAAACTGCTATGAGAAAAGTGATGAGTTAACGTGGAGAGAAAGGCAACTTTATTTTCTTGGAAGAACTTTGGGGAAAGAGATTGATAGAGAAATTCTGGGCATGAAATTATGGACATTTCCCACAGAACTTCCTTCATTTATTTATTTTTTTACATTTCCTTCATTTTTTTAATCGTGTGTGTGTGAGTGTGTGTGTGTATCAGAGAGACAAAATTCCTTGGAGGTATTAGGACTTTATTTGGTTCAGAAGTTTCTTTCTTACTAATAGCACTAATTTTTGATCATCGAGATTGTAAGAATTTACTAAGTGTTTTGCTTTTAGGTGTTTTGGCCCTGTTTTTTTTAAAAATTCAATACTTACTTTGTGGGCCTTGCTGAATACCTGTCAATAAAATCGGTGGGCATACAGTTAGTCACATGACCCCTGTGGATTTAATAGCAGGTAAGTATACAAATGATAAGTTTAGGAAATAAATGTCAGAATCAACATTTAGGTGTGAAATTGAAATATCTTTCAAATATTTACCAAATTCTCTTTTAGGATCCAATGTCATTTTATGGTCAAGAGAGCTTAAAGGTTTCTCAGATTGAGATATATGTATCTACTTTGTTAATCCAAATGTAATGTTTTATTTTGTTCTTTCTTTAATGACTGTTTGAATTCAACAAATAAAACTTGCATATTTCATGTAAGGTTCTTTCACATATATTACTTCTCCAATTTTTAATATAAATTTAAGGAGAAAAGCAATATTAATTCCATTTTGTAGATGAAGAGACTGTGTCACAGAAGTATTACTTTACCTAGATTTCTGTAATTATTATGTTATAAACTTAGAAATTACATATTATTCTGGAACATATAAAATATATGAATGTTATAAACCATAAGAATTCAGACCTATGCTATTTAACTTCAAGTTTAGTTCTTTACCCAAACAATTGCATGACTACATTGAGACTACTGAAGTAATTATATATAAGCATGCTATATGAAAAAATAAAACGTTTCTTATTTTTCTCGTTTCTCTTTGATATAAAATATACTATAATTTAATGGAGTTATATTCCATATTTAGATGCTCCTAACTTCCAAATAACACCTAAACTCCTAAAAACTGACCTGTGTCCTTCTTAATAGAAGTGGCTTGACAGGGAGACTCAATTTTTACTAAGAATATTCTTGGGATAATTTATGTCTTATAATCAAGATAAAGACAGGCCACATTTAGTTGTATTTTTAAACCACTTAGTGTGAACTTGCAACGCAGACATAACTTGCTTCCAGGCTACACTGCCAGCTTTGCAGTGAATAGTCTTTAAGATTCCGTGGAAACATTGGCAGATATAGGTAATGTATATCTGACGTAGGATTTATGAGAAAAGGAGAGGTAGAAACTGAATGCTCTTATATTTCATATGTGACCACATTCATAAAACTTTATTGATAAGTACTTTGTTGTCTGACACGGGCTGATACAAATAGGCTTCTTCAAGAGTTGAGGAAGAAAACAAAATCCCTATAATACAGCCTTTTTCCTCCTTTTCTTTCTTAAGTGGTAATAGTGGATCCTAGCTTTTGTGTGTCTATGCATGCTCAATACAGTTAGGGGTATAAGGAGAAGATAAGCAAGAATATTGAATGCTAGCTAGGAAACTTTTTGGAGTCTCAAATACTTTGGAACGATTTTTCACATTATATACATAAAATTCCTAGTTACATTTGGGAACTAAGTATATTATACACAACTTTGCATCTGATTACAGGATTCCCTGTACATTTATAGCTCAGGTATTCTGGAAAGAGTCAAGATAATTAGTTTTATGGCTCTTGCCCATGTGACCTGTTTCTTTCTGGTCCTGATATTAAAAGGATGACTTAAATTTTCTGGAATGTCAAAATTTTCTCTTCCCTTGGATCCTACAAAATACTTCAAGCAGTGTATGTGTGATTCTCGCTGTCATTCCAACATTTCCAATCCTCCTGAGAATGCTAAACAATGCCCTATATTTCTTCCTTTGTAATTCTTTCAGATAGAGGGTTAGCTGAGTTAGGAAGAAAGGAGAGAGGGAGAGAAGAAGAGAGATGACATTTTATCCCTCAGGAAAGAACAAGACCAATTGTATTCCTAATTTAGAAATATGATTCTACAAACATTCCTGAACAAGAGGGCTTTGCATATACATTAAAGCAGAATACCTAGTCAACTTCTAGTTGTGCCATGCAGTGAGATGGAAGTAAGATGAGCAAGCCGAGATCATTTTTGTTGGAGAACTGAGACCACATGAAATAGGTAACAGAGTTACCCCAACTGAGGGGCAAGAGGACTTGAAAGTTTCCTCCATAAATTTGCAGTTAGTACAGGGCTGCTCCAGTGATGAGAGTCATGAATGCCCTAGAGTGTCTGTATAACCCTGTACACAGGCTGAGACAGCTCTAATGGCCCAGAAAAGCCTCTGGACAGAATCACTGCACCCTTGGACATTGTCCGACCGCATGTATGAGAATAGTGAGTGCTGAGGAGTTGTGGGTAGCTCGGTACAACTCTTGCTAAAGGAGTGTTATCAACATTCATTGCTGAAAGTGAATTTTTTCATTCACATATGTGATGCCTATTAGGTCATGCTTTCTTGGATACAAATTTGTACAAGATATGAATTAATTTTTGAACATCCTTTCTTAAAAGTACCATGTTCATATAGTTGCTCATTTTAATATGAGTAGTTCAGATGGGACATAATACAGTAAGGAGATGATTGAACATCCTAAGAGCTAGTGTATATACCTTTGTTCATGATGAGATTCATCCCCTGTCCCCCTTTGTAGTGACACTGATGGCATAAGGGAGTATTAGATGAAATTTAATGCAGAAAACAATGGGATATATGAATGGTAGATATGGTTGACAACCACCATTTTCACTGAAGTTGTTTCAAAGCAAAGAAATTTGGGATAAATTCATTTTATTTGCTCCTGAAGGGTAATTAGGAATAAGTAGGAATTGTGAAGAGGCTGTAGTGTTGACATTAAGAGAAGTTTTTGATTCTTAAAATAGGATATATTACACAAGAGTGAACAAACAGAAGATACTGAACAAATATTCTGTCATAAGTAAGTGATGGATTATTCGGACTTGTTGAACTATGTTTTTAAATGTATTATTTAAATATTTAAATATTATTAAAACCTTAAATAATATTTAAATATTATAAAAGTTATAGAAAATTATGTTTTCAATACAAATATACACTTATAAGCTATATTGTAGATATGGGAGTAAACAATGCAATTTTTTTTAACTGAGTGAAAAATTTAGTTTTTTAAAATTCCAAATGGAGCTAACAGCTTAGTGTGATACATATTTTGAATTTCAAAATTTGTAACCAAATAGGACAAATGTGTTGAAGTGTACTTTTCTTGAAGAACCGTGATAAGAATGAGCGGTGAAAAAATTACAGCATACTTACCAGGGATCAAATACTTGCTTAGGGTTAATAAGAAAAATCTCAGCAAACGCGAGAAATGAGGTACACGATCTAACACAGACCCATGATTAAGGTGGTATCTTGTTAGGTATATGAGCTTGAAAAGAAACGGCATGGCTTCACTTTACCTCAGTTGCTTCTTTTGTAAAACGGGGAGACTAAGAGTGTGGTAACTCAAAATCCTTTGTTAATGATTTTCTTCTTAGAACAGTGCCAGGTCCAATTAGGATTAGATTGCTATTTTTATTATTGATATTTGCCCTAGTTCTGCCTTTTATTGACTGTGTGAAATTGGTGAAGATCCCTTTCTGAAGCTTTGTTTCTTACCTACAAGCTGGGAATAGAATACCTGCTATGAAGAGTGGTTGTTAGTACATTAGAAAGGCTGGGTATTTGTTTATATAAGGGGCTCAGCGCATGGTAGAAATTTGATAGCATTTTTTTCTTGCCCTCCCATGTATTACTGTGGAGACATCCCACATATTATGTCCAAGTTTTTATTTTCCCCTCAAATGCAATGTCAAGCACAAAACATTCCCATCTCCCAATTCTCTTCTGATGTTCTACAACCATTAAAGTATAGAAAACTAGAATGAGTGTTTTTATAACTTTTGCTGTACTTAAGCATGTGGAGAGAAGAGCACTAGATCACAGGACACACTTTGATAGGAAAAGGGAAATATTTACACCGCAAACAACTTTCTCCTCATGCTTAACAGTTTTATGCTGTCATTCTGTCAGCACCAAGTGAGATTTTTCTCTTTAAATAGTTTTCTATTTGTGGTATGATAATTCATGTATGGACTTCATGTAATTAACATAAATATAATGGATAGTTGAGAAGTGGTTTATTTTTACCAAGAGGAAAAAATTTGTACACGATTTTTAAAAATATTGCTTTGAAAATATTTAAAATTAATTTTGATTCAGTTGGTGGAAGATAGTGTCACAAACTCACTGCTAGTGGTATTCTTGAGAAGTAATGTTTGAATTTTCTAGGTATTGTCCCCAGACTGGCTTAAAAGAATTTAATTTTAGATGTAAATTTTCTGCTTAACATGGAAGATTTTTCCCTGAAAATATTAGCTTCATCAGATACACAGTTGCTTAGGGGTAGCTACATGGAATTATGGGAAGGGTGAAATAGAAAAAAATTTTCATGTCTAAGTTATACATACTGGTGTAATCATATTGATTGGATGATAATGATAATTACAGCAATAATGTGATTGAACGGGTAAGCAAGTAACATATACTACAGTTACTAATATAATCCTGTGATTGAGTTTACCACTTCGTTTCTCTTTTCTGGAATCCCTTAAGTTTGTCACTATTGCACTTTATTTCCTTTGCTTATTGTAGTGGTGTATTAGTTGTATTACTGCTGCTATAACAAATTACCACACATTTACATAACTTAACACATATTTATTGTCTTGCAGTTTCAAAGGTCAGAAGTCCAAAATCACTGTAATTAGGCTAAGTCAATGTGTCTGCAGTGTGGGTTCCTTCTCGAGGTGCTGAGGGGAGAATCCATTCTCTTGCATTTTCTGCTTCTGGTGGCACCTGTCTTCATTGTCTTTTCCCCATTCCTCCATTTTCAAGGTGCGTTGCTTTTATTTCTGTTTCTGTCTCCGCGTTGTCTCCTCCTTTAACTTTGAGTCCTTATCTCCACTTCATCTAAGGACTCCTGTGATTACTTTGGACTCACATGGATGATCTGGGATAATCACCTTGTCTCCAGATCCTGAACTGAATCGTATCTACAAGTCCTTTGGCTGTGTAAGGCAGCACATTCCCAGGGCCTGGAGATTAGGTGAAGAACATCTTTTGGGACTATTATGCAGCCTATCACAAGTGGTAATAACACTTTTATGCCTTGAGACCCTGAAATTAATGTACTTGCTTACGCATGGAAAAGCAATGTATCTGTGGGGGTAACAGTTTATTTTTGAACCATTAGAAGGTATTGATGGGGAAGTTTTCATCTGACAACAGATACTGATAAATTAAATACCCTTAGATTTGTCAAAACTAGCTTTAGTAAAATATAAGTAAAAGTATTTGCACTGCTAGGGTCAAAAATATTAATTAAACCCATTATTTATCAAGGCCAAGTCCTGGATTAGTTAGGTTTAAATTAACATGGAACATTATCTTCCATAGTGCTTAATTGTGAAGCTTAGTTCTTGTTGACAAATCTCATCCATATAAGAAAGCATCGAAAGGTTGGTGTTTTTTTAACCTTTGCAGAATATAACTTTTCAAAGGGATGTTAGACAGTAGTTCCATCACAATTGATGCAGTTCACAAACATTCATTGTGAATATTTTATCTCATGAGTTATATCTATGACACTAATCATAGACTTCTAGAATAAATTTAGCAATGGTCATGTCAGCCTTTCAAATCTTTCTATAACCTAGAAGAGGATCATTGCATAAGATAGATTCATGTTCCCCTTTATTCCATTGTTGCCAGAGAGAACTTGAAATGCCCTGTTCAAATTAATTTAATGCAAATGAATTCTTGCTGCCTCACAAGTAGTTTGTCCTTCATTTTTCTTAAAATTATATTGAAAATGGATGTGACATGCTTTACTGGTTGTTGTGCAGGAAGCATTGTCCTTCCTGAAAGCTCCCTCATTTGTCAAAATGAAGCCATTAAGAGTAAAGTAAATTATATTATCTGATCATAGTATCACAATTGACCTTAAAACAATAAATTTTGTAATCAGTGCAAATTGCTGAATAGTGTTTGCAGTTGTAGAAATTTCAAAGGAAACCCTGGTTGAGATACAAAGCTGCTATAATCATTTTTAAAATCTTTGTTTTTCTTTTACTTTGGAACAGTAGTGCAGTAAGTACTTTTGCCTTATTGTTCTCTCTGCCTTCCAGAAACCCTCATTCAAATATTCTAAGTTTTTAAGTCTTTTTCATTTCTTTTAATATTGTAACATTTAACAATGTCAAAGAAAGTATAATTTTTCTGGAAATCAAGCTAAAAATAAAGAGAAGCCGATGTAAATGAACATCAAATTAACAAGATTGATTAGGAAAAGTAATTTTTGAAAAGGGCCCAAAATCCCTTTGCACATAAATGCAAAAGAATTTAGTGAAAAAGGTGAAACTGGAGTAAAGAACTCTACGGATGCGTAAGTAACTCTTAATGAGAATGAGTAACGTACATGCATATCTTTAGCTCCCAGTTTCAGAGATACAGTAGTTGTACAACAAATGGTCCTTTCCTGCTCTTAAGGAAGGCTCTCCTCCTCCAGCCATGCCATTCCTCAGAGCAAGCTCTTCCACTGAGTTTTCAGCAACCATAAGTAAGAAGGATGGTACGATAGGCTGCGTGTACATATGGCCCTCATTAGCAGGCCAACTGTTCCTTTTGCCCACCCACATCACTGGGGACATATGGCATTACTTTGACTGTTGAAACAAGTGTGTGTGGACATATCTTGGTATGAGTAAAAGACTGTTGATTGTCTTTCTCTTGTCGCTCGTGCAACCGTCTCCTTGTGGAGATCGTATTATCCATAACACTAGATTTGAGGATGATAAATGACGTTGTTATTATTAACTGAATTTGCCTCTCTAGTTTGATCACAAAACCAGCGAATGTTTGCTTATGGAACATGTAAAGCTTATAAAAGATGGAAAGCTTACAGAAAGAAGTGATGGCTTTTCTAAGCATAAGAATCAGGTCTTTTTCAATCAAAAACTAACTCATTCAAAAATTCAAGAGTTATGTAAAACCAGAACAGCAGAGGTTTCAGAAATGCTATTGAGATCATTTATTATAAAATAGCCATTAATGAAATGTAATAGTGAGTCTGTTGTTGTGACTATGTGGAGAAATGAATGAGAAAATATAAGATAGGCTGGAATGAAGAGAGTCATCTGATCCCAGCATAATTCATTTTATATAGTTCACAGTCTTGTAACTTTAAAAAAATTATGAATTTTTTCAATACTGTGAATTCTGAATTTGCAATATGAGGCTTTTCAATCCTTGCAACAAGTGTGTATTTTTCAGTGGTTCTAGAATTATCGGGGCTTTCGAGCTGCTTCTGATAAGAAGGCAAGGCTAGAGGACTCGTGTTGAGGTGGCATTTGCACAGGACTTTAGATAACATACATCGATGATGTAGAGAGAAGAGCGGGTGATGTTGCTCCGGATTATACGGGAAAGGCACCTTTTGCTCCCTCTGCTGACCTATTTGTGTATTTAGTTGTGTAGCATATTTCTTGTAGAATTACATAGTAATTTCACACACTACATTAAGAAAATCTGAACAATTTTTACTAAACTCATGTTTTCTAAATATTAAGTAAATAAAACCAATATTTGGCTAGGTAACATTTATAAAAACAGGATTTCTAGATGATAAATTTTCATCTATATCTATAGAGCTGATAAATTTTCAAAACCCTTTGAATATCACTAGTACTACAAAGTCTCGTTTCAGTTTCAGTGCCATGGCACATTGATTAATCACCACTAAAGCGGTACATGAAATATTTGGCAATATAGGTAATTGGTAATGGTGATTGGTGCACAGAATACGGCACCATTATTATGCACTGGCCTTGAGAACTTTAGTTTTCATCTTCGTTCACCTGATAGAGAACAAACTAACAGCTTTTTTCTTTCAACTTGCTGGAGAATAAACTAACAACTTCAAATTATCTGATCCATCCAAAAACTTATTTCCTTGAAACTCACTGATTTATTTATTATTTCGTGGGGATCACTATTATTTGCTGTAGTAAAATATCAAATGATCGATGTTTTATACCAACATGGCAGCTCACATGGTAGGCAACAGAATGAAAACAAACAGGTTTACTACCAAGAATTATACTATATTGCTTTTATTGACAGAAAAAGCATACAGATAATTTTATTCAGAGATTTTATGTGAATTATTTTGATAAGTGTACACATATATTTATAAGTGACCTTTCTTTGTCAAGTGTGTGCCCACACATGTATTCATACTAAATCAATCTTAGAGATTTTATCCAAAGATTGAATTTCTTAAAGTGACTGTTCCAAATATGTGTAATTTATGGCCAAAAAGTCACAAAATGGCAATACAAGGAGGCATAAAAGTGAAGATAAAGGGGGAGATGATGGTTAAAAACACCTGTAAATGAATAATTGATTTTGATTTAAGTTCTCTTTAGTTCTTAGCTGATGAAATGAATATAAATGAAATTATTATGCAAAACACCTCTATTTGTTGTATATGCATGTACATATATGTGTTACAAATACAAAACTGATAGGATATTATTTAACATATATTCACACTCATAATGTGCATATATGTACATAATGAAAATGAGTGCTTGATTTATATGTATGTATACACACACATACACATATTGCATACTTTCATTTTTTAAAATTTTACTTTAAGTTCTGGGATACATGTGCTGAACATGCAGGTTTGTTACATAGGTATACTTGTGCCATGGTAATTTGCTGCACCCATCAACCCGTCATCTAGGTTTTAAGCTCCACATGCATTAGCTATTTGTCCTAATGCTCTCCCTCCCCTTTCCCCCCACCCACCTACAGACCCCAGTGTGTGATGTTCCTCTCCCTGTGTCAACATGTTCTCATTGTTCAGCAGCCACTTATGAGTGAGAACATGCAGTGTTTGGTTTTCTGTTCCTTTGTTAGTTTGCTGAGGATGATGGTTTCCAGCTTCATCCATATCCCTGCAAAGGACGTGAACTCATCCTTTTTTATGGCTTTGTAGTATTCCATGGTGAACATGTGCCACATTTTCTTCATCCAGTGTATCATTGATGGGCATTATGTTGGTTCCAAGTCTTTGCTATTGTAAATAGTGCCATGATAAACATATGTGTACATGTGTCTTTAGAGTAGAATGATTTATAATCCTTTGGTATATACCCAGTAATGGGATTGCTGGGTCAAATGGTATTTCTGGTTTTATATCCTTGAGGAATCACCACATTGTATTCCACAATGGTTGAACTATTTTACAAGCCCACCAACAGTGTAAAAGTGTTCCTATTTCTCTGCATCTTCTCCAGCATCTGCTGTTTCCAGAATTTTTAATGATCACCATTCAAACTGGTGTGAGATGGTATGTCATTGTGGTTTTGATTTGCATTTCTCTAGTGACCAGTGATAATGAGCTTTTTTCATATGTTTATTGGCCACATACATGTCTTCTTTTGAGGAGTGTCTGTTCATATCCTTTGCCCACTTTTTGATGGGGTTGTTTGTTTTTTTTTCTTGTAAATTTGTTTAAGTTCCTTCTAGATTCTGGATATTAGACCTTTGTCAGATGGATAGATTGCAAAAATTTTCTCATATTTTGTAGGTTGCCTGTTCACTCTTGTGATAGTTTATTTTACTGAGCAGAAGCTCTTTAGTTTGATTAGATTCCATCTGTCAATTTTGGCTGTTGTTTCAAGTGCTGTTGGTGTTTTAGTCATGAAGTCTTTGCCCACACCTATGTCCTGAATCATATTGCCTAGGTTTTCTTCTAGGGTTTTTATAGTTTTAGGTTTTACATTTATGTTTTTAATCCACCTTGAGTTAATTCTTTTATAAGGTATAATGAAGGGGTCCAGTTTCTCTTTTCTGCATATGGCTAGCCAGTTTTCCCAGCGCCATTTATTACATAGGGAATCCTTTCCCCATTGCTTGCTTTTGTCAGGTTTGTTGAAGATCAGGTTGTTGTAGATGTGTGGTGTTATTTCTGAGGCCTCTATTCTGTTTCATTGGTCTATATATCTGTTTTGGTATTAGCACCATGCTGTTTTGGTTACTTTAGCTTTGTAATATAGTTTGAAGTCAGGCAGCATCATGCCTCCAGCTTTGTTCTTTTTGCTTAGGTTAGCCTTGGCTCCACAGGCTCTTTTTTGCTTCCATATGAAATTTAACATAGTTTTTTTCTAGTTCTGTGAAGAAAGTCAATGGTAGCTTGATGGGAATAGCATTGAATCTATAAATTACTTTGGGCAATATGGCCATTTTCATGATATTGGGTCTTCCTATCCATGAGGATGGAATGTTTCTCTATGTGTTTGTGTCCTGTCATTTCCTTGAGCTCTGGTTTGTAGTTCTCCTTGAAGAGGTCCTTCACATCCCTTGTAGGTTGTATTCCTAGGTATTTTGTTTTCTTTATAGCAATTGTGAATGGGAGTTTACTAATGATTTGGCTCTCTGCTTGTCTGTTATTGGTATATAAGAAAGATTGTGATTTTTGCACATTAATTTTATATCCTGAGACTTTGCCAAAGTTGCTTATCAGGTTAAGGAATTTTTGGGCTGAGGTGGTGGCATTTTGTAAATATACAATCATGTCATCTGCAGACAGAGACAATTTGATTTCCTCTCTTCCTATTTGCATGCTTTTATTTCTTTCTCTTACTCGATTGCCCTGGCCAGAACTTCCAATACTATGTTGATAAGAGTGGGGAGAGAGGGCATCCTTCTCTTGGGCCAGTTTTCAAAGGGAATGCTTCCAGCTTTTGGCCATTTAGCATGATATTAGCTATGCATTTGTCATAAATAGCTCTTATTTTTGTGAGATATGTTCCATCAATACCTAGTTTATTGAGAGTTTTTAGTATGAGGGGTGTTGAATTTTATTGAAGGCCTTTTCTGCATCTATTGAGATAATCATGTGGTTTTTGTCATTGGTTCTGTTTATGTGATGGATTATGTTTATTGATTTGCATATGTTGAACCAGCCTTGCATGCCAGGCATGAAGCCAACTTGATCGTGGTGGATAAGCTTTTTGATGTGCTGCTGGATTCTCTTGCCAGTATTTTATTCAGGATTTTCGCATCGATGTTCATCAGTGATATTGGCCTGAAATTTTCTTTTTCTATTGCGTCTCTGCCAGGTTTTGGAATCAGAGTGATGCTGGCCTCATAAAATGCGTTAGGGAGGAGTCCTTCTTTTTCTATTGTTCAGAATAGTTTCAGAAGGAATGGCACCAGCTCCTCTTTGTACCTCTGGTAGAACTCGGCTGTGAATACATCTGGTCCTGGGCTTTTTTTGGTTGGTAGGCTAGTAATTACTGAGTCAATTTCAGAACTTGTTATTGGTCTATTCAGGGATTTGACTTCTTCCTGGTTTAGTCTTGGGAGGGTGTATGTGTCCAGGAATTTATCCATTTCTTCTAGATTTTCTAGTTTATTTGTGTAGAGGTGTTTACAGTATTCTCTAATAATAGTTTGTATTTCTGTGGGATCAGTGGTGACATCCCCTTTATCGTTTTTTAATGTGTCTATTTGATCTTTCTCTCTTTTCTTCTTTGTTAGTCTGGCTACCGGTCTATCTATTTTGTTAACCTTTTCAAAAAACCCACTCCTAGATTCATTGATTTTTTTTTGAAGGTTTTTTTGTGTTTCTTTCCCATTCGGTTCTGCTGTGATCTTAGTTATTTCTTGTCTTATACTAGGTTTTTAATGTGTTTTCCATTGCTTCTTTTGATTGTGATGTTAGGGTGTCTATTTTAGATCTTTCCCACTTTCTAATGTGGACATTTAATGCTGTAAATTTCCCTCTAAACACTGTTTAACCTGTATCCCAGTGATTCTGGTATGTTGTGTCTTTGTTCTCATTGGTTTCAAAGAACTTATTTATTTCTGCCTTAATTTTGCTATTTACCCAGCAGTCATTCAGAAGCAGGTTGTTCAGTTTCCATGTAGTTGTGCAGTTTTGAGTGAGTTTCTTAATTCTGAGTTCTAATTTTATTACACTGTGGTTTGAGAGATTGTTTGTTATGATTTTCATTCTTTTGCATTTGCTGAGGAGTGTTTTACTTCCAATTATGTGGTTGATTTTAGAATAAGTGCTATGTGGTAATGAGAAGAATGTGTATTCTGTTGATTTGGGGTGGAGGGTTCTGTAGGTATCTATTAGGTCCACTTGGACCAGAGCTGAGTTCAAGTCTGAATATCCTTGTTAATTTCCTTTCTTGTTGATCTGTCTAATATTGATAGTGGGTTGTGAAAGTTTCCCACTATTATTGTGTGGGAGTCTAAGTCTCCTTGTGGGTCTCTAGGAACTCGTTTTATGAATCCTGGTGCTCCTGTATTTGGCATATATATATATTTAGGATAGTTAGCTCTTCTTGTTGCATTGATCCCTTTACTACTATGTAATGCCCTTCTTTGTCCTTTTTTATCCTTGTTGGTTTAAAGTCTGTTTTATTAGAGACTAGGATTGCAACTCCTGCTTTTTTTTTCTTTCTTTCCATTTGCTTGGTAAATATTCCTCCATCCCTTTATTTTGAGCCTATGTGTGTCCTTGCAAGTGAGATGTGTCTCCTGAATACAGCACACCTGTGGGTATTGACTCTTTATCCAATTTGCCAGTGTATGTCTTTTAATTGGGGCATTTAGCTCATTTATATTTACAGTTAGTATTGTTATGTGTGAATTTGATCCTGTCATCATGATGCTAGCTGGTTATTCTGCACATTAGTTGAAGCAGTTTCTTCCTAGTTTCATTGGTTTTTATATTTTGGTGTGTTTTTGCAGTGACTGGTACTGGTTTTTCCTTTCCATGTTTAGTGCTTCCTTTAGGAGCTCTTGGAAGGCAGGTCTGATGGTGACTAAATCTTTCAGCATCTGCTTGTCTGTAAAGGATTTTATTTCTCATTCACTTATGAAGCTTAGTTTGGCTGCTTATGAAATTCCATATGTACAGCATGGAAACGAGTGCATGTGATACACACACACACACACGCACACACATTGCATACTTTCATTTTTGTGTCCATTTCTTTTCTGATTTTATCAGCAGCCAACTAAAGAAAATAGAAAAAAAAATTGGTAATTCGATCTTTCATGTTCTGCATCTTCCAGCTTCACAACTTATAGTTTTCTATTTTTATTGTTCTTGTGATCAGAATCAAAAAGTATACAATAGAATCAGAATCAGGTCAGAATCAACAAAAATACTATAATGTTTGTACATGCTTTCAATGCAGTTTGTCTCTGCAAAGGGTGTGTGTGTTTCTATGCAAATGTACGTGTACACAAGTGTGTAAATAAGTGTTTTATTCATGATGGAGAAAGGCTGGTCAAAATGATTCTAAATGAGATAGCACCACTGCAGCAGATAATTAGGTCTCTAGCAATAAAACAAGTCATTAAACATGTTTCTAAGCATCTACTCAGTATCTGGCACAATGTTAAGTAGTGTAAATATAATCATTAGCAAAATTCAGCTTCTACCCTCAATGGTATATGTGTAGAACAAATTGGTAAAGCTGGAGTACATTTCAGGACCAAAAACAGTTTCTGTGTAGTTCCCACTTCATCAAGACCATGTTGTATACCTCTCATACACTTAAGCCATAGGGAAGCAATTATTCCATCCATCCTTTTACAGGGTAGTGGTGAGGAAGAAGAGCTGACTGTCATGCTTGAATTCACATAATTTCATAATTAAATAATTTCATGTTACATAATCTCGATAAACCTAAAATCCAATATATGATAAAGATAGTGTTTCAAATCAGTGGATAAGTGATAAACAGTTCATAAAATGGTGTTGAGATAATTGGCTATATGTATTTTATAGTTGCACAAAGGTATAATATGTCATTAATAAATATTAATTCCATAGTGGATGTCAAATACACTTTTTCAAAATATAAAGAAAAAAACCATAGACAAATATCACTTGCAACATTACGGTTAAAATTAAATATCCAAACATAGCCCTAACCAGTAACAGAAAATTTAAAAAAAAATTTATGGATTGGAATTTGTTAAAATATAAAACTTTTCTTTTTCAGAGGATACCATGAATATGTGTAAAAAGCAAATATCAAATCAGCAACAAGTGCTTGCAATTCACTTGACATATTTAAAATATGAGTAGTTCCAACAAATCATAAATAAATGATTAGTAGTCCAATAAAAAAAAGACAAAGTACATTGACAGGAAACTGTATGAAACTCATGAACACTTAATGTATTAGATTCTCTATTGTTAAACAAAATGCAAAAACAATAGAGAATATTATTAATATGGAGTTAATATTCAACAAAATTATTTTATCCATGTTATAAGTAAATATATACATCCAAAAACCCTTGTTTTCTCTGAAAGTTGTCACTTATGAGTCTATTTTGAAAATGTTTAAAGAACAGTAATTAATTAACTTTAATAAATAGGTACTCCTATTGAGGGAAAACAGACATTTCCATAATTTTTCTTCTGTTTCTAATCTAGTAGATGGTAGGAAAATAATGACAATTGCATGTTCATACCTGGAGAATATGCATTCCATTACTTTTAAACTTTTGCATTCTCAAAACTATATTGATACCTCAAAGCATACCCTTTGCTGTTGAAAACAGCCTTTCAAGTATAAAGACACACACATCACTTTCCTTAAATCTTATATAGGGCAAGGGCCTAGATGCCTATCAGAAAATGTATTTCAAGAATGCTTTTTTAGTAGTTCCTGTGGCCTTATCTTATAGAGGAAGGTTTTTTTTTTAAACATACACACAGTTTTTGATGCACATTTTTATTGGAAAGAGCTTTTATTTCCTTAAATGTTTTGTTGTCTAAGTGTGAAAAGTATCCTGCAGTGGAATTCAGTGGCACAGATGCTTATTGTGATAGATGAGATGAACTTGCTTCCCTAAGCATGCATGGGCATGAAATGCATCTGGCTTCTGTACATAAAAGTCAGTTATGTTCCCAAATGTGTCTCTGCATTTACACAGACGTTTAGGGGCAGACACCCTACTGTTCCCTCAAAAGGCGGCTCTGCTTAATTATGAAGTTCAAGTTAGACCAGAAGTTGGAAAATAGTAAATTCCACATTGCAGACAGAGCCTGAGCAGGTGATGTCACCACTGCATTCTAAGGTGGCAAGTCCTCAGAGAAGTCACTTATCACCTTACCATGGAGAAAAATAACCGTGTCCAGAACACAAGAGGATGCTTTAAGGTAGCGTACAATCAAGTGTGAAAACCTGTGCAATACATACCAGGTGAAATCCAGTTCAGAGGCTCAGGAAAACAAACAAATGAGGATATGCTTTAAAAAATAGGACTTAATATAAACAGTAGCGAGAGTAAAACTATTGCTAAGCACATAGGAAACATAAACCAGGCTTTCAGGAAGGAGTTTGGCACATGTGTGCACTGGTAGGAGGTGTAATGTGCAGAAATCCGGCCTTTTGTGGCATAGCAACTAAAGTTCCTTTTCTATTGTCCAGACAACCTTAAATATTCCTTTATGCAGTACTATTTTAAAAAGGCCATCTACTGTGCACAATGTGTTAGCATCAAGGACATGAAATTTATCTGGAATATACCAAAGCTTTAATCAATAGACTAGGACCAAAGCTTTTAAAAACAGGTTTTTTTAGATAAATCATTATAAGTTATTATTTCCTCACCATAGGTAAGGCATGATACATAACTTTACTTTTTCTCAGTCACTTAGTGTGTAGGTAGAATAATGACCCTTAGCAGGATGACCTTTTGAATGTGTTGTTAGGCAGCATGGAAGCATTATGGTTAGAGGTGGAATTAAGATTGCTAATCACCTGACCTTAAACTGGAGCGATTATCTTGAATTATCTAGATGGGCCCACTGTAGTCACAAAGAACCTTCAGACAGGAAGGCGGAGAGACCAGGGTGAGCAGAAGAGCTTGGGGAAACTGGAGCCGAGGCTGAAGTGATGTGCTGTGTCCAAGATGTGCAGAGGCCAAGAGCTCAGGGATACATGTGACCCCTCAAACCTGGTGAATTCTCTCCTGGAATCTCCAGACAAAATATAGACTTGATGATAACTTGATTTTAGCACACTAAGACCCATTTTGGACTTCTGACCCTCAGAAGTATAAAGAAAAAAATGTGTTGTTTTAATCCTCTGAGTTTATGTTAATTTACTGTAGCAGCAGTGAGAAACTAACACAGTAAGACGGCTTTTATTTTTATGTGATGTATAGAATTAAATTGGATATGCTAGGAAATATTGGAAATTTATTGATTTATTTTTTTGTCTGAGCTGGAGTCTGGCTCTGTCGCCCAGGCTGGAGTGCAGGGGCGCGATCTCGGCTCACTGCAAGCTCCGCCTCCCGGGTTCCCGCCATTCTCCTGCCTCAGCCTCCCGAGTAGCTGGGACTACAGGCGCCGCCACCACGCCGGCTAATTTTCTGTATTTTTAGTAGAGACGGATTTTCACCGTGGTCTTGATCTCCTGACCTCGTGATCCGCCTGCCTCGGCCTCCCAAAGTGCTGGGATTACAAGCGTGAGCCACCGCGCCCGGCCGGGAATTTATTTTCTTAATATAGTTCTTCATATTAGAATAATGAGAACCATCGAGCAATGAAGTGTTGTATTTTGTGAAGGATGATTATATAAACAGTACGAAGGTTAAAAACCGGGCGGGGCCGGCTGGGCACAATGGCTCGTTCATGTAATCGCAGCACTTTGGGAGGCCGGGGCAGGTGGATCTCTTGAGCCCAGGAGTCTCAGATCAGCCTGGGCAACATGTGAAACCCCATCTCCACAAAAATACAAAAACCAGGCA
This sequence comes from Symphalangus syndactylus, assembly GCF_028878055.3. NCBI lineage: Eukaryota > Metazoa > Chordata > Mammalia > Primates > Hylobatidae > Symphalangus > Symphalangus syndactylus. The sequence goes on from NC_072446.2 coordinate 175,984, forward strand.
GACGTGGTGGCGGCGCCTGTGGTCCCAGCCACTCAGGAGGCTGCGGTGGAAGGATCGGAGCCCGGCAGGTGCAGGCTGCGGTGGACCGTGATTATGCCACTGAGCTCCAGTCTGGGTGACAGAGTGAGACCCTGTCTCCATTAAATAAATAGATAAATAAATATATATATAAGTAAAAGAGGAGGGTGTCTTTTGAAGGCTATTAAAGTCGTCTAAGTGTCCTCTGATTATATGAGGCTGGGATGGTGCATGTAAGGTTGTGTTGAATAACCTGATACTGTCTCTGAAACTATAGAAGCATTAGTAATTTTAGCCTGAGAGTGCTATAATCTGGGAAAATTTGGTCCAATACTTCCAGGGAGGGTTGAAGTTTTGAGATAGCTGGAGTTATTTCAGTTGAAGACCAGAATATGAGGCAACTGGATACTCAATTATAATTCAATTTCTACTCTTTATATTAGGTAGAAATGGGTAACATGTGGGACACTATGTTAAAAGTAATGCAGCCATAGTGTAGTGGTAGAAGCAGATGAAAAGTACTACAATAGTCGTATAGATGAGGTACTGGAAAGAAGCAGAGTTGAGAAATTGGAGATAAATGTCAGTTTTCCAGAGCCATGGGATGAAAACCAAACAGGATTACAACAGATTCAATTCACTCAAGATGTCTAACTTGGTATTAGGTCAGAAAACTAAATTTGCCGTATTTTCTTAAAAGTACCCAAAAATGTTCCTTTTGATAAAACACGTGTAGTGCACCTTCGGATTTGATTTTTCTTTATGTTCTGTAAACTGCTCACAGTAAAACAAAAAAAGTCTGACAAATATGATGGTCCTTAAATCTTGTAGGAGTATGATGCTTCTCCAAAGAATAGAGGTTTTGCTGGGAAGGCCCTAAGCAAGGAATCAAATTTCCTTTTGCAAGAAATAAAATTCTCAAAAGTTCCCTGCACCTTGGAAAGCCTCTGGTTGAAATTAATAGCACAACGTTATTTATTTAAATTTTAACTTTTAAGTTCAGGGGTACAAGTGTAGGTTTGTTACAGAGGTAAGCTTGTGCCATGGGGTTGGTTGTACAGTTTATTTCATCACCCAGGTATTAAGCCTAATTTCCATTAGTTGTTTTTCCTGATCCTCATAGCAAATATTACCCCCATAAAGTTTTATGGTTAATTTTTTCTTATGTTCTGATTAATGCCATTAGATTCACAAATTGAAATTATTTTTCAGTACTTTAATTCTGTCTAGAAGGTTTAAAAAATGTTTCCGAATTTCCTAAGTCTTCTTTCTTTGTTAGTCTTCTGAAAAGCTATATTCAATAGAATTCATGTGCTTAGGTACAGTTTCACTAAAAGCGTATCTTCAACATTTGATCTGTTTAAAAGTTCTTAAGGTGTTAAGGAACATTAGGTATCAGAGTTTATGGCGTTTGATTAATCTGAATAAATCTTGGCATCAAATTGAATTCAGCAAAAGTAACAGTGATAAATCAGAGAGCAATATTTGAAATGTCTCCATGAAACATTTTAAAACAATTTTTAAGTTCACTAATTTGAGTCATTACACTTGGCCCTAATATAGTAGATTTTAAGTGAAGCTCAGTCGAACCTGGCAGATATCATATAGAAACTTTTAATAGTCATAACAATTCCTGTACCTCATTTGGAAAAAGATTATTTCCAGAGCATCAGTGCTTTGACCAGAAAGGCATTTATTATTCTGTAACACTTTTCTTGAGAAATTAGCATGATTCCTCATTTGAGTACGCTCTCTCAGATAAGATTCTAATATTAGGGTGTGAATAAAACTTCAGGGCATTGAAAGCAGCTGGAAGATAGACAATAGGGCGATCATCCTCTCTTGTCATTCTCTATCAAGGTCCTCTTTAATTATTGGCCTAAACAGCTATAACTTTATGGTGAAAACAAACCGCTTGGATATAGCGTTAAAGGTTGAAATAATGAATTATACATAAATCTATTTAGTTCAGTTATATTCTGTTGAATTGGGAGAACATCGAATTTTTAAATTTCTCTGCATTTCTTGAAGTTAGGAATAAAAGCTGGGGTGGGGTCTCCTGAAATAATGAGGTCTAGAATAATTTCTGTTGTTAAATTTACTTTTTGGCAGGATAAGTCTACTAAAATCAATATGAATGGAACCTTCAATGTACCACTGAAGATAATTAATCTTTGAGAGGTTGAGTAACCATTACAAGGTAATTTACCTAATTAGCAACTAAACCAACCAATTTTTAGATTTCTTAACTTTAAGACTATTGCTCACATAGTCACGTAAAGTATATCTTCCACATAGTCACAGGCAATCACAAGCTAACACGAGCAGTTAGCACAAAATATATGTTCCACACAGAATGCAGAACAAAAAAAGACACTTTAAAAATCCTTTTCCCTTTTCCAAATTCATATTTAAAAAGTTTCTTGTGGAATTTCCCAAATGCCAGCATGGCCACATATAATACAGATTGATACTGAGACCTCTAATGAGAAACAGTTAGAATTATGCTAAACAAGGAACATTCTATATTGATTTAACAAATTCTCCTCTTTCCACTTATAGTTTCTCATAAAATGTAACATGTTTGTCTCGTGTGGAGTCTGTATAGAAAAAGTGTGATAACTGAAGATATAGATACACAGGTGTATGTGTGTCTGTGTGTTCCTGTGTATTATAGCCTTTCTTTAATGGTTTTCTCTTTGTTTATATATATATATACTTTAAGTTCTAGGACACATGTGCACAACGTGCAGGTTTGTTACATATGTATACATGTGCCATGTTGGTGTGCTGCACCCAGTAACTCATCATTTACATTAGGTATATCTCCAAATGCTGTCCCTCCCCCTCACCCCACCCCATGACAGGCCCAGGAGTGCGATGTTCCCCTTCCTGGGTCCATGTGTTCTCATTGTTCAATTCACACCTATGAGTGAGAACATGCAGTGTTTGGTTTTTTTTGTCCTTGTGATAGTTTGCTGAAGATTATGGTTTCCAGCTTCATCCATGTGTCTACAAAGGACATGAACTCATCCTGTTTTATGGCTGCATAGTATTCCATGGTGTACATGTGCCACATTTTCTTAATCCAGTCTATCATTGTTGGACGTTTGGGCTGGTTCCAATTCTTTGCTATTGTGAATAGTGCCGCAATAAACATACGTGTGCATGTGTCTTTATAGCAGCATGATTTATAATCCTTTGGGTATATATACATATATATATATATATATAAAAACTATATATATATATTTTTGGGACGGAGTTTCGCTCTGTCACCCAGATGGAGTGGGGTGGCGTGATCTCGGCTCACTGCAAGCTCCGCCTCCCGGGTTCACACCATTCTCCTGCCTCAGCCTCCAGAGTAGCTGGGACTACAGGTGCCCGCCACCATGCCCAGCTAATTTTTTGCATTTTTAGTACAGACGGGGTTTCACCGTGTTAGCCAGGATGGTCTCGATCTCCTGACCTCATGATCCACCCTCCTCGGCCTCCCAAAGTGCTGGGATTACAGGCATGAGCCACCGCGCCTGGTCTCTATTTAAGTTAGCTCTGTCCAGGGCAAACCAGCATTTCAAAGATACAATCTGTTTTTGCAAAAAGCAGGTATACACCTATCCATAGTGCAGACATTATGTCTACTTATTTCTCTCTAAATAGATCTTTCATTTTAACAAGTACTTCACCTTCACAAAATTTAGTTGAGTCAGTGAACTCATATGCAGATGCTATATCTTGGCCAGATTATCAAGAATTAAGCCTCACAGATAGGCTGTTTCCATTTCCTTTCACAAAGTTTATCAGTCCTGGGTTACTTCTTGATTTCTTGCCAGTGGCATATAATGATGACTCAGCCAAGTCAGTTCCCAGAGTTGGACTCTTTTTTTTCTTATACATAGGAAACTTCTTTTCCAAGAATACTTGTTCCAGTTGCTCACAATCTTCATAGTTGATGATTATAGAATGATCTATGTACTTTCAATGTACCTTCAAAAATGAGATCTGCAGCTGGATAAGACGTGTGTGTGTGTATGTGTGTGTGTGTGTGTGTGTGTCTTAGTAGACTTAAACCGTTCATTGAATAAGAAGCCTAGTTGATAGTGTAAGGAGAGAGTTAGAAGAACAGGGAATTATTTGGTTTAAGGAATTGTGAAGAAAGGTGCTATGCCATTAAAATTTTTCTTTACTTTTGTGTTAAATCTTAATTTTGTGCAGAATTTACTAAGCTGCAGGAAACTGTCAAAATTGACTGTTGCTAAGTTCCATATTGCTTCGTAATTATCTTAAAACAAAAGTTGGTTGATACCAAGGTACAATTGTTCCTCTAGCTTTCATAAATTGAGACAGGTCTTTTTCTCACCCTCCACATACCTATGGCTGGAAGCCGAGGTGGTTGTTCTTGGTTCTCATTAAAACTTCTAGACTGTTAATTTCTCCGCTCCCTTCAAATTAGACTGTTCCTTTGAAACTCAAACCCCTTGGAAATATCAGCCATGCCCCTTTGGTATTACCATCATCAACAGACCTCCCTCCTGGGCACTCTTGTCTTTATTTATTTATTTTTTTTGAGATGGAGTCTTGCTCTGTCACCCGTGCTGGAGTGTAATGGTGTGATCTCGGCTCACTGCAACCTCCTCCTCCCGGTTTCAAGTGATTCTCCTGCCTCAGCTTCCTGAGTAACTGGGATTACAGGTGCATACCACCACACCCAGCTAATTTTTGTATTTTTGGTAGAGACGGGGTTTCGCCATGTTGGCCAGGCTGGTCTCGAACTCCTAACCTCAGGTGATCTGCCTGCCTCAGCCCCCCAAAGTGCTGGGATTACAGGCATTAGCCACTGCACCTGGCCTCTTGTCATTTATTTAAGGCTTTAGATCTTTTGCTCAATATCATCTTCAGGCAAGTTCAGCCATCATTTTAGTGGCTCAGCTTTCACGTGAAAGGACCAGTACAAACCTCGGTTCCCCGTTTTTTGACATCTTTATTTCCATTACTTTTTTTCTTTCCTCCACTTTATTGTCATCAAATCTGAAACATTTTCTACAAGGGTATGTACCACCAGGATCTAGATGCAAATATTCTGCCTCCTGGACATCACTCCTTGCCAGCTCATTGGCCCAGATGTCCTCATTCCTACAACCCTTCATTTTCACTGAGACTCTCCTTAGGACACAGCTGCTGCTGCTCCCTCAAGATCCATCCGTACTCTGTTGCTTTCAGTTTCCACGTTTTCCTCCTCAAATGCCATAATTCATTTTTAGCATTCCCTTGCAACTACCCTGAGCTTCATTTTCCCACAATTTATTTGTTTCTGTTTCTCTTCCCAAATTTTAAATATTGATGTTTCTAAGGGTTCTGTCCTAATTGCTCTTCTTTTCTCTCCACACACATACTCTCTCTAAGCTCTAAACACTACTAAACAGCTCATAAGTTCCAGACTTAGAGTTTGGCCCAGACCTTTATTCTGGGAGTTGATGATTTACATGACAATAGCACTCGAATAATTCAGAGGTAACATGTCCTGGTTTCCCACATGTCAGTAAGTGGCACTGCCAGCCATGCTAGACGCTTATAAGTCATTTTTGGCCCTTCCTCAATATTCTGACAATATCCAATTCAACATTCATTTAAAAAATATTTTGGTTCCAAATACATCTGTAATTTCCTCCACCTATTTTGATTTCCAATGTCCCCAGCCTAGCCAGAGCCACATATTTTCTTACCTACGCTTATTTTCTTAGGTCATCCTTAGTCAACCTACTTGAATTCTTAGTCTCCTACACCCTGTTAGCTACAGAGAAACCAAAGTGATCTCTTAACATGTCTTTCGGTTTCCAACTCTCCCACTTTTCTGGTGTACTTGGACTAAGATTTATGTTCCTCATCATTACTAATGAAGACCTGTACTGTTTCACATATCCTTCTCTTTCAGCCACGTCTCACATTAGTCTTTCTCCCTTCTGTACTTCATCCAGATTCCTACTTTTCAGTTTTTCATTTCATCCAATTCACAGGTTTCTTCTACATGCCAAGATCTTGTTCATATATTAGGGTCCATGAACACTGGGGGTTTTTCCTAAAAGACGCATCTTTCTGTATTGTATGAAGAGCTAACTCTTTTTATTCTCAGGTCTTAGCTTAAATATTCTCACTTGGAAGAAGTGGTTAGAATCTGTATAATCCAAATTAATATTTCTTTTTTTTCTTTTTCTTTTGAGACAGGGTCTTGCTGTGTCACCCAGGCTGGAGTGCAGTGGCACAATCTTGGCTCACTGAAACCTCTGCCTCCTGGGTTCAAGCAGTTTTCCTTTCTCAGCCTCCTGAGTAGCTGGGACTACAAGCGCACACCACTACACCCGGCTAACTTTTTTATTTTTAGTAGAGATGGGGTTTTGCCATGTTGATCAGACTGGTCTCAAACTCCTGGACTCAAGTGATCCATCCGCCTTGGCCTCCCAAAATGCTGGCATTACAGGCATAAGCCACCACGCCCGGCCCAAATTAACACATCTATATATAAAAATTATATGTATGAACCTTATATAATCTGAATTAAGATTATATCTAATGTTCGCCCCAACACCCTTGTTGTATATTCAGTCCCTTGCTTCACTTTTCATGTGGACACATTTTGTAATAATCTCTTCTCTTTGCTCAGTTGGGTTTCTGTGCCTGTCTTCGTCTTCAGAATTGAAACCCTAGGAGTACAGGACTGTGGCTTTCTTATTGACCACTGCAGCTCCGTAACTAAGAGAGCATCTGATACATATGTGTGAAGGGAATTGGTTAAATATAGACCACTAGGTCCAGTGGAGTCCACAGCCTATTCACTTCATGTAGTTTCCAAGAAACAAAGGCTTCTCAACATATATTAATGAATGAGATATGGGCCAGGGTATCTGGTCTGGCTGGAGATGGCTTAACTTTGAGTTCACGTGAGAGGGTATTAGTGTGAGCAGGAATGCTTTCACTCACTTCAAGAATTGCATAGTGTTTAGGGGGAAGAATCAGCCTGCTTCTCTGGAGAGACCTGAGGGCTCTGTGGCTCCTGTGGGCTCTCAAACTGTTGGAAGATGACTGCTAAACCTGAGTTTTCAGGTCTCCTAGTTATATTCATTTAAACTTATAGATGATTTGTCACTATTTTAAGTTGTTTTTCACTGAAAAGTCAGTCTGAATATAGAGCCTTATTTCATTCAGATCAGAAAAACTGGGTTACAGTGAAATCTGTTTATCTATAATTTTTAAGTAAGTACAATTTTATAAACCAGTTATTCCTAACTTGAGAGGCCTGGAGGATTTATTACAATGTGTATTTCAGGGCCACATCTGCAGAAGTTTTGATACAACATTTCCTTACTAGTACCCCTGACAGCACATTTTGGCAGGCATCCTGTGTTATTCAGAAGCAGAACGTTTATGCACTACACTTTGGGAGAGAGAAGTGCATGTTATGTTACCATTTAAAGATGCCTGGTTCTTGTGGGGCAAATTGGCAAATGATTTATCTGAACTAATGGCAGAGTGGAATTTTAATACTTTAGGGTTTTCAGGAATCTTAGAGCTGTTTTCATTTGTCTCATACGTAGAGCCTGAACCTTGAAGACATTAATGAATTTGTCACAGAAATTAAATTGGGTCAAAATTTACATTTCCAACCCATGTCTGTGCTCTTCATTCTAAAGCACAATGGCCTAGAGTCATATTTTAACCTCTAAGTTTTATCTTATTAAAAAATAAAATAAAATCAATAATTGTAAATACATGCATGTGTTATACCTATATATACAATTTATATACATTACAATATTAATTTGAATTACACATGACATCACTAGTAAAGGCCAGTTACAGTTTAGACTGAGATAAGCCCTGTGAGAGTTTACTAAGGTCAAAAAGACTCCTTTTAATAGTGACTCAGTGGCATCTACTCTAAGGACAAAGGCTCCAGTATGTATCCTAATCTAAGTTATTACTGAATGTGAGTCCTGTGATAGCTTCTAATGAAAATTTTCCATTGAAAAAATCAATGTTAATAACTGGAACTCGAGAGCTGTAATGAGTTCTGCCGTGTTTTTCGGGCTTAGACTGTGTGCTATAATATCCTAAGAAGAGGAGTTGATGACCTGTGAGCTCTGGTCCCTTCCTGATCTCATTTGATTCTTTGGTCTTTAGTTTTAAAAGGGTGATCAGAGAGGTTGCTTTATAATGGAGAAGTTGAACAAAAGGACCATCAACCTGCAGGCTCCCTGGCACAGCGCAAGTTTCACCGGATAAGCATTTCAGTAAAGAGGACTATTGCCAACAGCAATACTTGCAAGGAAGCTTTGTTCCAGAGAGGATTTTTTTTTTAAAGAAGCTGCTAGAAAAACTGACACTAGAAGCTAACTAGAGTCACTCTTTCTAGATATCAATAAAATTGTAAGTCTGAAGACATTACTTACCTAGATACAGAAATGGACTTTATTTAAGAACCAACTTTATACATACCTAATATACCTAGGCTTGTTGATCAAGTTGGCTGGCTGGGGAAGAATAAGACTATCTAGAAGATCCACATGATGAGAGAAAGCATTCGGGGAGGGCAGACAGATACTTGATGCTGGCCATAGATAGAACCCAGAGACGCTCTGTGATTGAAGTGGTTCTAATTCCTGGAAGCTTCGATTTGCTCTTATAACGTGTTCTAAAGCCCTTTAATTCAAGACTACCCTTCCTGGTTGGTACCTGTAGATGTAATGCATCTCCTAAGGTATTACTCTAGGCTCCATCGGACAGAACAACTACCTGGAGGTAGGTGGTGGAGCCTCCGGACTTCACGACACATTTCGCAATGCTGTTTACTCCAAAACACTGGCCTAATTGAACTAATCTAGCTATTGGGTAAGACGAGAAGTAATACAAGAACATTCTTAAAGTCTGTTCTCTTTTGCCTTGTGACCTTAAACATTTGAAAGACCAAGATGAACACTATTGAATAGAATTGTGTTTCCATCGTCATAACTAATCTGAAAGCCTAAGTTTTACCTCTTTCACTGCACATCCAATCTATTTTATGGGCAGGAGAGCACAATGGGCTCAGCTATCCAGGCTTTAGGAGTTATTTTAATCTTTTTTTTTTTTTTTATTATACTTTAGGGTTTTAGGGTACATGTGCACAATGTGCAGGTTTGTTACATATGTATCCATGTGCCATGTTGATTTCCTGCACCCATTAACTCGTCATTTAGCATTAGGTGTATCTCCTAATGCTGTCCCTCCCCCCGCCCCCCACCCCACAACAGTCCCCGTAGCGTGATGTTCCCCTTCCTGTGTCCATGAGTTCTCATTGTTCAATTCACACCTATGAGTGAGAACATGCGATGTTTGGTTTTTTGTCCTTGCGATAGTTTACTGAGAATGATGTTTTCCAGTTTCATCCATGTCCCTACAAAGGACACGAGCTCATCATTTTTTATGGCTGTATAGTATTCCATGGTGTATATGTGCCACATTTTCTTAATCCAGTCTATCGTTGTTGGACATTTGGGTTGGTTCCAACTCTTTGCTATTGTGAATAGTGCCGCAATAAACATACGTGTGCATGTGTCTTTATAGCAGCATGATTTATAGCCCTTTGGGTATATACCCAGTAATGGGATGGCTGGGTCAAATGGTATTTCTAGTTCTAGATCCCTGAGGAATCGCCACACTGACTTCCACAATGGTTGAACTAGTTTACAGTCCCATCAACAGTGTAAAAGTGTTCCTATTTCTCCACATCCTCTCCAGCACCTGTTGTTTCCTGATTTTTTAATCATGGCCATTCTAACTGGTGTGAGATGGTATCTCACTGTGGTTTTGATTTGCATTTCTCTGATGGCCAGTGATTCTTCATGTGTTTTTTGGCTGCATAAATGTCTTCTTGTACACCAATAACAGACAAACAGAGAGCCAAATCATGAGTGAACTCCCATTCACAATTGCTTCAAAGTGAATAAAATACCTAGGAATCCAACTTACAAGGGATGTGAAGGACCTCTTCAAGGAGAACTACAAACCACTGCTCAATGAAATAAAAGAGGATACAAACAAATGGAAGAACATTCCATGCTCATGGGTTGGAAGAATCAATATCGTGAAAATGGCCATACTGCCCAAGGTAATTTATAGATTCAATGCCATCCCCATCAAGCTACCAATGACTTTCTTCACAGAATTGGAAAAAACTACTTTAAAGTTCATATGGAACCAAAAAAGAGCCCGCATCGCCAAGTCAATCCTAAGCCAAAAGAACAAAGCTGGAGGCATCACGCTACCTGACTTTAAACTATACTACAAGGCTACAGTAACCAAAACAGCATGGTACTGGTACCACAACAGAGACATAGATCAATGGAACAGAACAGAGCCCTCAGAAATGCTGCCGCATAGCTACAACTATCTGATCTTTGACAAACCTGACAAAAACAAGAAATGGGGAAAGGATTCCCTATTTAATAAATGGTGCTGGGAAAACTGGCTAGCCATATGTAGAAAGCTGCAACTGGATCCCTTCCTTACACCTTATACAAAAATTAATTCAAGATGGATTAAAGACTTATATGTTAGACCTAAAACCATTAAAATCCTACAAGAAAACCTAGGCAATACCATTCAGGACATAGGCGTGGGCAAGGACTTCATGTCTAAAACACCAAAAGCAATGGCAACAAAAGCCAAAATCGACAAATGGGATCTCATTAAACTAAAGAGCTTCTGCACAGCAAAAGAAACTATCATCAGAGTGAACAGGCAACCTACACAATGGGAGAAAATTTTTGCAACCTACTCATCTGACAAAGGGCTAATATCCAGAATCTACAATGAACTCAAACAAATTTACAAGATAAAAACAACCCCATCAAAAAGTGGGCAGAGGACATGAACAGACACTTCTCAAAAGAGTTATTTTAATCTTTAAAGAACAATAGACACAAGTAAAAGTACATACATAAAGTAGGTATTTTATATTTAATTTTTATTTTCATATGCATGAAAAGGGTGTTCCAAAAAAAGATTAGAGAAGTCCATGGCATGTCTTTCTGGTTAATGTTACTTTATTTTTTGGTTCATCTAAGATACTGCTTACAAGTTACTTGTTTTTTTTTCATGGAAAATTTTTTTTAAATGAATTGATTTTACTTTTCATCAGCACAGTTGTTGTCTAATACCAAAGTTAGTTAGAAGGTTATGATTTTTCTATTTATAGAATGGCAGGGGCAGCATTTAGATAATACATCATAGTAACTTGGCATTTATGAAATATTAGTTTTCCATAAACATGAACTCAGAGAGGAAGGTTACATTTTTTTAAATTATAATAACTTTTCGAAAACCATCTGTCCTTTAAAATGTTACTAAAATATATATTGGAACTGGTGTTTTAGATGCCAGTCCTTTCTGAAGAGTGTTTTGAGATTTTTTTCAAATACTGCCTCAGTTATATATAAAATAGAAAAAATTCTGCCTTGTAAAATGACTACTGGATGTAGGTAAGAAGAAGTTAAGGAAATATTACATAAAAATAGATTTGCAAATGTAATTTACTGAAGGATTATTTACACTTTGATGAGTGGATCTGGATATTTTGATACTAAGTGAAAGTGGTTCCACTGGAATTAGAAGGGAACAGAGATCTGCAAGCAGGAGTGAAAAGAATGTGTGTAAGCCGGGCACGGTGGCTCATGCCTGACCTCAGGTGAGCCGCCCACCTCAGCCTCCCAAAGTGCTGGGATGACACGCTTGTTAAGTGGTACTCTAATTAATCAGTAACTTAAACCTCAAAAGAGATTCATTATGTACACAAAATTAATCTTGTGTAATCAAGTGTATAAGTAAAATTAATTGAAGAAATCAAAAAACGCACGGTGGCTGACACCTGTAATCTCAGTGCTTTCGGAAGTCTAGGTGGGAGGATCCCTTGACCTAAGGCGGCTGAGACCAGTCAAGCAACACGGTGGGACCCATCTCTGTAAAACAATTAGCCAGGGATGGTGGTGCGTGCCTGTAGTCCGAGCTACTTGAGAGGCCGAGGCAAAAGTATCGCTTGAGCCTAGGACTTGGAGTCTGCAGTGAGCTATGATCACACCACTGACTCCAGCCAGAGCAACAGAGGGAGACAATGAGAACACGTGGACACAGGAAGGGGAACATCACACTCTGGGGACTGTTGTGGGGTGGGGGGAGGGGGCAGGGACAGCATTAGGAGATACACCTAATGCTAAATGACGAGTTAATGGGTGCAGCACACCAACATGGCACATGGATACATATGTAACAAACCTGCACGTTGTTCACATGTACCCCAAAACTCAAAGTATAATAATAAATAAATAATAAATCACAAAACACTTGTAATTCCAAATCCAGATATATAAACCACAGGAATACTTAGATAAACACACGCTATACACACATATAGTATATATATGATAAAATATATTTGTATGTTCAACTTGGGAAAGGTTGATGATTTTAGAAACAAACTAATAATTCTATTGCCTTGTGCTCTAATGATTTTCAATATGAAGATGTATTTGGGATCAAATACATGAGGCTCCACATACAAGACATCTTTCTTTCCCCTCTTCTCAGCATCATGTTTTGGCTGATTATTGGACTACAACTGGGAGATCTAGAACTAAATTCCTGCTTAGTGTTTACTTGTTCAGAGCATAGGCTTTGAAATCGTCCTGTTTTGCCTCAGTCTCCACAGTGCTACCTACTAACCTCATGACTAGGGGATCGTGTAGCATTTCTCTAAGCCTTCTTTTCTTAGCTGTGAAGTGGTAAATTTTGGAAGTGCTTTGTTCATAGGATTTCTGTGAAAACTGAATTGGGTAAAGAATGTAAGGCATTTATCACAGTAAAATAACCTGGATTACAGTAACTTTTCCAGGAGTGTTTATTAGTACTTAAACTGTCATTGTCATCAAAATTCTGTTTTTACATATGAACTTAGAAATGTCATTGTAACCTTCTCAACTCATTTGGTCATTTAAAATGGAGAGGTTGAGTTAGGTGTTTCTTCAATTTCTCTTTAGCTCTGATACTATGAGTCTGACGTTAAGTAATGCAAAGTTGGTAATTAAATCTTCCCCTTTCGTGATGTAGGAGAAAGGCATAAAAAATTTCTGGGTGACTGGATTCCCTTGCAAGTTTATTAGAATTGTAATTACGTAGCATTTTGAATAAAGCATTCATTCTGGAAATCATTAAGTTTATTTTTCTTAACTCCGTTATTTTGTCAACTGTGGAAAAATTGGGATTTAAGAGTAACCTCTGATTTAAAATTCCACCTACTAACCATTTAAATTGTAGTCTTGTAATTTCCTAACTTTGGTCTTGAAGGTGTTTCTCATTCTTATGCGTTATTATACTGTATTATATATTTATGCAACATAAAATTTATAGTTTTAACTATTGCACATGTTTACATATGAAAGGTATAATTTTGAACTTATCATTATTAAATTTGCTAGTTTTTCTTCACTCTTCATTTTGGACACTTATCCATATTAGTACATGCAACTCAAGTTTATTCTTTTGAGCTACTGTATATCATTCAAATGTATGAATAAATAACCTTGCTTTGGTGGACACTTAAGTATTTTCATGTATCAGTATGAAAAGCAGTTTCAAAATGAACATTCAAATATACATTGTCATATATGTGTATAATATTTGTATATATGAAGGTTCCTGTGGGTCATATATCTGAAATCAAAATTACAAGTGTTTTGTACCTTCTATAATGAATTTTACTCTCAATTTTAAGTAAACAAGATTAGTTTTTGCACATGATGCATCTCTTTATTCAGTTAAAATTACTGACATAATTAGAATACCACTTAAAACTTGAGAATATTTTCAAGGGTATTTATGCAAAACTTACATAAATGTGTTGAAAAGTCCTTTTGTATATATGTAGAGATTATATGGTATGTTAAATTCATCAATTTGCCTAAATATCAAGTTATACTTAAGTAGTGTCCATACACCATGCTTTTGCTTGACTGAACTCCAATATGTATATCGGGAGTACTTTTTAACATTCATAGGTTAAGTGGCCTGTTTTGGAAAATGATATTAAAAATGTAATTCAGATGAATGCTTAAAGATTAAAAATGAATGAGCTTTCGTATTAATCATCAATATGACAACCCTAAAGGGAAGCATGCTTTTCAAATGTACCTCCTTGTAGGCAGGATAATTCAGAAATGCACAGTGCATATTAGATATGGGATTTGAGTCATAGTGTATTTCTCTAAGAATGTAATTTATTGTACTTTCACATCCACCCCACTGAATATGCAGAGTTTAAGATGCAATGGCCAGAAGACACGAGCGTGTCACTAGAAGGATGTGGACGTGGGCTCCGGGGCTGTTGATGATGACGGTGGTGTTTTGGGGTCATCTGGGGAATGGACAAGGCCAAGGTAAGTGCAAGGATTTTCTAATTCTTTGCGAGTTGGATGCGAATTTCACTTTGTGATGAAATTATGTTTAGTCTTTGGTTTGATGTTTAAGCAATTTGTTACAATCTTCCGTCAGGTTTTTGTTACAGGGTATTGTAATATCTCTGCAGTTAAATTGAAATAGAATTAGGTGTGAGTAAATGCATCAAAATTGAAGCCATCTTTCTGAAATTGGCTTTTCTCTGTTGTAATTGATGATATGTATATATATGTGAGGTATTACGAGGCCATATATATGGGAGTGTGTGTGTTTTGGGTGGGTGGGTGTGCCTGTGAGTTTGTGTATGTGGTATTTTACAGGAACATGTAGCATATAAAGTTGTTGTGATTTTGAAGAAAAGTTTTTGGACGTTTGTCTCTTTAGGGTTTTTATGTTTTTGGATGTTTGTCTCTTTAGGGTTTTTATGTTTTACATTTTAAAATTTCAAGAACCTATTCTTAAAGGATGTGATGTTCTTTAGAAATTAAATGAAAAATGTGACGTTTCTCGTTCTTCTGCCAAGTGTATTTAGGGGAAATTAATGAGAGAGTGGAGCTGCAATGTTGTGGCATCCTGAAATGTCAGTTGGAGAGTAGAAAAGGGCCATAGATTTTGGAATAAGGCTTTCAATACTGATTTCATCAATAGCTGTATGGAGTGGTCTGTGCCAAATCTAGTATCTGTGAATGTATTTTGTGATAAGTATTGTATTATTTTTGGAGGTGTGTTGCCTGCTCAGATACAAATTGCAATTCTGTATTTTATGTGATAAAACATCCTGACACCCCTGAAATTTTCTTTTCCTTTCGGGGCAAGTGTATTCAGCATTGATTTTCTGCATTTTCAAGGCTTGAAATGAAATCTGTGAGCAGGAAGTTTACAGAGTTATTTCAAGGGATAGGTATATTTCTCCAGATAAAATTGAAAGTGTGCAGTGTTATTATATAATTGTGATGAAGTTGAGCTTTGCTAGTTTGGAGTATCTAATAAAGTTTAACACTTTTTAAAAGATCCTTCAAAAAGATCAGTTTTCTTGCCATATGTAATATTGTTCAATGAAGATTTGAAATGAAATAGATATTTTTTCAAAACCACAAATGCATCTGTGCCTTTGTATATGAACAGTTGTATATACAGGTAAGCAGATAATACATTTTGTTAATTAAGATCAGCTTTGATTTTAATTTTTCTTTCCCGTCATTCAGAATTTGTATTTGCATCTAATAGAATTCTCATTTTTCTTTTTTGTGATAAAACTAATGTAAAATATATTCAATACACGTAGTAGTTTTTTTCACCAAAGGTCTAAAACAAGAATATGTAGACAGTAGCTACGTTGGATTTCTGTGGCTATAAGAGTTGTCTATTTCTCTGGTGATGTGTAGAATTACTAAAATGCAGCATGACAACTGTTTCTCTGTAATAGTGATCCAACATGACATGTAGTATTACACAGGGTTGCTAATACCTTCCTCTGACCATCATTTCCAGTAATTGTGGCTTGTTTTAGATGAGGAATAGGTTATTAGATATTTAAAATATTTGAGAAAAATAGGTATCTTCTCTCTTATTTACCCAAACCCTTTTATTTACTCAATATTGATGGCTCAAGTATTCTATCTTTCACTAGGGACCATCATTTATTAAAAAATGGCCTGAAATCAATTCCAAGTCTAGCTGTAGTGAAGCTTCTAGTGGGAAATGCAAGTTAAGTAATTTGTTTTCTTTCTAAAAGGATAAATTAAAATAGACAATGATTCAAAGAACAAAACAACTTAATAGAAAACATAATGGAATGCTTTGATATTATGATTCAGGGAATTTTGCTTCCTTAGTGGTAGCTAGATTGAGTGAAGGAGATTGCTTAGGTATAATGAGCAAATCTTATAATTGCAAGTATAACCCAAGCTGCATATCATCATCTAGCTCAATAAGCCTCATTATATATTAAATATTACCTTTTAACTTTCATGCAATTAAGCAGAATTTAAAAATAAAAGTTTTAAAAATTAAAGTTTTTATTACTAAGTATCTTTTAAAATACAAATCTCACAGCTCCTTATTGTCAAGAAAAGAACACATGAAAATTTATAAATAAGGTTTTCTCTCTATTAAGTTTACAGACTTGCATTAAATATTGGTTATTGGGACCCACCATGTCCAAGATTATGATTAAGTATCAATGAAGTATGACTCTTGCAGCAAATATGCAAGCAAATGTTTTAAGATTATTTTCACATTATTTCACATAATTTCTTAAGCATAATAGGATAAGTAAATTATACTTTCTACACAAGCTCTTCACATTTATGAAGAGACCATGTTCTAAATTTTTCAATCATTGGGGAATCCCAATGTCATATTTATGAATGGACCATGTTCTAAATGTTTCAGTCATTGGGGAATCCCAGTGTCGTATTTATGAATGGACCATGTTCTAAATGTTTCAGTCATTGGGGAATCCCAGTGTCATATTTATGAATGGACCATGTTCTAAATGTTTCAGTCATTGGGGAATCCTAAAGCCATATTTATGAATGGACCATGTTCTAAATGTTTCAGTCATTGGGGAATCCCAGTGTCATATTTATGAATGGACCATGTTCTAAATGTTTCAGTCATTGGGGAATCTCAGTGTCGTATTTATGAGTGGACCATGTTCTAAATGTTTCAGTCATTGGGGAATCCCAGTGTCGTATTTATGAGTGGACCATGTTCTAAATGTTTCAGTCATTGGGGAATCCCAGTGTCGTATTTATGAATGGACCATGTTCAAAATGTTTCAGTCATTGGGGAATCCCAGTGTCGTATTTATGAGTGGACCATGTTCTAAATGTTTCAGTCATTGGGGAATCCCAGTGTCGTATTTATGAGTGGACCATGTTCTAAATGTTTCAGTCATTGGGGAATCCCAGTGTCGTATTTATGAATGGACCATGTTCTAAATGTTTCAGTCATTGGGGAATCTTCCTAGAGAAACCGTGTGAGAAATTGTAGCTAAGCTCAAAAATGGAAGACAAAAATCGATTTAACGAGGAATGTAGATTAATGTCATAGTATTATCGCGACTGTGTGCAACCACTACTTATAAACAATGATATAAGAAATGCAATCTGAAATCTGAATTCTAAATAGGAATGTAGTGCCATTATCCCTCTGGGACCCTTAGGGTCAAAATAAGAGAAAAGGGATGAATGGTGGGTTGGAAGTAAGTCAGTGATCCTTGTCAAATTTTTGTATCTGTCAAGAAAAGCATCTGCTTGAGGACATCCATTTTCCTACTTCTGAGTTACAGAATGATAGGTACTTATACTGAATGTGACATTCCCTGACGTGGACTCTGTCTTTGCTGCTTAGGTGGTGTGTGCATGAGAAAGTGCTTAACATCTGAAAACGGAGACAATCCTTAGAGAAAGATATATATGAATTTTAAAAGGAAATATACCTACGATGGAAATAAAACAAATAGCATAAATATCTAGCTGTATTTGGTCTTTTTGGTAACTATTACAATATATACATTTTCAAACAACTAAGTTCAGCACTGACTTTGGGAGAATCTAGATAAAACTGAACTGACATATAATAAGCATTGGTGTAATTAATAGCACAGCGGGCAGAACCATGGGGGTATTTCCTGAGGAAGAGGGACTATAGAGAGGCAAAAGAAAACCCAGCTCATTCTGGGGAGTGCCAGGAGCAGTTATTATATTCAGAACTGAGAACTTATTTCTAACTCACCAACCCATAGTTCTGGCTGAAGTGCAGTGGTGCAGTCATAGCTCATTCTCAGCCCCAAACTCCTGGGTTCATATGGTCCTCTCATCTCAGCCTCCTGGTAGCTATGACCACAGGTGTGCACTACTTTGTCCAGACAGTTTATTTTATATTTTATTTTCATTTCATTTGTAAAGACTGGATCTTGCTATGTTGCCCAGGCAGGTCACAAACTCCTATCCTCAAGCAGTCCTCTAACCTAGGCCTCCCAAAGTACTGAGATTACAGGCATGAGCCATTGCATCTGGCTCAAAAATATTTCTGTCTTAATGGCTTTAACAAAGAAGTGCCGTTTTGGGGATATATACAATGGTGTGCTGCTTGGGAGTGACAAAAAAATAATTATAAGAAGAATGGAACGAATATGTCAGTATGTTTTCAAAAGCAAGTTAGCCCAAGTTTTTAAACAAGCATAATTTTAGGGTTTTTGTAACTAACTTAGCGTTTAAATGTAGCAAAAATTTTAAACATTATCATGAATACACAGAAAATTTTAATCAATTTGGTTTCCATGATGAATTTACATGCTTAAATTCCTAATTTCAATTTGCTGCTAGATATGAGAAAGTTTGAGATTTTGAAGAAGCAAGTGGTTCTTACAAATGTAGCAAACTTAAATTTTGAGGACAATTTAATTTAACTTCCATTTTTATGACCAGATTTTGGGTCAGCTGTTAAGCATTCAAAAAATAAAATCTGATAATATCTGGCAATTCCAATTTTCAGTTTTATTGATCTTCACCATGAAATAATATATAAGGTAAGGGGCAAAATTTTGGAAAAGCAGATCACTTTGTTGTCCTATTTAGCAGGTTCTCAAATTATGCCATCCTGGAATCATTACAAGTAATTATAGGAAGACAATATCTTGTGTTTTGTATTTCATTGTTACCCATCCAGTTGTTCTCTAGAGATATCAGAGAAAACCAACTCAAGAAGGGAAGGTTAGATAAACAGCCCTCTCTCTCTCTCTCTCTGTCTTTGCCTCCATTTGGTTCCTTATGTTCATTTCTCAGTGCATTTCAGTTACATTTTTTGTTCCCTTCATTTTCTCTTTCATTCCAGAAGTTTAAGTGATTGCATAATTCTTTTGACGGCTGAAGGTAGTATCCGACTTTGAATGAAAGGTTTACAGCTACAGCTTTTCAATTAGAAAATCTCAGATCATGTGATCTATGAGTTTTAATATCTTAGGATCGCGACCAGTAAGGAATAATCACTTTGAAAAACCTTGATGCTACCTAGAGTTTGTGTTTTGTGAGGTTGCTTGGTAAATTATTTTCATTTGATAATTGAATATTGCTTCAAGAGAGGTGAGCTCAGACACTTGGCAATGAATATTGAATGTGTATTCCAAGAGACATGACCTTAAAATATCATCAAGCTAAGTAGTAGTGAAATTGAACTCTGCTGTATAATAGAAGTCAGTGTTTCTTACATCTTTGTGATATATAAATATTTTTACATTGTGGTAGATAATAATTTGTATGGGAACATTTAATTGAATTTAATTTATCCTATGGCAGAATTATGTTGCATAGGTCATTTTAGTTTTTGATTTAAGCATCTTAAAATTATAAATGCAAATATTCAACACGTAAAACCCACATGAATACACACTCCCAAACATTTGAAATCCTAACAGTCATTTCCAACAGCTTTTTCCTACAAAAGAAGTCAGCTCTTCTTAGAGATGACATGCATTCCCATAGCTTGAGAGGTGCACACTATAAGGTAAACAGAGAAAGGATTACAGCAGTTTAAGAATACCAGCGGATTTACTTTATAGACAATAGACTTTTGAATTACTTGTCTTCAAAATTTGGTTTCTTGAGAAAATTATCTGTGTAGATTAATCATGCATTTCAGATACTTTCCAGACATCTGAATGTTGTTTTCTTAAAAGTATCCAGCACGCCTTTTTATGCAGTCTGCATGGGAGATAGTAAGAGATGTGTATGCTGTATATCTACTAGTAGAGATTGGTTTTTGAGTGCTTCCTTAAAAAATTATTTTTTCTGAAGAAAGGGATTTATTTTTTATAATTTAGATTAGATGATTTTAAATGTTTTTAGGTTTTAACCTCTCTGATCATCAGGGTCATTGCCATGGAAAAAATGCAAGTTATAGCATATTTCATTTTTATAAGGAAAGAAGTTGATAATTTAGACTTTTTTCTTTTACTAAATTGAATCAATATTTGGATGGCATTAATTCACAATAGCAACAAAAAAATCTTACTATTCAACAAAATAAAGTATGATTTCCTTCACATTTAACTTAATTTGTTCTTTAAAACATCTCCTAACGAAGGTTTTCTCATCCTCTGAAGCTGAATTTATTTAGGAAAAAATATTTTAAACACCATCCCAAGTGATATAACTATTTTTATTGAGCTTTGATGTTCTATTTGAACATATTTGAAGACTGTACAAGCACTCAATTTAGAATTAAGATTTTATTTGGAGATTTTGGTTGTATTTGAAATCTGTTGTGGAATTAAACATGAAGAATATGTCAATTTACTAGATGTCATTGTCTATGACACATTTTAGTCTTATCTTTCTGCCTATATGTAAAGAGGAATAGAAATAATTGGTATAAACAGGAAAAAAGAAGTAAAGTGGTAAGATCAGATGGGAGAAATATATAAGCTAAGATACTCTTTTTTTGTTTGTTTGTTTTTTGTTTTTGTGAGACAGAGTCTTGCTCTGTTGCCCAGGCTGGAGTGCAGTGACACAATCTTGGCTCACTGCGGCCTCCACCTCCCAG
This sequence comes from Symphalangus syndactylus, assembly GCF_028878055.3. NCBI lineage: Eukaryota > Metazoa > Chordata > Mammalia > Primates > Hylobatidae > Symphalangus > Symphalangus syndactylus. The sequence continues at coordinate 197,029 of NC_072446.2, forward strand.
GCTCAATGGTTCTCCTGCCTCAGCCTCCTGCGTAGCTGGGATTACAGGTACGCATCACCACACCCGGCTAATTTTTGGATTTTTAGTAGAGACTAGGTTTGACCATGTTGGCTAGGCTAGTCTCAAACTCCTGACTTCAGTTGATCCGCCCAATTCAGCCTCCCAAAATGCTGGGATTTCAAGTGTGAGCCACCAGGGCCAGCCTAAGCTAAGATATTCTAGAAGCTAATAATAGTAAAATATAATGTAAATTGTTTAAAATTAATCTGTATATGAAATTTTTTCTAGGACTTTCCTGCCAGAAAAGTAGGAATAGAATGGCAAAAGGAACGAGGTTCCTTCTACAAGTAGGCACACATCCTATTTCACTTTATCCTGTGATCAGTCTCATAACCATCTCCTGGTGTGAAGTGCTAAAACTGTGCTTTAAGAATAACTTAAGTCCTTTATGTACAAACTAAAGTATGAGAGCCTGAACCTTGGAAACCAAGAGATTCCAAAAAGCCTTATGTGTGAGACTGGGTGCCACAGATCTTGGCAGAAATTACTGCTTATTCTTAATTCTTATCTTTCCTTTCTAGCACTTCAATTTATAATGCCAATATCTACCTCAGCCTAAAGACAAGCTCTAGAATCACTTGTGTTACTTATTACATTTCTTTTAAAAAACTCATGAATTACACATGAATTTCAAAGTTGCCAACTGAGATTCCAAGGACTTAAAAAAGAAAAAACGTGGCACCTTTCCATTATAAAGGCTGTACGCAGTCTTCATAGTGTTTGTCTTTAAGGGACAACATGCCTCATCCATCAGCAACTTTTCTTCCTTAAATCATCATATCTTGCCTAAAAAGGTTTTCTGAAAACTAAGATTTGCAGATTGTTATATCACATCTTAATCTACGTATCAACTTTAGCATTATCAAAGCATGAACTGTTCTGGGTTTTCATAGTTAATTATGTTTGTGGTAATAACTGGGATGCAATTGTTTTTCTTCTGATGATTTTGTACTTGCTTTTCTTATGGTAACTTCTGACGCTTGTTTGTAAGATCTTCCTCTCTTTTCTCCATCTGGTTATCTTCTTACCTTCTGTCCTTTAACTCAGATGTCACCCACACTGTGTGTCTTTCTGGATTGCTTCTTATTTAACTGTTGCTTCTCATAGTTTACATACCTCCTCCTGTACCACATTATCAATATTTCTCAAGCTGCACTATATGCTGGGTTGTGTCTTTATTTATTTATAAGTTCCTTGATAATTCGGACTATATATTAGTATATTCAAAAAATACTTATGAAGTGTTTACTTTGGGTCAGGAATTATTGAGTGAAGGAAATTGACCAAAACTCTGCCATCATGAAGCTCGCATTCTAACTTAGGGAGACAGATAACAGACAATGAGCCACATAAATATGCAAAGTATCGTAAGTTAGATGGTGAAAAGTAATCCTGGATGGGGATCAGATAATTTTGATAGGATAATTTTTAACTGGGTAGTCAAGAAAGTCCGCACAGAGAAGATGGCAATTGGAAGAACAAGGTGGTGAGAACTGCTGAGTCTGGAGCAAACACACAATTTGGAGTAGTAGAAGATTCTAGAAGTAACAGAATAGAGGCGAAGAAGTGGGAATTGTGTGGAGTCTTTTACTTGCTGTTGTAATGACCTTGGCTATGCTTTGAAGTGAGGTGGAAAGTTGGCAGGGACCTTAGTTTTCTTTTTAATAATTCACTATGAATTTTGAACGGTCACTATTATAGACTCAATAATTTTGCTTTATTACTCTTGCAATTGACTACAAAAGAGCGTATTGAAGAAATGTTAAATTCTAATTTAAACTGATTGAAATAGGTTTTTATCTTTTTATGTTTCTCATCACTGAATATCTCATTTTTAATTAGTTTGAAAGCATTCTAAGATAGTGAGCCAATGCAATTTAGCATAATGCATAACTTATTATTCATCAGATTTAGGTATTTAACCGAGGATGCTAATTAGGAAAGTAACTTGTTCTGTTGGATGATTTTGATAAAGCTACTTTCAAATGATTATCACATCCATTGATGTCATATTAAGTTGTGTTTCTGGAAACCAAATTTAGGCAGTGGTAATGAGTTAATATCTCTAAGTGGATACCTTTTATCTCTACAGTCAAGGATACTTGAAAGTGGAAAAACATACTGGCTTCAAGTCTTGGGAACTAGGACTTACCGGAAATGTGTGTGTTTGTTTTGTTTCCTGGTGGAATTGTCTTCTCGGAAAGATGGTGTTTCCTTTTCAATAGGAAAAAATTGATCCTATGCTGCTTTACTTTAATGCTTTGCTTTTGTCAAAATAGTGTTTTCTTAGGAAAATTAACCTATCATAATATAATGAAAAGAGAAATGCTGAAGACACAAAATGATGTCCATGTTAATATTGAGTAGGAAGCATCAAGGGACATGAGAAGAGGGAAGCGAAGAGAGGGAGAAGAGAAATTTATAGTGTAACAACAATTAGTAAAAAGGATTAGCATATACATGTAGTCAATAAGTCAATAAATGGCTGTTTATAGAAAGCCTACCAGGCACTAGGGGATATAGCAGTGAAGAAGGCAAAGACACAATTGGCTATACTGTAGTGAGGAGGGAAAGAGGAGGAAGACATACAAATACCTAAACAAAGCAATGGTGTGAAGGGCTATAAAGTACACTACTACGAAGAAGATTACATGTGATAACATGGCTGAGTAAAACTGTCAAGGAGGAAGGCACTGATCTGGCTGTAGGTATTTCAGAGCATTTTTCTCTCTGAGGAGGTAATATTTCATTTGAGAGTTGAGTGAAGACAAATAGGAAGGTACTTTGAAGATCTGGGGTGCTCTGAGCAGAAAGAAGGGCAGATATAAAGATTCTGTAATTTAAAAAGAGAGCTTGATAGTTTCTTACAAAGAAAAGAAGGCCGGTTTGGCTGGAATGTCCATGAAGGAAGAGCATGGAGAGAGATTACATGAGTGTTCTCAGGGACCAAATCTAGATCTTATATCAAAATGTGAATATAAATTAACTACATTGAAAAGTGTATGATGGATGTGTGATACGATGAGGTTAGCTCTTAGGAGGGTGTACTATTGGGGAAGGGTACACTAGTGAAGGAAGGGGGTTCATTTAGCTGACTATTGCACCTGTCCAGTTGAAGGATGACGGTAGTTGGGATTATGAGTGTAGCAATAAAGTTGGAGAAAATCAGTTGAGATTGGAAGTTGATTTGAAGATGATTGAATTTACTGAGCAAGAATTATATCAAGGTATTTGGATTTAGGGACATGGGGGATTATGGTCACTTTTAGTGATATGGCAAAGTCTTGATGACATGAGGCAGTTTGCAAGTGACAGAGGTGTGGGTAGGTGCGTATGTGTGATTGATTTTACATTTTTTAATCTTAAATTAAGACGCTAGTTAGAATCCAAGTGGAGACATCAAGTAGGCACTGACAAGTTGACTTGGCTAGAGATGTGAGTTAGATCATCGTAGCCTATAGAGCATGCCTAAAGTCATGAATCTAGGTGAGGGGTTGGAAAACTATTATAGCCCATGAGCCAGATCTGGTCTGCCACCTATTTTTGTATGGCTCATGAGTTATAAGTACGTGTGGCATTTATAAGTCTAAAATGTAAAATACAGGGAAATTTTTCAGCAGGGAAAGTTCCATAAATTTGCCTCTTGGCAACACAAAGCCTGCAATATTTACTATCTGGCTCTTTGTCAAAAATGTTACTGACTCCTGATCTGGATGAAACCCTGTGAGGAGAGAGTGTTGACAGAAGAGAGAGAAGCATCACAGTGGAAATTAAAATTATGTCAACTGAAGTGTGTAGGGTAGAGAATTTAAGCCTGAGTATAACAGTAAGAGATTAAAATAACAGTAAATTCATTATCAGCGTGATCAATGAAACCTTTGGGGGCAAAGAGGAACTATCTTCGTCACACCTTTCACTCACTCATAGAAAGATCTTAGGCAGGAAATATAACTTGTTTGAAGATCTGAGATAAGGCTAATGTAGTTTGGACAAAGAAAGCCAATGGGAGGATGACATTACATCTGGCCAAAGATTTAGGGAAGAGCCAAATACTTCAGGCTTTTTAAAGTGATCTTTAGATAAAGAGGAGGTCATCAAGGCATTCCGAAGTTGGAGGATCAAATCACATCTGATGGGAAAAAATCTGGCTGTATGTGCATCTAGGATGTAAGGAAGCCAACATGGATGTGAAGTTAAAATTGTCCATTGCAAATAATAAAATGAAGGCCCCAGGTAGCCTTGGCAAGGGCAGATTTGCTATAAAATCCTTATTGGAATGGGCTTAAGCAGTAACGGGAATACGGATCTAGCTGTTGTGTTTAGTGGAATTTTATCAGTCTTTTTGTTGTGTATGATATATAGATGGTCAAAATAAGGAACTTCTACATTTTCGATTTTTGTTTTATTTTAATTGAGATTTGAATTAAAAATAAGAAACTTTTATTTTGAAACTTGGAGACTGTGTTTAAAAAGTATAGAGTAGGGCTAGAAAAAAACCTAAAACTCTCCTGATGAGGAGAGTGCTAATCGTGACTCTAATAATAATAAAATACTTTTCTGATAATTTTTTGTGTGTTTCATTATTTATATATGTATGGGAAGTTGTACCCTAGCCACATGCCAATTCACCTGGTGAACTTGCTCTTCAACGTGGCACAAATATTTCCTTCTATCTTTAGCCTTCCGGGGTTTCTCACATGGACTATCGGCTCTTCCTACATGAACCTGCTGGTAGTACCCTGTAGGAGACATGCTACTCCATGACAACAGGCACCACGCTGTAGGGGAATTACCATACCTGTCAATCACTATCTCTAGAATGTGGCCTTTCATGAGCCCTGAGATTTCATACTGTTTCTCTGAGCTGTAACAATATTTATATTGAAAAAATAAACATGTTCTTCTATCTTTAATATTTTATATCTTATAATTTGAATATCCCATTTTCATTATACTACTTAGCTGCTAAGTTATGTTATAAAAACAAGTTTTAATTATCTGCAAACACCTTCAAATCTAATCCTTACCGGTGAAGACTGATGTCTGGTTAACATCTGTTAGGACATTTATTTCCATACAGTATTTATAGCGCCTTTTTGTTATTGATTGGTATGATAAATGTGTAACTCTTACACAAAGATAAAATTTTTAGATTTTTGTATTTAAAATACTGGTTATCAAAAGAAAAACCCAGATGTTATTTGTTTATGTTTCTGCTTGAGGTACTGAATCTATTTCAAGTCATATTTCTCAGTATTGATATACTTAATTTTGCTGAAATAATAACACACTAACTTTAGCTACTTTTTTTCTCAGTGTATCTCCTTGTCGCTCACCATTTCCGCCTCATTTCACTTCTCATCTTTATTTCTTTTTCTTTGGTCTTCTTTTACTTTAGGGATTCTTTCAATTTAGAAGTGTTCTTGTTTTCTGTTAATTACTATTCTTCTTGGATGTACACAGTTATCCTTTTCCATTTCATTTGTGAATTCATCTCAGAGGCATTTTGTGTGTGCCTTTTACTCATAGCTTCTCAGAAGTCCCTTTCGAGGTTACCGATTTAACATGTCATGTACTATAAGGTTTGCATGGCATGGTGGCAGCTGACTTTGGTCTTTACAAGGATTGAAATGTTCACTCAACATGGATTGGTAGAATTTATTTTTTCCTTAAACATTTCATCGCCTTGTAAACAAACAAAAGCAAACCCAAGACTCAAAACTGACATTACTATTGGTGCCCCTGGAAATAGCTACCTTCTCACTAAAGTAGATTTTGTCATCCAACTTTATGTGTTGTTGAACACACATGGTGCTGTATGAGCACTCACTCACTAGTCTAGAAAACATTGCTGTGACCAGTTACCAGAAAAATAAATTCAGATTGCTCTTCACCTTCCACAGATGACCCTTCTGAAAGCCATTTGAATTCATTATAAATTATAGTTATATTAGTGTGACCTTAATTCACTTGTAATCTGAACTTTATGTGCAATGCATTTTTTCCCGTGTTTAATCATTTTTGAATGCTAAATCATTTGCAAACAAATGGCTTGTCCTTGAGAAAGAATTTAAGGCTGAAAGTACATTAAGTGCCATCTGGGTATCTGTGTCAATGGTTTTGTCACTACAAATGTGTGTGTGTGTGCATATCACCTACTTTATCACATTTATTTGATAAAATTGATATGCAATCTCTAAATCATTGTGTCTCCAACTTGTGTTATGCCACAAATACAAATTTTTGTCCTAAAGTTGATGGTACCCTTTGTAAAACTAGAAGTTCTCATTTGTGCAAAGGAAGGAAAAATAAAACAAGAAACAAATTCAATAAAAAAATTAAAGGTCAGATTTCTTTTATAGCTGCTGAGTTCCTTTCTTTCCTTTCCATCATCCTCACATTCCCAAATCTCAACAAAGTTAAGAAATTAAAACACACATCATGAGATCATATGTTCACCTTGTTCAGGAACTGAAGGATTACATATACAAGACTATACCTTAATAAGTAGAGGGAGAAATATGAAGATATGAATAGAATATGAAAATTTATTATAATGCAGTTGTATTCTAAAGTGTTTCCTAGGCAGGCTAAGAGTATGTTGCCAGGAAATTTTAAGAGACCCACTCCATTATATAGAAGAGGATGTGTGTAGATCTCTTAATTCTGAAATGTTTAGAACTGAGTACAACAGGTCTTTGAATAACGACGTTTCATTCAATGTCATTTCATTATGATGTTGATGAGAAAAAACAAATTGATTCCAATTGGGGTTCACTGTCTGTGTAGAGCTTATGTATTCTCCCCATGTCTGCATTGATATTCTCTGGATGCTCCAGTTTCCTCTCACTTCCCAAGGCTGTGCATGTGAGGTTGATTGACGTGTCTATGTGGTCCCAGTCTGAGTAACTGTGGGTATGTGTGAGTGCACCTGCAATGCGACGGCGCCCTGTCCAGGGCTGGTTCCCACATTGCGTCCTGAGCTGACAGGATAGGCTGCGGTCAACTGCAACCCTAAACTGAAATAAGTAGGTAAATAATGATTTTACTAGCTTTTATTAATCTTAAACGTATGAATAGCTGAAATTTATTTCAGCATTTAATATTAGAAGTGTTTTGATCTTTATTTACAAGTTTGTTGACGTTTTAGTTACCAAAAGCCATAGATGCTTAACTCTTTTGATGTCAACCTATGGTAAAATGGGTTTCGCTTACTGTATTTTTGTACCAATTAACCATCCCCAATTTATCCCTCCGTATGCGTGTATCAAAACATCACGTGACCATAAATATATATACCTATGACCAGTTTTCAAGCACCTGTCAATGATGTTAAGTGAAGACTTATTGTAGTCCTTTTTTGGCATAACGAAAATGTGTGTGTTTTGTTCAAGATTGGAAAAGTTCTTTGTGTAAAGAACTAGACAGTAAATATTATAGGCTTTGCTGGCCATATGTAGTCTCTGTCTCTCCTTCATCTACTCATTCTTCTTCTCCCCTTCCTTCTCCTTCTTTAAACACTTCCAAAATGCCAAAACAATTTTTAGCTCTCAGCCATATGAAGCAAGCCATTGATTAAATTTGGCTTGTAGACCCATAATGTGTGAATTCCTTTACATCATCAGAATGCCGCATATATATGAAATGTTATCTATGAGAAATTAATGGTGCTCCCAGCAGAGAGAAATTAGCCTAAGTTAAGTTTGGGCTTTGGAATTCAGGGGAATGCCATGCACAAAAATGCTCTGCTTTTAAAACTAGTTACTAACAGTCCATTTCTGATATCAGAAATACATGAAAACTACCAATTGAACGGACATTATTCACTACTTTAGTGCTGCTACTCCTGTGTGGTGGAAAAAGAATCCAGAAAGTTTTCCTTTCCATTTGAACATTCATGCAATAAAAATTTCCAAATCTTTTTTTGAACAAATTTTTATCTTATAGCTCTCTTGTGTACTTTATAAGTACGTTTTGCTGCTTATTCTCAGTAACTGTATTGAAACAATCTGTTTTCCTTTATCAATCAAAATAAAATAAGAAATTTAGCTTAATACTAATATTAAGCTGAAGTGCAAGATATATGAAAAAGAGAGAAAAGAAGCAGGATAAACTGACCTTTTGATAACTGCAGAGGACAGCAGATCAAAGACTGGACTTTAACGTCTGACATTTTCAGAATCTATCACAGTAAGTCCACTGGGTCCAGAAATAGGTTTTAATCCTAGATTGAAATGACAATGCTGTCATGACATTGAGTTTGATGGAAAAAGTGAAGTTAAAGTTTTTCTCAATATTTTTTTAAAATCAATGATTGATTTAACTATAAAATGGACTGATTCTGAAGAACTCATTCTGACGTTGGAGGTGAAAATGCTTTTACTCTAATCATTAAAATCAATTTCTCTAGATATCTGACTTTATTCTGCTTTATAACATAAAGAATGAAACTATATTTATTAATGAAGTGTAATCTAGCAAAGTGGCATAAGCATAATTATGAGTCACTTACTAAAGTTGTGTGTTTTTTTCCATTGCATGAAAACCCTGCCTTGTTTTAATTTTTATTGACTCTTTAAAAGCAATTTTAGGTTTGTAGAAAGAAGTGAATAAGCATTCACACGTCATCCTCAGCCTCTACCCCAATTTCCCCGATTTTTAACATCTTGCAATAGTGTGGTACATTTGTTATAGTTGATGAGTCAATATTGGTACATTACTATTGACTAAAGTATGTAGTTTGTATTAGAGTTTACTCCTTGTCTTATGAATTCTATAGGTTTTGTCAAATGTGTAATGACAAATAATCCTCATTACAGTGTCATACAGAATAATGGATTCACTCTCCTAAAATTCTTCCTTGCTCCATCCGTTCATCGTTTCCTCTACTAATTTATGTAGAAGATAAATTAGTAGATTGAGTTGATGGTTATAGCAGTTTAAAGCACAGATAGAAAACTAGATTGACCTGCCTACCCAGACTGTGCTTCTCACTCTCACTGTGCCCTTTCTTAACCTTTGGAAATGCTTTTATTCATATATAAAATAGGCTATAACTTCATATAGTTGTATTACAAAAAGTTAATGCACAGAAAAAGACTTGTGCTAGGTATATGGTTTCTTCTCAGTTAAATGGAAGCCATTGCGTGTGTTTGTCAATAGAATTCGTCATACTTTATCTCACATATCTTTACGTCATTGTTGGCACATGACATGTTTAGACTGCACAAATCTCCTCCAAATCCCTAATAGCCACTGATCTCTTTACTGTCTCCATAGTTTGGCTTTCTCCAGAAGGTCATGTAGTTGAATCATACGGTATGTAGACTTTTCAGACTGGCTTCTTTCACTTGGCAATATGCATTTAAAGGTTCCTGTGTGTCTTCTGTAGCTTGACAGAATACTATTCCATTGCCTGGATATACCACAGTTTATTTTTCCATTCACTTCCTGAAGGACATTTCGATTTTAGTGATCATGAATAAGGCTCCTGTAACATTCATGGGAAGAAGGCTTTTGTGTGCATGTAAGTTTTCAAATCCTTTAAGTAAATACCGGGAATGTAATTGCTGGGTTGTGTGGTAGGAGTATGTTTAGTTTTATAAGAAACTGCCAAACTGACTGCCAAAGTAGCTGTACTATTCTGCATTCTCACAAGCAATGAATAAAAGTTCCTGTTTCTCCTCACATTTGCCAGCTTTTGGTATCATCAGACTTTTGGATATTGGTCATTTTAATAGTCATGTAATAATATCTCACGGTTGCTGTGACTTGCAGTTCCCTAATGATACATGACTAGTAACTTCAAAATCCCCATTTGACAGCTGTATTTAGACCTTTGGACTATTTTTTAAATGAGTTGTTTTCTTTCTTATTTTCGAGTTCTCTGTATACTTTAAATACCAGTAATTTATCTGATATGTTTTGAAAATGTTTTGAATATGTTTTGAAAAAATTTTCTCCCAACCTGTGGCTTTTGTTTTCATTCTAAGCACAGTTTTAATAACAAAAGTCTTTAATTTTAATGATGCTCAATTTCTCAATTTTTTCTTTGTCTAACCCAATAAATCAGAAAGCTTTTTATCATTTCACATGACTTAATATTCAGGCAAGGTCTATATAGGCCCCTTTCAAACAGTCATAAAGTTTAGAAGCTCTGACCTCACAAACAATAACAACGACAACATAGAAACAAAAATGACAGCTTTTGATGTTGTCTCAGTAATTTCTCAATTCAAGAACAGATTACTGAGCTTTATAAGCAATACGTATAGATATCAATTTCACAATAAAATACCTTATGATATTTATCAAATCACCTTAGTTTTGGTCACTTATTACTATTAGACTAAAATGTAATTTGTCAGACATGAGAAATCCTTTGGAGTATTTTTTAGAGAACCAAGTATTTGTTTTAGCCTTTTTAGTTCTTCCCTTGCTGTTTCTCCAGTATAGTCATTCCAATTGTCTCTATAGATGTATTAATACCAGGTACATAATAAACACAATTATCTCCCACGTGTACCCCAACCCCATTCCCTGTTCATGCAGTCAACATAAAGGAAGCAGGTCAAAAGGAAGCAGGTCATGTACCCTGTGATGTGCTGGGTTGTAAGGAAAGGTACACAATTAATGTACCATGTCTGAGTTTTCTTCTTCTCTGTATTTGTTCCATTTAATGCATGTATGTTTTTTATTCCTTAGGCCTCTCCAGTCCTAACACACTCAGGGATACTTGATACAGCTATAAGGCTGTGTCTTTATCAGGTACCTTTGGGTTACCCCCGGCCAGGGGTGGGAAATAGAGGAAGTGAATGTCTGTATCCTCATTATGTATCACACAGAGCAGAAACATAAAGAAGCCTGTGCCATGAATGGGTCTCTTCTTTCTCCAAAAACCACCTACCCCTTCAACTCCCACTGCTTAAAGGAAAATCTTGTATTAGTCTCCCCATTTTCTCCTCAAACTTGCTTTAGCAAAGCAGTTCCTAAACCTCTGTTAATGTATGTCCCCACCCCTAACTCAACACACAGTCTCATGTCACATCACAGAAAAGAAGTTCAAAACAAAACAAAACAAAGCCACAGTCTTATAAGAAAAATAGGTAAGTTTTACAAAAGTTGTGTACTGTATCTCTGCTTTGAATTTTGTCATTGGCCAAGGATAGTAAAACTCTTGGAAAACTATAAAACAGGAACTTACGTAATATGTTTTACCCAAGATTTTTCAAACATTTTTGGAAGGATACTTATTAACATCTTGCAGAGGTAATGTTACATGAAAAACTTAGCATAAGACCAATCAGGTATTCTATGCAATAATGCAGATATATGAAAAAATAATATAATGAAATAAATGACTTTTCAAAAGGTATTGATCCTAGATCCACATTCTTTTTTTGGTTCAGGTGAGGCAATTAGAATGTGAAAAAAAGAAGCATAGAACAACTGTCTAATGAGAGGGACGAATGTTCCTGGGTGGAAAGTTATTAGAAGATAAATTAGTAGATTGACCCTTTTGCTGTCTACGCAGGTTTTTTTTTTTTTTGCTAGTACCAATAGAAACAAATTCATTTTATGGTTTGTGTCACTGGAAATGTATAACTTAGTGGTAGCTGTATAGCAAACTTTGAATATGTAATAATAAGAGATTAGATGTAGGTTTAATATCATTATTTAATTTATTTGCTTGAATACCAGTGAGGAATTTCCACTTAAGCTCTCGTTTTCCAGATGAGTGTTTAATTGAATTCCAGAATTCATTTTGAAATAGAACTTTGTGTAGAATATGAATTTCTTTGCAAGAAGAATCATTTGTACACTTGGGTTTGAGAGCAGTTTAATGTCAATATAACTTCTTTCCAGGCTTTCATTTCCTACTTTTTGATATGGGAATAATCTCATGGCGTGATTGTGAAAGTCTTAAAAGATAATGTTTGGGGGGAGGGGAAGGGATAGCAATAGGAGATATACCTAATGTTAAATGATGAGTTAATGGGTGCAGCACACCTACATGGCACATGTATACATATGTAACAAACCTCCACGTTGTGCACATGTACCCTAAAACATAAAGTGTAATAAAAAAAGATAATGTTTGCAAAGATACTCTGTGCACTCAAAGCGTGCTCTATGAACTTCATTGCCGTTCACATTTTGGGTTTATGAGGCTTCCATTTGCTGGCAATTGAAATGTGACTCTGAGTTAGATGCCGTGGTGTGGGAGATGATGTTTATTGGAGTTTAAAGCACAGATAGACAACTAGATTGTCCTGCCCACCCAGACTGTGCTTCTCACTCTCACCGTGCCCTTTCTTAACCTTTGGAAACACCTTTATTTATATATAAAATAGTTTCATATACTATTTTATACTATATACTTCATATAGTTGTATTATGAAAAGTTAATGCACAGAAAAAGACTTGTGCTAGGTATACGGTTTCTTCTCAATTAAATGGAAGCTATTGCCTGTATTTGTCAATGGAATTCATCATACTTTATCTCACATATTCAGTGCTTTACATCATTTTTGGCACATGGTATGTTTAGACTGTGCAAGGGTTAATTACGCCAAATTTATCTATCTACAGTTAATATAGCCCAAGGTACCTTGTTTAGCTGAGCCAAAGTTTGCATTTATTAAAAATGTAAATTTATCTTGAAGTGATGCCTGATCTCACAGAACTATGGGTTCCAATCTCTAAATCACTGTGATCAGTAGTAAAACTATGTACTCTGTGTCTGTCCTACTAGCTATATTGCCGGAATCTGGAGCATGACTTTTGGGTCTTTCTGTAATGCCTTACCTCTCATCAAAATTCACAAAATTCACAAGACCTGCTCTCTGGATTGTGAGACTTTTGCATTACAAAGAAAAAGGTACTGTCCTAATGGCATTCCAAAGCCATTTGAAATGAGTTGCTGTCGTTTCCAGGGAGTCATTTTTGTGTTGGTTATCATTACTTTACCATTACCTTTTAATTTGGAAATGTTAAAATCCATTGCCATGCTCCTTGGAATATAAAGATCATATAGGGTCATTGACATGAGTCTGAAAGTATCAGTCACTGGAGACCTTCTAGTGGGATAATGTTGTTAATATTGCTGGTATTCTATTCTTCACGTTTCCTCCAGTAAAATGTAAAGTGACCAAAATATAAGCGTCACGCAGGCAAAGATTCTTTTATTTGTTCAACGAACACTGCTTTCACAGAGTAGTCAGTTAATATTCACTACTAGAATGCATGTTGAATGGCAGCTCTTTTATTTGCCATTAGCGTTGGCCCACTTGATAGCAGTTGGACAAAAAAATTGGACAAAGTGTGTTGATCTTTTATGAAAAAATAGATATCTCTTTCTTTCTTTCATTGTTGCGTTTTCTCTGGGCAAGTTGATACACACTGTAGACCTGATGTTATTTTAGGGATACAGTTGAAGTTACTAGATACTTTAGAGTTTATTTAATTATAATATGAAGCTTTGAGTTTCTGTTTCATTATTAAATAATTTATTTTATGATAGTGTTGCTTAACTTAGTGTGCAAGGCCTACAAATAAACCTAATAAATATCTTACAAACTACCTTAAAATAAATCTAACATTTTTTACTGAAATATTTTTAAACATGTTGAAGTTGGAATGCCAGGTAATTGTATACATACACACACACACATTTTCTTTTGGTTTCTTTGTTCCTATTATTGAAATTCCTATGCTAATAACCATATCAATTTATGAAACTCATTTTGAGAAAAAAGGCCTAAAATATAACTCATTTTTAAAATGATTTTCTCTTAATTTATAATGTCATACTTTAATAAAATAGGGTAGGGCAATTTTGTATAAATATTTATGCTAAGTTTTCTACATAAGTTACTGCATGTAGTCTAGTTTTTAATAGAAGGGTTTTCTTTTTCTTCAGTATCCACTTTAAAGTCAATGACATTTAGTGTTTTTTACTTTACAGTTCTAAGTTACTTATGCTTAAAAAGACATCTGACTTTTAAGTTACTGTCCAACTTGATTGTTATCTCTCTGTATCTTATCGATGTGTTCTTGAAAGTAGTTAGATTTTGAAAGACATTACTAAGAGGGCTTTTTCTCATCTTTGGAGAGTAACTTGGGGTAAACGGTTGTCTTTCGTCTTTGTCCTCCTCTCTACCCACAACTCCCCATCCCAGATCATTAGCTGAACTTGTGTGCTCAGGTTAATGTTCTGTTTCACCTTTCTTGTCAAATTGCTAGATACAACTCTCTTCAGTTATATACTGTACAAACAGAATCTCATCTTTTTAATCTCTCTCTTTTAAACAAATGTGTTCACGCTCAGATTTGTTGTCATTTAGAACAGGACTTCCTATTAGAAATATAATAATTTTCCTTCATGTTGTATCTTCAATACAAAAAAAAAAAACAGAAAAACACGTATCAATGGTTTGCATGTGTCATGCTGATAGTTGGAGGGCAACTGATATTAGAAAAAGTGACACTATATTTCTGAACACAAACCTTGTTTCATCTTAGAATTTGGTGTTGAACCAATTGTGTACCTCATAGCAATAAACTTTAATGAGTTGTTAATATGTGATTAACTGCCTTGGCCAAACTCAAAATCTTATTCACACATACAATACACACAGAGAACTTATTTTTATTTGTTCAGTCACTCCTTTAGTCCTTCATTTATTTCACAAACATTCATTGACACTTACGTGGCAGCACTCTTATAAGAATAGAATATACCCTGTTAAATCAGACATGATACTTGCTTTTGTGGAGCTTATGCTTTAATGGAGAAACAGAAAGTCAAGCAAAAACTCAAACTATATAACTTTAAATTGGATATGTGCTAATGAAGGAAAATGTGGCAGTGTAAGAAAAAATAATAGGGAGTTAAAGGATAAATAGGAGTTTGGTGGATGAAATTTATGAAGGGCTGAAGATTTCAAACAAAAGAAACTGATGCAGGAGGGTGCAGCTTTGGAGTCAAGAATGAAGTTCTAGGAGATAGCAAGGAAATGGTGGGAGAGGAGGTCAAAGTAGGTAGGATTTTATATATTATCAATGGGAAAATATTGAACAACCCTAAGCAGAAAGGCAATGATAGGGGGTCAAAGTAGGTAGGATTTTATATATTATCAATGGGAAAATATTGAACAACCCTAAGCAGAAAGGCAATGATAGGAGGTCAAAGTAGGTAGGATTTTATATATTATCAATGGGAAAATATTGAACAACCCTAAGCAGAAAGACAATGATATATATTCATCTTCATTACAAATTCTTATATCTTTAGTAGACCTGTTTTCAGGCAAAATTTCATGAGAGAATAGTAACAAAGAGAAAAAAAGTGGTGTTCTCAGATGATCTCTAACTCACCTGATGACTTTAAGCTAAATGACCTCAACATTTTGTGAGGCTTTTCCTTCTTATAAAGTAAGGAGTTTAGATGAGGTGAGGTGTCCAATTTCATTTAGCTTCAATTTCCTGTAATTTGACGGCTGTCAAGTCATGCTTTGATTTGTTCTGTTTGTGAGCCAGAGTAACTTTAAGGCAGTATATTAACTAGGAGAACTATTTCTTTACTTTTAAACTTCAAAATTATGATGACATAAGTATTTTAAAGAGCATTTAGAAAGTAGACAAATGAAAAATTTTTAACATTTTGGAATGCTTCTTGTATTTCTTTTTGAAACCTAGGTTTTTGGTGGTAGTGTTGATATTTATTTTTGCCAAACTAACCATTCCATGTAATTTTGTAGCATTTTGGGTTGATGACCACCGTAAGTCTAGTATTCCCATATGTGTTAAAATTTATCTTTACAATTAATATATTTTCACTGAATTATTTAATTAAAAATTAAACTACGATTTCTAATACATGTTCAGTGAGATATTATTAGGCATTACCTGAAAGGGATTTCTGGAGAAAGAAAGAATTTCTGGTTAAAAAGAGTTGAGCAGGTTTTCCTAGAGCGATTCTCTTGGTCTCTAGGATGGTGCTACAGCATAAAATATCCTCCTAATTTACTTCACAAATTAGCCCTTAGATTTCATGAATTACTTATAATTTTTTTTGTAGACCACAGTTTCTTTGCTCTTCAGTATTACACTTGCTTATGTGAGTTTCTAAAACTAAGTTTAATTTTGGAAATTCTTAATTTTATATTTATATTTTGAATTGTGTTTAAAATTAAGTTTAGTAAAAAGCTAGGTTTTTATTTCTACCTACAAATTCAGTGTCCCATCAATAGAAAAAAAATTCTCAATAATATTTTAAAGTTACTTACTTTAGTCTTTGTCATTAAAGAATAAAATTTACCAGGCAGAAATGCCCCAGAAGCTACCTATGGAGGAAATATAAATATTATTATTACCTACTAATAGTAATATACAAAATAGTCAATTATGTGTATAGAAGTTAAATATATATAAAAGTTAAATATTTATAAATGATACAGGACTCACGTGTTTGTATTCTCTGACTGCTGTGCAGTCACAGTCTGATAAATTGATAAACAGAGTTTGCAGTAAAGAAGGAGTTTAATGATTGCAGGACAGCTGAGTGAGGAGATGCGAGCACCCTCAAATCTGTCTTTCCAGAGAGTACTTGGTTGGGGTGAAGGGATTGTAGAGGACCAGGGGCTGGATAAATGGGGTCACTGACTGGTTTGGGTTAGGGGGATTAAATCTTAAATCACCAGGATATAGAAACTTCACCCTTTAGTGAGTCAGCTTCTCCTGGAGCCCTTCGGAGGAGCTGATGTCAGTAGTTTCACTGGTATGTAGGATCTGAAAGAATACCTCAGAGAGAAAACAACATTTCACAATGCTCAAGTTGTTATCTATGAGTAGTTAAGTTAAGGGATGAATATTCTGATATATGTAAGTCATCAATTCTGATATATGTAAATCATCTATTCTGATATATGTAAATCATCAGTTCTGATATATGTAAATCATCAGTTCTGATATATGTAAATCATCTATTCTGATATATGTAAATCATCTATTCAGATATATGTAAATCATCACTACTCACTATGCTGCATGATCCTTGACAAATTTTCTGATTTCCTTGTATTATTAAGTAATAGCTGCATTCTTTTAGGATACTATTTCATGATCAGCACTCTTCCTTCAGGCTCTACATAAAAATTATATAAGACTACTAAATCAGTTTATGATCTAATTATGTCATTTCTTTATTTGTCTATTATTTGCCACTGTAACTCAATTGTTCAAAGATTCAATGTAGGAGTCATATAATTCAGCCTGATTAATATAAGTATTTGCTCTAAATGACATTGGAAATATATATATCCATTATAGCTCATTTTAGCACATATGTTAATATTTCTGTTGCAGGATTCACTCAGTTATATCCTCATTAAATGTTGGTACACTTCGAAGATATCAAATGATATCAAATCAGCAATACTGAGCAGCTAGCTACATTTATGAATTTCTTATTTGCTAGTTGAAGTTACTTATATTTGTTACAATCTGGGAAGCTCTTAAAAATATAATTATGCCTTTAAATATATCTCTGCAAAAAAAACTTTTGGAAAGAATTTCTTTGGTGTCTCTGAGAACTGTGAAGTCTTAAGTCTGAACGGAATTAAAGGCATTTGTATTCATCCATTCTTTTTTTTTTTTTTCCTGAGATGGAGTCTCGCTCTGTCGCCCAGGCTGGAGTGCAGTGGTGCAATCTCGGCTCACTGCAAGCTCCGCCTCCCGGGTTCACACCATTCTCCTGCCTCAGCCTCCCGAGTAGCTGGGACTACAGTTGTCCGCAACCACGCCTGGCTAATTTTTTTTTTGCATTTTTAGTAGAGACGGGGTTTCACCCTGTTAGCCAGGATGGTCTCGATCTCCTGACCTCGTGATCTGCCTGCCTCGGCCTCCCAAAGTGCTGGGATTACAGGCCTGAGCCACTGCACCTGGCAAGTGGTGTCTTTTCACTTAGTTTAAGTTTACTCAGTGATGAGGATATGAACATTTTTCTAATTGGCATTCACTTCCATAACTGTGAACTCTACCCAGTGACCAGTATCTGTGATGGTATTAAGTACCACCTGTTCAAGCTATTTATGTGTTGTAAATTAGTCCCTAATACCCCCTGTTTCCAAAGTCTTATGACATCTAAGATGAAATGATAATAGATAATTTCATTAATTTATAAAACTCTGACTGAAGATGGGAGAAAGATGTCTAAACTAATTCTTTAGATTATATTTATCAAGAACCAGACAGATTCTAATCATTCTACATGTACATTAAATATATTGAATTAGATTTCTCTTCTAACCTTTACAATAAATGCTATATGAGCTTGTGTGTTTATTTAGCTCCTGGAAAATATTAGCTCTAATCTCCCCTATTTCATGCTATTTATGTTTTAAACCTCGTTTCTGAATGTGCTTTGTTAATTTGAATTTTATTGGCCTAAACAAATTTTTTCTTATAATCAACATAAATTACATCGCCATAACTCATATGAAGTTTTCTTCCCTCCCTCAGAAAGTTGTGACCAAACAGGATTTTAATACATTGCAGTTTTTGTAGAACTCCTCTACCAACAATTTCATAGCTAGTTAACTGTTTAAATGCACACTTACTGTGCTAATGGTTGGAGAATAAGAGGTCAAGATGGTGGCTTTTACAAGGAACACATATTTCTGAGCTTATGGCCTGCAAAGCTAAGATAAATTTTAAGAGAGAGAAAAATATCCTAAGTATTTATATATTTAATTATGTTATATTTGAAGTCACATATTTAGGAAATGAAAGTAGGTGTTTTCAAACAATGTCAGTTTCTATCAGCATGCAGCAGGGGTATCCCTCTCCATGCACAGATGCACAGAAACGAGAGAAAAATTAAGTACTAAATTCTAGTGACTATTATAGGATGGTGCAAGTTTCAAGACATGTGAAAGAAAACACAAACTAAAATAATTAGTGAGGACTGTGATGTCCGATAAGGCAAGCAATGAATTCTCTCTTAGCCTCATCTTCTTCATTTGTAAAATTGTTAAATATTTTGCATGACTTCTTCATACTCAGACTTTAATTGTGGTTGGCTTAGAACTCTTTCTCTTTCAACATTGTCTTCATTTCTCCACTGTTTTACTAAATCTTAGTCGTGACTGTTGATATGTCCTCAAGTATCATATACGCACCACGTTCCTTGGAGGTGGTAGAGTGTAGTGAATAGTCAAACAGGTTCTGGGTTTAAATCCTGCATCCTCTGCTTTCTAGCTGTGTGATTTGGGTCAGGCTAGTTGCTATCTGAGCCTCATTTTCCTCATCTGATTGTTTTAAAGACAAAATAGTATATAAGACAAAAGAGTTAAACAATATGTGAAAATATTCCAGCCTCGGACACATCGAAATTCTCAAGAAATATTTACTGTTCTCAGAACAATATTCTATTCTATTCACAATAACAATTGTTACAATTTTTATGCCTGTTCTAAGTTAAAATCTCTACAAGTCCAAGGGTTAATCAAGAAACATTAAATGTCCCACAAATAATTATTTCTATTTAACATAATTTAATTTTAAAACAGTTTTAGGTTCACAGCAAAACTGAGCATTGAAGTGTAAAAGCTTTAAGATAATTTTTTGCCCTTTCAGTATTTAATTTATTTTATTTAGACCTGATTAATTATAAAATTATTTTTCCTTAGCCATGAGAATTCAATATTACGTTATAAAGATATTTCAACTGGAAAGCTTTTTTTTTTTTTTTTTTTTTTTTTTTTTTTTTTTTTTTTGAGATGGAATCTGGCTCTGTCGCCCAGGCTGGAGTGCAGGGGCAAGATCTCGGCTCACTGCAAGCTCCACCTCCCGGGTTCACCCTGTTCTCCTGCCTCAGCCTCCCTAGTAGCTGGGACTACAGGCGCCTGCCACCATGCCTGGCTAATTTTTTGTATTTTTAGTAGAGATGGTATTTCACCATGTTAGCCAGGATGGTCTCGATCTGCTGACCTCTTGATCCACCCACCTCGGGCTCCCAAAGTTAATTTTTGAATATATTTCAGATTTTGCTCTAGCATATTTAATGAGATATTAATGTCACTATACAATCTAAATTTTGGCATATCATTTTATGTCCCTCAGCGTGTAAAAATCCTTTGTCATTATAGCTTGTACTCTCTGTCTTTTAATAGTGAACTTAATGTATTTATACTAAATATGATTTTGACACATATGGATATATTTCTGCATCTTTAATAAAATTTCACTGTATTTTTACTTCTTTACTTTTTTCGTTTGTTTTCTGCTTTTCATTGACTTGATTGCATATTTTTGGGGGGTGTGTTGTTTGTATATTTCCTTTTCCATTTAATCTGTGTCGCTTTTCATTGCTCTTTAGTTATTAAATGTTGAACAAAGTGCATTAGCACTAATGAAGCACAAGGTTGCATTAGCAAAGTACAACTTGAAACAATCATCTCCTTCTACCTGAACAATTTAAAGGCTGTAGAAAATTTTAGATATGATCATCTCTTCCAGTTTTATATTATTGCAATTTGTAAATATAATTATGTATTGTTTTTTAAATTCCAAGCTAAATAGTCATTATCCTTAATGTTATTATTGCTGTTACTTTGGTTATTGATTATTTAGATACACCAACGTGTTTTCAAGTTTCTGTATAACTCAGTGCCACTTAGATCTCACTCTTTTCTTCTCATTGAAGCATATATTTTGGTGCTCTTTGGTATGTAAACTCAATCATTTATTTGAATATGTGTGTGTGTGTATGTGGCAGGGTCTCAGGCTGTCACCCAGGCTGCAGTGCTGTGGTGCAATCATGGTTCACTGCAGCCTTGACTTTCTGGGCTCAAGCAGGTCTCCCACCTCAGCCTCTTGGGTAACTGGGACTACAGGCATTTGCCACCATGCCCACACCAGGCTAATTGTTTGTATTTTTAGTAGAAATGAAGTTTCACTATCTTGTCCAGGCTGGTCTTGAACTCTTGAGCTCAAGCAGTCTGCTCTCCCGAGCCTCCCAAAGTGCTGAGATTACACGCATGAACAACCATGGCTGTCCTGAAAATTATCTTATTTTATATATCTTACTCTTAATAATTTAGAAAGGTTTAAAATAATAGATTGATGGATATTTTCTCTTAGCACTTTGAAGAGTTTAAAATCATAGGTTGATGGAAATTTTCTCTTAGCACTATTGTCTTTTATAATTTCAAGATGCTTTCATTTTAAATTATGAGTAGAAAACAGAAATTACCTAAAAGGGCACAATTACTAGACTGACAGTGTTATGGGTTGAATTGTGTACCTTCAGCAAATAATGAGGCGGTAATTCCAGTAGCTGTGAATGTGACCTTGTATGGAAATACAGCCTTTGCAGATGACCAAGTCAGGATGAAGTCATTAGGATGGGCCCAATCCAATATGACCCTGTAGTTACAAAAAGGAGAAATGTGGACACAGGGAAAGATAGGTATACAGAGAAGGCGATGTGAAGACACAGGAAGAATGCCATTGATAAGCCAAGCGATATGGTCTGTCTTAGCTCCTGTAACTCCCATGTGTTGTGGGAGGGATTTGGGGGAGGTAATTGAATCATGGTTGTAGTTTCCGTAACTCCCATGTGTTGTGGGAGGGATCTGGTGAGAGATCATTGAATCACGGGGTGGTTTTCCCCATACTGTTCTTGTGGTGGTGAATGAGTCTCACAAGATCTGTTGGTTTGATAAGGGGTCTCCTCTTTGCTTGGTTCTCATTCTCTCTTGCCTGCCGCCATGTGAAATGAGCCTTTCGTCTTCTGCCATGACTATGAGGCCTTCCCAGCACATGGAACTGTGAGTTCATTAAACCTCTTTTTCTGTATAAATTATCCAGTCTCTGGTATGTCTTCATGAGCAGCAGGAGAACAGACTAAAACACCAAGAAACACCCAAAGCTGCATGACATAAGGAGAGAGACTTCTCTGGAATAGCTTTTTCCTTGTGGCTCTCAGAAGGAGCCACCTTTTCAACACCATGATTTTAGACTTCTGCCTTCCAGAACTCTGAGACAGTACACTTATGGTTAAGCCACCCACTGTGCGCTGTTTTGTTAGGGCAGTCCCAGGAAACTACTACAGATACAAATCGTAAACAGAAACAAGAGCCAGGAGAAACCAGAACCTTCAACCCTCTATGCAGTACTCTGTCCTTTCTTTCTGGAGGTTTTCAGAAGGAATTTCAAGGATTCGGCAGGGGGTTGGTAGACCATGCTGGGCCCACTGTGTCCCATTCCTGCCAGATTCCTGCGGGAACTGCACGGTTTACTAGGTTACACTTTCTTTTCTGTTTATGGCTTCTCAGGATGCACACTTGACCCTATGCCCTCTCTTAATCCTGGCAACCCCCCATACTCTGCCTAAATAAATACCAGTGGACATAACTACCGACATGCCAAAGTCCTCAACATCTCATATTCCATGGAAGAGTACATAGACGGGCTCTTTATACTGTCATAGATTATACCAGCCGGGTATCCAAGTGATGTCAACAGGGCCCCAGTGATTTTTAGACATTTTAATAAAAATTTCTTTTTAAAAAATCAGATTTTGCTATAGAGTCAGGCTTATAATCCCTATGTTCTTTTCTTGACAGTATGTTTTTCCAAAAGAATCCTCAGCCATCCACATAAAAACAGTTTCCATATATGCGAACTGGAAATTTTTATAACTGGTAGAAACAGACTAAAAACTGGACTTTCAAAAAATATAGTTGGCCTTTCCTGTGTACGAGCTCCGCATTCACAGATTCAACCAACTATGGATAGAAAATATAGTATTCCCAGATTGGGCAGCCCAAGGATGCAGAGGGCTCAGTTTTAATTTTCCCAGGTTATACAGGACCAATGTTGGAATTTTAGCATTTCTGGATTTTGGCATCCATCAGGGTTCTAGAACTAATCTCTCACGGAGAACGTGGAACCACTGTATATACCAATGGCAAATAAGCAGTGAAAATTTGCTTAACGCCACTAGTCATTAGGAAAATGCAATTAAAACTGCAATGAGATGCTCTATACAGCTACTAGGACGGCTATAATCAAATCACAGAAGACGGAGTACTGATGAGGATATGTAGAAACATCAGTGGTATAGTTGCTTTGGATAACAATAGGGAAGTTTCTTTTAAATTTAAATATACATTTATCATATGACTCAACTGTCAATTCCTGGATGTTTACCCAAGAGAAATAAAAGCATGTTCATACAGAGACCCATTTGCTAATGTTTATAGCAACTTTATTTGCATGGCCTTAAACTAGAAATAATCCAGAGGCCCATGTATTAGTAAAGGTATAATCAAATGGAACACTAGTTTGCGATAAAAAAATACAATATAGACATATGTAACAGCATGAATAAATCTCCAACGCATTAAGTAAACTCAATAAAAAACAATCAAAGCTACGTAGTATATGATTCAATTTTTGTGACATTATTTAATAGCCAAAACTGTAGCCACCCAAATCTGAGTGGGGTAGACAGGGGCTAGGTGTCAGGTTGGGGGCGAGGACTGATTACAAAGGGGCACCAGGTAACATAGTACTTTAGGTTGCTGTAACAGAATATCATAGACTGGGTAGTTTATAAACAACCAAAATTTATTTTTCACAGTTTTGGTGACCAGAAGTTCAAATTCACGTTACTGACAGATTCAGTGCCTGGTAATGACTCACTTCCTGATTCAGAGGTGGCTGTCATTCTTTTGTCTCCTCACATTGTAGAAGGACGGGATATCTCCAGGGTCTCTTATAAAAAGCACTAACTCCTTTGATTAAGTCTCTGTTCTTATGATCTAATCACCTTCCAAAGCCTCCAACTCGCAATACCATTATATTGGGTATTAGATTTCAGCATAAAATTTCAGAAGAATATAAAAATTGAATCTATAGAACAAGGGAATTTTTAGGATGAAACGTCTCCATTGAAGTGGTTGTTACACTACTGTAAACATTTGTCAAAATTCATCAAAATGAACACTTAGAAAATGCTGTTATATATCATTATCGTTTGGCTGTGTCCCTCCAAAAGGCATGTGTTGGAACATAATCCAATGAACCACTGTTGGGAGGTGGGGCCCAATGGGAGGTGTTTAGGTCATGAAGGCTGAAGCCTTGTGAACAGATTCATGCTGATTTAAAATAACTTAAAGCTGGGAGTTCAATCTCTTGCTGTCTCACCTTCCACCATGAGATGACACAGAAAGAAGGTCCTCACCAGACACTTGCCTTTGCATCTTGGATTTTCCAGTTTCCAGAACCATGAAGAATCTCTACAAATTGCCCACTCTCTTATATTCCATTATAGCAGCACAGACTGAATGTAACTATACATGTATTGCATTTGAATGAATATTAGTAAGAAATTAAACATTCACCACAATAAAGGGATCTTTGAATGAGCACTGGGTCCCTCTGAGCAAGGCCATGGACAGATGTTATGTAAGAGAAAGGACTGGATCAGAACTTTGAGAGCAGAAAGCATCAAATATTCTACAGCTTGAGCCTTCTGTAATGGTAGCAGTAGGAACTGAAGATTCCTATGTTTTTGTTATCTTAGATGGTGAATTGGACTCCACTAATGGAGGGGCTTAAGATATCAGCAGCCATTTATTTTGTATAAACAGTTGTGCAAAATGAATGTGCCAATAAACCATAACAAAATAAATTGGGAGAGCTTCAAATCTAATCCACCTTTTAGGAAGTCTATGATGGATAGACTTGACCTACAGAATCTATGCACACTTTTGATAAGCCAATAATTTCCTCTCTATATAGATACCCCTAATTCAGGCTTCAGGGGCTAAAAAGTGTTCCCAGAGTTGCAACAAAATCATCAATACTTGAACAATATAACACACACTACAAGATTCCTTACTTTGAATGTTGAATATGTGTAGATATAGATACTAACAGAAGAAATTAAAGTTTGGCAGCTTTTGAAAGTGTAGTCATTCAAATATGTAAGGCACTGTTTGATGACACAACTAAAAATAAAGTTTTCATATTTCTTTTTTCAGTATTTTACATAATCTAGGGAGATATAAACTTCTGGCTAACAAAAAAATAAATGTTTGCTTAGGAAACAAGACTCCCAGACTTAAAAATCGTTACAAAAATACATATGTGACCAGCTATGTTTGGTTTCTCCGTTGTCTTTTGTTTGCATTCTAATTTTTCCAGCTTGAAGTATCTTGTCCTTACTCATTTTTAGACATCCAATACAGAGGTAATATTTATTTATTCAGTATTTGTCACTTTGAGAGTACTATGTTTTCTCAGATGTGAATCATCAAGTTGTTCTTGAATATTATACATTTCATTTTCAGGGTAGGATAAACTTTGTACCGATTATATTTGAATTTGTTACTTGAAGTGGAAATTGTATGTGGTAGCAGAAAGGCTGAGTGCTTTGAAATGAGTAATACTGGATAGTGAAATATTGGTTAAAATTCTGGATCTTCCAGTGATAGCTGCCATCAAGGACACATTTCTTATCATTTTTAGCCTTAAGTCACTCACTTTGAACATGGAAATAATAAACACATTTTACAAAGTTATACTGGTGTGATGAGATCAGCATTCAGGAAAGGGAAGCTGATACGACTGTCAGTCAACGGATTCATCTAGCTATTTACCTACCGTTCTTTTGTTTTCCTCTCTGCAGCCAAAAGATTTAAGTTCAAATTCTGGATTGACAGTTTATTACATCTGTGACTTTTAGCAAATTATGTACTTTGCAGTCTAAAATTTCACATTTATAATGTATGATATTATTATTAAAGAGTCTATAAGAATCCAGTTTAGTGCCTGAAATATAGTAGGTGCTCATTTAATGACAGCTACTATTTCAACTTTTAGACATCACTATTACTACAAAACTGGCTTTGATATTTTACCTTTCTAAAATTTATTTTTTTGCTTCCTAAAATGCAGACTGTCCTACATCCAAACTATATTGGAAATTAAATATTTTAACGGAAAATAAAAATCACACACAGGTCAAGTAAGTTATAGTGGTTTTGAACAAAAGGCATACAATTTCTTTTTAAAAAAATATAAAAAGTACTAAAGCTATGTTCAACACGAATATACTTATATGTGTATTATATACATGCTGGAAATATCAGTTTTTAAGGGACTACATAGCAGCTACATGTTTTGATAATTGACATTATTCAGCAAATTATTCTAATACAGGAAGTATGTCAAATGATGAGTTCAGTATAACATTTTTATCTGCATTGCTTTGTTACTTTTGTGCATTACTATTAAATGCATTGTTATATGTTGCTGTAAGTTGTATTATTGCATATTAAAATCATTCTTAGATAAAATAAAAATCAACAAGGTCATTTGCACAGCTCGAGAAAATGTTTTTATCATACAGAGATTACGCATTTTTCTTTTAGCACTTTTTTTGCATGAAATCAATTGTTTCAGGGTTTTTTTTTTAAAAAAAACACATCTTCCAGGTAAAGTAAATATTTTCACTTTTAGCTACACATGGATATCCTCCATTATTTATGTTGTCATATACTTATCTTAGTAAAAGTTTGCCTAAAAATAACTGCTTATCCAAAGTGTACTTATGTTAAGTGTAGATATATTTTGAGTAAATAAAAAGCAGGTATTGTTTTCAGAGATAATCTTAAAAATGCTTTATCATGAATCTGGAGGTTAAATAGCTGGAAATGAAATCCAGAAGTAAATGATACCACTTGTAAACATACCTCTGACATTAGGAGTATACAGGAAATTATGACAAGTATCTGTTATCATAGATAAGTAAGGGTATCCCATGGGTAACTAAAAATGAGCATATTTAATGGGAGCCAAGTTTCGTATTTTTAAAAGACATGGAGAAATTTATTTTATAAGAAAAATCTGTTTAAAATGGAAAATCTTTGTAAAAAAACTACTCTTTTTAAAATCCTTTGCTAATGGCCTTCTTGAACTTTATCTTAATGTATATAAGAATTCTTCAAAAGTCACATTATATAATTAATTAAGGATACTAGAGAAAATTAGATACTGCAATGTGTCAACAATGTTTAGAACTGATGTTAAATAAGTCTGGGTGCAGTGCCTCACTCCTGTAATCCCAGCACTTTCGTAGGCGGGTCACCTGAGGTCAGGAGTTCAAGACCAGCTTGGCCAACATGGTGATACCCCAACTCTACTAAAAATATGCAAATTACCTGGGTGTGGTGGTGGATACCTCTAGTTACAACTACTCTGGGAGGCTGAGGCAGGAGAATTGCTTGAACCTGGGAGGTGGAGGTTACAGTGAGCCGAGATCACGCCACTGCACTCCAGCCTGAGAGACAGAGCAAGACTGTTAAAAAAAAAAAAGAAAAAATATCGCTGCTAAATACGTTTCTGGCTATTACTAATTTCTATTTGTGATGGTCTAGTTTGTGCTTTTCTTTTTAATAAAGACTTGTTTTTTAAAAGAAAGCACAGTGATCTGGATGATGTCTTATGGTAAAGCCTTGGGGTAAACTCCAAAGGGTAAGTATTAGCAGTGTCGATGCCACCTCATTACGGTAACCACAATACCACATTTAAAGTGAAAAAAAAAATCAGACTTTTCTGAAGTGTCTTGCAAATTCAAATCCTTTCTATGATGGCAAATAAAACAGGAATTTGGAGCACCAAACTTGCCCCTTCCTCTGCAATAAAGTAAACAAAAGTTTCAAACATGTTTTAGAATGAATTCCTAATTTTATACATCAAATGACCACCCTCTCATCACATTGAATACCTATGGTAAGAAATTAGAATTCTCTCTCTCGTCCTTCCTTGTTAGTGTAGGGTAGAAGGGATTTTTTTTTCTCATCCATCACTAGGTTCATGGCTGAAGCACCTATAACAAAAGGCAGTTTAACAACAGAAAAGCATACATATTTATTTAATGTAAATTTTATGTGACATGTGGACCTTCAGAAATGAAGACCCAAAGAAATGGCGAAATCTATGTATATTTATGCTTAGGTTGGATGGGGAGTAGACAGTCATGAGGAAGCATGATTGAACAGAAGGAGTATGATCTAATGGTAATAAGCTGGGGGAACTTAGCAAGGCCTGTTTGTTCATATTATTTTCTGTGTCCCAGTGTGACATTCCTTGTCTCCAGATATGAGGCACATGAGGCTCTTATCACATACTTCAGAGGAAGATCAGATTCTTTTTTTATTTTTTTTTTGAGACAGAGTCTCGCTCTGTCGCCCAGGCTGGAGGGCAGTGGCGTGATCTCCGCTCACTGCAAGCTCCACCTCCCGGGTTCACACCGTTTTCCTACCTCAGCCTCCCGAGTAGCTGGGACTACAGGTGCCACCACCACACCCGGATAATTTTTTGTATTTTTAGTAGAGACGAGGTTTCACCGTGTTAGCCAGGATGGTCTCAATCTCCTGACCTCGTGATCCACCCACCTCGGCGTCCCAAAGTGCTGGGATTACAGGAGTGAGCCACCGCACCCAGCTGAAGATCAGATTCTTTTACAGCTTGCTTCAGAGAAGAAGGATTGGAGAAGGTCAGAGACCTTTCTCCTTTGTGATTTTCTCAAATGTGAAGGTGCCATCTTCTGGGGTAGCACGTTCTGAACCCAATGCTCTGGGGTAGCGTGTTTCTATTTGTAGAATATCAAGAGAATGGTGTTGCATCTTTCAGAAAACCCAGTCTAGAAAATCTTAGGAATGAAATATACAACCTAATTTTATACATTTTTCTAATTTCTATTTATGGTTAATATTTGAAGAAACATTCCCTCATGCATATAGAGTTTTAATTTAATGTAAGTGGATAATATACATAATAATGCTGGTTGCAAAGATTTTGTGTTCCAGAAGAGTTCAATAATATTTTCCTTAAAGGTTGGCGTGGAAGAAGAAAATTTATTTCCAACATTTTAATCTTTGACTCTGCATTAGCCATTTTCAAGTAGATAAATTAATTTTTTTCACTTGAGTTATTTACTGAAAATTGGTGAACTTAATTGCTGAAAAGCTTTAGCTTTTGCTGTTTTTTTTTCGCTAATCATTGATTCAGTGATTACTATTTCTTTTCTATTTTCTTTATATGTACTGTAATTTCTCAATGGCATTCAAGAAACCCAGGAAAGCACATTGAAAGTGGAATTATTTGAACTGGACATATACTTGTGCATTAAAAAATTCTCCAAATATGTCTTTAAAACTTAATTAAAAATGTCAACTTAGAAACTTAATGTGCCTGGGGCTTAGTCCAGAGGACAGTGGTATCAGCTGAAACAGGAAGATAATGGAAGGGGATTTGAACTTTATGATAAGGACTCCTGGTCAGTTTAAGAAAGACAATGGCAGGATCAGAATATACGTTACTGCCTGCTGTGTATATGCAGCAATAGTGGTTATACCTGGTTCTTTGTCTCCAAATCAGAGCACAGGCCCAACAAGAACAATCCTCGGTCCACTTATGAAGGAGGCTTATCCACTCAGTTGGAGGTATGGTTTCCCTGCATATTGCTGCCAACTTCCTGTCACTGCCCCAGAGGTTTAGAATTAGCATTAATGACCTTCAAACAGCTTAATTTCCCCAGAGTCATTGAACACAGCTAGTTGGCCCTACTAGGCTGAAAGCCATATGGCATCAATTGTAAATGTTTTGCTACCATTTCCCAACATAACCACCTGCCTGATTTACTGTTTGCTGGATACTCACCTTGAATGTGAATATGTCCACATAATTTTTTTCTTTAAATTAAGAAATGTAGTTTAAAATTATGATTCATTTTATCCTATTAAGATGTTGAAGGGGGATGCTGAAGAAGATTCACATTGTCAGTTTTGTATAAATCCACTTGTTGGAGAAAAGTGTTGAAATGAAATTAACAAAACCATCACATAAATATAAACGTGCAGATTGTTAAAATTACAGTTTTAGGAAATTTGCAACATAAAGTACAAGGTAAATAAATATCTCATTTTGAACTCACATATTTAGTACAAATTATTGCCCAAAATACATCCTAGGGCTTGGGGATATTTAGAAAAGAGAAGACCCCCAGAGCTATAAATCATTAAAAAACCAGATAGCTTAACTTCAAAATGCATTTTATTTTTTTTAGTCTTGGGTTTCAAGATAAAACCTTGAAGAAAACTGTAGAAGCCTTTTCTCTTAGCCATAAAATAGACTCCATATCCCTCCCTTTCCTACCATGTATACTCCCTTCACATTTATCTAATTGTATGCTGTCGTCTATATGCCTTCTTAGAAGTTGCAGGGGCTAATCTTGAGTCTGACAAAGGAAGCTTGGAGACTCAGCTGCAAAATTCCCAAGATTATTTCAAGGTGGCTGGCTAGTCAACAACCCCGCCATTGTTGAGATGCTGCCAGCTCGTGATTCAGGAGGACTGAGACACAAAATAGCCACCAGAGCAAGACACACAGACATTGTACTCAGCACAATTTTGCGCGCCTTCCTTATCAATTTTTCCACACTTAAACTCCTACCCTCACCCCCAAAATTGAAGTGGTTGCTTTGGATGGGAATCCGGCCACATCCCCTTTACTAGTTTTGGTTAGTAAAATCCCTTTCTTTCCACCAGACCTCACTCTTGTGAATTGGACTCTGCAAGTGGTAAGCATTCAGATCTGTATTCAGTTACAACGAAGTGATCTCTCTGCAATGGATACAGAAAAGATAGGTTCAAGGGGAAATATAGGGGAAGAGGGAGGGGGAACTTAAATAGGGGGGATAAATGAATTTGGGATAATTAAAAGCAGACATAGAGAAAATTCTGAAGGGAAACTGGTAATAGTGTATATGGAGACATTGTGCTCCTCAATGGAAATTTTGAGGGTACGATATTGTTTCCATGCATCTCCCTTTCAGCAATTCATCCCAGTGACTTGATGCAATGACATCACCTGTTCTCTTCTGAGGAAACAGTTTTAGACATTCAAAGCCCAGTTGTTCAATGTAGCCGAGATTCTTTAATTTCTATTTCAGCTAATTAGTAGCAATACAAACTCTTGCCAAACAAGAAATGTGAATTCTTAAAGATTAAATTTTATTTTCTCTCTATCTAGAGGTAGGAAACCAATCTTTCGGGAGGCACAAATTACGATGACAGCCAACATTCATTTATTCATTCCAAAATAAAGCCTTTATGTGTAATGAATTATTTTTCGTAATTCTAGAAAGTGGCGTGTTCCAGCAATTATAATTATAAAGTGTACTGTTTTTGGAGGGTAAAATAGTAAGTCACATCATTAAGGTCAAAATGATGTTTAAAGGAAAACTATAACTATGCCTTTAGTATATTAAAATTAGATAATATTTTATACATCTGTCCCTGCAAAATAAAACACTTTTCATATGTTTTCTTTGGCTCACACACAACTAAATTTGATGAGATAAAATATACAAATATTTGACAGGGTCAATTTCCTTTTCAAGTTGGATTTTAATTAATTCAATAAGCATGTATTGATGACCTACTGTATGCAATACATTTGGCTAAATTTAGCATATCTGATTTTGCTCTATCATCATGGATCGTGATGTTTGTGACGGGGGATGTTTGTGACTGGGAGCTTTTTTTTCCCATTAGCCAAATAAATAAGTAGGTAAATGCTTAAAGATTTTTTTAAAAATCCACGTGGTGTTATTTTGAGAGGTATAGAATTTATCTAAGCTCCAGTTCCTTCCATTGGAAAAATGCATATTTAAATGAGGTAATATGTATAAAGGCAATGGTGGCTGGGCACGGTGGCTTGTGCGTGTAATCCCCGCAATTTGGGAGGCCCAGGTGGGACGATCGCTTTAGCCCGGGAGTTCAAGATCAGCCTGGGCAACAGGGAAAGACCCAGTTTCTACAAAATATTTTTAAATTTAGCTGGGTGCAGTGGCACGTGCCTGTAGTCCCAGCTACTTGGGAGGCTGTAGCAGAAGGATTGCTTAGGCCTGGGAGGTTGAGGTTGCAGTGAGCTGTGATCGCGCTACTGCCCTCCAATCTGAACCACAGAGTGAGACCCTGTCTCTAAAAATAAATAAATATAGAAATAAATAAATAAAGACATACATACATACATACACAAAAAAGGCAAAGAGTAGGCCCTCAATAACATGAGCTAATATCAATCTGTATTTCCATAAATTGGTATCATTCTATGTATTCATAGCCTCCAAACCTGTTATAGTCCAGTCTTCGGCTCCTTTTCCTGTGGCTTTAAAAATTTATATTAGATAAGGAAAAGAATCACACTATATACTTATCCTTAACTGTTTTATAGTTATTTTCAGATTTACATTTCCTGTGGTTACCAAATTACAAATGGCTACATGTAAAAACATACCTTTCTGGACAGTTTAGTTTCTCAAAGTTCAGAGGAACTCATATGCACTTACATGTAAAAATTATATAAAATATGCATATGTTAACTTCTCATATATACTTGAAAGACACCTAACAAAATTGAGAGTTCGCAATGGCGTTACACACATATTTGAAGTTGCAAATAGAAAAAAACAGATATCCAGAAATCAGGCTGAGTTTATACCCTAGAGATATTTGCAATTCCTCCATAATAAAGTGACAAAATTTGTGACTTTGAAGCTAAAAATTATGTATAACTACATTTTACACAATTTTAGCCATCAACAACTTATATTAACAAATAAATTAAGTTATACATCAAGCCAGAAAAGATAGCAAATTTCTTATGTTCTAGTATGGGAAGAAGAAAGGCATTTTTAGTTTAAAATTTAGTATGCGACACAAAATAGCCAGATGGTGCACATAATCCATTTGTTGCAGGGCTTCTAGTTCTTTCTGTGCATTGGAAGAAAACCAGGTGACAAGTTAGGCAGCAGTTTTTATGTAGGACATTTCCAAATTGCATATAATCAGAGAATAAGGATCTAGAAGATAACTTCCAACTAAAAACAAGCCATTCTGACTCAAAGTCACAAGAATTCAGTCTTAATAATCACAAATGCTTTCTGGTCTCAAGCTTAAATATCTATTCTCTATTTTCTTTGGACTCTCAGTGTCTTAGAATTTTTGCACACATAGTCTTACATTTTCCTCTTCAGAGAATGGGATTGGCAGAAGAAATGAGAGAACTTTTTGCAGCCAGTCATTTTTTCCAAGATCACAGAGCTAGTCAATACACCCTGAGATTCACATAAAACATGAGAATAGCCAGTATGGGGTACCTAGAAATGAGGAGCACTGCAATTATAATACAAACAAAAATTATACCCCATTTTACTAGTTTGAATCATTACCACAATAAACATGGATTCATATGTTAGGCTGTGATAGAACCAAAAGAAGACATTTATGTGATTTTTTTTTTTTTAATGGCATGCATCTGCTCGGGACAGGCTGTGCTTTTTAGAGGAACAAATTTATCCTTCAGTAAAAAATTCTGGAGAAGTGTGATATAAAAGATCAATTAAACTTGATATTTAAAGTCTTTGTACCAAAATAATGAATCTATTCATGAACAATACAAGAATGAGATTTGGCAGGAAAGCTATGTCAGTATATCTCATATCAGTGCCTAGCTAGGATGCTAATTCACAAGAAAAAATATTGTCATTCTCCAATGTCAGACGGTTATTTGAAGCCTGTCTGCTTTTTTTGGTAAAGATACTTTAAATAAGGAACCTGGGGAAAGAGTTACAGATATCTACTGGCATGAAGAGGAAGACTGTTTACTGAATAGAATTGAATGGATATTTTTATGAGTATTGGTATTATTTCAATTTTCAATTAAAAAATAAACTGGTATATGCAAAATCTTCATGCTGTGGGCCATATTGAAAGATAGTAAATAATTGAAATAAAATGCCAAGATATTGGTGGGGACCCGTCTGCACCTACTAGGGTCTTGATGTTACCTGAGCCCCCTTAGGTATTTTAAATATGTGCCAGAAGACATGCTTCCCAGGACATGATTTTTCTATTCCTAAAAATAAGTTACAGGAAAAATAGACAAATGAAGACTAAATGTTTCAAGAGGGAACCCATATAATGGGTTAAATGAGGCATAGGATAGCAGTGTGTGAGGCATTTTGTATTAGAGCTCATTTAAAATACCATCGGTTACATGAGGTTTCAGAAAAAAAGAAAACAGCCTGTGTTCTGCATAAACAACTGTATGCAATGCATTGTAAAATGGGTATGAGGAATTAAGGAAAGAATGCCTTTTCTTCTGGTGTTCATCTTCCTCCTGGTTCCTAGCCAACTACAACAATTTGTTTTATAATCTTGCTTATGGCACCTTCCATGGCAACAGGTGCTTACTCATTTTGACAAATGTCACTTTATTAACAATCGTGATGTATGCAAAGAGGACTAACAATCCCTCTAGTTATGCAAAGGACAGGCACAGTACCCGCTGGGGATCAGAGCCTACCAACTTTGTGACAGCTCACAGTATATTTTCACTATTGAAGCCAATGGAGTATATATTGAATATACACTTTGTTCAAGGATTGGTCCTGCTTTATGCTTGAGGCTTATTTTATTTTCAACGTGTCCTGATTTATTAAACTAGTTTTATGATGGACACACCTAAAGAGCATCTGTCTCCTATACAGGAAATGGCCATGTTATAGTGACAAACTTGGCAATGTAGAAATAAACTTAGAAATGTAGGCAAATATGAGATGATACCTGAACATCATCTCAGCCACACCACAGTTATTGAGATATTGTTTTCTAAGGGTAAGGTCCAAACACTTTATCATATTTTTATATCTTGCATGTAGTAGATAATTTATATACCTACCAATCACACACACACACACACACTTAATGTCATAGCAATCTAATTAGAAATAAAAGTTTCTA
Source organism: Symphalangus syndactylus (assembly GCF_028878055.3). Classification (NCBI taxonomy): domain Eukaryota; kingdom Metazoa; phylum Chordata; class Mammalia; order Primates; family Hylobatidae; genus Symphalangus; species Symphalangus syndactylus. Next base: position 231,975 of record NC_072446.2, read on the forward strand.
AATTTCAAACAATGTGGAGCAAAACTATAAAATATTGTCTTAAGTTTTACAAATTTTTTAAAAAGGTGATTCACAGGATTATGGAGGATATTGATCCAATTGAATAAAACATAAAGCCCTGAATACTTCTCCACTCTTCCATTTTTATAGAAACTAAGAAGCAATTTAAGGATTTCTTTTTTAATGTGAAGAAAAATGTTTTGTTAGATTTTCTGCTAAATGCCATTTAAATAATCAATTTGCCAACATTTAGGGAAATTGAGTATGCCACTTCTCTAAAAAGCTTGTCATTTCTCTTTAGGGTAACGTGTAACAGAGATGCATAGGAAAATTCAGGGATGTGCTTTGAAATACTATTAGTAGATAGCAAATGGGGGATAGATGGATAAAAATTTAATCTATATATTACTGGGCAAGAGTTAAAAGGGATAAAGTATCTCTCTATACACATGGGTCTCAAAATTGGCCTCAAAAATGATACTGAGTTAAAAAACACTAAGTGAAACATGGTGAATATCACATTTCCCTGTGTAAATATAAAAATAGAAAAAATATAACAATCATTGTTGATATATATTTAGGAAAGAAAGGATTAATAGTTTAATATTGAGAGTAGATTAGACACACACATATATTAAATATATAAGAATTAGCCTTTCGATTTGTTAATCTTTTTGTTTTAATCTGCTGTATCTCTATTTACTATTTCATTCATTATTATTGTTGGTTTTTATAATTGCATTTCTTCTGCTTGGGTTTCTTATATTTTCCCTAATATCTTAAGTTAACTGTTGAATTTATCGGTTTTCAGACTTTATTGCTTTCTTGTATGTTTTAAATATGCTTTCCTATTTCCAAATCTACAAATTTTTCAAAAAAAAAATGTTTTTTTCTGACTTTGAACTTCGTTGTGCTAAGAGAAGTATATCTGTCTGATAATTCCTTGGAATTGGCTGATATGTGCATTATGTCTTCCCCATGTGGTTCGGCTTTCTCTGAAGTTCCGTGCGTACCTGAGAACACTGTGTATTCCTTGGTATGATGGGTTTGTTGACTTCTTTATATGTTTTGAGGCAAGTTATTAGAGGCATCAAAGTTGAAATGAGTGTATAATTATCATTGTTTTATGATGTTTTCCATTCTATATGATGCTTTGTGCCTTAAAGACTTCACTCTATAATATTAATATAGATACACCAGCTTTCCTTTGACTAATATTTAAGCTGCCTAATTTCTTATCCTTTGTGTATCAGTTTTTCCATGTTTTTATTTTCATGTGTGATTCTTCGATAGTATAATCCTGGATCTTATCTTTTATTGAATTTAACCTTTAACTAGAAAGTTAATTTATTTACATTTATTAGGATTGCTGATATATTTGGATTCATTACCATCCTATTTCTTGTTTTGTATGTTCCTCTTTTGCTTCATCGCTTTTACTTTTTATCACTTTTTCTGCATCTTTTACATGAAGTTTTTATTTAAATTCTATTTCCCTCTTTATTCTTTTAATAGTTACCATGAAATTTTAACAGATTTATTTACTTAAAGTCTACATTAATCATTTTCTCTATTCCTTCTTTATATAACATAGGGACCTTAGAATTATAAAAATCAAATCACCTGCTAGTCTTACTTATTGTCCCATATTTTAATTATATCCTTTCTGTATTCCCAAATTTAATTTTTTTGTTATTTCACACAGACCCTGTGGTTTATCTACATGCTTTCCATGTTCTTCACTCAACATTTCTTCTTGTATCTGCAGCTTTCCTTTTGTAGTTATTTTCCATCTTGCTGACATATCGTCAAAAGTTTGTTGAAGTGTGAATCTATTCACTTTTAGGTTTCCTAAAGGGAGTTTTAGTTTTTCTTTTAGGTTTACTTACATCTTACTTTTGAATTATTTCACACATGACAAAATATGTGAGAGGAGTACAACTATTAATACTTCCTATATACCTTGCGCCCACATCCTTTACTTGTTTATGTTTTACTGAATGCACTTTATCATTCTCTCTCTCTTCATCCTCAGTGTTCATTTTATTACCATGTTGACAGGAAGAGTTGTTCTTGATATTAAGTAAGGATTTTAAATCAACTTATTATCACTGCAAATTTCCAAAAGACAGAAAGAAGGGTAACAGTGTGAATCTCTCTGGCTTCTAGTAGAAATGGAAATATTGCTTAGATTGGAGGAAGGTCATAGAGCACTCAGAAGAAATATGATCGTATTGTCATCATAGAAGCAATACATTTGTCTTTTGTCTCCTTACTTGTTTATATTTTTTCAACTATTTAAATCAAACAATTTGAGGTGAAAGTTCACCACCACTCTCACCTACCAATAACAAGATAGAACAGTGGAAATATTAATTCACAAACATGTGTTTTCATTTTGATGATAGTCAGCTACTAATCTAGATGCTTGATATAAGAGACATTATCTAAGCTCTACCATACCTGTATCAGTAGAATTACTTCCCTATTATACATGAAGATATACAGGCATACCTTGGAGATATTACAGATTCAGTTCCAGACCACTGCAGTAAAGCAAACATTGCAATAAAGTGAGTCATACAAGTTTGTTGGTTTTCCAATGCATAAAAAAGTCATGTTTACATTACAATATAAGCAGCTGAGTGTGCAATAGAAGTATGTCTAAAAAACAATGCACATACTTTAATTTTAAAATACTTTATTGCTAAAATGCTAATGATTATCTGTTCCTTCATCAAGTTGTGATTTTTCACAGGTAAAGGGTTTGGTCCAAGTGTTGGTGGCAGCTGACCAATCAGGGTGGTGGTTTCTTAAAGTTAATGTGGCTGTGGCAATTTCTTCTAACAAGGCAGCAATGAAGTTTGCCACATTGGTTGACTTTTCCTTTCATGAAAGATTTTTTTTTTTTTGTAACGTGATGCTGTTTGATAGCTTTTTCCCCACAGTACAACTTCTTTCAAACCCAAATTCTACCACTGCTTTATCAACTAAGTTTCTGTAATATTCTAAATTCTTTGTTGTTATTTGAAGAATGTTCACAGCATCATTACCAGGAGTAGATTCTATCTCAAGGAACGACTTTCTTTGCTCATCTCTAAGAAACAAATCCTAATGCATTAAAATTGTATCTTGAAACTGCAGCAACTCAGTCACATTTTCAGGCTCCAGTTCTAATTCTAGTTGTCTTGCTGATTCCACCACATCCGCATTTACTTCCACTGAAGAGTTAAACCCCTCAAGGTCATCTGTGAGAGTTGGACTCAACTTCTTCTAAACTCCTGTTATTGTTGATATTTTGGACTCCTCCCAGGAATCACAAATGTCCTTAGTGTCATCTAGAGTGGTGAATCCTTTCCTGAAGATTTTCAATTTATTTTACCCAGATTAATCAGAGTAGTCATTATGGCAGCAATAACCTTACCATGTTTAGTTCTTATGTAATAAAACTTGAAAGTTGAAATTACTCTTTGATTCAGAGGCTACAGAATGGATGTTGTGTTAACGAGCTTAGAAACACTAATATCCTTGTTCACCTCCATCGGAAGTCTTGGGTGGTCAGGTACATTGTCAATGAACAGCAATATTTTGAAAGGACTCTTTTTTTTCTGAGCAGTAGGTCTCAAGAGCGGGATAAAAATATCCAGTATACCATACTGTTAACAGATATGCTGTCATTCAGACTTTGCTCCATTTATAGAGTACAGGCACAGTAGATTTAGCATAATTCTTGCTATTTTCAGAATCGTTAATCAGTATTGGCTTCAACTTCAATTTACCAGCTGCATTAGCCCCTACCAAGAGTGTCACCCTGTGCACTGAAGCTTTAAAGCCAGGCATTGACTTATTTTCTAGCCATGAACGTCCTAGACAGCATCTTCTTTCAATATAAGTCTGTTTCATCTACACTGAAAATCTCTTGTTTAGTGTAACAAACTTCATCTATTATCTTAGCTAGATTTTCCAGATTATGTGCCAAAGCTTCTACATCAGCACATGCTACTACTTCACCTTGCACTTTTTCTTTTATTTTGGGATGGCTTCTTTCCTTAAAAATTATCAACCAACTTCTTCTAGTTTCCAACTTTTCTTCTTCATTTCTCTCAGCCTGAAGAGAATTGAAGATAATTTGGGCCTTGTTGTAGTTGGTTTGATTTTCTATCCAGACTGATAAAACGTTCTCCATATCAGCAACAAGCCTGTTTTACATTCTTCATCGTTCATTTGTTCACTGTAGTAGCACTGTCAATTACCTTCAAGAACTTTTCCTTTGTGTTCATAAGTCGGCTGTTTGTTATAAGAGACCTAGCTTTTAGCCTCTCTCAGCTTTCAACATGCCTTCTTCATTAAGTTTAATCATTTCCAGCTTTTGACTTAAAGTGGGAGATGTATGATGCTTTTCTTCTCACTTGAACACTTACAGGCCATTGCAGGGTTATTACTTGGTCTAATTTTAATATTGTTGTGTCTCAGGGAATAGTGAGGCTTGAGGAGAAGAAGAGAGATGGAAGAACAGCTAGCTGCTGAAGAAGTGGGAACACACATGATATTAATTAAGTTTGCTATCTTATATGTGCAGAGTGTATGGTGTCCCACAATTACAATAGTGACATAAAAGATCATTGATCACAGATAACCATAAGTAATATAATGACAATGATAAAATCTGAAATATTGTGAGAAGTATTGAACTGTGACCCAGAAACCAAAAGTGAGCACATACTGTTGGAAAAAATAGTGTGGGTAGAATTGCTCAAGGCAGGCTGGCCACAAACCTTCAATTTGTAAAAAACACAACATCTACAAGAAAAGTGCAATGAAACAAAGTACGCTTGTCATTGCTCCAGGTTACAGAGAAAAAAAGTGGAAGAGATTAGATTCAAATCAAATCTCTCTGATGCCAAAATCCATGATCTTAATCATTAAATACATTGCTTCCAATTTTATGTCTAGATAATATATATTTCATAGGTTTTATATAAAAATCTATTGTTTAACCTCATCTCATTAGTAATATATATATAATATTCAGAAAGTTTAATTAAACAATGGTTGCTTAAATGAACTACTGCTTTATTAAGCAAGAAACAAATCTTAATCTGTAATATATATTTAGAAGTAGCATTTATAACATTAAAATAAGCCATGATGGTTTTTCCAAAATAATGAGAAAATGACCCCTTAAATCAATTATACTTTAAAAAGAAAGATGCCTGTTTTGTCTGTCTTTATGAAGGAGATGAAATTTGGCAAGGCAAAAACTATAGATTGTTAAAAGAAGCAAGTTAACTCATGTTTATGTTTTATAACTTATTTTATTTTTTAAAACAACCTTGAGTAGAGTTTTCTTTGTATTTATTTTGTACTATTTTAAGATGTATAGGTCATTTGCAAGTAGTTAGTTTCTGAATTTTCGGTGCAATCCAAATACTTAGTTTAGTATTACCTGTGGTTTACCTGCTAATTTAAAAAAATGACTAACATGCAAATTAAGATTATAACCACGCATTTTCAACTGCAAACTATATGGAGAGAGTATTCGTTATGAAAAAGATAAAAAATAAAAATCACATAGTTTCTATTTTCTTTGCAGTTTAAAAATGAATTGGAAAATGAATTAGTAATAATGTTTAAAATGCATTTAATTGTGTTTTTTAATGTTGCATGGCATAAAATTTTAATAGCTCGGTTAGAAATCTATGTCTGAACTAGATTTCAGAGAAATTGTTTTCCTCTTTCTATTGGTGAAATACAAACTGCTGTGTCTTGATATGACCACTTGATGGAACTCTTTCATTTTGCTTTCAGCAATCTCTAAGCAGTGACAAACTTACCTTTCTTGGCAGGTATAAAAGTGTATATAAGTATGTATGTGTGTATATATACATGTATATGTATGTGTGTGTGTGTATATATATGTATATATATGTGTGCGTATGTATATATGTATATATGTATGTGTATATATGTGTATATATATATCTATGCTTAAAGGAATTCGTTATTTGGCACATTTAGTATTCTCTACCGTTTTTTATGTATGTGAATTTTATTTATTTCTATGGAGAACCACAGTGTTAGTAAGTCGACCTGTAGAAAAAGAAATAAAATTCTACTTCTTAAATAAACTCTTGTTCTCATTTCCCTCCAATAATTTTTTGCAAAAAATTAATTTTAAATAATTCTAAATATTTAAATATAATAATATCCAAGATGTTATTTGCTTTATAATCAAACTGAAACTGTATTTCTGGAATGCCTTCAAAATTCATAGTCAGAAGCATTCACAAGGTCTTGGGAATTAGAGGGTGTTAGGTAGCTGTGGGAACTTCCTAACAATTATCCTTATTAAGAAAGATAGTTTGAGAAGGGGAGAGATTGATTTTGAAGTGAAGCTTTCAATAAAGTCATATAGAACAATTAGGAAAAACTAGAAGTGAAGGATGGGGTGAAAATCACCTTCTCTTCATTGAAAACATTGACGCTATAGGTCATCCAAGAGCTGTGGATTAGGTATCAATCATCTATTTGTGACTTTTCATTTAAACTTTCTGAAGTTTTGCATAAAATAGGGATAATCGTAAATCTCTCACGAGGCTCAGATACAATAAAACTCACTGTAGTAATACATTTGTAAACTCTAAAAACATCGTGGAACTAGTAGTTGTTGGAATGATCACATTGTTGTAAAGAAAGCCCACATTAAGCATGTCAGCATATCTCGGAGAAAAAGGCCGTCTTCGGTAACTCTACCTTACAAAATATTTTCCATGCTCTGTAGTGTCTGGCTCCTAGTCAGAAGAATCTCAAGGAAGTAAGGCCTCTTTTTTGTTTGCCATTTATTCTAAGTGATCTCTGCCACTTTAGTGGCATCTAGTCCTATGCTAATGGTGGCCAAATCATTTTTCCAGTCCAGAATCTCTACATGAACTCCACCATCCTATTAGACACTTTCTCCCCAATATTCTGGAAACTTAAATTTCTCTGTCTTAAACCAAACTCACTGTGTTTATTCTGCAAAACTGTTGCATACACTTGGCTGACAGAGTTTTTGGTTTTTAAATTGATGACCGTGATTAATTTCTCTTTTGGCTCCCCAGTACCCAGCCTACAGTAGTCAGTGACCGATTAACCATTGAATGAATGAAGTATTTTGAAGCTCAAGACACAGATTTGACCTAATGGTGATAATTTCAAACATTAATTTGTTTTATTGTGACTCTGTTAGAGATTGGCTTATACAATATTACTTTCCTAGTGATTCTTGTTTTTATCCATTTTTGGTCTACACAAGGCATTGAAAATATAAGTCACTGAATGTGCCCTCATTTTCAGAGTTTAAAAGAAACTTCATTGCTGCACTAATGATAAACATTTAATCAACCCATTTTTAGGAATAAGTTATAAAACACTATTAATGCTTTTTCTCTATATACACTTTTTCTTCTTGAATTACTGGAGTGAGGAAATTCACTTAAGAGTAATGTCTTTCAATAAGAGCAGCTGTAAGGGAAAAGCATATTTTCACTGCCAAGAAAAACTATCAGATAAAATACATTCATTGTACAAAAAAATTACAAACGATTTCTGTAGACGTGCAATATGGTATGTACTATTGAATGTGTTGGGGATAAAGTAATAAACAAAAGTACATGTCCTTACATTCTTTGAGCTTGTGTGGGAAACCCAATATAAACAAATGTGCTATTTATATTTCGGTTTAAATTATTTTATTTCAGGTTGCAACAGAACTATACAAAATGTGAAGTAGGGAAGGTGATGAAGTAACAGAGGCTGCTATTTTCTAATGGGTTGTCAGAGAAGATCTGTCTAAGGGGAGACTTTATATAGATATCTGAGTGAAATGATGGGCCAAGGCATTTCGGGAAGACATTTTGGATTGCCTCGAGAGGTCTCAAGAACCTTCCAGGGCTCTCCAGAACCCCTCTTCAGGGATCTCTGACAAGATACTGATTACAGAGATGTCTGAGGACAGAGCTGGGACAATCCAACATTTGTAGTACTGATGCAAAGAAAGCCCACCAAAAGAGATTTAGATCATTTCTATAGTTCTATAAAAATGTTTTTATGACTCCCAATTTTCATTTAGTTAGCGTATTTTTTCTTCTTCATGTCACCTTTACCCTTTGGTTGACTGTAAAGGAATCCATACACTTACGCAATGTATTCTGTAACAGCATAAGCTGTTTTCAATGATGGGAGCATCAATTTATAGGTAAGTATAACTCAATTAAAGCACATAAGTTCAGGTACTAAAATCAATACAAAGAGCATATTCTGGTACCTCCCAGTCGCCCGCCTCCGGTTTACATATGCTTAACATTTCTGGTGGACAGAATCTTGCTGCTTGTTTGGGATTCTTGACATCACAATATTCATCGTAGAGTAGGCATGCAATGCTTTTAATTTAAATCAATAAGTTAATTTCAAGGGGCAGGGAAGTGAGCAAAAGGGGGCTTATGACCCTTTTTCCTAAAGAGCAACCAATGGTCAGCCACCATTGATTGCTACACAAGGCCAGTCCTGAGATCCCAGTTCTAATATCATAAATAATCAAGTACATGAAAATAATAGAAAATGAAACCCATCCTTTTCTGACAACAGTGTCTTGCTTCTGGAGATAAAACTAATGATTTTCCCAGAAAATTTTTAAGCAACATTTGGAGGAAAAGCTAAAGAGAGATTTGAATATTATTCCTTTAGGACAGGATTGCCTGGTAACTTACAGGGCACCTATTTAAATGTGAACTTCAGATAAGCCTCTAAGTATTTAAGATGTTCTTATACTAAAAAGTTATTTGTTTTTTACATGAAATTGAAATATAAGTAGAAATCCTATATTTTTATTTGCTAAATCTGACAATCCTATGTTAGGAATACTTTAGACAGATGAGGGTAAGATACTTTCTCTGGAAACATCAAGCAAGCTATTTTTGTTAGTCCATCAATCAAAGCCAAGGAGCCAATAGGATAGATTAGTATGGCTAAATGTCTTAGGCTATTGGCAAAAATGTGTGGGTGTAGTATTTTTCAGGACAAAATAAAAGAAAGGAAGTTAGCTTTTAGATGGATGAAATGTTCTTTCTTAGCTATGATTTTATTAAAAATATACTGAGATGAGAAAATCAATCCTTTCTCAGATGAGAAGAAATCCAAACATAAGCGCAATAAAACGTGTGAAAGCAATAAAATACATGCTATAGAATTCAACCATATTCCAATATATACTGATAGAGCAAATATGAGAGAGGATAATAATACATGAAGCTAAACTATGCCCTCTTCCATGAAAAATCATAGGCTCAAATTGTCTATGGAGGGGCTAGGCCACTCATAATGACAAAAGATGAAGACATTAATAAGAGTTATATAACATTTTTGTAGTTATATTAAGCTTCTAAGTGAGGGTAAAAAGTAGCAGAAATATTCCCAACCGTGTGATAAAAACAATAAAAAATTACTACAATTGACAGAACTCCAGGATCATAAGAGACTTGTTAGATTCTAAAGGAAGTTGCTAATGAATAAGGAAAGCTGTTAAACAGGCATTGAAAGTCTCCAAAGAACTAGGGCATGCATTAAAGAAATCCTCAGGAAAATGCAATATAGTAAAATTCAGAAAAAAATGTTTAACTGTGGTGTGGTATAAAATTCCAGTGGTGTGAATTTCAGAATCAAGAATAGACCTGAGAAAGAAGAGGAGGAGGAGGAGGAGGGGGACCTTTCTAGCAAAGATCATTACCTGTCAAAACCATGAAGTCTCTTAATAAAATAAGCTACTGACTAGATTTTAAATTTGCATTGGAAATGCCATGATTATTAAAAATTTTTACATAAAAAAAGGCCTGGGTTATTTGAATGTGTTCTCTAACTCTGGTTGTGTGCTTGGAAATAAAGCCCTATCACTGGCGTTCCAACTCTGCTGTGATCCTATTTTGGGGGTTAGTTCCTGGCAGTGCTGCTATGAGCATATTTGCCAAATTGTCTAAAGACCACTTTTCTTGTTATGCAAATATCAGTTTAGTCGTCCAACTTGTGTATACAGTTCTGGAACAAGAAGCATCTGGAAAAAAAGAACATATTATGACAGTTAGCTAAAAGTGGGGGATGGTGATATTCTTTGGAGGAAAAGAATTCTATCAAGGACCTAATGTATTTAATTCTGTTCGTTAAAAACAAATTTCCAATGGTTTCAAGCCAGAAATTAATTAAAATAAAAATGGGAGTTAACATGAAATATTAACAAAACTTTATCATTTCTATTTGTTTTTGTTAACTGTGCTTAATAAGTGTTCAGAAAAAACATGGCATTATATTAATGTCTCCTAAATATTTGAAAATCTGTAATTTAGCACTTCTTACATTTCTTTATTATTATTATTATACTTTAAGTTCTAGGGTACATGTGCACAATGTGCAGGTTTGTATACATGTGCCATGTTGGTGTGCTGCACCCATTAACTCCTCATTTACGTTAGGTATTTCTCCTAATGCTATCCCTCCCCCAACCCCCCACCCCATGACAGGCTCTGGTGTGTGATATTCCCAACCCAGTGTTCAAATGTTCTCATTGTTCAATTCCCACCTGTGAGTGAGAACATGCAGTGTTTGGTCTTCTGTCCTTGCGGTAGTTTGCTCAGAATGATGGTTTCCAGCTTCATCCATGTCCCTACAAAGGACATGAACTCATCCTTTTTTACAGTTGCATAGTATTCCATGGTGTATATGTGCCACATTTTCTTAATCTAATCTATCATTGATGGACACTTGGGTTGGTTGCAAGTCTTTGCTATTGTGAATAGTGCCACAATAAACATATGTGTTCATGTCTTTATAGTAGCATGATTTATAATCCTTTGGGTATATACCCAGTAATAGAATTGCTGGGTCAAATGGTATTTCTAGTTTGAGATCCTTGAGGAATCACCACACTGTCTTCCACAATGGTTGAACTACTTTACAGTCCCACCAACAGTGTAAAATCCTTCCTATTACTCCACATCATCTCCAGCACCTGTTGTTTCCTGACTTTTTAAATGATGGCCATTCTAACTGGTGTGAGATGGTTTCTCATTGTGGTTTTGATTTGCATTTCTCTGATGACCAGTGATGATGAGCCTTTTTTCATGTGTGTGTTGGCTGAATAAAGGTCTTCCTTTGAAAAGTGTCTGTTCATATCCTTTGCCCACGTTTTGATGGGGCTGTTCGATTTTTTCTTGTAAATTTGTTAAAGTCTTCGTTGATTCTGGATATTAGCCCTTTGTCAGATGGGTAGATTGCAAAAATTTCCTCCCATTCTGTAGGTTGCCTGTTCACTCTGATGGTAGTTTCTTTTGCTGTGCAGAAGCTCTTTAGTTTAATTAGATCCCATTTGTCTATCTTGGCTTTTGTTGCCACTGCTTTTGGTGTTTTAGTCATGAAGTCCTTGCCCATGCCTATGTCCTGAATGGTATTGCCTAGGTTTTCTTCTGGGTTTTTACGGTTTTACATATAACATTTAAGTCTTTAATCCATCTTGAATTAATTTTTGTATAAGGTGTCAGGAAGGGATCCAGTTTCAGCTTTCTACATATGGCTAGCCAGTTTTCCCAGCACCATTTATTAAATAGGAAATCATTTCCCCATTTCTTGTTTTAGTCAGGTTTGTGAAAGATAAGATGGTTTTAGATGTGTGGTGGTATTTCTGAGGCCTCTGTTCTGTTCCATTCATCTATGTATCTGTTTTGGTACCAGTACCATGCTGTTTTGGTTACTGTAGCCTTGTAGTATAGTTGGAAGTCAGGTAGCATGATGCCTCCAGCTTTGTTGTTTTTGCTTAGGATTGGCTTGGCAATACAGGCTCTTTTTTGGTTCCATGTGAACTTTAAAGTAGTTTTTTTCCAATTCTGTGAAGAAAGTCATTGGTAGCTTGATGGGGATGGCATTGAATCTATAAATTACCTTGGGGAGTATGGCCATTTTCACAATAGTGATTCTTCCTATCCATGAGCATGGAATGTTCTTCCATTTGTTTGTATCCTCTTTTATTTCATTGAGCAGTGGTTTGTAGTTCTCCTTGAAGAGGTCTTTCACATCCCTTGTGAATTGGATTCTTATGTATTTTATTCTCTTTGTAGCAATTGTGAATGGGAGTTCACTCATGATTTAGCTCTCTGTCTGTTACTGGTGTATAGGAATGCTTGTGATTTTTGCACATTGATTTTGTATCCTGAGACTTTGCTGAAGTTACTTATCAGCTTAAGGAGATTTTGGGCTGAGATGATGGGGTTTTCTAAATATAAATCATGTCGTCTGCAAACAGGGACAATTTGACTTTCTCTTTTCCTAATTGAATATTTATTTCTCTTTATTTCTTTATTTCTTTCACTTGCCTGATTGCCCTGGCCAGAACTTCCAGCACTATGTTGAATAGGAGTGGTGAGAGAGGCCATCCCTGTCTTGTGCCGGTTTTCAAAGGGCATGATTCCAGTTGTTGCACATTCAGTAAGATATTGGCTGTGCGTTTGTCATAAATAGCTCTTATTATTTTGAGATACGTCCCATCAATACCAAATTTATTGAGAGTGTTTAGCACGAAGCGCTGTTGAATTTTGTCAAGGGCCTTTTCTAAATCTATTGAGATAATCATGTGGTTTTTGTCTTTGGTTCTGTTTATGTGATGGATTATATCTATTGATTTGCGTATGTTAAACCAGCATTGCATCCCAGGGATGAAGCCAAATTGATCTTGGTGGATAAGCTTTTTGATGTGCTGCTGGATTCGGTTTGCCAGTATTTTACTGAGGATTTTCGCAGCGATGTTCATCAGGGATATTGGTCTCAAATTCTCTTTTTTTGTTGTGTCTCTGACAGGCTTTGGTATCAGGATGAAGCTGGCCTCATAAAATGAGTTAGGGAGGATTCCCTCTTTTCCTATTGTTTGGAATAGTTTCAGAAGGAATGGTACCAATTCCTCTTTGTACCTCTAGTAGAATTCAGCTGTGAATCCTGGACTTTTTTTGGTTGGTAGGCTATTAATTATTGCCTCAATTTCAGAGTCTGTTGTTGGTCTATTCAGGGATTCAGCATCTTTCTGGTTTAGTCTTGGGAGGGTGTATGTGTCCAGGAATTTATCCATTTCTTCTAGATTTTCTAATTTATTTGCATAGAGGCATTTATAGTATTCTCTGATGGTAGTTTGTATTTCTGTGGGATCGGTGGTGATATCCCCTTTATCATTTTTTATTGCGTCTATTTGATTCTTCTCTCTTTTCTTCTTTATTTGTCTTGCTAGCAGTCTATCAATTTTGTTGATCTTTTAAAAAAAACCAGCTCCTGGATTCATTGGTTTTTTTGAAGGGTGTTTTGTGTCTCTATTTCCTTCAGTTCTGCTCTGATCTTAGTTATTTCCTGACTTCTGCTAGCTTTGGGATGTGTTTGCTCTTGCTTCTCTTGTTCTTTTAATAGTCATGTTAGGGTGTTGATTTTAGATCTTTCCTGCTTTCTCTTGTGGGCATTTAGTGCTATAAATTTCCCTCTACATACTGCTTTGAATGTGTCCCAGAGATTCTGGTATGCTGTGTCTTTTTTCTCATTGGTTTCAAAGAACATCTTTATTTCTGCCTTCATTTCGTTATGTACCCAGTAGTCATTCAGGAGCAGGTTGTTCAGTTTCCATGTAGTTGTGCAGTTTTGAGTGAGTTTCTTAATCCTGAGTTCTAATTTGATTGCACTGTGGTCTGAGAGATAGTTTGTTGTGATGTGTGTTCTTTTACATTTGCTGAGGAGAAGCACTTCTTACATTTCTGATGTGAAAACTGTTTAAACACTATGGCATCCTAGTTTAAAAATTACATATTGAGTGGTCCAAACAGACCGTAAAGTTTTCAGAAAGCAATATTCATATCACGTACATTGAAGTTAGTTTCGACTGGATATTATACGATACTGCTTATTTAGGCAAGATAGTGTTTTCTTTTAATATTGCAATGTGTGATGTACTAAAGAACTTTAATGTTGAAGCTTTAAAAAGACAGAAATAAGAGAAACCCAAACACATTCTGACTGGCTGTAAAAGTAAGAATAAATAGTACTTGCAAAGCATCATAAAATGGATATAACAGCAAAAAAAAAAAAAAAAATGGGTAGAAATGTTATCGTTGATTTTTCTTTGTTTCCTCAAGGAGGAAAAATAACACTTTTATCATGGTTGGGACATAACTTCTAAAGAAAAACAAGTTTAGAGCTTTCTATGTATTTTCTATTTCTTTCTTTAGACAATGTTACCACGTGGTCTGGTCTAATGCAGCTGTGACACATACACATACACACACATCACCGACCAGGATATGCTGTGCTATTGCTTTTGCTTCTTCGTGTGAATATTGAAAGGCCACAGGGTCACCTTCAGCTCCTTGGACACTGGCTTCCTGTGTGTCCTGCTGTGCATATAGGGCCTGCTACCGTGGTGTTTCCTCTGAGTCCCACACGCTGTGCCATTTTTGTACGAATTGAGCCAGATATTTTCTACATGGCATCATGGTCTGCCACTGGAATTTTACACTGAAAAGTTAGCAATAAGCATTTTACTACTCATTATTATTTATATGTTGCTATGTAATAAAGCACCGCAAAGCTTAATGACTTCAAATCACAGCCATTTTATTGGGTATGATGCCATGAGACAGCAATATGGGCAGGATGAAGAAGAGAGAACTCGTCCATGATTGACATGGTTTTGGCTGGGACAGCTCAGCTGGACATAGTGGAACCCATTGGCCTCATTTGCACGTGGGGCCTGGTACTTGCTGTTGGCTGGAATGCCATGGGTCTCTTCCATGTAGATTGTGTTTCTGCCTGTGGCCTGTCACTCTCCCGTCTCTCTGTGTGGTTACCCTCCTTAATAGGAGATTCCGGAATTCTTTATTCGGAGCTGAGTTCCGAAAGGGAAAGTAGAAACTGAAGACCTGAGCTCAAAAGTCCTAGAACATAACTTCTGTGACATTTCATTGATCAAAGCAAGCCACGTGGGCAACCCAGATTCAGGAGTTAAAGAAACAGACTTCACCTCTTGACAGGAGGGTGGCAAACACCTTAGAAAACGCGCATAGGCATGACCATTGGTGGGCAGTTTTCATCACTGTAGCACACTGCTTTTATGGGAGATGTGCAGTGGCCTTTGAAATGAACAGCTGTACCCAATATCATTTTGCTTTGAATAAGGCAGGAGCATGGATTCTAATTTTTCTCCCAAGTATTCCCTGAAGGAAAAAAATTTATATATCCATTTGTGGTTATAATGTTAAATTAGTTTTAAAAGTTTACAATTTTGATATAATCTCTTCCTCCTCAAGTAGCTTAGCTGGTTAATTCAGAAGGACTAAATGCATCTATTTCTATTTTTCTCCCTGTTTGAAAATAGACAAGTCACCTGTACTAATTTTCTATGATAAGACGTGGAGACTAGGTTATATATCTTTGCAGATAAGCACGCTCAGAACTGAAAGAATAAAGTTGAAAGTATGTTGTTTCAGTAGGGAACAGTGGGAAATAATTAATAACCCACATTAGTTCTCTGTGTTGGAATGTTGTTGTGGGGGTAGGAGAAGTAATTATTTTGCAGTTAAATTAATACAAGTCTACTTCCTGATGCTTCTGCTACAGTAACTTCTTTTTGTCTTACCACCTCGAATCCATGTGTTTTGTGATGTGCCATTATCTTGCTTTAAGCTCTTCAGTTTCTTCCAGTGGCTGGTAGAAAACAGTGAAAATTCCTTAGTGTGACATTTATGAGCCTTGCCTGGTTCCAGCTGTCACTCATCATGCCCCACCTCACGGCCTGTGCCCCAGCCAATCAAACTGCCTGTAATTTTCTCAGATGGCAGTCTGGGTCAGACCTGCAAGGCTGCTCGTTCAGTGCTCTCTGTTGTAGCTTCCTTTGGTCCCGGACTTCTTTTACTCTCCCACCTCCCAGAAAACTTGGTCCAAGAACAATGCTTCTCTCTTTAACCTTAGCCAATACTGAATCTTAAGTGAATCTTCTTTATAATCGCCTCCTCTTATGTAGAAGTGACTGTTTTATCCCATGTGTGCTAATTTCCAGACCTTCATAAGTTTTATCTTTGAAGCTATAGTACACTCCTGCATTTAATTACTTACTTATCTTTTTCTATGGCTGGACTGCGGTAAATATATCTTTATTTTTTTTTTTTCTAAATCCTCTCTTCCTAGGACAATGTCTGGCGCATGTTTGGTATTGAAGAAATGAGGCTTGCTGAATTAATGCACATATGCCAAAATCCCTTTTGATAGTGAGTCTTCCTAGTAAATATTCTAGACATGTTCTAAGACAGATGCATAAGTATTATCTCAGCATGGACTTTCCCTGTATGATTCAGAACAGATTACTCAAATATGATTCTTTGTTGTTTTTTTTTTTTTTAATTGAGACTGGAACCATGATGAGAAGGTGAATGTGATCAGTCTGAGGATGTGCTCGGCTAGATTTCTGCAGGGTAAATTTTCTCCTCTATGCCATAAAATAACCAGCAGACTGTTTAAGAGCCACCAGGAACTCCAGTTTTTCTTTCAGAAGTCTGTTAAGACATAATGTTTGATGTGCTTGCTTTCCAAGGCATACATTAGTTGAGTGCAATTATATAAAGGAATGTTGTACCCACAAGCCATATTGCACTGAGTATGTTCTGCAGAAATGTACCTTGATATGCCACATAACACCCATACACATTTGCGGGCCTACACTCATTATCGATTGAAAACAATCTGATCGAAAAGTGACAGTCTCGATTGCGATTTTCATTTGATCTTACAAGTTATTTCCAAGGGCCACGGTGTTGGCACATTTTTAACTCCTGTGTCTCCTTCACCCTCTAAAACAGACTTAGCCCCACCTTTTCATGGAAAAGCACAAGACCCTCAAATCATTGTGTTGTCCTAACGGCTTTCAAAGAATTACTTCCTTCGAAGTTATTTTCCTCTTTTTTTAACTTACGTTTCTAAAGCTAGAGTCAGGATAGTTGATTCTGGTGCTGAAAAAAATCAGTTAATAACCATTTTTATAAACTTCTACACATTTCTTTGGTGTAGGGTTGGTGTCGTGGAATATTGTGCATTTGGAGGTTAGAAAGAAACTGTTTCACTTCTTTTTTTTTTGAGGCAGGATCTCACTCTTGCCCAGGGTGGAGTGCAGTGGTGCGATCCCGGCTCACTGCAACCACCGCCTCCCGGGTTCAAGTGATTCTCCTGCCTCAGGCTCCCAAGTAGCTGGGATTACAGGCACCCGCCACCACGCCCAGTTAATTTTTGTATTTTTAGTAGAAATGGGGTTTCACCATGTTGGCCAGGCTGGTCTCAAACTCCTGACCTCAGGTGATCTGCCTGCCTCGGCCTCCCAAAGTGCTGGTATTACAGGTGTGAGCCAACGCGCCTGGCTGGTTCACATTTTAAATATGCAACTTTTTAACCAAATGATTTGGGGCAAGTTTCTCCTGTTTTTCTTTTTTTTTTTGAAATAGAGTTTCATTCTTGTTGCCCAGGCTGGAGTTCAATGGCGCAATCTCAGCTCACCACAACCTCTGCCTCCCAGGGTCAAGCGACTCTCCTGCCTCAGCTTCCCTAGTAGCTGGGATTACAGGCATGCGCCACCATGCCCAGCTAATTTCATGATTTTAGTAGAGACGGGGTTTCTCCATGTTGGTGAGGCTGGTCTCAGACTCCCGCCCTCAGGTGATCCGCCAGCCTCGGCCTCCCAAAGTGCTGGGATTACAGGTGTGAGCCAACGCGCCTGGCTGGTTCACATTTTAAATATGCAACTTTTTAACCAAATGATTTGGGGCAAGTTTCTCCTGTTTTTCTTTTTTTTTTTGAAATAGAGTTTCATTCTTGTTGCCCAGGCTGGAGTTCAATGGCGCAATCTCAGCTCACCACAACCTCTGCCTCCCAGGGTCAAGCGACTCTCCTGCCTCAGCTTCCCTAGTAGCTGGGATTACAGGCATGCGCCACCATGCCCAGCTAATTTCATGTTTTTAGTAGAGACGGGGTTTCTCCATGTTGGTGAGGCTGGTCTCAGACTCCCGCCCTCAGGTGATCCGCCAGCCTCGGCCTCCCAAAGTGCTGGGATTATAGGCATGAGCCACCGTGCCCAGCCATTTCTCCCCTTTTTCACATGTTTTCTCAGCTATAAAATATTTATCCCTGTAGATCTCTGTTCACCTCGAAAGTCAAGATAAAACTTTCCATTTGCTTCCCAGTATATATTTGGACATTTTGCCATAGTGAACTTACCCATGCCTGTTTTTAAGTGTGTTCATTTGTATTACTTTGGAAAAGCAATTATCTTGCCATCCTCTTTGTTGTCTTCAGATTTCTACTCCCTATTTTTCATTGAGATTTTCTTCTGCCCTCAAGTAGTACATGCTCATCCATCTCCATTGCATATCAATAGGCCTTTGAAAATAATCCTAGCTATAAATCCTGACTATTAAATAATTCAGAATTATTTACTCATCTGCATCATCCTGATTTATATTCCTATGTTTCCCACACTGTGTTCAGTGGTAGAAACACATGCTAAATTATGCATGTACATTTTCTTTTTTCTTTTTTTTTTTAGACAGAGTATCACTCTGTTGCCCAGGCTGGAGTGCACTGGCACGATCTTGGCTCACTGCAACCTCTGCCTCCTGGCTTCAAGCGATTCTGCTGCCTCAGCCTCCCAAGTAGCTGGGATTACAGGTGTCCACCACCATGCCTGGCTAATTTTTGTATTTTTACTAGAGACGGGGTTTCACCTGTGGGCTGGGCTGGTCTCAAACTCCTGACCTCGTGATCTGCCCTCCTCGGACTCCCAAAGTGCTGGGATTCACATGTTCATTTTCCAGTCACTATTTACGCATTCTTCAATCATACTGCTTTTCTCAGCGTATACATACATAAAATGTTTTCTGTGCATCAAGCCTTATTCTAGGCACTGGGGATAGACTAAAAACAAACAAAATAGGATAATCTGTTCCCCTGCCCCCTTGAAACTCACGGTCAAACAGAAGAAAAATATATGAAACAAAAGAATAAAGTAAATAATTTTGTCATTTGAATAAACACAAAGATAGAGTGATATTATAGAACAAAATCCTTAACTACTTTTGGACAATGAGTAAGAGTTTTTAAAGAAATGCCATTTAAACAGATACTTTAAAAATAAAGAAAGATTCACCGAATGACAGGGATCAAGGAGGACGTATGAATAAGTAAAATTAACCTAGAGAGGAACTTAAGGAAGAAACGTAGATCAGAATGTGCAGAGCTTTGAAAGAGTCATTTTAAGAATGTTCTTACCTTTTCTGAAGGGTACTGGGAAGATACCGAAAAGTTTCAGCAGAAGGGTAACTTGACCTCATTTGTATTTTTAAAGAAATCATTCTAGTTTCTGTTTGTGGAGCAAGAAAAAAGAAAGATTGTTTGGGAAAGAACAGGAAGTGGGGGAAGATGGTGAGTAGAATTCTACAAGTAGGTTTTGCAAATATATGTGTAGAGCTAGAAGAAATATCTGGTACAGATATAAATTTGGGTCCCTTCAGTCTATCATTATTAAAGGAAAGAATGGGAGTAGGTGAGATTGCATTGAGTGTATATTGCATGAAGAGTGGGGAAAAGAAATTATGAGAAACTTCAACACTTTAAAATTAAGTAGAAAAGTAGGACCTGGTAAGGAACAATCAAGATGCAAGAATGATAGAGGTGTGAGGAACATCCTCAGAATGAGGTTACATTGTATGATGGGTGCTGTGATCACAGCCCTCTTTAAGGGTGGTCTCAACTGCCTGCAACCAATGACTGATCAATAGACGGATATGAAGGCACAGTCTACCCGTTCCAACTAGAACTTGGCCTTTATACAACTCTGAAGTGTTATTTTACCAGTGTCCCCATAGGCTGAAGCTGCGTCCAGCCCACTTTCTCTCCTTGTCCTACCATGCTTCTCTCTACTTTCCTAGGTATTGATCCCAAGAGAATTCCATAAAAGACATCCTTCTTGTTAGTATCCATCTGACATTCTCCTTCCCTGGGAACACAACTGGTAGCACATGGAAAACTGCATGTGTGTGTGTGTGTATGTGTGTGTGTGTGTGTATCTGTGTGTGTATGTGTGTGTATGTATGTGTGTGTGTATGTGTATGTATGTGTGTGTATGTGTGTTTATGTATGTGTGTGTATGTGTGTGTATGTGTGTGTGTATGTGTGTGTATGTGTGTGTATGTATGTGTGTGTGTATGTGTGTGTATGTGTGTTTATGTGTGTGTGTGTATGTGTGTGTTAAAAGAGTGTGCTAGATTGTGTCTAGTAATCTTGCACAGTCAATAAATAATGTCTGCAATAGGAACAAAGTAGTGATTCGCCCTTTTGTTTCAGTAGTGAATGCAGCTAAATTGGTCAAGTCATGCCAGCAGCAATGGAATTGGACCGTGTAGAGGAATAAGAGAGGGAGACTTAGGATGGGTAATGTTGACAATCTTCCTGAAGAGCTTAGGAGGAAACACAAAATCAGGACAGTGGTAACACATGTAAAATTTGTTTCAGGTGGAAGAAATGACATTGACTTTGGAATGTTCCTCCACAGGTGGCGGAGGGGCCATAGGAAAGACTGGCGTTAGGTTGACTAGAGGAGGATGCAGCACAGTTTCCTGTCTTGGCTTTTGTTTGTTTCAGGGAAGAAAGAGACAAAGATTAAGGACAGCAGAGGGAAATACAGGTTGTGTTTGTGGTGAAAGATTAAAATAGTCATTCTGAAGGGTGATGGGTTGAATTGAGAAAATAAACGTGGTCTCTTTTTTTTTAGGCAGCATCAGGAGTTCAGTTGAGAGTAATGACAATGAATTTATACGGCACAAATGTAGGCAATCACATGTTCTACTTGTTTTCTTGTTTAATATAAATGGCCATGCATTTTGGGTTGGTTGGTAAATGGTGTTTGTGATGAAAACATCTGTTTCCCTTTTTTTTTACTCTCTTAAGAAAAATACCATTTAAAGAAAATTTAAATTACCTTGCATTTGAAAAGAACACATCAATAAGCTTATATAAACATTTTCTCTGTTGGGGAATACTTCCTAATGAATCGCATCCTTTGTCTATAGGGTAAAAGGAAAGAACATTATCTGACTAATAAGGAAGAAGGAGCTCTTTGTGAATCTATAATAATAAGCATAGATATTTGTCAGGCTAAACTTACCTGGTTGAGCCTCTATAATTAGAATATGACTGATGAAGAGAAGAAATATTTGTATATAATGTAATGAAAGGCTTTGTAAAGTTTATTTGCATAGGGGATGTAGGTGGAAGGCTGGCTCAAATTAATCAGTATTATCTGCGGAAGTGATGGCATTCCACTTCGGAGAATAAACGACATGACATCCTGTGGTTCCTTTGAATTCTGGACATTACATGAAAGGGGACATATTATTGCTCTCTTAAATAATATCCGACTTGTAATTAAAAATGAATGTAGGGTTTAATGACTTCTTTTGTCTTCTTTTTTGTGCAGAGAAAACTTCTAAAGCTCATTTTTAACATTTGCTATTCAATTTATAGATTTATAAGCCTAGTTCTTCTCTAGGTCTCTTTCATTACTGAGATTATTTTATTTTTAAAATGGGAAATTGCAGCAATTATTTTACGGGCTTATGAATTTTTTTAATCTTGTTTACAAATGTAAGACATTTTCAAATATTTTTAAATTTATTTATAAACCTTTATAACTTATTTTTTGAGTGCTTCAAATTTAGGACAGTAAATTTTTTCTGCATATCTAAATAACTTTTATAAATCTAATTAATAAAAATAGTGACCCTAAAATGCATCTAGTTGTTCCAAAATAATATATAAATACTAAAATATCAATTTAAAATACCATGTCAAAATCAAGCAAATAATTACATATTTTAAGTTTGAAATTATGAAACCATCATTCCAATTCACTAGGAATTCCAAATGTAATATATTTTATTTCACTTAAGTTCTTTAGTGTCTGCATCTACAAACAAAATTTCCCCGATAATTTTATTTTTGTAAGAACAATCAATATGGTGAATCCAAACGCTTTGCCAAATGTTCCAATATTGTTTATATTAGTAAGAAATTTAAAATCAAATATCTGTTTCAAGTACTCAACTGCATATTAGATATTGTACCTTTAAAACTCACTCTCTGCTGGGCATGGGGGCTCATGCCTGTAATCCCAGCACTTTGGAAGGCAAAGGAGGGCAGATCACCTGAGGTCAGGAGTTCAAGACCAGCCTGGCCAACCTGGAGAAACCTTGTCTCTACTAAAAATACAAAAATTAGCCGGGCGTGGTGGGGTGCATCTGTAGTGCCAGTTACTCAGGAGGCTGAGGCAGGAGAATTGCTTGAACTGGGAGGGGAGGTTGCAGTGAGCTGAGATCCCACCACTGCCCTCCAGCCTGGGCGACAGAGTGAGACTCTCTCTCAAAAAACAAAACGAAGCTTTCTCTCATAAGCGAAGTTCTCTTAAACATTACACGTATGTAGATTTCCAACACAGATTGGATCCTTTCCAATGCCAAACTATCTTTACTAGGATTTCAAATTTTTAAAGTATTTCTATGCTTAATTGGAAACCCTGCCGAGGCTAAGGAGACGTGTACACATCATGAAAGCAACGACTATCTGGTAACTGAAGATACTCACAGTACCAAACACTTAATTCTAAATCTTATGCTGTGGGAGATCATGTCATCCTGCGCGACTATGATTTATTATGACCGGAAACCTTTGCCAGGATTTTGATCTTTTTAGATTCTATTTTTTTTTCTGAGCTACTAATAAAAACTTATGTAGAGCTTTTATGTTGGTGACCCTCGGACCTCAAGGAGGAAGTTATACCACCCATTCCCTGGAGTTACTTGGAACAGATTTTCTAATTCTCCTGTCTAATCACAGAACTCTGCCCTCCCACCTACATTGGTCATTTGTCTGTATGTCGAATGCATTATTTTAGCTCTTAAGAAACATATGTGTATTTTCCAACTAAACCGTAAAACTTCGTGGGAATACCAATGAATGCCTTTTCCATCTAACTTTAAAGAACTTTGAACTTCATAGAATTTTCTATTTTTTCGTGTTCTTAATACCACAAAACACAGGTATTAATACCATATGTATTGGCATTTGGATATCTCTTATAGCTTTATCTGACATGGGTTTGAAAATTATAAGGTCATTCTATTGGCATTTATTTAATTATTGCTTATGACATTTTATGTTGATTGAGCCCTACATTTTTGGCTTTTGGAAATAAAGACTGCTGTGATTTTGTCTGTAATGGTGCAAACACATTGTCATTCATTGACATATGAATGTACTTCAAGTTTAAAAGATGTCCTGTTTCTCTTGATCATCAGAAATCTCAGAGCTGACAGCACCAGGCATGTGTGTTTGTGTGTGTGTGACAGTGAGAGAGGGAGAGAGAGAGCGAGAGAGAGAGAGATTAAAAAACACCCCAGAACATAGTAAAGTGACAGAAACAAATTAAAGATGAATTAAATTTCATCCAAACTTTAAATATGGTCATTTTGCACCTTTGAGAAAGTTGGGTAGCTTATTCTAGGAAGACCATACTGTAGAAAGGATGGAATACCTGATTAGTACATTAACGTAATTTTGAAGACATGAAATGAATAAAGTACTTGATACTAATGCATGATATGCAGGTGTATGTAAGAACTTTGCTAATAGTTGTCTTTTTGAAACAGTAATAGATGTTTCCACGTGTGCACAGGTATGTGCGAATATCAGAGATTAAAATAGAAATGGAACCAAAAAGCTGTGCCATCATTGAAAATGTATTTGTTTAAAGACTACGTGACACTTAGGAGGCATTTTAATGCAATATTTTATGTATGCAATTATTTACATAGGTTTAAGTGTTTTTTATTTGACTTCCATAAAGTTTAGATTTGTCGCAATCTTATTTTTACCCTTGAGGGAAGAGAGAGACCCTCTCATATTGTTTTATACTGTTTTATACTCAGTACCTGTTTTAAGAAAAAAACAAGGAAGTGAAATCAAAGACAGGCAGCCCAGCGCCAGACCCAAAACCAGGCCTGGGCCTGCCTGGCCTAAACCTAGTAGCTAAAAATCAACTCATGACTTAGAACCCGATGTTACCCATAGATTTCAGGCATTGTATGGAAGAACATTGTGAAATTCCCTGCCCTGTTCCGTTTCACTCTGACCACCGGTGCATGCAGCCCCTGCCACGTACCCCTTGCTTGCTCAAATCAATCACGACCCTTTCTTGTGAAATCCTTAGTGTTGTGAGCCCTTAAAAGGGACAGAAATTGTGCACTTGGGGAGCTCGGGTTTTGAGGCAGTAGCTTGCTGATGCTCCCAACTGAATAAAGCCCTTCCTTCTACAACTCGGCGTCTGAGGGGTTTTGTCTGCGGCTCATCCTGCTACACACTTAGTAGTGTCTGAATCTTGGAAAGGAAGGGGAGGGAATATCCAGATACCTTAAACGGGGTTCTCGGACTTCTAATAAACAGTTAAAATCTTACACACACGGTATTTAAAGCATACAGATGATTCTACATTTGTCCTAACAGATCATAGTGCCATGAATATTTGTCCATTAACGAACATCCCTTACGTGTAAGAACATTTTGCCACTGCGCTTTTAGTTATCTCCTTTTCACCTACTGTCCCCTGGAATAGTCTCTCCCTTTCGTTTCTCAGGGGTCTTCTTGAGCCTGAAGCTTTTATTGGGCCTCACTTTTTGCTGCTTTGTTCCTTCGCCAGTTCTGGGCCTTTTTGCTGTGTCGACTACAGGTTGAAAAAAGGAGAAAGCGCAACACCAAGCTACTGACCTATGAGTAACAAGGTCACCGAATTCCCCTTAATCCTGCTGGTCTGATCCCCCACTCTGTGAAGACCACGGATGGGGAAGACCTAACCTTCACTCCAGCTCGCCTGAAATTGTCAGTATTTGATGATGGAAGCCTGAAATGCAGACCTCTTAGCGCTTAGCATGTCCAATTGCAGTTTCTACAGAAAGAGTGTTTCAGAACGGCTCAATCAAAAGTAAGGTTCAACTCTGTTAGTTGAATGCACAGAACAGAAAGAAGTTTCACAGAATGCTACTGTGTAGTTTATATTTGAATATATTCCTTTTTCCACTATTACCCTCTTAGCGCTCCGAATGTCCACTTGCATTTTCTACAGAAAGAGTGTTCAGAACTGCGCAATCAAAAGTAAGGTTTAACTCTGTTAGCTTAATGAACATATCAGAAATAAGTTTCACACAATGCTTCTGTGTAGTTTTTATTTGAAGATATTACTTTTCCCAATATAGGCCTCTTAGCGCTCAGAATGTCCAATTGCAGTTTCTACAGAAAGAGTGTTTCAGAAAGGCTCAATCAAAAGTAAGGTTCAACTCTGTTAGTTGAATGCACAGAACAGAAAGAAGTTTCATACAATGCATCTGTGTAGTTTATATTTGAACACATTCTTTTTTCCACTATTACCCACTTAGCGCTACGAATGTCCAGTTGCATTTTCTACAGACAGAGTGTTTCAAAACTGCTCAATCAAAAGTATGGTTTAACTCTGTTAGCTGAATGCTCAGATCAGAAAGAAGTTTCACAGAATGCTTCTGTGTAGTTTATATTTGAATATATTCCTTTTTCCACTACTACTCTCTTAGCGCTCCAAATGTCCAGTTGCATTTTCTACAGAAAGAGTGTTCAGATCTGCTCAATCAAAAGTATGGTTTAACTCTGTTAGCTGAATGCACAGATCAGAAAGAAGTTTCACAGAATGATTCTGTGTAGTTTATATTTGGAGACATTCCTTTTTCCACTATTACCCTCTTAGCGCTCCGAATCTCCACTTGCATATTCTACAGAAAGAGTGTTTCAGAACGGCTCAATCAAAACTAAGGTTCAACTCTTTTAGTTGAACAAACAGAACAGAAAGAAGTTTCACACAATTCTTCTGTGTAGTTTTTATTTGTAGACATTCTTTTTCCCAATATAGGCCTCTTAGCGCTCAGAATGTCCAATTGCAGTTTCTACAGAAAGAGTGTTTCAGAACGGCTCAATCAAAAGTAAGGTTCAACTCTGTTAGTTGAATGCACAGAACAGAAAGAAGTTTCATACAATGCTTCTGTGTAGTTTGTATTTGAACATATTCTTTTTTCCACTATTACCCACTTAGCGCTACGAACGTCCAGTTGCATTTTCTACAGACAGAGTGTTTCAAAACTGCTCAATCAAAAGTATGGTTTAACTCTGTTAGCTGAATGCTCAGATCAGAAAGAAGTTTCACAGAATGCTTCTGTGTAGTTTATATTTGAATATATTCCTTTTTCCACTACTACGCTCTTAGCGCTCCAAATGTCCAGTTGAATTTCCTACAGAAAGAGTGTTCAGATCTGCTCCATCAAAAGTATGGTTTAACTCTGTTAGCTGAATGCACAGATCAGAAAGAAGTTTCACCAAATGATTCTGTGTAGTTTATATTTGAAGACATTCCTTTTTCCACTATTACCCACTTAGCGCTCCGAATCTCCACTTGCATTTTCTACAAAAAGAGTGTTTCATAACTGCTCAATCAAAAATATGTTTTATCTCTGTTAACTGAATTTACAGATCAGAAATAAGTTTCACAGAATGCATCTGTGTAGTTTTTATTTGAAGATATTCTTTTTCCCAATGTAGGCCTCTTAGCGCTTAGCATGTCCAATTGCAGTTTCTACAGAAAGAGTGTTTCAGAACGGCTCAATCAAAAGTAAGGTTCAACTCTGTTAGTTGAATGCACAGAACAGAAAGAATTTTCACAGAATGCTACTGTGTAGTTTATATTTGCATATATTCCTTTTTCCACTATTACCCTCTTAGCGCTCCGAATGTCCACTTGCATTTTCTACAGAAAGAGTGTTCAGAACTGCGCAATCAAAAGTATAGTTTAACTCTGTTAGCTTAATGAACATATCAGAAATAAGTTTCACACAATGCTTCTGTGTAGTTTTTATTTGAAGATATTATTTTTCCCAATATAGGCCTCTTAGCGCTCAGAATGTCCAATTGCAGTTTCTACAGAAAGAGTGTTTCAGAAAGGCTCAATCAAAAGTAAGGTTCAACTCTGTTAGTTAAATGCACAGAACAGAAATAAGTTTCATACAATGCTTCTGTGTAGTTTATATTTGAACATATCCTTTTTTCCACTATTACCCACTTAGCGCTACGAATGTCCAGTTGCATTTTCTACAGACAGAGTGTTTCAAAACTGCTCAATCAAAAGTATGGTTTAACTCTGTTAGCTGAATGCTCAGATCAGAAAGAAGTTTCACAGAATGCTTCTGTGTAGTTTATATTTGAATATATTCTTTTTTCCACTACTACTCTCTTAGCGCTCCAAATGTCCAGTTGCATTTTCTACAGAAAGAGTGTTCAGATCTGCTCAATCAAAAGTATGGTTTAACTCTGTTAGCTGAATGCACAGATCATAAAGAAATTTCACAGAATGATTCTGTGTAGTTTATATTTGCAGACATTCCTTTTTCCACTATTACCCTCTTAGCGCTCCGAATCTCCACTTGCATTTTCTACAGAAAGAGTGTTTCAGAACGGCTCAATCAAAACTAAGGTTCAACTCTTTTAGTTGAACAAACAGAACAGAAAGAAGTTTCACAAAATTCTTCTGTGTAGTTTTTATTTGTAGACATTCTTTTTCCCAATATAGGCCTCTTAGCGCTCAGAATGTCCAATTGCAGTTTCTACAGAAAGAGTGTTTCAGAACGGCTCAATCAAAAGTAAGGTTAAACTCTGTTAGTTGAATGCACAGAACAGAAAGATGTTTCTTACAATGCTTCTGTGTAGTTTATATTTGAACATATTCTTTTTTCCACTATTACCCACTTAGCGCTACGAATGTCCAGTTGCATTTTCTACAGACAGAGTGTTTCAAAACTGCTCAATCAAAAGTATGGTTTAACTCTGTTAGCTGAATGCTCAGATCAGAAAGAAGTTTCACAGAATGCTTCTGTGTAGTTTATATTTGAATATATTCCTTTTTCCACTACTACGCTCTTAGCGCTCCAAATGTCCAGCTGCATTTCCTACAGAAAGAGTGTTCAGATCTGCTCAATCAAAAGTATGGTTTAACTCTGTTAGCTGAATGCACAGATCAGAAAGAAGTTTCACCAAATGATTCTGTGTAGTTTATATTTGAAGACATTACTTTTTCCACTATTACCCACTTAGCGCTCCGAATCTACACTTGCATTTTCTACAAAAAGAGGGTTTCATAACTGCTCAATCAAAAATATGTTTTATCTCTGTTAACTGAATTTACAGATCAGAAATAAGTTTCACAGAATGCATCTGTGTAGTTTTTATTTGAAGATATTCTTTTTCCCAATGTAGGCCTCTTAGCGCTTAGCATGTCCAATTGCAGTTTCTACAGAAAGAGTGTTTCAGAACGGCTCAATCAAAAGTAAGGTTCAACTCTGTTAGTTGAATGCACAGAACAGAAAGAAGTTTCATACAATGCTTCTGTGTAGTTTATATTTGAACATATTCTTTTTTCCACTATTAACCACTTAGCGCTACGAATGTCCAGTTGCATTTTCTACAGACAGAGTGTTTCAAAACTGCTCAATCAAAAGTATGGTTTAACTCCGTTAGCTGAATGCTCAGATCAGAAAGAAGTTTCACAGAATGCTTCTGTGTAGTTTATATTTGAATATATTCCTTTATCCACTACTACTCTCTTAGCGCTCCAAATGTCCAATTGCATTTTCTACAGAAAGAGTGTTCAGATCTGCTCAATCAAAAGTATGGTTTAACTCTGTTAGCTGAATGCACAGATCAGAAAGAAGTTTCACAGAATGATTCTGTGTAGTTTATATTTGGAGACATTCCTTTTTCCACTATTACCCTCTTAGCGCTCCGAATCACCACTTGCATTTTGTACAGAAAGAGTGTTTCAGAACGGCTCAATCAAAACAAAAGTTCAACTCTTTTAGTTGAACAAACAGAACAGAAAGAAGTTTCACACAATTCTTCTGTGTAGTTTTTATTTGTAGACATTCTTTTTCCCAATATAGGCCTCTTAGCGCTCAGAATGTCCAATTGCAGTTTCTACAGAAAGAGTGTTTCAGAACGGCTCAATCAAAAGTAAGGTTCAACTCTGTTAGTTGAATGCACAGAACAGAAAGAAGTTTCATACAATGCTTCTGTGTAGTTTATATTTGAACATATTCTTTTTTCCACTATTACCCACTTAGCGCTACGAATGTCCAGTTGCATTTTCTACAGACAGAGTGTTTCAAAACTGCTCAATCAAAAGTATGGTTTAACTCTTTTAGCTGAATGCTCAGATCAGAAAGAAGTTTCACAGAATGCTTCTGTGTAGTTCATATTTGAATATATTGCTTTTTCCACTACTACGCCCTTAGCGCTCCAAATGTCCAGTTGCATTTTCTACAGAAAGAGTGTTCAGATCTGCTCAATCAAAAGTATGGTTTAACTCTGTTAGCTGAATGCACAGATCATGAAGAAGTTTCACCGAAATATTCTGTGTAGTTTATATTTGAAGACATTCCTTTTTCCACTATTACCCTCTTAGCGCTCCGAATCTCCACTTGCATTTTCTACAAAAAGTGTGTTTCATAACTGCTCAATCAAAAATATGTTTTATCTCTGTTAACTGAATTTACAGATCAGAAATAAGTTTCACAGAATGCATCTGTGTAGTTTTTATTTGAAGATATTCTTTTTCCCAATGTAGGCCTCTTAGCTCTTAGCATGTCCAATTGCAGTTTCTACAGAAAGAGTGTTTCAGAACGGCTCAATCAAAAGTAAGGTTCAACTCTGTTAGTTGAATGCACAGAACAGAAAGAATTTTCACAGAATGCTACTGTGTAGTTTATATTTGCATATATTCCTTTTTCCACTATTACCCTCTTAGCGCTCCGAATGTCCACTTGCATTTTCTACAGAAAGAGTGTTCAGAACTGCGCAATCAAAAGTATGGTTTAACTCTGTTAGCTTAATGAACATAACAGAAATAAGTTTCACACAATGCTTCTGTGTAGTTTTTATTTGAAGATATTATTTTTCCCAATATAGGCCTCTTAGCGCTCAGAATGTCCAATTGCAGTTTCTACAGAAAGAGTGTTTCAGAAAGGCTCAATCAAAAGTAAGGTTCAACTCTGTTAGTCGAATGCACAGAACAGAAAGAAGTTTCATACAATGCTTCTGTGTAGTTTATATTTGAACATATTCTTTTTTCCACTATTACCCACTTAGCGCTACGAATGTCCAGTTGCATTTTCTACAGACAGAGTGTTTCAAAACTGCTCAATCAAAAGTATGGTTTAACTCTGTTAGCTGAATGCTCAGATCAGAAAGAAGTTTCACAGAATGCTTCTGTGTAGTTTATATTTGAATATATTCCTTTTTCCACTACTACTCTCTTAGCGCTCCAAATGTCCAGTTGCATTTTCTACAGAAAGAGTGTTCAGATCTGCTCAATCAAAAGTATGGTTTAACTCTGTTAGCTGAATGCACAGATCAGAAAGAAGTTTCACCGAATGATTCTGTGTAGTTTATATTTGAAGACATTCCTTTTTCCACTATTACCCTCTTAGCGCTCCGAATCTCCACTTGCATTTTCTACAAAAAGAGTGTTTCATAACTGCTCAATCAAAAATATGCTTTATCTCTGTTAACTGAATTTACAGATCAGAAATAAGTTTCACAGAATGCATCTGTGTAGTTTTTATTTGAAGATATTCTTTTTCCCAATGTAGGCCTCTTAGCGCTTAGCATGTCCAATTGCAGTTTCTACAGAAAGAGTGTTTCAGAACGGCTCAATCAAAAGTAAGGTTCAACTCTGTTAGTTGAATGCACAGAACAGAAAGAAGTTTCACAGAATGCTACTGTGTAGTTTATATTTGAATATATTCCTTTTTCCACTATTACCCTCTTAGCGCTCCAAATGTCCACTTGCATTTTCTACAGAAAGAGTGTTCAGAACTGCGCAATCAAAAGTATGGTTTAACTCTGTTGGCTTAATGAACGTAACAGAAATAAGTTTCACACAATGCTTCTGTGTAGTTTTTATTTGAAGATATTATTTTTCCCAATATAGGCCTCTTAGCGTTCAGAATGTCCAATTGCAGTTTCTACAGAAAGAGTGTTTCAGAAAGGCTCAATCAAAAGTAAGGTCCAACTCTGTTAGTTGAATGCACCGAACAGAAAGAAGTTTCATACAATGCTTCTGTGTAGTTTATATTTGAGCATATTCTTTTTTCCACTATTACCCACTTAGCGCTACGAATGTCCAGTTGCATTTTCTACAGACAGAGTGTTTCAAAACTGCTCAATCAAAAGTATGGTTTAACTCTGTTAGCTGAATGCTCAGATCAGAAAGAAGTTTCACAGAATGCTTCTGTGTAGTTTATATTTGAATATATTCCTTTTTCCACTACTACTCTCTTAGCGCTCCAAATGTCCAGTTGCATTTTCTACAGAAAGAGGGTTCAGATCTGCTCAATCAAAAGTATGGTTTAACTCTGTTAGCTGAATGCACAGATCAGAAAGAAGTTTCACAGAATGATTCTGTGTAGTTTATATTTGGAGACATTCCTTTTTCCACTATTACCCTCTTAGCGCTCCGAATCTCCACTTGCATTTTCTACAGAAAGAGTGTTTCAGAACGGCTCAATCAAAACTAAGGTTCAACTCTTTTATTTGAACAAACAGAACAGAAAGAAGTTTCACACAATTCTTCTCTGTAGTTTTTATTTGTAGACATTCTTTTTCCAAATAAAGGCCTCTTAGCCCTCAGAATGTCCAATTGCAGTTTCTACAGAAAGAGTGTTTCAGAACGGCTCAATCAAAAGTAAGGTTCAACTCTGTTAGTTGAATGCACAGAACAGAAAGAAGTTTCATACAATGCTTCTGTGTAGTTTATATTTGAACATATTCTTTTTTCCACTATTACCCACTTAGCGCTACGAATGTCCAGTTGCATTTTCTACAGACAGAGTGTTTCAAAACTGCTCAATCAAAAGTATGGTTTAACTTTGTTAGCTGAATGCTCAGATCAGAAAGAAGTTTCACAGAACGCTTCTGTGTAGTTTATATTTGAATATATTCCTTTTTCCACTACTACGCTCTTAGCGCTCCAAATGTCCAGTTGCATTTTCTACAGAAAGAGTGTTCAGATCTGCTCAATCAAAAGTATGTTTTAACTCTGTTAGCTGAATGCACAGATCAGAAAGAAGTTTCACCGAATGATTCTGTGTAGTTTATATTTGAAGACATTCCTTTTTCCACTATTACCCTCTTAGCGCTCCGAATCTCCACTTGCATTTTCTACAAAAAGAGTGTTTCATAGCTGCTCAATGAAAAATATGTTTTATCTCTGTTAACTTAATTTACAGATCAGAAATAAGTTTCACAGAATGCATCTGTGTAGTTTTTATTTGAAGATATTCTTTTTCCCAATGTATGCCTCTTAGCGCTTAGCATGTCCAATTGCAGTTTCTACAGAAAGAGTGTTTCAGAACGGCTCAATCAAAAGTAAGGTTCAACTCTGTTAGTTGAATGCACAGAACAGAAAGAATTTTCACAGAATGCTACTGTGTAGTTTATATTTGAATATATTCCTTTTTCCACTATTACCCTCCTAGCGCTGCGAATGTCCACTTGCATTTTCTACAGAAAGAGTGTTCAGAACTGCGCAATCAAAAGTGTGGTTTAACTCTGTTAGCTTAATGAACATATCAGAAATAAGTTTCACACAATGCTTCTGTGTAGTTTTTATTTGAAGATATTATTTTTCCCAATATAGGCCTCTTAGCGCTCAGAATGTCCAATTGCAGTTTCTACAGAAAGAGTGTTTCAGAAAGGCTCAATCAAAATAAGGTTCAACTCTGTTAGTTGAATGCACAGAACAGAAAGAAGTTTCATACAATGCTTCTGTGTAGTTTATATTTGAACATATTCTTTTTTCCACTATTACCCACTTAGCGCTACGAATATCCAGTTGCATTTTCTACAGACAGAGTGTTTCAAAACTGCTCAATCAAAAGTATGGTTTAACTCTGTTAGCTGAATGCTCAGATCAGAAAGAAGTTTCACAGAATGCTTCTGTGTAGTTTATATTTGAATATATTCCTTTTTCCACTACTACTCTCTTAGCGCTCCAAATGTCCAGTTGCATTTTCTACAGAAAGAGTGTTCAGATCTGCTCAATCAAAAGTATGGTGTAACTCTGTTAGCTGAATGCACAGATCAGAAAGAAGTTTCACAGAATGATTCTGTGTAGTTTATATTTGGAGACATTCCTTTTTCCACTATTACCCTCTTAGCGCTCCGAATCTCCACTTGCATTTTCTACAGAAAGAGTGTTTCAGAACGGCTCAATCAAAACTAAGGTTCAACTCTTTTAGTTGAACAAACAGAACAGAAAGAAGTTTCACACAATTCTTCTGTGTAGTTTTTATTTGTAGACATTCTTTTTCCCAATATAGGCCTCTTAGCGCTCAGAATGTCCAATTGCAGTTTCTACAGAAAGAGTGTTTCAGAACGGCTCAATCAAAAGTAAGGTTCAACTCTGTTAGTTGAATGCACAGAACAGAAAGAAGTTTCATACAATGCTTCTGTGTAGTTTGTATTTGAACATATTCTTTTTTCCACTATTACCCACTTAGCGCTACGAACGTCCAGTTGCATTTTCTACAGACAGAGTGTTTCAAAACTGCTCAATCAAAAGTATGGTTTAACTCTGTTAGCTGAATGCTCAGATCAGAAAGAAGTTTCACAGAATGCTTCTGTGTAGTTTATATTTGAATATATTCCTTTTTCCACTACTACGCTCTTAGCGCTCCAAATGTCCAGTTGAATTTCCTACAGAAAGAGTGTTCAGATCTGCTCCATCAAAAGTATGGTTTAACACTGTTAGCTGAATGCACAGATCAGAAAGAAGTTTCACCAAATGATTCTGTGTAGTTTATATTTGAAGACATTACTTTTTCCACTATTACCCACTTAGCGCTCCGAATCTACACTTGCATTTTCTACAAAAAGAGGGTTTCATAACTGCTCAATCAAAAATATGTTTTATCTCTGTTAACTGAATTTACAGATCAGAAATAAGTTTCACAGAATGCATCTGTGTAGTTTTTATTTGAAGATATTCTTTTTCCCAATGTAGGCCTCTTAGCGCTTAGCATGTCCAATTGCAGTTTCTACAGAAAGAGTGTTTCAGAACGGCTCAATCAAAAGTAAGGTTCAACTCTGTTAGTTGAATGCACAGAACAGAAAGAAGTTTCATACAATGCTTCTGTGTAGTTTATATTTGAACATATTCTTTTTTCCACTATTACCCACTTAGCGCTACGAATGTCCAGTTGCATTTTCTACAGACAGAGTGTTTCAAAACTGCTCAATCAAAAGTATGGTTTAACTCTGTTAGCTGAATGCTCAGATCAGAAAGAAGTTTCACAGAACGCTTCTGTGTAGTTTATATTTGAATATATTCCTTTTTCCACTACTACGCTCTTAGCGCTCCAAATGTCCAGTTGCATTTTCTACAGAAAGAGTGTTCAGATCAGCTCAATCAAAAGTATGTTTTAACTCTGTTAGCTGAATGCACAGATCAGAAAGAAGTTTCACCGAATGATTCTGTGTAGTTTATATTTGAAGACATTCCTTTTTCCACTATTACCCTCTTAGCGCTCCGAATCTCCACTTGCATTTTCTACAAAAAGAGTGTTTCATAGCTGCTCAATGAAAAATATGTTTTATCTCTGTTAACTTAATTTACAGATCAGAAATAAGTTTCACAGAATGCATCTGTGTAGTTTTTATTTGAAGATATTCTTTTTCCCAATGTATGCCTCTTAGCGCTTAGCATGTCCAATTGCAGTTTCTACAGAAAGAGTGTTTCAGAACGGCTCAATCAAAAGTAAGGTTCAACCCTGTTAGTTGAATGCACAGAACAGTAAGAAGTTTCACAGAATGCTACTGTGTAGTTTATATTTGAATATATTCCTTTTTCCACTATTACCCTCCTAGCGCTGCGAATGTCCACTTGCATTTTCTACAGAAAGAGTGTTCAGAACTGCGCAATCAAAAGTGTGGTTTAACTCTGTTAGCTTAATGAACATATCAGAAATAAGTTTCACACAATGCTTCTGTGTAGTTTTTATTTGAAGATATTATTTTTCCCAATATAGGCCTCTTAGCGCTCAGAATGTCCAATTGCAGTTTCTACAGAAAGAGTGTTTCAGAAAGGCTCAATCAAAAGTAAGGTTCAACTCTGTTAGTTGAATGCACAGAACAGAAAGAAGTTTCATACAATGCTTCTGTGTAGTTTATATTTGAACATATTCTTTTTTCCACTATTACCCACTTAGCGCTACGAATATCCAGTTGCATTTTCTACAGACAGAGTGTTTCAAAACTGCTCAATCAAAAGTATGGTTTAACTCTGTTAGCTGAATGCTCAGATCAGAAAGAAGTTTCACAGAATGCTTCTGTGTAGTTTATATTTGAATATATTACTTTTTCCACTACTACTCTCTTAGCGCTCCAAATGTCCAGTTGCATTTTCTACAGAAAGAGTGTTCAGATCTGCTCAATCAAAAGTATGGTGTAACTCTGTTAGCTGAATGCACAGATCAGAAAGAAGTTTCACAGAATGATTCTGTGTAGTTTATATTTGGAGACATTCCTTTTTCCACTATTACCCTCTTAGCGCTCCGAATCTCCACTTGCATTTTCTACAGAAAGAGTGTTTCAGAACGGCTCAATCAAAACTAAGGTTCAACTCTTTTAGTTGAACAAACAGAACAGAAAGAAGTTTCACACAATTCTTCTGTGTAGTTTTTATTTGTAGACATTCTTTTTCCCAATATAGGCCTCTTAGCGCTCAGAATGTCCAATTGCAGTTTCTACAGAAAGAGTGTTTCAGAACGGCTCAATCAAAAGTAAGGTTCAAATCTGTTAGTTGAATGCACAGAACAGAAAGAAGTTTCATACAATGCTTCTGTGTAGTTTGTATTTGAACATATTCTTTTTTCCACTATTACCCACTTAGCGCTACGAACGTCCAGTTGCATTTTCTACAGACAGAGTGTTTCAAAACTGCTCAATCAAAAGTATGGTTTAACTCTGTTAGCTGAATGCTCAGATCAGAAAGAAGTTTCACAGAATGCTTCTGTGTAGTTTATATTTGAATATATTCCTTTTTCCACTACTACGCTCTTAGCGCTCCAAATGTCCAGTTGAATTTCCTACAGAAAGAGTGTTCAGATCTGCTCCATCAAAAGTATGGTTTAACACTGTTAGCTGAATGCACAGATCAGAAAGAAGTTTCACCAAATGATTCTGTGTAGTTTATATTTGAAGACATTACTTTTTCCACTATTACCCACTTAGCGCTCCGAATCTACACTTGCATTTTCTACAAAAAGAGGGTTTCATAACTGCTCAATCAAAAATATGTTTTATCTCTGTTAACTGAATTTACAGATCAGAAATAAGTTTCACAGAATGCATCTGTGTAGTTTTTATTTGAAGATATTCTTTTTCCCAATGTAGGCCTCTTAGCGCTTAGCATGTCCAATTGCAGTTTCTACAGAAAGAGTGTTTCAGAACGGCTCAATCAAAAGTAAGGTTCAACTCTGTTAGTTGAATGCACAGAACAGAAAGAAGTTTCATACAATGCTTCTGTGTAGTTTATATTTGAACATATTCTTTTTTCCACTATTACCCACTTAGCGCTACGAATGTCCAGTTGCATTTTCTACAGACAGAGTGTTTCAAAACTGCTCAATCAAAAGTATGGTTTAACTCTGTTAGCTGAATGCTCAGATCAGAAAGAAGTTTCACAGAACGCTTCTGTGTAGTTTATATTTGAATATATTCCTTTTTCCACTACTACGCTCTTAGCGCTCCAAATGTCCAGTTGCATTTTCTACAGAAAGAGTGTTCAGATCAGCTCAATCAAAAGTATGTTTTAACTCTGTTAGCTGAATGCACAGATCAGAAAGAAGTTTCACCGAATGATTCTGTGTAGTTTATATTTGAAGACATTCCTTTTTCCACTATTACCCTCTTAGCGCTCCGAATCTCCACTTGCATTTTCTACAAAAAGAGTGTTTCATAGCTGCTCAATGAAAAATATGTTTTATCTCTGTTAACTTAATTTACAGATCAGAAATAAGTTTCACAGAATGCATCTGTGTAGTTTTTATTTGAAGATATTCTTTTTCCCAATGTATGCCTCTTAGCGCTTAGCATGTCCAATTGCAGTTTCTACAGAAAGAGTGTTTCAGAACGGCTCAATCAAAAGTAAGGTTCAACCCTGTTAGTTGAATGCACAGAATAGTAAGAAGTTTCACAGAATGCTACTGTGTAGTTTATATTTGAATATATTCCTTTTTCCACTATTACCCTCCTAGCGCTGCGAATGTCCACTTGCATTTTCTACAGAAAGAGTGTTCAGAACTGCGCAATCAAAAGTGTGGTTTAACTCTGTTAGCTTAATGAACATATCAGAAATAAGTTTCACACAATGCTTCTGTGTAGTTTTTATTTGAAGATATTATTTTTCCCAATATAGGCCTCTTAGCGCTCAGAATGTCCAATTGCAGTTTCTACAGAAAGAGTGTTTCAGAAAGGCTCAATCAAAAGTAAGGTTCAACTCTGTTAGTTGAATGCACAGAACAGAAAGAAGTTTCATACAATGCTTCTGTGTAGTTTATATTTGAACATATTCTTTTTTCCACTATTACCCACTTAGCGCTACGAATATCCAGTTGCATTTTCTACAGACAGAGTGTTTCAAAACTGCTCAATCAAAAGTATGGTTTAACTCTGTTAGCTGAATGCTCAGATCAGAAAGAAGTTTCACAGAATGCTTCTGTGTAGTTTATATTTGAATATATTACTTTTTCCACTACTACTCTCTTAGCGCTCCAAATGTCCAGTTGCATTTTCTACAGAAAGAGTGTTCAGATCTGCTCAATCAAAAGTATGGTGTAACTCTGTTAGCTGAATGCACAGATCAGAAAGAAGTTTCACAGAATGATTCTGTGTAGTTTATATTTGGAGACATTCCTTTTTCCACTATTACCCTCTTAGCGCTCCGAATCTCCACTTGCATTTTCTACAGAAAGAGTGTTTCAGAACGGCTCAATCAAAACTAAGGTTCAACTCTTTTAGTTGAACAAACAGAACAGAAAGAAGTTTCACACAATTCTTCTGTGTAGTTTTTATTTGTAGACATTCTTTTTCCCAATATAGGCCTCTTAGCGCTCAGAATGTCCAATTGCAGTTTCTACAGAAAGAGTGTTTCAGAACGGCTCAATCAAAAGTAAGGTTCAAATCTGTTAGTTGAATGCACAGAACAGAAAGAAGTTTCATACAATGCTTCTGTGTAGTTTGTATTTGAACATATTCTTTTTTCCACTATTACCCACTTAGCGCTACGAACGTCCAGTTGCATTTTCTACAGACAGAGTGTTTCAAAACTGCTCAATCAAAAGTATGGTTTAACTCTGTTAGCTGAATGCTCAGATCAGAAAGAAGTTTCACAGAATGCTTCTGTGTAGTTTATATTTGAATATATTCCTTTTTCCACTACTACGCTCTTAGCGCTCCAAATGTCCAGTTGAATTTCCTACAGAAAGAGTGTTCAGATCTGCTCCATCAAAAGTATGGTTTAACACTGTTAGCTGAATGCACAGATCAGAAAGAAGTTTCACCAAATGATTCTGTGTAGTTTATATTTGAAGACATTACTTTTTCCACTATTACCCACTTAGCGCTCCGAATCTACACTTGCATTTTCTACAAAAAGAGGGTTTCATAACTGCTCAATC
This sequence comes from Symphalangus syndactylus, assembly GCF_028878055.3. Lineage (NCBI taxonomy): Eukaryota > Metazoa > Chordata > Mammalia > Primates > Hylobatidae > Symphalangus > Symphalangus syndactylus. The sequence goes on from NC_072446.2 coordinate 270,911, forward strand.
AAAAATATGTTTTATCTCTGTTAACTGAATTTACAGATCAGAAATAAGTTTCACAGAATGCATCTGTGTAGTTTTTATTTGAAGATATTCTTTTTCCCAATGTAGGCCTCTTAGCGCTTAGCATGTCCAATTGCAGTTTCTACAGAAAGAGTGTTTCAGAACGGCTCAATCAAAAGTAAGGTTCAACTCTGTTAGTTGAATGCACAGAACAGAAAGAAGTTTCATACAATGCTTCTGTGTAGTTTATATTTGAACATATTCTTTTTTCCACTATTAACCACTTAGCGCTACGAATGTCCAGTTGCATTTTCTACAGACAGAGTGTTTCAAAACTGCTCAATCAAAAGTATGGTTTAACTCCGTTAGCTGAATGCTCAGATCAGAAAGAAGTTTCACAGAATGCTTCTGTGTAGTTTATATTTGAATATATTCCTTTATCCACTACTACTCTCTTAGCGCTCCAAATGTCCAATTGCATTTTCTACAGAAAGAGTGTTCAGATCTGCTCAATCAAAAGTATGGTTTAACTCTGTTAGCTGAATGCACAGATCAGAAAGAAGTTTCACAGAATGATTCTGTGTAGTTTATATTTGGAGACATTCCTTTTTCCACTATTACCCTCTTAGCGCTCCGAATCTCCACTTGCATTTTCTACAGAAAGAGTGTTTCAGAACGGCTCAATCAAAACAAAAGTTCAACTCTTTTAGTTGAACAAACAGAACAGAAAGAAGTTTCACACAATTCTTCCGTGTAGTTTTTATTTGTAGACATTCTTTTTCCCAATATAGGCCTCTTAGCGCTCAGAATGTCCAATTGCAGTTTCTACAGAAAGAGTGTTTCAGAAAGGCTCAATCAAAAGTAAGGTTCAACTCTGTTAGTTGAATGCACAGAACAGAAAGAAGTTTCATACAATGCTTCTGTGTAGTTTATATTTGAACATATTCTTTTTTCCACTATTACCCACTTAGCGCTACGAATGTCCAGTTGCATTTTCTACAGACAGAGTGTTTCAAAACTGCTCAATCAAAAGTATGGTTTAACTCTTTTAGCTGAATGCTCAGATCAGAAAGAAGTTTCACAGAATGCTTCTGTGTAGTTCATATTTGAATATATTCCTTTTTCCACTACTACGCCCTTAGCGCTCCAAATGTCCAGTTGCATTTTCTACAGAAAGAGTGTTCAGATCTGCTCAATCAAAAGTATGGTTTAACTCTGTTAGCTGAATGCACAGATCATGAAGAAGTTTCACCGAAATATTCTGTGTAGTTTATATTTGAAGACATTCCTTTTTCCACTATTACCCTCTTAGCGCTCCGAATCTCCACTTGCATTTTCTACAAAAAGTGTGTTTCATAACTGCTCAATCAAAAATATGTTTTATCTCTGTTAACTGAATTTACAGATCAGAAATAAGTTTCACAGAATGCATCTGTGTAGTTTTTATTTGAAGATATTCTTTTTCCCAATGTAGGCCTCTTAGCGCTTAGCATGTCCAATTGCAGTTACTACAGAAAGAGTGTTTCAGAACGGCTCAATCAAAAGTAAGGTTCAACTCTGTTAGTTGAATGCACAGAACAGAAAGAATTTTCACAGAATGCTACTGTGTAGTTTATATTTGAATATATTCCTTTTTCCACTATTACCCTCTTAGCGCTCCGAATGTCCACTTGCATTTTCTACAGAAAGAGTGTTCAGAACTGCGCAATCAAAAGTATGGTTTAACTCTGTTAGCTTAATGAACATAACAGAAATAAGTTTCACACAATGCTTCTGTGTAGTTTTTATTTGAAGATATTATTTTTCCCAATATAGGCCTCTTAGCGCTCAGAATGTCCAATTGCAGTTTCTACAGAAAGAGTGTTTCAGAAAGGCTCAATCAAAAGTAAGGTTCAACTCTGTTAGTCGAATGCACAGAACAGGAAGAAGTTTCATACAATGCTTCTGTGTAGTTTATATTTGAACATATTCTTTTTTCCACTATTACCCACTTAGCGCTACGAATGTCCAGTTGCATTTTCTACAGACAGAGTGTTTCAAAACTGCTCAATCAAAAGTATGGTTTAACTCTGTTAGCTGAATGCTCAGATCAGAAAGAAGTTTCACAGAATGCTTCTGTGTAGTTTATATTTGAATATATTCCTTTTTCCACTACTACTCTCTTAGCGCTCCAAATGTCCAGTTGCATTTTCTACAGAAAGAGTGTTCAGATCTGCTCAATCAAAAGTATGGTTTAACTCTGTTATCTGAATGCACAGATCAGAAAGAAGTTTCACCGAATGATTCTGTGTAGTTTATATTTGAAGACATTCCTTTTTCCACTATTACCCTCTTAGCGCTCCGAATCTCCACTTGCATTTTCTACAAAAAGAGTGTTTCATAACTGCTCAATCAAAAATATGCTTTATCTCTGTTAACTGAATTTACAGATCAGAAATAAGTTTCACAGAATGCATCTGTGTAGTTTTTATTTGAAGATATTCTTTTTCCCAATGTAGGCCTCTTAGCGCTTAGCATGTCCAATTGCAGTTTCTACAGAAAGAGTGTTTCAGAACGGCTCAATCAAAAGTAAGGTTCAACTCTGTTAGTTGAATGCACAGAACAGAAAGAAGTTTCACAGAATGCTACTGTGTAGTTTATATTTGAATATATTCCTTTTTCCACTATTACCCTCTTAACGCTCCAAATGTCCACTTGCATTTTCTACAGAAAGAGTGTTCAGAACTGCGCAATCAAAAGTATGGTTTAACTCTGTTGGCTTAATGAACGTAACAGAAATAAGTTTCACACAATGCTTCTGTGTAGTTTTTATTTGAAGATATTATTTTTCCCAATATAGGCCTCTTAGCGCTCAGAATGTCCAATTGCAGTTTCTACAGAAAGAGTGTTTCAGAAAGGCTCAATCAAAAGTAAGGTCCAACTCTGTTAGTTGAATGCACAGAACAGAAAGAAGTTTCATACAATGCTTCTGTGTAGTTTATATTTGAGCATATTCTTTTTTCCACTATTACCCACTTAGCGCTACGAATGTCCAGTTGCATTTTCTACAGACAGAGTGTTTCAAAACTGCTCAATCAAAAGTATGGTTTAACTCTGTTAGCTGAATGCTCAGATCAGAAAGAAGTTTCACAGAATGCTTCTGTGTAGTTTATATTTGAATATATTCCTTTTTCCACTACTACTCTCTTAGCGCTCCAAATGTCCAGTTGCATTTTCTACAGAAAGAGGGTTCAGATCTGCTCAATCAAATGTATGGTTTAACTCTGTTAGCTGAATGCACAGATCAGAAAGAAGTTTCACAGAATGATTCTGTGTAGTTTATATTTGGAGACATTCCTTTTTCCACTATTACCCTCTTAGCGCTCCGAATCTCCACTTGCATTTTCTACAGAAAGAGTGTTTCAGAACGGCTCAATCAAAACTAAGGTTCAACTCTTTTATTTGAACAAACAGAACAGAAAGAAGTTTCACACAATTCTTCTCTGTAGTTTTTATTTGTAGACATTCTTTTTCCAAATAAAGGCCTCTTAGCGCTCAGAATGTCCAATTGCAGTTTCTACAGAAAGAGTGTTTCAGAACGGCTCAATCAAAAGTAAGGTTCAACTCTGTTAGTTGAATGCACAGAACAGAAAGAAGTTTCATACAATGCTTCTGTGTAGTTTATATTTGAACATATTCTTTTTTCCACTATTACCCACTTAGCGCTACGAATGTCCAGTTGCATTTTCTACAGACAGAGTGTTTCAAAACTGCTCAATCAAAAGTATGGTTTAACTCTGTTAGCTGAATGCTCAGATCAGAAAGAAGTTTCACAGAACGCTTCTGTGTAGTTTATATTTGAATATATTCCTTTTTCCACTACTACGCTCTTAGCGCTCCAAATGTCCAGTTGCATTTTCTACAGAAAGAGTGTTCAGATCTGCTCAATCAAAAGTATGGTTGAACTCTGTTAGCTGAATGCACAGATCAGAAAGAAGTTTCACCGAATGATTCTGTGTAGTTTATATTTGAAGACATTCCTTTTTCCACTATTACCCTCTTAGCGCTCCGAATCTCCACTTGCATTTTCTACAAAAAGAGTGTTTCATAACTGCTCAATCAAAAATATGTTTTATCTCTGTTAACTTAATTTACAGATCAGAAATAAGTTTCACAGAATGCATCTGTGTAGTTTTTATTTGAAGATATTCTTTTTCCCAATGTAGGCCTCTTAGCGCTTAGCATGTCCAATTGCAGTTTCTACAGAAAGAGTGTTTCAGAACGGCTCAATCAAAAGTAAGGTTCAACCCTGTTAGTTGAATGCACAGAACAGTAAGAAGTTTCACAGAATGCTACTGTGTAGTTTATATTTGAATATATTCCTTTTTCCACTATTACCCTCCTAGCGCTCCGAATGTCCATTTGCATTTTCTACAGAAAGAGTGTTCAGAACTGCGCAATCAAAAGTATGGTTTAACTCTGTTAGCTTAATGAACATATCAGAAATAAGTTTCACACAATGCTTCTGTGTAGTTTTTATTTGAAGATATTATTTTTCCCAATATAGGCCTCTTAGCGCTCAGAATGTCCAATTGCAGTTTCTACAGAAAGAGTGTTTCAGAAAGGCTCAATCAAAAGTAAGGTTCAACTCTGTTAGTTGAATGCACAGAACAGAAAGTAGTTTCATACAATGCTTCTGTGTAGTTTATATTTGAACATATTCTTTTTTCCACTATTACCCACTTAGCGCTACGAATATCCAGTTGCATTTTCTACAGACAGAGTGTTTCAAAACTGCTCAATCAAAAGTATGGTTTAACTCTGTTAGCTGAATGCTCAGATCAGAAAGAAGTTTCACAGAATGCTTCTGTGTAGTTTATATTTGAATATATTCCTTTTTCCACTACTACTCTCTTAGCGCTCAAAATGTCCAGTTGCATTTTCTACAGAAAGAGTGTTCAGATCTGCTCAATCAAAAGTATGGTTTAACTCTGTTAGCTGAATGCACAGATCAGAAAGAAGTTTCACAGAATGATTCTGTGTAGTTTATATTTGGAGACATTCCTTTTTCCACTATTACCCTCTTAGCGCTCCGAATCTCCACTTGCATTTTCTACAGAAAGAGTGTTTCAGAACGGCTCAATCAAAACTAAGGTTCAACTCTTTTAGTTGAACAAACAGAACAGAAAGAAGTTTCACAAAATTCTTCTGTGTAGTTTTTATTTGTAGACATTCTTTTTCCCAATATAGGCCTCTTAGCACTCAGAATGTCCAATTGCAGTTTCTACAGAAAGAGTGTTTCAGAACGGCTCAATCAAAAGTAAGGTTCAACTCTGTTAGTTGAATGCACAGAACAGAAAGAAGTTTCACAGAATGCTACTGTGTAGTTTATATTTGAATATATTCCTTTTTCCACTATTACCCTCTTAGCGCTCCATATATCCACTTGCATTTTCTACAGAAAGAGTGTTCAGAACTGCGCAATCAAAAGTATGGTTTAACTCTGTTGGCTTAATGAACGTAACAGAAATAAGTTTCACAAAATGCTTCTGTGTAGTTTTTATTTGAAGATATTATTTTTCCCAATATAGGCCTCTTAGTGCTCAGAATGTCCAATTGCAGTTTCTACAGAAAGAGTGTTTCAGAACGGCTCAATCAAAAGTAAGGTTCAACTCTGTTAGTTGAATGCACAGAACAGAAAGAAGTTTCATACAATGCTTCTGTGTAGTTTATATTTGAACATATTCTTTTTTCCATTATTACCCACTTAGCGCTACGAATATCCAGTTGCATTTTCTACAGACAGAGTGTTTCAAAACTGCTCAATCAAAAGTATGGTTTAACTCTGTTAGCTGAATGCTCAGATCAGAAAGAAGTTTCACAGAATGCTTCTGTGTAGTTTATATTTGAATATATTCCTTTTTCCACTTCTAATCTCTTAGCGCTCCAAATGTCCAGTTGCATTATCTACAGAAAGAGGGTTCAGATCTGCTCAATCAAAAGTATGGTTTAACTCTGTTAGCTGAATGCACAGATCAGAAAGAAGTTTCACAGAATGATTCTGTGTAGTTTATATTTGGAGACATTCCTTTTTCCACTATTACCCTCTTAGCGCTCCGAATCTCCACTTGCATTTTCTACAGAAAGAGTGTTTCAGAACGGCTCAATCAAAACTAAGGTTCAACTCTTTTATTTGAACAAACAGAACAGAAAGTAGTTTCACACAATTCTTCTCTGTAGTTTTTATTTGTAGACATTCTTTTTCCAAATAAAGGCCTCTTAGCGCTCAGAATGTCCAATTGCAGTTTCTACAGAAAGAGTGTTTCAGAACGGCTCAATCAAAAGTAAGGTTCAACTCTGTTAGTTGAATGCACAGAACAGAAAGAAGTTTCATACAATGCTTCTGTGTAGTTTATATTTGAACATATTCCTTTTTCCACTATTACCCACTTAGCGCTACGAATGTCCAGTTGCATTTTCTACAGACAGAGTGTTTCAAAACTGCTCAATCAAAAGTATGGTTTAACTCTGTTAGCTGAATGCTCAGATCAGAAAGAAGTTTCACAGAACGCTTCTGTGTAGTTTATATTTGAATATATTATTTTTTCCACTACTACGCTCTTAGCGCTCCAAATGTCCAGTTGCATTTTCTACAGAAAGAGTGTTCAGATCTGCTCAATCAAATGTATGGTTTAACACTGTTAGCTGAATGCACAGATCAGAAAGAAGTTTCACCGAATGATTCTGTGTAGTTTATATTTGAAGACATTCCTTTTTCCACTATTACCCTCTTAGCGCTCCGAATCTCCACTTGCATTTTCTACAAAAAGAGTGTTTCATAACTGCTCAATCAAAAATATGTTTTATCTCTGTTAACTTAATTTACAGATCAGAAATAAGTTTCACAGAATGCATCTGTGTAGTTTTTATTTGAAGATATTCTTTTTCCCAATGTAGGCCTCTTAGCGCTTAGCATGTCCAATTGCAGTTTCTACAGAAAGAGTGTTTCAGAACGGCTCAATCAAAAGTAAGGTTCAACCCTCTTAGTTGAATGCACAGAACAGTAAGAAGTTTCACAGAATGCTACTGTGTAGTTTATATTTGAATATATTCCTTTTTCCACTATTACCCTCCTAGCGCTCCGAATGTCCACTTGCATTTTCTACAGAAAGAGTGTTCAGAACTGCGCAATCAAAAGTATGGTTTAACTCTGTTAGCTTAATGAACATATCAGAAATAAGTTTCACACAATGCTTCTGTGTAGTTTTTATTTGAAGATATTATTTTTCCCAATATAGGCCTCTTAGCGCTCAGAATGTCCAATTGCAGTTTCTACAGAAAGAGTGTTTCAGAAAGGCTCAATCAAAAGTAAGGTTCAACTCTGTTAGTTGAATGCACAGAACAGAAAGAAGTTTCATACAATGCTTCTGTGTAGTTTATATTTGAACATATTCTTTTTTCCACTATTACCCACTTAGCGCTACGAATATCCAGTTGCATTTTCTACAGACAGAGTGTTTCAAAACTGCTCAATCAAAAGTATGGTTTAACTCTGTTAGCTGAATGCTCAGATCAGAAAGAAGTTTCACAGAATGCTTCTGTGTAGTTTATATTTGAATATATTCCTTTTTCCACTACTACTCTCTTAGCGCTCCAAATGTCCAGTTGCATTTTCTACAGAAAGAGGGTTCAGATCTGCTCAATCAAAAGTATGGTTTAACTCTTTTAGCTGAATGCACAGATCAGAAAGAAGTTTCACAGAATGATTCTGTGTAGTTTATATTTGGAGACATTCCTTCTTCCACTATTACCCTCTTAGCGCTCCGAATCTCCACTTGCATTTTCTACAAAAAGAGTGTTTCAGAACGGCTCAATCAAAACTAAGGTTCAACTCTTTTATTTGAACAAACAGAACAGAAAGAAGTTTCACACAATTCTTCTCTGTAGTTTTTATTTGTAGACATTCTTTTTCCAAATAAAGGCCTCTTAGCGCTCAGAATGTCCAATTGCAGTTTCTACAGAAGGACTGTTTCAGAACGGCTCAATCAAAAGTAAGGTTCAACTCTGTTAGTTGAATGCACAGAACAGAAAGAAGTTTCATACAATGCTTCTGTGTAGTTTATATTTGAACATATTCTTTTTTCCACTATTACCCACTTAGCGCTACGAATGTCCAGTTGCATTTTCTACAGACAGAGTGTTTCAAAACTGCTCAATCAAAAGTATGGTTTAACTCTGTTAGCTGAATGCTCAGATCAGAAAGAAGTTTCACAGAACGCTTCTGTGTAGTTTATATTTGAATATATTATTTTTTCCACTACTACGCTCTAAGCGCTCCAAATGTCCAGTTGCATTTTCTACAGAAAGAGTGTTCAGATCTGCTCAATCAAATGTATGGTTTAACTCTGTTAGCTGAATGCACAGATCAGAAAGAAGTTTCACCGAATGATTCTGTGTAGTTTATATTTGAAGACATTCCTTTTTCCACTAATACCCTCTTAGCGCTCCGAAACTCCACTTGCATTTTCTACAAAAAGAGTGTTTCATAACTGCTCAATCAAAAATATGTTTTATCTCTGTTAACTTAATTTACAGATCAGAAATAAGTTTCACAGAATGCATCTGTGTAGTTTTTATTTGAAGATATTCTTTTTCCCAATGTAGGCCTCTTAGCGCTTAGCATGTCCAATTGCAGTTTCTACAGAAAGAGTGTTTCAGAACGGCTCAATGAAAAGTAAGGTTCAACCCTGTTAGTTGAATGCACAGAACAGTAAGAAGTTTCACAGAATTCTACTGTGTAGTTTATATTTCAATATATTCCTTTTTCCACTATTACCCTCCTAGCGCTCCGAATGTCCACTTGCATTTTCTACAGAAAGAGTGTTCAGAACTGCGCAATCAAAAGTATGGTTTAACTCTGTTAGCTTAATGAACATATCAGAAATAAGTTTCACACAATGCTTCTGTGTAGTTTTTATTTGAAGATATTATTTTTCCCAATATAGGCCTCTTAGCGCTCAGAATGTCCAATTGCAGTTTCTACAGAAAGAGTGTTTCAGAAAGGCTCAATCAAAAGTAAGGTTCAACTCTGTTAGTTGAATGCACAGAACAGAAAGAAGTTTCATACAATGCTTCTGTGTAGTTTATATTTGAACATATTCTTTTTTCCACTATTACCCACTTAGCGCTACGAATATCCAGTTGCATTTTCTACAGACAGAGTGTTTCAAAACTGCTCAATCAAAAGTATGGTTTAACTCTGTTAGCTGAATGCTCAGATCAGAAAGAAGTTTCACAGAATGCTTCTGTGTAGTTTATATTTGAATATATTCCTTTTTCCACTACTACTCTCTTAGCGCTCCAAATGTCCAGTTGCATTTTCTACAGAAAGAGTGTTCAGATCTGCTCAATCAAAAGTATGGTTTAACTCTGTTAGCTGAATGCACAGATCAGAAAGAAGTTTCACAGAATGATTCTGTGTAGTTTATATTTGGAGACATTCCTTTTTCCACTATTACCCTCTTAGCGCTCCGAATCTCCACTTGCATTTTCTACAGAAAGAGTGTTTCAGAACGGCTCAATCAAAACTAAGGTTCAACTCTTTTAGTTGAACAAACAGAACAGAAAGAAGTTTCACAAAATTCTACTGTGTAGTTTTTATTTGTAGACATTCTTTTTCCCAATATAGGCCTCTTAGCACTCAGAATGTCCAATTGCAGTTTCTACAGAAAGAGTGTTTCTGAACGGCTCAATCAAAAGTAAGGTTCAACTCTGTTAGTTGAATGCACAGAACAGAAAGAAGTTTCATACAATGCTTCTGTGTAGTTTATATTTGAACATATTCTTTTTTCCACTCTTACCCACTTAGCGCTACGAATGTCCAGTTGCATTTTCTACAGACAGAGTGTTTCAAAACAGCTCAATCAAAAGTATGGTTTAACTCTGTTAGCTGAATGCTCAGATCAGAAAGAAGTTTCACAGAATGCTTCTGTGTAGTTTATATTTGAATATATTCCTTTTTCCACTACTACGCTCTTAGCGCTCCAAATGTCCAGTTGCATTTTCTACAGAAAGAGTGTTCAGATCTGCTCAATCAAAAGTATGGTTTAACTCTGTTAGCTGAATGCACAGATCAGAAAGAAGTTTCACCGAATGATTCTGTGTAGTTTATATTTGAAGACATTCCTTTTTCCACTATTACCCTCTTAGCGCTCCGAATCTCCACTTGCATTTTCTACAAAAAGAGTGTTTCATAACTGCTCAATCAAAAATATGTTTTATCTCTGTTAACTGAATTTACAGATCAGAAATAAGTTTCACAGAATGCATCTGTGTAGTTTTTATTTGAAGATATTATTTTTCCCAATGTAGGCCTCTTAGCGCTTAGCATGTCCAATTGCAGTTTCTACAGAAAGAGTGTTTCAGAACGGCTCAATCAAAAGTAAGGTTCAACTCTGTTAGTTGAATGCACAGAACAGAAAGGAGTTTCACAGAATGCTACTGTGTAGTTTATATTTGAATATATTCCTTTTTCCACTATTACCCTCTTAGCGCTCCAAATGTCCACTTGCATTTTCTACAGAAAGAGTGTTCAGAACTGCGCAATAAAAAGTATGGTTTAACTCTGTTAGCTTAATGAACGTAACAGAAATAAGTTTCACACAATGCTTCTGTGTAGTTTTTATTTGAAGATATTATTTTTCCCAATATAGTCCTCTTAGCGCTCAGAATGTCCAATTGCAGTTTCTACAGAAAGAGTGTTTCAGAAAGGCTCAATCAAAAGTAAGGTCCAACTCTGTTAGTTGAATGCACAGAACAGAAAGAAGTTTCATTCAATGCTTCTGTGTAGTTTATATTTGAGCATATTCTTTTTTCCACTATTACCCACTTAGCGCTACGAATGTCCAGTTGCATTTTCTACAGACAGAGTGTTTCAAAACTGCTCAATCAAAAGTATGGTTTAACTCTGTTAGCTGAATGCTCAGATCAGAAAGAAGTTTCACAGAACGCTTCTGTGTAGTTTATATTTGAATATATTCCTTTTTCCACTACTACGCTCTTAGCGCTCCAAATGTCCAGTTGCATTTTCTACAGAAAGAGTGTTCAGATCTGCTCAATCAAAAGTATGGTTTAACTCTGTTAGCTGAATGCACAGATCAGAAAGAAGTTTCACCGAATGATTCTGTGTAGTTTATATTTGAAGACATTCCTTTTTCCACGATTACCCTCTTATCGCTCCGAATCTCCACTTGCATTTTCTACAGTAAGAGTGTTTCAGAACGGCTCAATCAAAACTAAGGTTCAACTCTTTTAGTTGAACAAACAGAACAGAATGGAGTTTCACACAATTCTTCTGTGTAGTTTTTATTTGTAGACATTCTTTTTCCCAATATAGGCCTCTTAGCGCTCAGAATGTCCAATTGCAGTTTCTACAGAAAGAGTGTTTCAGAACGGCTCAATCAAAAGTAAGGTTCAACCCTGTTAGTTGAATGCACAGAACAGTAAGGAGTTTCACAGAATGCTACTGTGTAGTTTATATTTGAATATATTACTTTTTCCACTATTACCCTCTTAGCGCTCCGAATGTCCACTTGCATTTTCTACAGAAAGAGTGTTCAGAACTGCGCAATCAAAAGTATGGTTTAACTCTGTTAGCTTAATGAACATATCAGAAATAAGTTTCACACAATGCTTCTGTGTAGTTTTTATTTGAAGATATTATTTTTCCCAATATAGGCCTCTTAGCGCTCAGAATGTCCAATTGCAGTTTCTTCAGAAAGAGTGTTTCAGAAAGGCTCAATCAAAAGTAAGGTTCAACTCTGTTAGTTGAATGCACAGAACAGAAAGACGTTTCATACAATGCTTCTGTGTAGTTTGTATTTGAACATATTCTTTTTTCCACTATTACCCACTTAGCGCTACGAATGTCCAGTTGCATTTTCTACTGACAGAGTGTTTCAAAACTGCTCAATCAAAAGTATGGTTTAAATCAGTTAGCGGAATGCTCAGATCAGAAAGAAGTTTCACAGAATGCTTCTGTATAGTTTATATTTGAATATATTCCTTTTTCCACTACTACTCTCTTAGCGCTCCAAATGTCCAGTTGCATTTTCTACAGAAAGAGTGTTCAGATCTGCTCAATCAAAAGTATGGTTTAACTCTGTTAGCTGAATGCACAGATCAGAAAGAAGTTTCACAGAATGATTCTGTGTAGTTTATATTTGGAGACATTCCTTTTTCCACTATTACCCTCTTAGCGCTCCGAATCTCCACTTGCATTTTCTACAGAAAGAGTGTTTCAGAACGGCTCAATCAAAACTAAGGTTCAACTCTTTTAGTTGAACAAACAGAACAGAAAGAAGTTTCACACAATTCTTCTGTGTAGTTTTTATTTGTAGACATTCTTTTTCCCAATATAGGCCTCTTAGCGCTCAGAATGTCCAATTGCAGTTTCTACAGAAAGAGTGTTTCAGAACGGCTCAATCAAAAGTAAGGTTCAACTCTGTTAGTTGAATGCACAGAACAGAAAGAAGTTTCATACAATGCTTCTGTGTAGTTTATATTTGAACATATTCTTTTTTCCACTATTACCCACTTAGCGCTACGAATGTCCAGTTGCATTTTATACAGACAGAGTGTTTCAAAACTGCTCAATCAAAAGTATGGTTTAACTCTGTTAGCTGAATGCTCAGATCAGAAAGAAGTTTCACAGAATGCTTCTGTGTAGTTTATATTTCAATATATTCCTTTTTCCACTACTACGCTCTTAGCGCTCCAAATGTCCAGTTGCATTTTCTACAGAAAGAGTGTTCAGATCTGCTCAATCAAAAGTATGGTTTAACTCTGTTAGCTGAATGCACAGATCAGAAAGAAGTTTCACCGAATGATTCTGTGTAGTTTATATATGAAGACATTCCTTTTTCCACTATTACCCACTTAGCGCTCCGAATCTCCACTTGCATTTTCTACAAAAAGAGTGTTTCATAACTGCTCAATCAAAAATATGTTTTATCTCTGTTAACTTAATTTACAGATCAGAAATAAGTTTCACAGAATGCATCTGTGTAGTTTTTATTTGAAGATATTCTTTTTCCCAATGTAGGCCTCTTAGCGCTTAGCATGTCCAATTGCAGTTTCTACAGAAAGAGTGTTTCAGAATGGCTCAATCAAAAGTAAGGTTCAACTCTGTTAGTTGAATGCACAGAACAGAAAGAATTTTCACAGAATGCTACTGTGTAGTTTATATTTGCATATATTCCTTTTTCCACTATTACCCTCTTAGCGCTCCGAATGTCCACTTGCATTTTCTACAGAAAGAGTGTTCAGAACTGCGCAATCAAAAGTATGGTTTAACTCTGTTAGCTTAATGAACATATCAGATATAAGTTTCACACAATGCTTCTGTGTAGTTTTTATTTGAAGATATTATTTTTCCCAATATTGGCCTCTTAGCGCTCAGAATGTCCAATTGCAGTTTCTACAGAAAGACTGTTTCAGAAAGGCTCAATCAAAAGTAAGGTTCAACTCTGTTAGTTGAATGCACAGAACAGAAAGAAGTTTCATACAATGCTTCTGTGTAGTTTATATTTGAACATATTCTTTTTTCCACTATTACCCACTTAGCGCTACGAATGTCCAGTTGCATTTTCTACAGACAGAGTGTTTCAAAACTGCTCAATCAAAAGTATGGTTTAAATCTGTTAGCGGAATGCTCAGATCAGAAAGAAGTTTCACAGAATGCTTCTGTATAGTTTATATTTGAATATATTCCTTTTTCCACTACTACTCTCTTAGCGCTCCAAATGTCCAGTTGCATTTTCTACAGAAAGAGTGTTCAGATCTGCTCAATCAAAAGTATGGTTTAACTCTGTTAGCTGAATGCACAGATCAGAAAGAAGTTTCACAGAATGATTCTGTGTAGTTTATATTTGGAGACATTCCTTTTTCCACTATTACCCTCTTAGCGCTCCGAATCTCCACTTGCATTTTCTACAGAAAGAGTGTTTCAGAACGGCTCAATCAAAACTAAGGTTCAACTCTTTTAGTTGAACAAACAGAACAGAAAGAAGTTTCACACAATTCTTCTGTGTAGTTTTTATTTGTAGACATTCTTTTTCCCAATATAGGCCTCTTAGCGCTCAGAATGTCCAATTGCAGTTTCTACAGAAAGAGTGTTTCAGAACGGCTCAATCAAAAGTAAGGTTCAACTCTGTTAGTTGAATGCACAGAACAGAAAGAAGTTTCATACAATGCTTCTGTGTAGTTTATATTTGAACATATTCTTTTTTCCACTATTACCCACTTAGCGCTACGAATGTCCAGTTGCATTTTCTACAGACAGAGTGTTTCAAAACTGCTCAATCAAAAGTATGGTTTAACTCTGTTAGCTGAATGCTCAGATCAGAAAGAAGTTTCACAGAATGCTTCTGTGTAGTTTATATTTCAATATATTCCTTTTTCCACTACTACGCTCTTAGCGCTCCAAATGTCCAGTTGCATTTTCTACAGAAAGAGTGTTCAGATCTGCTCAATCAAAAGTATGGTTTAACTCTGTTAGCTGAATGCACAGATCAGAAAGAAGTTTCACCGAATGATTCTGTGTAGTTTATATTTGAAGACATTCCTTTTTCCACTATTACCCACTTAGCGCTCCGAATCTTCACTTGCATTTTCTACAAAAAGAGTGTTTCATAACTGCTCAATCAAAAATATGTTTTATCTCTGTTAACTGAATTTACAGATCAGAAATAAGTTTCACAGAATGCATCTGTGTAGTTTTTATTTGAAGATATTCTTTTTCCCAATGTAGGCCTCTTAGCGCTTAGCATGTCCAATTGCAGTTTCTACAGAAAGAGTGTTTCAGAATGGCTCAATCAAAAGTAAGGTTCAACTCTGTTAGTTGAATGCACAGAACAGAAAGAATTTTCACAGAATGCTACTGTGTAGTTTATATTTGCATATATTCCTTTTTCCACTATTACCCTCTTAGCGCTCCGAATGTCCACTTGCATTTTCTACAGAAAGAGTGTTCAGAACTGCGCAATCAAAAGTATGGTTTAACTCTGTTAGCTTAATGAACATATCAGAAATAAGTTTCACACAATGCTTCTGTGTAGTTTTTATTTGAAGATATTATTTTTCCCAATATTGGCCTCTTAGCGCTCAGAATGTCCAATTGCAGTTTCTACAGAAAGACTGTTTCAGAAAGGCTCAATCAAAAGTAAGGTTCAACTCTGTTAGTTGAATGCACAGAACAGAAAGAAGTTTCATACAATGCTTCTGTGTAGTTTATATTTGAACATATTCTTTTTTCCACTATTACCCACTTAGCGCTACGAATGTCCAGTTGCATTTTCTACAGACAGAGTGTTTCAAAACTGCTCAATCAAAAGTATGGTTTAACTCTGTTACCTGAATGCTCAGATCAGAAAGAAGTTTCACAGAATGCTTCTGTGTAGTTTATATTTGAATATATTCCTTTTTCCACTACTACTCTCTTAGCGCTCCAAATGTCCAGTTGCATTTTCTACAGAAAGAGTGTTCAGATCTGCTCAATCAAAAGTATGGTTTAACTCTGTTAGCTGAATGCACAGATGAGAAAGAAGTTTCACAGAATGATTCTGTGTAGTTTATATTTGGAGACATTCCTTTTTCCACTATTACCCTCTTAGCGCTCCGAATCTCCACTTGCATTTTCTACAGAAAGGGTGTTTCAGAACGGCTCAATCAAAACTAAGGTTCAACTATTTTAGTTGAACAAACAGAACAGAAAGAAGTTTCACAAAATTCTTCTCTGTAGTTTTTATTTGTAGACATTCTTTTTCCCAATATAGGCCTCTTAGCGCTCAGAATGTCCAATTGCAGTTTCTACAGAAAGAGTGTTTCAGAAAGGCTCAATCAAAAGTAAGGTTCAACTCTGTGAGTTGAATGCACAGAACAGAAAGAAGTTTCATACAATGCTTCTGTGTAGTTTATATTTGAACATATTCTTTTTTCCACTATTACCCACTTAGCGCTACGAATGTCCAGTTGCATTTTCTACAGACAGAGTGTTTCAAAACTGCTCAATCAAAAGTATGGTTTAACTCTGTTAGCTGAATGCTCAGATCAGAAAGAAGTTTCACAGAATGCTTCTGTGTAGTTTATATTTGAATATATTCCTTTTTCCACTACTACGCTCTTAGCGCTCCAAATGTCCAGCTGCATTACCTACAGAAAGAGTGTTCAGATCTGCTCAATCAAAAGTATGGTTTAACTCTGTTAGCTGAATGCACAGATCAGAAAGAAGTTTCACCAAATGATTCTGTGTAGTTTATATTTGAAGACATTCCTTTTTCCACTGTTACCCACTTAGCGCTCCGAATCTACACTTGCATTTTCTACAAAAAGAGTGTTTCATAACTGCTCAATCAAAAATATGTTTTATCTCTGTTAACTGAATTTACAGATCAGAAATAAGTTTCACAGAATGCATCTGTGTAGTTTTTATTTGAAGATATTCTTTTTCCCAATGTAGGCTTCTTAGCGCTTAGCATGTCCAATTGCAGTTTCTACAGAAAGAGTGTTTCAGAACGGCTCAATCAAAAGTAAGGTTCAACTCTGTTAGTTGAATGCACAGAACTGAAAGAATTTTCACAGAATGCTACTGTGTAGTTTATATTTGAATATATTCCTTTTTCCACTATTACCATCTTAGCGCTCCGAATGTACACTTGCATTTTCTACAGAAAGAGTGTTCAGAACTGCGCAATCAAAAGTATGGTTTAACTCTGTTAGCTTAATGAACATATCAGAAATAAGTTTCACACAATGCTTCTGTGTAGTTTTTATTTGAAGATATTATTTTTCCTAATATAGGCCTCTTAGCGCTCAGAATGTCCAATTGCAGTATCTACAGAAAGAGTGTTTCAGAAAGGCTCAATCAAAAGTAAGGTTCAACTCTGTTAGTTGAATGCACAGAACAGAAAGAAGTTTCATACAATGCTTCTGTGTAGTTTATATTTGAACATATTCTTTTTTCCACTATTACCCACTTAGCGCTACGAATGTCCAGTTGCATTTTCTACAGAGTGTTTCAAAACTGCTCAATCAAAAGTATTGTTTAACTCTGTTAGCTGAATGCTCAGATCAGAAAGAAGTTTCACAGAATGCTTCTGTGTAGTTTATATTTGAATATATTCCTTTTTCCACTACTACTCTCTTAGCGCTCCAAATGTCCAGTTGCATTTTCTACAGAAAGAGTGTTCAGATCTGCTCAATCAAAAGTATGGTTTAACTCTGTTAGCTGAATGCACAGATCAGAAAGAAGTTTCACAGAATGATTCTGTGTGGTTTATATTTGGAGACATTCCTTTTTCCACTATTAACTTCTTAGCGCTCCGAATGTCCACTTGCATTTTCTACAGAAAGAGTGTTTCTGAACGGCTCAATCAAAACTAAGGTTCAACTCTTTTAGTTGAACAAACAGAACAGAAAGAAGTTTCACACAATTCTTCTGTGTAGTTTTTATTTGTAGACATTCATTTTCCCAATATAGGCCTCTTAGCGCTCAGAATGTCCAATTGCAGTTTCTACAGAAAGAGTGTTTCAGAACGGCTCAATCAAAAGTAAGGTTCAACTCTGTTAGTTGAATGCACAGAACAGAAAGAAGTTTCATACAATGCTTCTGTGTAGTTTATATTTGAACATATTCTTTTTTCCACTATTATCCACTTAGCGCTACGAATGTCCAATTGCATTTTCTACAGACAGAGTGTTTCAAAACTGCTCAATCAAAAGTATGGTTTAACTCTGTTAGCTGAATGCTCAGATCAGAAAGTAGTTTCACAGAATGCTTCTGTGTAGTTTATATTTGAATATATTCCTTTTTCCACTACTACGCTCTTAGCGCTCAAAATGTCCAGTTGCATTTTCTACAGAAAGAGTGTTCAGATCTGCTCAATCAAAAGTATGGTTTAACTCGGTTAGCTGAATGCACGGATCAGAAAGAAGTTTCACCGAATGATTCTGTGTAGTTTATATTTGAAGACATTCCTTTTTCCACTATTACCCACTTAGCGCTCCGAATCTCCACTTGTATTTTCTACAAAAAGAGTGTTTCATAACTGCTCAATCAAAAATATGTTTTATCTCTGTTAACTGAATTTACAGATCAGAAATAAGTTTCACAGAATGCATCTGTGTAGTTTTTATTTGAAGATATTCTTTTTCCCAATGTAGGCCTCTTAGCGCTTATCATGTCCAATTGCAGTTTTTACAGAAAGAGTGTTTCAGAACGTCTCAATCAAAAGTAAGGTTCAACTCTATTAGTTGAATGCACAGAACAGAAAGAATTTTCACAGAATGCTACTGTGTAGTTTATATTTGAATATATTCCTTTTTCCACTATTACCCTCTTAGCGCTCCGAATGTCCACTTGCATTTTCTACAGAAAGAGTGTTCAGAACTGCGCAATCAAAAGTATGGTTTAACTCTGTTAGCTTAATGAACATATCAGAAATAAGTTTCACACAATGCTTCTGTGTAGTTTTTAATTGAAAATATTATTTTTCCCAATATAGGCCTCTTAGCGCTCAGAATGTCCAATTGCAGTTTCTACAGAAAGAGTGTTTCAGAAAGGCTCAATCAAAAGTAAGGTTCAACTCTGTTAGTTGAATACACAGAACAGAAAGAAGTTTCATACAATGCTTCTGTGTAGTTTATATTTGAACATATTCTTTTTTCCACTATTACCCACTTAGCGCTACGAATGTCCAGTTGCATTTTCTACAGACAGAGTGTTTCAAAACTGCTCAATCAAAAGTATGGTTTAACTCTGTCAGCTGAATGCTCAGATCAGAAAGAAGTTTCACAGAATGCTTCTGTGTAGTTTATATTTGAATATATTCCTTTTTCCACTACTACTCTCTTAGCGCTCCAAAGGTCCAGTTGCATTTTCTACTGAAAGAGTGTTCAGATCTGCTCAATCAAAAGTATGGTTTAACTCTGTTAGCTGAATGCACAGATCAGAAAGAAGTTTCACAGAATGATTCTGTGTAGTTTATATTTGGAGACATTCCTTTTTCCACTATTACCCTCTTAGCGCTCCGAATCTCCACTTGCATTTTCTACAGAAAGAGTGTTTCAGAACGGCTCAATCAAAACTAAGTTTCAACTCATTTAGTTGAACAAACAGAACAGAAAGAAGTTTCACACAATTCTTCTGTGTAGTTTTTATTTGTAGACATTCTTTTTCCCAATATAGGCCTCTTAGCGCTCAGAATGTGCAATTGCAGTTTCTACAGAAAGAGTGTTTCAGAACGGCTCAATCAAAAGTAAGGTTCAACTCTGTTAGTTGAATGCACAGAACAGAAAGAAGTTTCATACAATGCTTCTGTGTAGTTTATATTTGAACATATTCTTTTTTCCACTATTACCCACTTAGCGCTACGAATGTCCAGTTGCATTTTCTACAGAAAGAGTGTTCAGATCTGCTCAATCAAAAGTATGGTTGAACTCTGTTAGCTGAATGCACAGATCAGAAAGAAGTTTCACCGAATGATTCTGTGTAGTTTATATTTGAAGACATTCCTTTTTCCACTATTACCCTCTTAGCGCTCCGAATCTCCACTTGCATTTTCTACAAAAAGAGTGTTTCATAACTGCTCAATCAAAAATATGTTTTATCTCTGTTAACTGAATTTACAGATCAGAAATAAGTTTCACAGAATGCATCTGTGTAGTTTTTATTTGAAGATATTCTTTTTCCCAATGTAGGCCTCTTAGCGCTTAGCATGTCCAATTGCAGTTTCTACAGAAAGAGAGTTTCAGAACGGCTCAATCAAAAGTAAGGTTCAACTCTGTTAGTTGAATGCACAGAACAGAAAGAATTTTCACAGAATGCTACTGTGTAGTTTATATTTGAATATATTCCTTTTTCCACTATTACCCTCTTAGCGCTCCGAATGTCCACTTGCATTTTCTACAGAAAGAGTGTTCAGAACTGCGCAATCAAAAGTATGGTTTAACTCTGTTAGCTTAATGAACATATCAGAAATAAGTTTCACACAATGCTTCTGTGTAGTTTTTATTTGAAGATATTTTTTTTCCCAATAGAGGCCTCTTAGTGCTCAGAATGTCCAAATGCAATTTCTATAGAAAGAGTGTTTCAGAAAGGCTCAATCAAAAGTAAGGTTCAACTCTGTTAGTTGAATGCACAGAACAGAAAGAAGTTTCATACAATGCTTCTGTGTAGTTTATATTTGAACATATTCTTTTTTCCACTATTACCCACTTAGCGCTACGAATGTCCAGTTGCATTTTCTACAGACAGAGTGTTTCAAAACTGCTCAATCAAAAGTATGGTTTAACTCTGTTAGCTGAATGCTCAGATTAGAAAGAAGTTTCACAGAATGCTTCTGTGTAGTTTATATTTGAATATATTACTTTTTCCACTACTACGCTCTGAGCGCTCCTAATGTCCAGCTGCATTTTCTACAGAAAGAGTGTTCAGATCTGCTCAATCAAAAGTGTGTTTTAACTCTGTTAGCTGAATGCACAGATCAGAAAGAAGTTTCACCGAATGATTCTGTGTAGTTTATATTTGAAGACATTCCTTTTTCCACTATTAACCTCTTAGCGCTCCGAATCTCCACTTGCATTTTCTACAAAAAGAGTGTTTCATAACTGCACAGTCAAAAATATGTTTTATCTCTGTTAACTGAATTTACAGATCAGAAATAAGTTTCACAGAATGCATCTGTGTAGTTTTTATTTGAAGATATTCTTTTTCCCAATGTAGGCCTCTTAGCGCTTAGCATGTCCAATTGCAGTTTCTACAGAAAGAGAGTTTCAGAACGGCTCAATCAAAAGTAAGGTTCAACTCTGTTAGTTGAATGCACAGAACAGAAAGAATTTTCACAGAATGCTACTGTGTAGTTTATATTTGAATATATTCCTTTTTCCACTATTACCCTCTTAGCGCTCCGAATGTCCACTTGCATTTTCTACAGAAAGAGTGTTCAGAACTGCGCAATCAAAAGTATGGTTTAACTCTGTTAGCTTAATGAACATATCAGAAATAAGTTTCACACAATGCTTCTGTGTAGTTTTTATTTGAAGATATTATTTTTCCCAATAGAGGCCTCTTAGCGCTCAGAATGTCCAATTGCAGTTTCTACAGAAAGAGTGTTTCAGAAAGGCTCAATCAAAAGTAAGGTTCAACTCTGTTAGTTGAATGCACAGAACAGAAAGAAGTTTCATACAATGCTTCTGTGTAGTTTATAATTGAACATATTCTTTTTTCCACTATTACCCACTTAGCGCTACGAATGTCCAGTTGCATTTTCTACAGACAGAGTGTTTCAAAACTGCTCAATCAAAAGTATGGTTTAACTCTGTTAGCTGAATGCTCAGATCAGAAAGAAGTTTCACAGAATGCTTCTGTGTAGTTTATATTTGAATATATTCCTTTTTCCACTACTACTCTCTTAGCGCTCCAAATGTCCAGTTGCATTTTCTACAGAAAGAGTGTTCAGATCTGCTCAATCAAAAGTATGGTTTAACGCTGTTAGCTGAATGCACAGATCAGAAAAATGTTTCAGAGAATGATTCTGTGTAGTTTATATTTGGAGACATTCCTTTTTCCACTATTACCCTCTTAGCGCTCCGAATCTCCACTTGCATTTTCTACAGAAAGAGTGTTTCAGAACGGCTCAATCAAAACTAAGGTTCAACTCTGTTAGTTGAACAAACAGAATAGAAAGAAGTTTCACAAAATTCCTCTGTGTAGTTTTTATTTGTAGACATTCTTTTTCCCAATATAGGCCTCTTAGCGCTCAGAATGTCCAATTGCAGTTTCTACAGAAAGAGTGTTTCAGAACGGCTCAATCAAAAGTAAGGTTCAACTCTGTTAGTTGAATGCACAGAACAGAAAGGAGTTTCATACAATGCTTCTGTGTAGTTTGTATTTGAACATATTCTTTTTTCCACTATTACCCACTTAGCGCTACGAATGTCCAGTTGCATTTTCTACAGACAGAGTGTTTCAAAACTGCTCAATCAAAAGTATGGTTTAACTCTGTTAGCTGAATGCTGAGATCAGAAAGAAGTTTCACAGAATGCTTCTGTGTAGTTTATATTTGAATATATTCCTTTTTCCACTACTACGCTCTTAGCGCTCCAAATGTCCAGTTGAATTACCTACAGAAAGAGTGTTCAGATCTGCTCCATCAAAAGTATGGTTTAACTCTGTTAGCTGAATGCACAGATCAGAAAGAAGTTTCTCCAAATGATTCTGTGTAGTTTATATTTGAAGACATTCCTTTTTCCACTATTACCCACTTAGCGCTCCGAATCTACACTTGGATTTTCTACAAAAAGAGTGTTTCATAACTGCTCAATCAAAAATATGTTTTATCTCTGTTAACTGAATTTACAGATCAGAAATAAGTTTCACAGAATGCATCTGTGTAGTTTTTATTTGAAGATATTATTTTTCCCAATGTAGGCCTCTTAGCGCTTAGCATGTCCAATTGCAGTTTCTACAGAAAGAGTGTTTCAGAACGGCTCAATCAAAAGTAAGGTTCAACTCTGTTAGTTGAATGCACAGAACAGAAAGAATTTTCACAGAATGCTACTGTGTAGTTTATATTTGCATATATTCCTTTTTCCACTATTACCCTCTTAGCGCTCCGAATGTCCACTTGCATTTTCTACAGAAAGAGTGTTCAGAACTGCGCAATCAAAAGTATGGTTTAACTCTGTTAGCTTAATGAACATATCAGAAATAAGTTTCACACAATGCTTCTGTGTAGTTTTTATTTGAAGATATTTTTTTTCCCAATATAGGCCTCTTAGCGCTCAGAATGTCCAATTGCAGTTTCTACAGAAAGAGTGTTTCAGAAAGGCTCAATCAAAAGTAAGGTTCAACTCTGTTAGTTAAATGCACAGAACAGAAATAAGTTTCATACAATGCTTCTGTGTAGTTTATATTTGAACATATTCTTTTCTCCACTATTACCCACTTAGCGCTACGAATGTCCAGTTGCATTTTCTACAGACAGAGTGTTTCAAAACTGCTCAATCAAAAGTATGGTTTAACTCTGTTAGCTGAATGCTCAGATCAGAAAGAAGTTTCACAGAATGCTTCTGTGTAGTTTATATTTGAATATATTCCTTTTTCCACTACTACTCTCTTAGCGCTCCAAATGTCCAGTTGCATTTTCTACAGAAAGAGTGTTCAGATCTGCTCAATCAAAAGTATGGTTTAACTCTGTAAGCTGAATGCACAGATCATAAAGAAGTTTCACAGAATGATTCTGTGTAGTTTATATTTGGAGACATTCCTTTTTCCACTATTACCCACTTAGCGCTCCGAATCTCCACTTGCATTTTCTACAGAAAGAGTGTTTCAGAACGGCTCAATCAAAACTAAGGTTCAAATCTTTTAGTTGAACAAACAGAACAGAAAGAAGTTTCACAAAATTCTTCTGTGTAGTTTTTATTTGTAGACATTCCTTTTTCCCAATATAGGCCTCTTAACGCTCAGAATGTCCAATTGCAGTTTCTACAGAAAGAGTGTTTCAGAACGGCTCAATCAAAAGTAAGGTTCAACTCTGTTAGTTGAATGCACAGAGCAGAAAGAAGTTTCATTCAATGCTTCTGTGTAGTTTATATTTGAACATATTCTTTTTTCCACTATTACCCACTTAGCGCTACGAATGTCCAGTTGCATTTTCTACAGACAGAGTGTTTCAAAACTGCTCAATCAAAAGTATGGTTTAACTCTGTTAGCTGAATGCTCAGATCAGAAAGAAGTTTCACAGAATGCTTCTGTGTAGTTTATATTTGAATATATTCCTTTTTCCACTACTACGCTCTTAGCGCTCCAAATGTCCAGTTGAATTTCCTACAGAAAGAGTGTTCAGATCTGCTCAATCAAAAGTATGGTTTATCTCTGTTAGCTGAATGCACAGATCAGAAAGAAGTTTCAACGAATGATTCTGTGTAGTTTATATTTGAAGACATTCCTTTTTCCACTATTACCCTCTTAGCGCTCCGAATCTCCACTTGCATTTTCTACAAAAAGAGTGTTTCATAACTGCTCAATCAAAAATATGTTTTATCTCTGTTAACTGAATTTACAGATCAGAAATAAGTTTCACAGAATGCATCTGTGTAGTTTTTATTTGAAGATATTCTTTTTCCCAATGTAGGCCTCTTGGCGCTTAGCATGTCCAATTGCAGTTTCTCCAGAAAGAGTGTTTCAGAACGGCTCAATCAAAAGTAAGGTTCAACTCTGTTAGTTGAATGCACAGAACAGAAAGAATTTTCACAGAATGCTACCGTGTAGTTTATATTTGAATATATTCCTTTTTCCACTATTACCCTCTTAGCGCTCCGAATGTCCACTTGCATTTTCTACAGAAAGAGTGTTCAGAACTGCGCAATCAAAAGTATGGTTTAACTCTGTTAGCTTAATGAACATATCAGAAATAAGTTTCACACAATGCTTCTGTGTAGTTTTTATTTGAAGATATTATTGTTCCCAATAGAGGCCTCTTAGCGCTCAGAATGTCCAATTGCAGTTTCTACAGAAAGAGTGTTTCAGAAAGGCTCAATCAAAAGTAAGGTTCAACTCTGTTAGTTGAATGCACAGAACAGAAAGAAGTTTCATACAATGCTTCTGTGTAGTTTATATTTGAACATATTTTTTTTCCAATATTACCCACTTAGCGCTACGAATGTCCAGTTGCATTTTCTACAGACAGAGTGTTTCAAAACTGCTCAATCAAAAGTATGGTTTAACTGTGTTAGCTGAATGCTCAGATCAGAAAGAAGTTTCACAGAATGCTTCTGTGTAGTTTATATTTGAATATATTCCTTTTTCCACTACTACTCTCTTAGCGCTCCAAATGTCCAGTTGCATTTTCTACAGAAAGAGTGTTCAGATCTGCTCAATCAAAAGTATGGTTTAACTCTGTTAGCTGAATGCACAGATCAGAAAGAAGTTTCACAGAATGATTCTGTGTAGTTTATATTTGGAGACATTCCTTTTTCCACTATTACCCTCTTAGCGCTCCGAATCTCCACTTGCATTTTCTACAGAAAGAGTGTTTCAGAACGGCTCAATCAAAACTAAGTTTCAACTCATTTAGTTGAACAAACAGAACAGAAAGAAGTTTCACACAATTCTTCTGTGTAGTTTTTATTTGTAGACATTCTTTTTCCCAATATAGGCCTCTTAGCGCTCAGAATGTCCAATTGCAGTTTCTACAGAAAGAGTGTTTCAGAACGTCTCAATCAAAAGTAAGGTTCAACTCTGTTAGTTGAATGCACAGAACAGAAAGAAGTTTCATACAATGCTTCTCTGTAGTTTATATTTGAACATATTCTTTTTTCCACTATTACCCACTTAGCGCTACGAATGTCCAGTTGCATTTTCCACAGACAGAGTGTTTCAAAACTGCTCAATCAAAAGTATGGTTTAACTCTGTTTGCTGAATGCTCAGATCAGAAAGAAGTTTCACAGAATGCTTCTGTGTAGTTTATATTTGAATATATTCCTTTTTCCACTACTACTCTCTTAGCGCTCCAAATGTCCAGTTGCATTTTCTACAGAAAGAGTGTTCAGATCTGCTCAATCAAAAGTATGGTTGAACTCTGTTAGCTGAATGCACAGATCAGAAAGAAGTTTCACCGAATGATTCTGTGTAGTTTATATTTGAAGACATTCCTTTTTCCACTATTACCCTCTTAGCGCTCCGAATCTCCACTTGCATTATCTACAAAAAGAGTGTTTCATAACTGCTCAATCAAAAATATGTTTTATCTCTGTTAACTGAATTTACAGATCAGAAATAAGTTTCACAGAATGCATCTGTGTAGTTTTTATTTGAAGATATTCTTTTTCCCAATGTAGGCCTCTTAGCGCTTAGCATGTCCAATTGCAGTTTCTACAGAAAGAGTGTTTCAGAACGGCTCAATCAAAAGTAAGGTTCAACTCTGTTAGTTGAATGCACAGAACAGAAAGAATTTTCACAGAATGCTACTGTGTAGTTTATATTTGCATATATTCCTTTTTCCACTATTACCCTCTTAGCGCTCCGAATGTCCACTTGCATTTTCTACAGAAAGAGTGTTCAGAACTGCGCAATCAAAAGTATGGTTTAACTCTGTTAGCTTAATGAACATATCAGAAATAACTTTCACACAATGCTTCTGTGTAGTTTTTATTTGAAGATATTATTGTTCCCAATAGAGGCCTCTTAGCGCTCAGAATGTCCAATTGCAGTTTCTACAGAAAGAGTGTTTCAGAAAGGCTCAATCAAAAGTAAGGTTCAACTCTGTTAGTTGAATGCACAGAACAGAAAGAAGTTTCATACAATGCTTCTGTGTAGTTTATATTTGAACATATTTTTTTTCCAATATTACCCACTTAGCGCTACGAATGTCCAGTTGCATTTTCTACAGACAGAGTGTTTCAAAACTGCTCAATCAAAAGTATGGTTTAACTCTGTTAGCTGAATGCTCAGATCAGAAAGAAGTTTCACAGAATGCTTCTGTGTAGTTTATATTTGAATATATTCCTTTTTCCACTACTACTCTCTTAGCGCTCCAAATGTCCAGTTGCATTTTCTACAGAAAGAGTGTTCAGATCTGCTCAATCAAAAGTATGGTTTAACTCTGTTAGCTGAATGCACAGATCAGAAAGAAGTTTCACAGAATGATTCTGTGTAGTTTATATTTGGAGACATTCCTTTTTCCACTATTACCCTCTTAGCGCTCCGAATCTCCACTTGCATTTTCTACAGAAAGAGTGTTTCAGAACGGCTCAATCAAAACTAAGTTTCAACTCATTTAGTTGAACAAACAGAACAGAAAGAAGTTTCACACAATTCTTCTGTGTAGTTTTTATTTGTAGACATTCTTTTTCCCAATATAGGCCTCTTAGCGCTCAGAATGTCCAATTGCAGTTTCTACAGAAAGAGTGTTTCAGAACGTCTCAATCAAAAGTAAGGTTCAACTCTGTTAGTTGAATGCACAGAACAGAAAGAAGTTTCATACAATGCTTCTCTGTAGTTTATATTTGAACATATTCTTTTTTCCACTATTACCCACTTAGCGCTACGAATGTCCAGTTGCATTTTCCACAGACAGAGTGTTTCAAAACTGCTCAATCAAAAGTATGGTTTAACTCTGTTTGCTGAATGCTCAGATCAGAAAGAAGTTTCACAGAATGCTTCTGTGTAGTTTATATTTGAATATATTCCTTTTTCCACTACTACTCTCTTAGAGCTCCAAATGTCCAGTTGCATTTTCTACAGAAAGAGTGTTCAGATCTGCTCAATCAAAAGTATGGTTGAACTCTGTTAGCTGAATGCACAGATCAGAAAGAAGTTTCACCGAATGATTCTGTGTAGTTTATATTTGAAGACATTCCTTTTTCCACTATTACCCTCTTAGCGCTCCGAATCTCCACTTGCATTTTCTACAAAAAGAGTGTTTCATAACTGCTCAATCAAAAATATGTTTTATCTCTGTTAACTGAATTTACAGATCAGAAATAAGTTTCACAGAATGCATCTGTGTAGTTTTTATTTGAAGATATTCTTTTTCCCAATGTAGGCCTCTTGGCGCTTAGCATGTCCAATTGCAGTTTCTCCAGAAAGAGTGTTTCAGAACGGCTCAATCAAAAGTAAGGTTCAACTCTGTTAGTTGAATGCACAGAACAGAAAGAATTTTCACAGAATTCTACCGTGTAGTTTATATTTGAATATATTCCTTTTTCCACTATTACCCTCTTAGCGCTCCGAATGTCCACTTGCATTTTCTACAGAAAGAGTGTTCAGAACTGCGCAATCAAAAGTATGGTTTAACTCTGTTAGCTTAATGAACATATCAGAAATAAGTTTCACACAATGCTTCTGTGTAGTTTTTATTTGAAGATATTATTGTTCCCAATAGAGGCCTCTTAGCGCTCAGAATGTCCAATTGCAGTTTCTACAGAAAGAGTGTTTCAGAAAGGCTCAATCAAAAGTAAGGTTCAACTCTGTTAGTTGAATGCACAGAACAGAAAGAAGTTTCATACAATGCTTCTGTGTAGTTTATATTTGAACATATTTTTTTTCCAATATTACCCACTTAGCGCTACGAATGTCCAGTTGCATTTTCTACAGACAGAGTGTTTCAAAACTGCTCAATCAAAAGTATGGTTTAACTGTGTTAGCTGAATGCTCAGATCAGAAAGAAGTTTCACAGAATGCTTCTGTGTAGTTTATATTTGAATATATTCCTTTTTCCACTACTACTCTCTTAGCGCTCCAAATGTCCAGTTGCATTTTCTACAGAAAGAGTGTTCAGATCTGCTCAATCAAAAGTATGGTTTAACTCTGTTAGCTGAATGCACAGATCAGAAAGAAGTTTCACAGAATGATTCTGTGTAGTTTATATTTGGAGACATTCCTTTTTCCACTATTACCCTCTTAGCGCTCCGAATCTCCACTTGCATTTTCTACAGAAAGAGTGTTTCAGAACGGCTCAATCAAAACTAAGTTTCAACTCATTTAGTTGAACAAACAGAACAGAAAGAAGTTTCACACAATTCTTCTGTGTAGTTTTTATTTGTAGACATTCTTTTTCCCAATATAGGCCTCTTAGCGCTCAGAATGTCCAATTGCAGTTTCTACAGAAAGAGTGTTTCAGAACGTCTCAATCAAAAGTAAGGTTCAACTCTGTTAGTTGAATGCACAGAACAGAAAGAAGTTTCATACAATGCTTCTCTGTAGTTTATATTTGAACATATTATTTTTTCCACTATTACCCACTTAGCGCTACGAATGTCCAGTTGCATTTTCCACAGACAGAGTGTTTCAAAACTGCTCAATCAAAAGTATGGTTTAACTCTGTTTGCTGAATGCTCAGATCAGAAAGAAGTTTCACAGAATGCTTCTGTGTAGTTTATATTTGAATATATTCCTTTTTCCACTACTACTCTCTTAGCGCTCCAAATGTCCAGTTGCATTTTCTACAGAAAGAGTGTTCAGATCTGCTCAATCAAAAGTATGGTTGAACTCTGTTAGCTGAATGCACAGATCAGAAAGAAGTTTCACCGAATGATTCTGTGTAGTTTATATTTGAAGACATTCCTTTTTCCACTATTACCCTCTTAGCGCTCCGAATCTCCACTTGCATTATCTACAAAAAGAGTGTTTCATAACTGCTCAATCAAAAATATGTTTTATCTCTGTTAACTGAATTTACAGATCAGAAATAAGTTTCACAGAATGCATCTGTGTAGTTTTTATTTGAAGATATTCTTTTTCCCAATGTAGGCCTCTTAGCGCTTAGCATGTCCAATTGCAGTTTCTACAGAAAGAGTGTTTCAGAACGGCTCAATCAAAAGTAAGGTTCAACTCTGTTAGTTGAATGCACAGAACAGAAAGAATTTTCACAGAATGCTACTGTGTAGTTTATATTTGCATATATTCCTTTTTCCACTATTACCCTCTTAGCGCTCCGAATGTCCACTTGCATTTTCTACAGAAAGAGTGTTCAGAACTGCGCAATCAAAAGTATGGTTTAACTCTGTTAGCTTAATGAACATATCAGAAATAAGTTTCACACAATGCTTCTGTGTAGTTTTTATTTGAAGATATTATTGTTCCCAATAGAGGCCTCTTAGCGCTCAGAATGTCCAATTGCAGTTTCTACAGAAAGAGTGTTTCAGAAAGGCTCAATCAAAAGTAAGGTTCAACTCTGTTAGTTGAATGCACAGAACAGAAAGAAGTTTCATACAATGCTTCTGTGTAGTTTATATTTGAACATATTTTTTTTCCAATATTACCCACTTAGCGCTACGAATGTCCAGTTGCATTTTCTACAGACAGAGTGTTTCAAAACTGCTCAATCAAAAGTATGGTTTAACTGTGTTAGCTGAATGCTCAGATCAGAAAGAAGTTTCACAGAATGCTTCTGTGTAGTTTATATTTGAATATATTCCTTTTTCCACTACTACTCTCTTAGCGCTCCAAATGTCCAGTTGCATTTTCTACAGAAAGAGTGTTCAGATCTGCTCAATCAAAAGTATGGTTTAACTCTGTTAGCTGAATGCACAGATCAGAAAGAAGTTTCACAGAATGATTCTGTGTAGTTTATATTTGGAGACATTCCTTTTTCCACTATTACCCTCTTAGCGCTCCGAATCTCCACTTGCATTTTCTACAGAAAGAGTGTTTCAGAACGGCTCAATCAAAACTAAGTTTCAACTCATTTAGTTGAACAAACAGAACAGAAAGAAGTTTCACACAATTCTTCTGTGTAGTTTTTATTTGTAGACATTCTTTTTCCCAATATAGGCCTCTTAGCGCTCAGAATGTCCAATTGCAGTTTCTACAGAAAGAGTGTTTCAGAACGTCTCAATCAAAAGTAAGGTTCAACTCTGTTAGTTGAATGCACAGAACAGAAAGAAGTTTCATACAATGCTTCTCTGTAGTTTATATTTGAACATATTCTTTTTTCCACTATTACCCACTTAGCGCTACGAATGTCCAGTTGCATTTTCCACAGACAGAGTGTTTCAAAACTGCTCAATCAAAAGTATGGTTTAACTCTGTTTGCTGAATGCTCAGATCAGAAAGAAGTTTCACAGAATGCTTCTGTGTAGTTTATATTTGAATATATTCCTTTTTCCACTACTACTCTCTTAGCGCTCCAAATGTCCAGTTGCATTTTCTACAGAAAGAGTGTTCAGATCTGCTCAATCAAAAGTATGGTTGAACTCTGTTAGCTGAATGCACAGATCAGAAAGAAGTTTCACCGAATGATTCTGTGTAGTTTATATTTGAAGACATTCCTTTTTCCACTATTACCCTCTTAGCGCTCCGAATCTCCACTTGCATTATCTACAAAAAGAGTGTTTCATAACTGCTCAATCAAAAATATGTTTTATCTCTGTTAACTGAATTTACAGATCAGAAATAAGTTTCACAGAATGCATCTGTGTAGTTTTTATTTGAAGATATTCTTTTTCCCAATGTAGGCCTCTTAGCGCTTAGCATGTCCAATTGCAGTTTCTACAGAAAGAGTGTTTCAGAACGGCTCAATCAAAAGTAAGGTTCAACTCTGTTAGTTGAATGCACAGAACAGAAAGAATTTTCACAG
The DNA here is from genome assembly GCF_028878055.3 of Symphalangus syndactylus. NCBI lineage: Eukaryota > Metazoa > Chordata > Mammalia > Primates > Hylobatidae > Symphalangus > Symphalangus syndactylus. The sequence goes on from NC_072446.2 coordinate 302,027, forward strand.
AATGCTACTGTGTAGTTTATATTTGCATATATTCCTTTTTCCACTATTACCCTCTTAGCGCTCCGAATGTCCACTTGCATTTTCTACAGAAAGAGTGTTCAGAACTGCGCAATCAAAAGTATGGTTTAACTCTGTTAGCTTAATGAACATATCAGAAATAACTTTCACACAATGCTTCTGTGTAGTTTTTATTTGAAGATATTATTGTTCCCAATAGAGGCCTCTTAGCGCTCAGAATGTCCAATTGCAGTTTCTACAGAAAGAGTGTTTCAGAAAGGCTCAATCAAAAGTAAGGTTCAACTCTGTTAGTTGAATGCACAGAACAGAAAGAAGTTTCATACAATGCTTCTGTGTAGTTTATATTTGAACATATTTTTTTTCCAATATTACCCACTTAGCGCTACGAATGTCCAGTTGCATTTTCTACAGACAGAGTGTTTCAAAACTGCTCAATCAAAAGTATGGTTTAACTCTGTTAGCTGAATGCTCAGATCAGAAAGAAGTTTCACAGAATGCTTCTGTGTAGTTTATATTTGAATATATTCCTTTTTCCACTACTACTCTCTTAGCGCTCCAAATGTCCAGTTGCATTTTCTACAGAAAGAGTGTTCAGATCTGCTCAATCAAAAGTATGGTTTAACTCTGTTAGCTGAATGCACAGATCAGAAAGAAGTTTCACAGAATGATTCTGTGTAGTTTATATTTGGAGACATTCCTTTTTCCACTATTACCCTCTTAGCGCTCCGAATCTCCACTTGCATTTTCTACAGAAAGAGTGTTTCAGAACGGCTCAATCAAAACTAAGTTTCAACTCATTTAGTTGAACAAACAGAACAGAAAGAAGTTTCACACAATTCTTCTGTGTAGTTTTTATTTGTAGACATTCTTTTTCCCAATATAGGCCTCTTAGCGCTCAGAATGTCCAATTGCAGTTTCTACAGAAAGAGTGTTTCAGAACGTCTCAATCAAAAGTAAGGTTCAACTCTGTTAGTTGAATGCACAGAACAGAAAGAAGTTTCATACAATGCTTCTCTGTAGTTTATATTTGAACATATTCTTTTTTCCACTATTACCCACTTAGCGCTACGAATGTCCAGTTGCATTTTCCACAGACAGAGTGTTTCAAAACTGCTCAATCAAAAGTATGGTTTAACTCTGTTTGCTGAATGCTCAGATCAGAAAGAAGTTTCACAGAATGCTTCTGTGTAGTTTATATTTGAATATATTCCTTTTTCCACTACTACTCTCTTAGAGCTCCAAATGTCCAGTTGCATTTTCTACAGAAAGAGTGTTCAGATCTGCTCAATCAAAAGTATGGTTGAACTCTGTTAGCTGAATGCACAGATCAGAAAGAAGTTTCACCGAATGATTCTGTGTAGTTTATATTTGAAGACATTCCTTTTTCCACTATTACCCTCTTAGCGCTCCGAATCTCCACTTGCATTTTCTACAAAAAGAGTGTTTCATAACTGCTCAATCAAAAATATGTTTTATCTCTGTTAACTGAATTTACAGATCAGAAATAAGTTTCACAGAATGCATCTGTGTAGTTTTTATTTGAAGATATTCTTTTTCCCAATGTAGGCCTCTTGGCGCTTAGCATGTCCAATTGCAGTTTCTCCAGAAAGAGTGTTTCAGAACGGCTCAATCAAAAGTAAGGTTCAACTCTGTTAGTTGAATGCACAGAACAGAAAGAATTTTCACAGAATTCTACCGTGTAGTTTATATTTGAATATATTCCTTTTTCCACTATTACCCTCTTAGCGCTCCGAATGTCCACTTGCATTTTCTACAGAAAGAGTGTTCAGAACTGCGCAATCAAAAGTATGGTTTAACTCTGTTAGCTTAATGAACATATCAGAAATAAGTTTCACACAATGCTTCTGTGTAGTTTTTATTTGAAGATATTATTGTTCCCAATAGAGGCCTCTTAGCGCTCAGAATGTCCAATTGCAGTTTCTACAGAAAGAGTGTTTCAGAAAGGCTCAATCAAAAGTAAGGTTCAACTCTGTTAGTTGAATGCACAGAACAGAAAGAAGTTTCATACAATGCTTCTGTGTAGTTTATATTTGAACATATTTTTTTTCCAATATTACCCACTTAGCGCTACGAATGTCCAGTTGCATTTTCTACAGACAGAGTGTTTCAAAACTGCTCAATCAAAAGTATGGTTTAACTGTGTTAGCTGAATGCTCAGATCAGAAAGAAGTTTCACAGAATGCTTCTGTGTAGTTTATATTTGAATATATTCCTTTTTCCACTACTACTCTCTTAGCGCTCCAAATGTCCAGTTGCATTTTCTACAGAAAGAGTGTTCAGATCTGCTCAATCAAAAGTATGGTTTAACTCTGTTAGCTGAATGCACAGATCAGAAAGAAGTTTCACAGAATGATTCTGTGTAGTTTATATTTGGAGACATTCCTTTTTCCACTATTACCCTCTTAGCGCTCCGAATCTCCACTTGCATTTTCTACAGAAAGAGTGTTTCAGAACGGCTCAATCAAAACTAAGTTTCAACTCATTTAGTTGAACAAACAGAACAGAAAGAAGTTTCACACAATTCTTCTGTGTAGTTTTTATTTGTAGACATTCTTTTTCCCAATATAGGCCTCTTAGCGCTCAGAATGTCCAATTGCAGTTTCTACAGAAAGAGTGTTTCAGAACGTCTCAATCAAAAGTAAGGTTCAACTCTGTTAGTTGAATGCACAGAACAGAAAGAAGTTTCATACAATGCTTCTCTGTAGTTTATATTTGAACATATTATTTTTTCCACTATTACCCACTTAGCGCTACGAATGTCCAGTTGCATTTTCCACAGACAGAGTGTTTCAAAACTGCTCAATCAAAAGTATGGTTTAACTCTGTTTGCTGAATGCTCAGATCAGAAAGAAGTTTCACAGAATGCTTCTGTGTAGTTTATATTTGAATATATTCCTTTTTCCACTACTACTCTCTTAGCGCTCCAAATGTCCAGTTGCATTTTCTACAGAAAGAGTGTTCAGATCTGCTCAATCAAAAGTATGGTTGAACTCTGTTAGCTGAATGCACAGATCAGAAAGAAGTTTCACCGAATGATTCTGTGTAGTTTATATTTGAAGACATTCCTTTTTCCACTATTACCCTCTTAGCGCTCCGAATCTCCACTTGCATTATCTACAAAAAGAGTGTTTCATAACTGCTCAATCAAAAATATGTTTTATCTCTGTTAACTGAATTTACAGATCAGAAATAAGTTTCACAGAATGCATCTGTGTAGTTTTTATTTGAAGATATTCTTTTTCCCAATGTAGGCCTCTTAGCGCTTAGCATGTCCAATTGCAGTTTCTACAGAAAGAGTGTTTCAGAACGGCTCAATCAAAAGTAAGGTTCAACTCTGTTAGTTGAATGCACAGAACAGAAAGAATTTTCACAGAATGCTACTGTGTAGTTTATATTTGCATATATTCCTTTTTCCACTATTACCCTCTTAGCGCTCCGAATGTCCACTTGCATTTTCTACAGAAAGAGTGTTCAGAACTGCGCAATCAAAAGTATGGTTTAACTCTGTTAGCTTAATGAACATATCAGAAATAAGTTTCACACAATGCTTCTGTGTAGTTTTTATTTGAAGATATTATTGTTCCCAATAGAGGCCTCTTAGCGCTCAGAATGTCCAATTGCAGTTTCTACAGAAAGAGTGTTTCAGAAAGGCTCAATCAAAAGTAAGGTTCAACTCTGTTAGTTGAATGCACAGAACAGAAAGAAGTTTCATACAATGCTTCTGTGTAGTTTATATTTGAACATATTTTTTTTCCAATATTACCCACTTAGCGCTACGAATGTCCAGTTGCATTTTCTACAGACAGAGTGTTTCAAAACTGCTCAATCAAAAGTATGGTTTAACTCTGTTAGCTGAATGCTCAGATCAGAAAGAAGTTTCACAGAATGCTTCTGTGTAGTTTATATTTGAATATATTCCTTTTTCCACTACTACTCTCTTAGCGCTCCAAATGTCCAGTTGCATTTTCTACAGAAAGAGTGTTCAGATCTGCTCAATCAAAAGTATGGTTTAACTCTGTTAGCTGAATGCACAGATCAGAAAGAAGTTTCACAGAATGATTCTGTGTAGTTTATATTTGGAGACATTCCTTTTTCCACTATTACCCTCTTAGCGCTCCGAATCTCCACTTGCATTTTCTACAGAAAGAGTGTTTCAGAACGGCTCAATCAAAACTAAGTTTCAACTCATTTAGTTGAACAAACAGAACAGAAAGAAGTTTCACACAATTCTTCTGTGTAGTTTTTATTTGTAGACATTCTTTTTCCCAATATAGGCCTCTTAGCGCTCAGAATGTCCAATTGCAGTTTCTACAGAAAGAGTGTTTCAGAACGTCTCAATCAAAAGTAAGGTTCAACTCTGTTAGTTGAATGCACAGAACAGAAAGAAGTTTCATACAATGCTTCTCTGTAGTTTATATTTGAACATATTCTTTTTTCCACTATTACCCACTTAGCGCTACGAATGTCCAGTTGCATTTTCCACAGACAGAGTGTTTCAAAACTGCTCAATCAAAAGTATGGTTTAACTCTGTTTGCTGAATGCTCAGATCAGAAAGAAGTTTCACAGAATGCTTCTGTGTAGTTTATATTTGAATATATTCCTTTTTCCACTACTACTCTCTTAGAGCTCCAAATGTCCAGTTGCATTTTCTACAGAAAGAGTGTTCAGATCTGCTCAATCAAAAGTATGGTTGAACTCTGTTAGCTGAATGCACAGATCAGAAAGAAGTTTCACCGAATGATTCTGTGTAGTTTATATTTGAAGACATTCCTTTTTCCACTATTACCCTCTTAGCGCTCCGAATCTCCACTTGCATTTTCTACAAAAAGAGTGTTTCATAACTGCTCAATCAAAAATATGTTTTATCTCTGTTAACTGAATTTACAGATCAGAAATAAGTTTCACAGAATGCATCTGTGTAGTTTTTATTTGAAGATATTCTTTTTCCCAATGTAGGCCTCTTAGCGCTTAGCATGTCCAATTGCAGTTTCTACAGAAAGAGTGTTTCAGAACGGCTCAATCAAAAGTAAGGTTCAACTCTGTTAGTTGAATGCACAAAACAGAAAGAATTTTCACAGAATGCTACTGTGTAGTTTATATTTGCATATATTCCTTTTTCCACTATTACCCTCTTAGCGCTCCGAATGTCCACTTGCATTTTCTACAGAAAGAGTGTTCAGAACTGCGCAATCAAAAGTATGGTTTAACTCTGTTAGCTTAATGAACATATCAGAAATAGGTTTCACACAATGCTTCTGTGTAGTTTTTATTTGAAGATATTATTTTTCCCAATAGAGGCCTCTTAGCGCTCAGAATGTCCAATTGCAGTTTCTACAGAAAGAGTGTTTCAGAAAGGCTCAATCAAAAGTAAGGTTCAACTCTGTTAGTTGAATGCACAGAACAGAAAGAAGTTTCATACAATGCTTCTGTGTAGTTTATATTTGAACATATTTTTTTTCCACTATTACCCACTTAGCGCTACGAATGTCCAGTTGCATTTTCTACAGACAGAGTGTTTCAAAACTGCTCAATCAAAACTATGGTTTAACTCTGTTAGCTGAATGCTCCGATCAGAAAGAAGTTTCACAGAATGCTTCTGTGTAGTTTATATTTGAATATATTCCTTTTTCCACTACTACTCTCTTAGCGCTCCAAATGTCCAGTTGCATTTTCTACAGAAAGAGTGTTCAGATCTGCTCAATCAAAAGTATGGTTTAACTCTGTTAGCTGAATGCACAGATCAGAAAGAAGTTTCACAGAATGATTCTGTGTAGTTTATATTTGGAGATATTCCTTTTTCCACTATTACCCTCTTAGCGCTCCGAATCTCCACTTGCATTTTCTACAGAAAGAGTGTTTCAGAACGGCTCAATCAAAACTAAGTTTCAACTCATTTAGTTGAACAAACAGAACAGAAAGAAGTTTCACACAATTCTTCTGTGTAGTTTTTATTTGTAGACATTCTTTTTCCCAATATAGGCCTCTTAGCGCTCAGAATGTCCAATTGCAGTTTCTACAGAAAGAGTGTTTCAGAACGTCTCAATCAAAAGTAAGGTTCAACTCTGTTAGTTGAATGCACAGAACAGAAAGAAGTTTCATACAATGCTTCTCTGTAGTTTATATTTGAACATATTCTTTTTTCCACTATTACCCACTTAGCGCTACGAATGTCCAGTTGCATTTTCCACAGACAGAGTGTTTCAAAACTGCTCAATCAAAAGTATGGTTTAACTCTGTTTGCTGAATGCTCAGATCAGAAAGAAGTTTCACAGAATGCTTCTGTGTAGTTTATATTTGAATATATTCCTTTTTCCACTACTACTCTCTTAGCGCTCCAAATGTCCAGTTGCATTTTCTACAGAAAGAGTGTTCAGATCTGCTCAATCAAAAGTATGGTTGAACTCTGTTAGCTGAATGCACAGATCAGAAAGAAGTTTCACCGAATGATTCTGTGTAGTTTATATTTGAAGACATTCCTTTTTCCACTATTACCCTCTTAGCGCTCCGAATCTCCACTTGCATTATCTACAAAAAGAGTGTTTCATAACTGCTCAATCAAAAATATGTTTTATCTCTGTTAACTGAATTTACAGATCAGAAATAAGTTTCACAGAATGCATCTGTGTAGTTTTTATTTGAAGATATTCTTTTTCCCAATGTAGGCCTCTTAGCGCTTAGCATGTCCAATTGCAGTTTCTACAGAAAGAGTGTTTCAGAACGGCTCAATCAAAAGTAAGGTTCAACTCTGTTAGTTGAATGCACAGAACAGAAAGAATTTTCACAGAATGCTACTGTGTAGTTTATATTTGCATATATTCCTTTTTCCACTATTACCCTCTTAGCGCTCCGAATGTCCACTTGCATTTTCTACAGAAAGAGTGTTCAGAACTGCGCAATCAAAAGTATGGTTTAACTCTGTTAGCTTAATGAACATATCAGAAATAACTTTCACACAATGCTTCTGTGTAGTTTTTATTTGAAGATATTATTGTTCCCAATAGAGGCCTCTTAGCGCTCAGAATGTCCAATTGCAGTTTCTACAGAAAGAGTGTTTCAGAAAGGCTCAATCAAAAGTAAGGTTCAACTCTGTTAGTTGAATGCACAGAACAGAAAGAAGTTTCATACAATGCTTCTGTGTAGTTTATATTTGAACATATTTTTTTTCCAATATTACCCACTTAGCGCTACGAATGTCCAGTTGCATTTTCTACAGACAGAGTGTTTCAAAACTGCTCAATCAAAAGTATGGTTTAACTCTGTTAGCTGAATGCTCAGATCAGAAAGAAGTTTCACAGAATGCTTCTGTGTAGTTTATATTTGAATATATTCCTTTTTCCACTACTACTCTCTTAGCGCTCCAAATGTCCAGTTGCATTTTCTACAGAAAGAGTGTTCAGATCTGCTCAATCAAAAGTATGGTTTAACTCTGTTAGCTGAATGCACAGATCAGAAAGAAGTTTCACAGAATGATTCTGTGTAGTTTATATTTGGAGACATTCCTTTTTCCACTATTACCCTCTTAGCGCTCCGAATCTCCACTTGCATTTTCTACAGAAAGAGTGTTTCAGAACGGCTCAATCAAAACTAAGTTTCAACTCATTTAGTTGAACAAACAGAACAGAAAGAAGTTTCACACAATTCTTCTGTGTAGTTTTTATTTGTAGACATTCTTTTTCCCAATATAGGCCTCTTAGCGCTCAGAATGTCCAATTGCAGTTTCTACAGAAAGAGTGTTTCAGAACGTCTCAATCAAAAGTAAGGTTCAACTCTGTTAGTTGAATGCACAGAACAGAAAGAAGTTTCATACAATGCTTCTCTGTAGTTTATATTTGAACATATTCTTTTTTCCACTATTACCCACTTAGCGCTACGAATGTCCAGTTGCATTTTCCACAGACAGAGTGTTTCAAAACTGCTCAATCAAAAGTATGGTTTAACTCTGTTTGCTGAATGCTCAGATCAGAAAGAAGTTTCACAGAATGCTTCTGTGTAGTTTATATTTGAATATATTCCTTTTTCCACTACTACTCTCTTAGAGCTCCAAATGTCCAGTTGCATTTTCTACAGAAAGAGTGTTCAGATCTGCTCAATCAAAAGTATGGTTGAACTCTGTTAGCTGAATGCACAGATCAGAAAGAAGTTTCACCGAATGATTCTGTGTAGTTTATATTTGAAGACATTCCTTTTTCCACTATTACCCTCTTAGCGCTCCGAATCTCCACTTGCATTTTCTACAAAAAGAGTGTTTCATAACTGCTCAATCAAAAATATGTTTTATCTCTGTTAACTGAATTTACAGATCAGAAATAAGTTTCACAGAATGCAACTGTGTAGTTTTTATTTGAAGATATTCTTTTTCCCAATGTAGGCCTCTTAGCGCTTAGCATGTCCAATTGCAGTTTCTACAGAAAGAGTGTTTCAGAACGGCTCAATCAAAAGTAAGGTTCAACTCTGTTAGTTGAATGCACAAAACAGAAAGAATTTTCACAGAATGCTACTGTGTAGTTTATATTTGCATATATTCCTTTTTCCACTATTACCCTCTTAGCGCTCCGAATGTCCACTTGCATTTTCTACAGAAAGAGTGTTCAGAACTGCGCAATCAAAAGTATGGTTTAACTCTGTTAGCTTAATGAACATATCAGAAATAGGTTTCACACAATGCTTCTGTGTAGTTTTTATTTGAAGATATTATTTTTCCCAATAGAGGCCTCTTAGCGCTCAGAATGTCCAATTGCAGTTTCTACAGAAAGAGTGTTTCAGAAAGGCTCAATCAAAAGTAAGGTTCAACTCTGTTAGTTGAATGCACAGAACAGAAAGAAGTTTCATACAATGCTTCTGTGTAGTTTATATTTGAACATATTTTTTTTCCACTATTACCCACTTAGCGCTACGAATGTCCAGTTGCATTTTCTACAGACAGAGTGTTTCAAAACTGCTCAATCAAAACTATGGTTTAACTCTGTTAGCTGAATGCTCCGATCAGAAAGAAGTTTCACAGAATGCTTCTGTGTAGTTTATATTTGAATATATTCCTTTTTCCACTACTACTCTCTTAGCGCTCCAAATGTCCAGTTGCATTTTCTACAGAAAGAGTGTTCACATCTGCTCAATCAAAAGTATGCTTTAACTCTGTTAGCTGAATGCACAGATCAGAAAGAAGTTTCACAGAATGATTCTGTGTAGTTTATATTTGGAGACATTCCTTTTTCCACTATTACCCTCTTAGCGTTCCGAATCTCCACTTGCATTTTCTACAGATAGAGTGTTTCAGAACGGCTCAATCAAAAGTAAGGTTCAACTCTTTTAGTTGAACAAACAGAACAGAAAGAAGTTTCACACAATTCTTCTGTGTAGTTTTTATTTGTAGACATTCTTTTTCCCAATATAGGCCTCTTAGCGCTCAGAATGTCCAATTGCAGTTTCTACAGAAAGAGTGTTTCAGAACGGCTCAATCAAAAGTAAGGTTCAACTCTGTTAGTTGAATGCACAGAACAGAAAGAAGTTTCATACAATGCTTCTGTGTAGTTTATATTTGAACATATTCTTTTTTCCACTATTACCCACTTAGCGCTACGAATGTCCAGTTGCATTTTCTACAGACAGAGTGTTTCAAAACTGCTCAATCAAAAGTATGGTTTAACTCTGTTAGCTGAATGCTCAGATCAGAAAGAAGTTTCACAGAATGCTTCTGTGTAGTTTATATTTGAATATATTCCTTTTTCCACTACTATTCTCTTAGCGCTCCAAATGTCCAGTTGCATTTTCTACAGAAAGAGTGTTCAGATCTGCTCAATCAAAAGTATGCTTTAACTCTGTTAGCTGAATGCACAGATCAGAAAGAAGTTTCACAGAATGATTCTGTGTAGTTTATATTTGGAGACATTCCTTTTTCCACTATTACCCTCTTAGCGCTCCGAATCTCCACTTGCATTTTCTACAGAAAGAGTGTTTCAGAACGGCTCAATCAAAACTAAGGTTCAAATCTTTTAGTTGAACAAACAGAACAGAAAGAAGTTTCACAAAATTCTTCTGTGTAGTTTTTATGTGTAGACATTCTTTTTCCCAATATAGGCCTCTTAGCGCTCAGAATGTCCAATTGCAGTTTCTACAGAAAGAGTGTTTCAGAACGGCTCAATCAAAAGTAAGGTTCAACTCTGTTAGTTGAATGCACAGAACAGAAAGAAGTTTCATACAATGCTTCTGTGTAGTTTGTATTTGAATATATTCTTTTTTCCACTATTACCCACTTAGCGCTAAAATGTCCAGTTGCATTTTCTACAGACAGAGTGTTTCAAAACTGCTCAATCAAAAGTATGGTTTAACTCTGTTAGCTGAATGCTCAGATCAGAAAGAAGTTTCACAGAATGCTTCTGTGTAGTTTATATTTGAATATATTCCTTTTTCCACTTCTACGGTCTTAGCGCTCCAAATGTGCAGTTGAATTTCCTACAGAAAGAGTGTTCAGATCTGCTCCATCAAAAGTATGGTTTAACTCTGTTAGCTGAATGCACAGATCAGAAAGAAGTTTCACCAAATGATTCTGTGTAGTTTATATTTGAAGACATTCCTTTTTCCACTATTACCCACTTAGCGCTCCGAATCTCCACTTGCATTTTCTACAAAAAGTGTGTTTCATAACTGCTCAATCAAAAATATGTTTTATCTCTGTTAACTGAATTTACAGATCAGAAATAAGTTTCACAGAATGCATCTGTGTAGTTTTTATTTGAAGATGTTCTTTTTCCCAATGTAGGCCTCTTAGCGCTTAGCATGTCCAATTGCAGTTTCTACAGAAAGAGTGTTTCAGAACGGCTCAATCAAAAGTAAGGTTCAACTCTGTTAGTTGAATGCACAGAACAGAAAGAATTTTCACAGAATGCTACTGTGTAGTTTATATTTGCATATATTCCTTTTTCCACTATTACCCTCTTAGCGCTCCGAATGTCCACTTGCATTTTCTACAGAAAGAGTGTTCAGAACTGCGCAATCAAAAGTATGGTTTAACTCTGTTAGCTTAATGAACATATCAGAAATAAGTTTCACACAATGCTTCTGTGTAGTTTTTATTTGAAGATATTATTTTTCCCAATATTGGCCTCTTAGCGCTCAGAATGTCCAATTGCAGTTTCTACAGAAAGACTGTTTCAGAAAGGCTCAATCAAAAGTAAGGTTCAACTCTGTTAGTTGAATGCACAGAACAGAAAGAAGTTTCATACAATGCTTCTGTGTAGTTTATATTTGAACATATTCTTTTTTCCACTATTACCCACTTAGCGCTACGAATGTCCAGTTGCATTTTCTACAGACAGAGTGTTTCAAAACTGCTCAATCAAAAGTATGGTTTAACTCTGTTAGCTGAATGCTCAGATCAGAAAGAAGTTTCACAGAATGCTTCTGTGTAGTTTATATTTGAATATATTCCTTTTTCCACTACTATTCTCTTAGCGCTCCAAATGTCCAGTTGCATTTTCTACAGAAAGAGTGTTCAGATCTGCTCAATCAAAAGTATGCTTTAACTCTGTTAGCTGAATGCACAGATCAGAAAGAAGTTTCACAGAATGATTCTGTGTAGTTTATATTTGGAGACATTCCTTTTTCCACTATTACCCTCTTAGCGCTCCGAATCTCCACTTGCATTTTCTACAGAAAGAGTGTTTCAGAACGGCTCAATCAAAACTAAGGTTCAAATCTTTTAGTTGAACAAACAGAACAGAAAGAAGTTTCACAAAATTCTTCTCTGTAGTTTTTATGTGTAGACATTCTTTTTCCCAATATAGGCCTCTTAGCGCTCAGAATGTCCAATTGCAGTTTCTACAGAAAGAGTGTTTCAGAACGGCTCAATCAAAAGTAAGGTTCAACTCTGTTAGTTGAATGCACAGAACAGAAAGAAGTTTCATACAATGCTTCTGTGTAGTTTGTATTTGAACATATTCTTTTTTCCACTATTACCCACTTAGCGCTAAAATGTCCAGTTGCATTTTCTACAGACAGAGTGTTTCAAAACTGCTCAATCAAAAATATGTTTTATCTCTGTTAACTGAATTTACAGATCAGAAATAAGTTTCACAGAATGCATCTGTGTAGTTTTTATTTGAAGATGTTCTTTTTCCCAATGTAGGCCTCTTAGCGCTTAGCATGTCCAATTGCAGTTTCTACAGAAAGAGTGTTTCAGAACGGCTCAATCAAAAGTAAGGTTCAACTCCGTGAGTTGAATGCACAGAACAGAAAGAATTTTCACAGAATGCTACTGTGTAGTTTATATTTGCATATATTCCTTTTTCCACTCTTACCCTCTTAGCGCTCCGAATGTCCACTTGCATTTTCTACAGAAAGAGTGTTCAGAACTGCGCAATCAAAAGTATGGTTTAACTCTGTTAGCTTAATGAACATATCAGAAATAAGTTTCACACAATGCTTCAGTGTAGTTTTTATTTGAAGATATTATTTTTCCCAATATTGGCCTCTTAGCGCTCAGAATGTCCAATTGCAGTTTCTACAGAAAGAGTGTTTCAGAAAGGCTCAATCAAAAGTAAGGTTCAACTCTGTTAGTTGAATGCACAGAACAGAAAGAAGTTTCATACAATGCTTCTGTGTAGTTTATATTTGAACATATTCTTTTTTCCACTATTACCCACTTAGCGCTACGAATGTCCAGTTGCATTTTCTACAGACAGAGTGTTTCAAAACTGCTCAATCAAAAGTATGGTTTAACTCTGTTAGCTGAATGCTCAGATCAGAAAGAAGTTTCACAGAATGCTTCTGTGTAGTTTATATTTGAATATATTCCTTTTTCCACTACTACTCTCTTAGCGCTCCAAATGTCCAGTTGCATTTTCTACAGAAAGAGTGTTCAGATCTGCTCAATCAAAAGTATGGTTTAACTCTGTTAGCTGAATGCACAGATGAGAAAGAAGTTTCACAGAATGATTCTGTGTAGTTTATATTTGGAGACATTCCTTTTTCCACTATTACCCTCTTAGCGCTCCGAATCTCCACTTGCATTTTCTACAGAAAGAGTGTTTCAGAACGGCTCAATCAAAACTAAGGTTCAACTATTTTAGTTGAACAAACAGAACAGAAAGAAGTTTCACAAAATTCTTCTCTGTAGTTTTTATTTGTAGACATTCTTTTTCCCAATATAGGCCTCTTAGCGCTCAGAATGTCCAATTGCAGTTTCTACAGAAAGAGTGTTTCAGAACGGCTCAATCAAAAGTAAGGTTCAACTCTGTTAGTTGAATGCACAGAACAGAAAGAAGTTTCATACAATGCTTCTGTGTAGTTTATATTTGAACATATTCTTTTTTCCACTATTACCCACTTAGCGCTACGAATGTCCAGTTGCATTTTCTACAGACAGAGTGTTTCAAAACTGCTCAATCAAAAGTATGGTTTAACTCTGTTAGCTGAATGCTCAGATCAGAAAGAAATTTCACAGAATGCTTCTGTGTAGTTTATATTTGAATATATTCCTTTTTCAACTACTACGCTCTTAGCGCTCCAAATGTCCAGTTGAATTTCCTACAGAAAGAGTGTTCAGATCTGCTCCATCAAAAGTATGGTTTAACTCTGTTAGCTGAATGCACAGATCAGAAAGAAGTTTCACCAAATGATTCTGTGTAGTTTATATTTGAAGACATTCCTTTTTCCACTATTACCCACTTAGCGCTCCGAATCTACACTTGCATTTTCTACAAAAAGAGTGTTTCATAACTGCTCAATCAAAAATATGTTTTATCTCTGTTAACTGAATTTACAGATCAGAAATAAGTTTCACAGAATGCATCTGTGTAGTTTTTATTTGAAGATATTCTTTTTCCCAATGTAGGCCTCTTAGCGCTTAGCATGTCCAATTGCAGTTTCTACAGAAAGAGTGTTTCAGAACGGCTCAATCAAAAGTAAGGTTCAATTCTGTTAGTTGAATGCACAGAACAGAAAGAATTTTCACAGAATGCTACTGTGTAGTTTATATTTGAATATATTCCTTTTTCCACTATTACCCTCTTAGCGCTCCGAATGTCCACTTGCATTTTCTACAGAAAGAGTGTTCAGAACTGCGCAATCAAAAGTATGGTTTAACTCTGTTAGCTTAATGAACATATCAGAAATAAGTTTCACACAATGCTTCTGTGTAGTTTTTATTTGAAGATATTATTTTTCCCAATATAGGCCTCTTAGCGCTCAGAATGTCCAATTGCAGTTTCTACAGAAAGAGTGTTTCAGAAAGGCTCAATCAAAAGTAAGGTTCAACTCTGTTAGTTAAATGCACAGAACAGAAATAAGTTTCATACAATGCTTCTGTGTAGTTTATATTTGAACGTATTCTTTTTTCCACTATTACCCACTTAGCGCTACGAATGTCCAGTTGCATTTTCTACAGACAGAGTGTTTCAAAACTGCTCAATCAAAAGTATGGTTTAACTCTGTTAGCTGAATGCTCAGATCAGAAAGAAGTTTCACAGAATGATTCTGTGTAGTTTATATTTGAATATATTCCTTTTTCCACTACTACTCTCTTAGCGCTCCAAATGTCCAGTTGCATTTTCTACAGAAAGAGTGTTCAGATCTGCTCAATCAAAAGTATGGTTTAACTCTGTTAGCTGAATGCACAGATCAGAAAGAAGTTTCACAGAATGATTCTGTGTAGTTTATATTTGGAGACATTCCTTTTTCCACTATTACCCTCTTAGCGCTCCGAATCTCCACTTGCATTTTCTACAGAAAGAGTGTTTCAGAACGGCTCAATCAAAACTAAGGTTCAACTCTTTTAGTTGAACAAACAGAACAGAAAGAAGTTTCACAAAATTCTTCTGTGTAGTTTTTATTTGTAGACATTCTTTTTCCCAATATAGGCCTCTTAGCGCTCAGAATGTCCAATTGCAGTTTCTACAGAAAGAGTGTTTCAGAACGGCTCAATCAAAAGTAAGGTTCAACTCTGTTAGTTGAATGCACAGAACAGAAAGAATTTTCACAGAATGCTACTGTGTAGTTTATATTTGCATATATTCCTTTTTCCACTATTACCCTCTTAGCGCTCCGAATGTCCACTTGCATTTTCTACAGAAAGAGTGTTCAGAACTGCGCAATCAAAAGTATGGTTTAACTCTGTTAGCTTAATGAACATATCAGAAATAAGTTTCACACAATGCTTCTGTGTAGTTTTTATTTGAAGATATTATTTTTCCCAATATTGGCCTCTTAGCGCTCAGAATGTCCAATTGCAGTTTCTACAGAAAGACTGTTTCAGAAAGGCTCAATCAAAAGTAAGGTTCAACTCTGTTAGTTGAATGCACAGAACAGAAAGAAGTTTCATACAATGCTTCTGTGTAGTTTATATTTGAACATATTCTTTTTTCCACTATTACCCACTTAGCGCTACGAATGTCCAGTTGCATTTTCTACAGACAGAGTGTTTCAAAACTGCTCAATCAAAAGTATGGTTTAACTCTGTTAGCTGAATGCTCAGATCAGAAAGAAGTTTCACAGAATGCTTCTGTGTAGTTTATATTTGAATATATTCCTTTTTCCACTACTATTCTCTTAGCGCTCCAAATGTCCAGTTGCATTTTCTACAGAAAGAGTGTTCAGATCTGCTCAATCAAAAGTATGCTTTAACTCTGTTAGCTGAATGCACAGATCAGAAAGAAGTTTCACAGAATGATTCTGTGTAGTTTATATTTGGAGACATTCCTTTTTCCACTATTACCCTCTTAGCGCTCCGAATCTCCACTTGCATTTTCTACAGAAAGAGTGTTTCAGAACGGCTCAATCAAAACTAAGGTTCAAATCTTTTAGTTGAACAAACAGAACAGAAAGAAGTTTCACAAAATTCTTCTCTGTAGTTTTTATGTGTAGACATTCTTTTTCCCAATATAGGCCTCTTAGCGCTCAGAATGTCCAATTGCAGTTTCTACAGAAAGAGTGTTTCAGAACGGCTCAATCAAAAGTAAGGTTCAACTCTGTTAGTTGAATGCACAGAACAGAAAGAAGTTTCATACAATGCTTCTGTGTAGTTTGTATTTGAACATATTCTTTTTTCCACTATTACCCACTTAGCGCTAAAATGTCCAGTTGCATTTTCTACAGACAGAGTGTTTCAAAACTGCTCAATCAAAAATATGTTTTATCTCTGTTAACTGAATTTACAGATCAGAAATAAGTTTCACAGAATGCATCTGTGTAGTTTTTATTTGAAGATGTTCTTTTTCCCAATGTAGGCCTCTTAGCGCTTAGCATGTCCAATTGCAGTTTCTACAGAAAGAGTGTTTCAGAATGGCTCAATCAAAAGTAAGGTTCAACTCCGTTAGTTGAATGCACAGAACAGAAAGAATTTTCACAGAATGCTACTGTGTAGTTTATATTTGCATATATTCCTTTTTCCACTCTTACCCTCTTAGCGCTCCGAATGTCCACTTGCATTTTCTACAGAAAGAGTGTTCAGAACTGCGCAATCAAAAGTATGGTTTAACTCTGTTAGCTTAATGAACATATCAGAAATAAGTTTCACACAATGCTTCAGTGTAGTTTTTATTTGAAGATATTATTTTTCCCAATATTGGCCTCTTAGCGCTCAGAATGTCCAATTGCAGTTTCTACAGAAAGAGTGTTTCAGAAAGGCTCAATCAAATGTAAGGTTCAACTCTGTTAGTTGAATGCACAGAACAGAAAGAAGTTTCATACAATGCATCTGTGTAGTTTATATTTGAACATATTCTTTTTTCCACTATTACCCACTTAGCGCTACGAATGTCCAGTTGCATTTTCTACAGACAGAGTGTTTCAAAACTGCTCAATCAAAAGTATGGTTTAACTCTGTTAGCTGAATGCTCAGATCAGAAAGAAGTTTCACAGAATGCTTCTGTGTAGTTTATATTTGAATATATTCCTTTTTCCACTACTACTCTCTTAGCGCTCCAAATGTCCAGTTGCATTTTCTACAGAAAGAGTGTTCAGATCTGCTCAATCAAAAGTATGGTTTAACTCTGTTAGCTGAATGCACAGATGAGAAAGAAGTTTCACAGAATGATTCTGTGTAGTTTATATTTGGAGACATTCCTTTTTCCACTATTACCCTCTTAGCGCTCCGAATCTCCACTTGCATTTTCTACAGAAAGAGTGTTTCAGAACGGCTCAATCAAAACTAAGGTTCAACTATTTTAGTTGAACAAACAGAACAGAAAGAAGTTTCACAAAATTCTTCTCTGTAGTTTTTATTTGTAGACATTCTTTTTCCCAATATAGGCCTCTTAGCGCTCAGAATGTCCAATTGCAGTTTCTACAGAAAGAGTGTTTCAGAACGGCTCAATCAAAAGTAAGGTTCAACTCTGTTAGTTGAATGCACAGAACAGAAAGAAGTTTCATACAATGCTTCTGTGTAGTTTGTATTTGAACATATTCTTTTTTCCACTATTACCCACTTAGCGCTACGAATGTCCAGTTGCATTTTCTACAGACAGAGTGTTTCAAAACTGCTCAATCAAAAGTATGGTTTAACTCTGTTAGCTGAATGCTCAGATCAGAAAGAAGTTTCACAGAATGCTTCTGTGTAGTTTATATTTGAATATATTCCTTTTTCAACTACTACGCTCTTAGCGCTCCAAATGTCCAGTTGAATTTCCTACAGAAAGAGTGTTCAGATCTGCTCCATCAAAAGTATGGTTTAACTCTGTTAGCTGAATGCACAGATCAGAAAGAAGTTTCACCAAATGATTCTGTGTAGTTTATATTTGAAGACATTCCTTTTTCCACTATTACCCACTTAGCGCTCCGAATCTACACTTGCATTTTCTACAAAAAGAGTGTTTCATAACTGCTCAATCAAAAATATGTTTTATCTCTGTTAACTGAATTTACAGATCAGAAATAAGTTTCACAGAATGCATCTGTGTAGTTTTTATTTGAAGATATTCTTTTTCCCAATGTAGGCCTCTTAGCGCTTAGCATGTCCAATTGCAGTTTCTACAGAAAGAGTGTTTCAGAACGGCTCAATCAAAAGTAAGGTTCAATTCTGTTTGTTGAATGCACAGAACAGAAAGAATTTTCACAGAATGCTACTGTGTAGTTTATATTTGAATATATTCCTTTTTCCACTATTACCCTCTTAGCGCTCCGAATGTCCACTTGCATTTTCTACAGAAAGAGTGTTCAGAACTGCGCAATCAAAAGTATGGTTTAACTCTGTTAGCTTAATGAACATATCAGAAATAAGTTTCACACAATGCTTCTGTGTAGTTTTTATTTGAAGATATTATTTTTCCCAATATAGGCCTCTTAGCGCTCAGAATGTCCAATTGCAGTTTCTACAGAAAGAGTGTTTCAGAAAGGCTCAATCAAAAGTAAGGTTCAACTCTGTTAGTTAAATGCACAGAACAGAAATAAGTTTCATACAATGCTTCTGTGTAGTTTATATTTGAACGTATTCTTTTTTCCACTATTACCCATTTAGCGCTACGAATGTCCAGTTGCATTTTCTACAGACAGAGTGTTTCAAAACTGCTCAATCAAAAGTATGGTTTAACTCTGTTAGCTGAATGCTCAGATCAGAAAGAAGTTTCACAGAATGATTCTGTGTAGTTTATATTTGAATATATTCCTTTTTCCACTACTACTCTCTTAGCGCTCCAAATGTCCAGTTGCATTTTCTACAGAAAGAGTGTTCAGATCTGCTCAATCAAAAGTATGCTTTAACTCTGTTAGCTGAATGCACAGATCAGAAAGAAGTTTCACAGAATGATTCTGTGTAGTTTATATTTGGAGACATTCCTTTTTCCACTATTACCCTCTTAGCGCTCCGAATCTCCACTTGCATTTTCTACAGAAAGAGTGTTTCAGAACGGCTCAATCAAAACTAAGGTTCAACTCTTTTAGTTGAACAAACAGAACAGAAAGAAGTTTCACAAAATTCTTCTGTGTAGTTTTTATTTGTAGACATTCTTTTTCCCAATATAGGCCTCTTAGCGCTCAGAATGTCCAATTGCAGTTTCTACAGAAAGAGTGTTTCAGAACGGCTCAATCAAAAGTAAGGTTCAACTCTGTTAGTTGAATGCACAGAACAGAAAGAATTTTCACAGAATGCTACTGTGTAGTTTATATTTGCATATATTCCTTTTTCCACTATTACCCTCTTAGCGCTCCGAATGTCCACTTGCATTTTCTACAGAAAGAGTGTTCAGAACTGCGCAATCAAAAGTATGGTTTAACTCTGTTAGCTTAATGAACATATCAGAAATAAGTTTCACACAATGCTTCTGTGTAGTTTTTATTTGAAGATATTATTTTTCCCAATATTGGCCTCTTAGCGCTCAGAATGTCCAATTGCAGTTTCTACAGAAAGACTGTTTCAGAAAGGCTCAATCAAATGTAAGGTTCAACTCTGTTAGTTGAATGCACAGAACAGAAAGAAGTTTCATACAATGCTTCTGTGTAGTTTATATTTGAACATATTCTTTTTTCCACTATTACCCACTTAGCGCTACGAATGTCCAGTTGCATTTTCTACAGACAGAGTGTTTCAAAACTGCTCAATCAAAAGTATGGTTTAACTCTGTTAGCTGAATGCTCAGATCAGAAAGAAGTTTCACAGAATGCTTCTGTGTAGTTTATATTTGAATATATTCCTTTTTCCACTACTATTCTCTTAGCGCTCCAAATGTCCAGTTGCATTTTCTACAGAAAGAGTGTTCAGATCTGCTCAATCAAAAGTATGCTTTAACTCTGTTAGCTGAATGCACAGATCAGAAAGAAGTTTCACAGAATGATTCTGTGTAGTTTATATTTGGAGACATTCCTTTTTCCACTATTACCCTCTTAGCGCTCCGAATCTCCACTTGCATTTTCTACAGAAAGAGTGTTTCAGAACGGCTCAATCAAAACTAAGGTTCAAATCATTTAGTTGAACAAACAGAACAGAAAGAAGTTTCACAAAATTCTTCTCTGTAGTTTTTATGTGTAGACATTCTTTTTCCCAATATAGGCCTCTTAGCGCTCAGAATGTCCAATTGCAGTTTCTACAGAAAGAGTGTTTCAGAACGGCTCAATCAAAAGTAAGGTTCAACTCTGTTAGTTGAATGCACAGAACAGAAAGAAGTTTCATACAATGCTTCTGTGTAGTTTGTATTTGAACATATTCTTTTTTCCACTATTACCCACTTAGCGCTAAAATGTCCAGTTGCATTTTCTACAGACAGAGTGTTTCAAAACTGCTCAATCAAAAATATGTTTTATCTCTGTTAACTGAATTTACAGATCAGAAATAAGTTTCACAGAATGCATCTGTGTAGTTTTTATTTGAAGATGTTCTTTTTCCCAATGTAGGCCTCTTAGCGCTTAGCATGTCCAATTGCAGTTTCTACAGAAAGAGTGTTTCAGAACGGCTCAATCAAAAGTAAGGTTCAACTCCGTTAGTTGAATGCACAGAACAGAAAGAATTTTCACAGAATGCTACTGTGTAGTTTATATTTGCATATATTCCTTTTTCCACTCTTACCCTCTTAGCGCTCCGAATGTCCACTTGCATTTTCTACAGAAAGAGTGTTCAGAACTGCGCAATCAAAAGTATGGTTTAACTCTGTTAGCTTAATGAACATATCAGAAATAAGTTTCACACAATGCTTCAGTGTAGTTTTTATTTGAAGATATTATTTTTCCCAATATTGGCCTCTTAGCGCTCAGAATGTCCAATTGCAGTTTCTACAGAAAGAGTGTTTCAGAAAGGCTCAATCAAAAGTAAGGTTCAACTCTGTTAGTTGAATGCACAGAACAGAAAGAAGTTTCATACAATGCTTCTGTGTAGTTTATATTTGAACATATTCTTTTTTCCACTATTACCCACTTAGCGCTACGAATGTCCAGTTGCATTTTCTACAGACAGAGTGTTTCAAAACTGCTCAATCAAAAGTATGGTTTAACTCTGTTAGCTGAATGCTCAGATCAGAAAGAAGTTTCACAGAATGCTTCTGTGTAGTTTATATTTGAATATATTCCTTTTTCCACTACTACTCTCTTAGCGCTCCAAATGTCCAGTTGCATTTTCTACAGAAAGAGTGTTCAGATCTGCTCAATCAAAAGTATGGTTTAACTCTGTTAGCTGAATGCACAGATGAGAAAGAAGTTTCACAGAATGATTCTGTGTAGTTTATATTTGGAGACATTCCTTTTTCCACTATTACCCTCTTAGCGCTCCGAATCTCCACTTGCATTTTCTACAGAAAGAGTGTTTCAGAACGGCTCAATCAAAACTAAGGTTCAACTATTTTAGTTGAACAAACAGAACAGAAAGAAGTTTCACAAAATTCTTCTCTGTAGTTTTTATTTGTAGACATTCTTTTTCCCAATATAGGCCTCTTAGCGCTCAGAATGTCCAATTGCAGTTTCTACAGAAAGAGTGTTTCAGAACGGCTCAATCAAAAGTAAGGTTCAACTCTGTTAGTTGAATGCACAGAACAGAAAGAAGTTTCATACAATGCTTCTGTGTAGTTTATATTTGAACATATTCTTTTTTCCACTATTACCCACTTAGCGCTACGAATGTCCAGTTGCATTTTCTACAGACAGAGTGTTTCAAAACTGCTCAATCAAAAGTATGGTTTAACTCTGTTAGCTGAATGCTCAGATCAGAAAGAAGTTTCACAGAATGCTTCTGTGTAGTTTATATTTGAATATATTCCTTTTTCAACTACTACGCTCTTAGCGCTCCAAATGTCCAGTTGAATTTCCTACAGAAAGAGTGTTCAGATCTGCTCCATCAAAAGTATGGTTTAACTCTGTTAGCTGAATGCACAGATCAGAAAGAAGTTTCACCAAATGATTCTGTGTAGTTTATATTTGAAGACATTCCTTTTTCCACTATTACCCACTTAGCGCTCCGAATCTACACTTGCATTTTCTACAAAAAGAGTGTTTCATAACTGCTCAATCAAAAATATGTTTTATCTCTGTTAACTGAATTTACAGATCAGAAATAAGTTTCACAGAATGCATCTGTGTAGTTTTTATTTGAAGATATTCTTTTTCCCAATGTAGGCCTCTTAGCGCTTAGCATGTCCAATTGCAGTTTCTACAGAAAGAGTGTTTCAGAACGGCTCAATCAAAAGTAAGGTTCAATTCTGTTAGTTGAATGCACAGAACAGAAAGAATTTTCACAGAATGCTACTGTGTAGTTTATATTTGAATATATTCCTTTTTCCACTATTACCCTCTTAGCGCTCCGAATGTCCACTTGCATTTTCTACAGAAAGAGTGTTCAGAACTGCGCAATCAAAAGTATGGTTTAACTCTGTTAGCTTAATGAACATATCAGAAATAAGTTTCACACAATGCTTCTGTGTAGTTTTTATTTGAAGATATTATTTTTCCCAATATAGGCCTCTTAGCGCTCAGAATGTCCAATTGCAGTTTCTACAGAAAGAGTGTTTCAGAAAGGCTCAATCAAAAGTAAGGTTCAACTCTGTTAGTTAAATGCACAGAACAGAAATAAGTTTCATACAATGCTTCTGTGTAGTTTATATTTGAACATATTCTTTTTTCCACTATTACCCACTTAGCGCTACGAATGTCCAGTTGCATTTTCTACAGACAGAGTGTTTCAAAACTGCTCAATCAAAAGTATGGTTTAACTCTGTTAGCTGAATGCTCAGATCAGAAAGAAGTTTCACAGAATGCTTCTGTGTAGTTTATATTTGAATATATTCCTTTTTCCACTACTACTCTCTTAGCGCTCCAAATGTCCAGTTGCATTTTCTACAGAAAGAGTGTTCAGATCTGCTCAATCAAAAGTATGGTTTAACTCTGTTAGCTGAATGCACAGATCAGAAAAATGTTTCACAGAATGATTCTGTGTAGTTTATATTTGGAGACATTCCTTTTTCCACTATTACCCTCTTAGCGCTCCGAATCTCCACTTGCATTTTCTACAGAAAGAGTGTTTCAGAACGGCTCAATCAAAACTAAGGTTCAACTCTGTTAGTTGAACAAACAGAATAGAAAGAAGTTTCACAAAATTCTTCTGTGTAGTTTTTATTTGTAGACATTCTTTTTCCCAATATAGGCCTCTTAGCGCTCAGAATGTCCAATTGCAGTTTCTACAGAAAGAGTGTTTCAGAACGGCTCAATCAAAAGTAAGGTTCAACTCTGTTAGTTGAATGCACAGAACAGAAAGAAGTTTCATACAATGCTTCTGTGTAGTTTGTATTTGAACATATTCTTTTTTCCACTATTACCCACTTAGCGCTACGAATGTCCAGTTGCATTTTCTACAGACAGAGTGTTTCAAAACTGCTCAATCAAAAGTATGGTTTAACTCTGTTAGCTGAATGCTCAGATCAGAAAGAAGTTTCACAGAATGCTTCTGTGAAGTTTATATTTGAATATATTCCTTTTTCCACTACTACGCTCTTAGCGCTCCAAATGTCCAGTTGAATTACCTACAGAAAGAGTGTTCAGATCTGCTCCATCAAAAGTATGGTTTAACTCTGTTAGCTGAATGCACAGATCAGAAAGAAGTTTCTCCAAATGATTCTGTGTAGTTTATATTTGAAGACATTCCTTTTTCCACTATTACCCACTTAGCGCTCCGAATCTACACTTGCATTTTCTACAAAAAGAGTGTTTCATAACTGCTCAATCAAAAATATGTTTTATCTCTGTTAACTGAATTTACAGATCAGAAATAAGTTTCACAGAATGCATCTGTGTAGTTTTTATTTGAAGATATTATTTTTCCCAATGTAGGCCTCTTAGCGCTTAGCATGTCCAATTGCAGTTTCTAAAGAAAGAGTGTTTCAGAACGGCTCAATCAAAAGTAAGGTTCAACACTGTTAGTTGAATGCACAGAACAGAAAGAATTTTCACAGAATGCTACTGTGTAGTTTATATTTGCATATATTCCTTTTTCCACTATTACCCTCTTAGCGCTCCGAATGTCCGCTTGCATTTTCTACAGAAAGAGTGTTCAGAACTGCGCAATCAAAGGTATGGTTTAACTCTGTTAGCTTAATGAACATATCAGAAATAAGTTTCACACAATGCTTCTGTGTAGTTTTTATTTGAAGATATTATTTTTCCCAATATAGGCCTCTTAGCGCTCAGAATGTCCAATTGCAGTTTCTACAGAAAGAGTGTTTCAGAAAGGCTCAATCAAAAGTAAGGTTCAACTCTGTTAGTTAAATGCACAGAACAGAAATAAGTTTCATACAATGCTTCTGTGTAGTTTATATTTGAACATATTTTTTTTCCAATATTACCCACTTAGCGCTACGAATGTCCAGTTGCATTTTCTACAGACAGAGTGTTTCAAAACTGCTCAATCAAAAGTATGGTTTAATTCTGTTAGCTGAATGCTCAGATCAGAAAGAAGTTTCACAGAATGCTTCTGTGTAGTTTATATTTGAATATATTCCTTTTTCCACTACTACTCTCTTAGCGCTCCAAATGTCCAGTTGCATTTTCTACAGAAAGAGTGTTCAGATCTGCTCAATCAAAAGTATGGTTTAACTCTGTTAGCTGAATGCACAGATCAGAAAGAAGTTTCACAGAATGATTCTGTGTAGTTTATATTTGGAGACATTCCTTTTTCCACTATTACCCTCTTAGCGCTCCGAATCTCCACTTGCATTTTCTACAGAAAGAGTGTTTCAGAACGGCTCAATCAAAACTAAGTTTCAACTCATTTAGTTGAACAAACAGAACAGAAAGAAGTTTCACACAATTCTTCTGTGTAGTTTTTATTTGTAGACATTCTTTTTCCCAATATAGGCCTCTTAGCGCTCAGAATGTCCAATTGCAGTTTCTACAGAAAGAGTGTTTCAGAACGTCTCAATCAAAAGTAAGGTTCAACTCTGTTAGTTGAATGCACAGAACAGAAAGAAGTTTCATACAATGCTTCTCTGTAGTTTATATTTGAACATATTCTTTTTTCCACTATTACCCACTTAGCGCTACGAATGTCCAGTTGCATTTTCCACAGACAGAGTGTTTCAAAACTGCTCAATCAAAAGTATGGTTTAACTCTGTTTGCTGAATGCTCAGATCAGAAAGAAGTTTCACAGAATGCTTCTGTGTAGTTTATATTTGAATATATTCCTTTTTCCACTACTACTCTCTTAGCGCTCCAAATGTCCAGTTGCATTTTCTACAGAAAGAGTGTTCAGATCTGCTCAATCAAAAGTATGGTTGAACTCTGTTAGCTGAATGCACAGATCAGAAAGAAGTTTCACCGAATGATTCTGTGTAGTTTATATTTGAAGACATTCCTTTTTCCACTATTACCCTCTTAGCGCTCCGAATCTCCACTTGCATTTTCTACAAAAAGAGTGTTTCATAACTGCTCAATCAAAAATATGTTTTATCTCTGTTAACTGAATTTACAGATCAGAAATAAGTTTCACAGAATGCATCTGTGTAGTTTTTATTTGAAGATATTCTTTTTCCCAATGTAGGCCTCTTAGCGCTTAGCATGTCCAATTGCAGTTTCTACAGAAAGAGTGTTTCAGAACGGCTCAATCAAAAGTAAGGTTCAACTCTGTTAGTTGAATGCACAGAACAGAAAGAATTTTCACAGAATGCTACTGTGTAGTTTATATTTGCATATATTCCTTTTTCCACTATTACCATCTTAGCGCTCCAAATGTCCACTTGCATTTTCTACAGAAAGAGTGTTCAGAACTGCGCAATCAAAAGTATGGTTTAACTCTGTTAGCTTAATGAACATATCAGAAATAAGTTTCACACAATGCTTCTGTGTAGTTTTTATTTGAAGATATTATTTTTCCCAATAGAGGCCTCTTAGCGCTCAGAATGTCCAATTGCAGTTTCTACAGAAAGAGTGTTTCAGAAAGGCTCAATCAAAAGTAAGGTTCAACTCTGTTAGTTGAATGCACAGAACAGAAAGAAGTTTCATACAATGCTTCTGTGTAGTTTATATTTGAACATATTTTTTTTCCACTATTACCCACTTAGCGCTACGAATGTCCAGTTGCATTTTCTACAGACAG
Organism: Symphalangus syndactylus; assembly: GCF_028878055.3. Classification (NCBI taxonomy): domain Eukaryota; kingdom Metazoa; phylum Chordata; class Mammalia; order Primates; family Hylobatidae; genus Symphalangus; species Symphalangus syndactylus. Next base: position 328,055 of record NC_072446.2, read on the forward strand.
AGTGTTTCAAAACTGCTCAATCAAAAGTATGGTTTAACTCTGTTAGCTGAATGCTCAGATCAGAAAGAAGTTTCACAGAATGCTTCTGTGTAGTTTATATTTGAATATATTCCTTTTTCCACTACTACTCTCTCAGCGCTCCAAATGTCCAGTTGCATTTTCTACAGAAAGAGTGTTCACATCTGCTCAATCAAAAGTATGCTTTAACTCTGTTAGCTGAATGCACAGATCAGAAAGAAGTTTCACAGAATGATTCTGTGTAGTTTATATTTGGAGACATTCCTTTTTCCACTATTACCCTCTTAGCGCTCCGAATCTCCACTTGCATTTTCTACAGAAAGAGTGTTTCAGAACGGCTCAATCAAAAGTAAGGTTCAACTCTTTTAGTTGAACAAACAGAACAGAAAGAAGTTTCACACAATTCTTCTGTGTAGTTTTTATTTGTAGACATTCTTTTTCCCAATATAGGCCTCTTAGCGCTCAGAATGTCCAATTGCAGTTTCTACAGAAAGAGTGTTTCAGAACGGCTCAATCAAAAGTAAGGTTCAACTCTGTTAGTTGAATGCACAGAACAGAAAGAAGTTTCATACAATGCTTCTGTGTAGTTTATATTTGAACATATTCTTTTTTCCACTATTACCCACTTAGCGCTACGAATGTCCAGTTGCATTTTCTACAGACAGAGTGTTTCAAAACTGCTCAATCAAAAGTATGGTTTAACTCTGTTAGCTGAATGCTCAGATCAGAAAGAAGTTTCACAGAATGCTTCTGTGTAGTTTATATTTGAATATATTCCTTTTTCCACTACTATTCTCTTAGCGCTCCAAATGTCCAGTTGCATTTTCTACAGAAAGAGTGTTCAGATCTGCTCAATCAAAAGTATGCTTTAACTCTGTTAGCTGAATGCACAGATCAGAAAGAAGTTTCACAGAATGATTCTGTGTAGTTTATATTTGGAGACATTCCTTTTTCCACTATTACCCTCTTAGCGCTCCGAATCTCCACTTGCATTTTCTACAGAAAGAGTGTTTCAGAACGGCTCAATCAAAACTAAGGTTCAAATCTTTTAGTTGAACAAACAGAACAGAAAGAAGTTTCACAAAATTCTTCTGTGTAGTTTTTATGTGTAGACATTCTTTTTCCCAATATAGGCCTCTTAGCGCTCAGAATGTCCAATTGCAGTTTCTACAGAAAGAGTGTTTTAAAACGGCTCAATCAAAAGTAAGGTTCAACTCTGTTAGTTGAATGCACAGAACAGAAAGAAGTTTCATACAATGCTTCTGTGTAGTTTGTATTTGAACATATTCTTTTTTCCACTATTACCCACTTAGCGCTAAAATGTCCAGTTGCATTTTCTACAGACAGAGTGTTTCAAAACTGCTCAATCAAAAGTATGGTTTAACTCTGTTAGCTGAATGCTCAGATCAGAAAGAAGTTTCACAGAATGCTTCTGTGTAGTTTATATTTGAATATATTCCTTTTTCCACTACTACGGTCTTAGCGCTCCAAATGTGCAGTTGAATTTCCTACAGAAAGAGTGTTCAGATCTGCTCCATCAAAAGTATGGTTTAACTCTGTTAGCTGAATGCACAGATCAGAAAGAAGTTTCACCAAATGATTCTGTGTAGTTTATATTTGAAGACATTCCTTTTTCCACTATTACCCACTTAGCGCTCCGAATCTCCACTTGCATTTTCTACAAAAAGAGTGTTTCATAACTGCTCAATCAAAAATATGTTTTATCTCTGTTAACTGAATTTACAGATCAGAAATAAGTTTCACAGAATGCATCTGTGTAGTTTTTATTTGAAGATATTCTTTTTCCCAATGTAGGCCTCTTAGCGCTTAGCATGTCCAATTGCAGTTTCTACAGAAAGAGTGTTTCAGAACGGCTCAATCAAAAGTAAGGTTCAACTCTGTTAGTTGAATGCACAGAACAGAAAGAATTTTCACAGAATGCTACTGTGTAGTTTATATTTGCATATATTCCTTTTTGCTCTATTACCCTCTTAGCGCTCCGAATGTCCACTTGCATTTTCTACAGAAAGAGTGTTCAGAACTGCGCAATCAAAAGTATAGTTTAACTCTGTTAGCTTAATGAACATATCAGAAATAAGTTTCACACAATGCTTCTGTGTAGTTTTTATTTGAAGATATTATTTTTCCCAATATAGGCCTCTTAGCGCTCAGAATGTCCAATTGCAGTTTCTACAGACAGAGTGTTTCAGAAAGGCTCAATCAAAAGTAAGGTTCAACTCTGTTAGTTAAATGCACAGAACAGAAATAAGTTTCATACAATGCTTCTGTGTAGTTTATATTTGAACATATTCTTTTTTCCACTATTACCCACTTAGCGCTACGAATGTCCAGTTGCATTTTCTACAGACAGAGTGTTTCAAAACTGCTCAATCAAAAGTATGGTTTAATTCTGTTACCTGAATGCTCAGATCAGAAAGAAGTTTCACAGAATGCTTCTGTGTAGTTTATATTTGAATATATTCCTTTTTCCACTAGTACTCTCTTAGCGCTCCAAATGTCCAGTTGCATTTTCTACAGAAAGAGTGTTCAGATCTGCTCAATCAAAAGTATGGTTTAACTCTGTTAGCTGAATGCACAGATCATAAAGAAGTTTCACAGAATGATTCTGTGTAGTTTATATTTGGAGACATTCCTTTTTCCACTATTACCCTCTTAGCGCTCCGAATCTCCACTTGCATTTTCTACAGAAAGAGTGTTTCAGAACGGCTCAATCAAAACTAAGGTTCAACTCTTTTAGTTGAACAAACAGAACAGAAAGAAGTTTCACAAAATTCTTCTCTGTAGTTTTTATTTGTAGACATTCTTTTTCCCAATATAGGCCTCTTAGCGCTCAGAATGTCCAATTGCAGTTTCTACAGAAAGAGTGTTTCAGAACGGCTCAATCAAAAGTAAGGTTCAACTCTGTTAGTTGAATGCACAGAACAGAAAGAAGTTTCATACAATGCTTCTGTGTAGTTTATATTTGAACATATTCTTTTTTCCACTATTACCCACTTAGCGCTACGAATGTCCAGTTGCATTTTCTACAGACAGAGTGTTTCAAAACTGCTCAATCAAAAGTATGGTTTAACTCTGTTAGCTGAATGCTCAGATCAGAAAGAAGTTTCACAGAATGCTTCGGTGTAGTTTATATTTGAATATATTCCTTTTTCCACTACTACGCTCTGAGCACTCCAAATGTCCAGCTGCATTTTCTACAGAAAGTGTGTTCAGATCTGCTCAATCAAAAGTATGGTTTAACTCTGTTAGCTGAATGCACAGATCAGAAAGAAGTTTCACCGAATGATTCTGTGTAGTTTATATTTGAAGACATTCCTTTTTCCACTATTACCCTCTTAGCGCTCCGAATCTCCACTTGCATTTTCTACAAAAAGAGTGTTTCATAACTGCTCAATCAAAAATATGTTTTATCTCTGTTAACTGAATTTACAGATCAGAAATAAGTTTCACAGAATGCATCTGTGTAGTTTTTATTTGAAGATATTCTTTTTCCCAATGTAGGCCTCTTAGCGCTTAGCATGTCCAATTGCAGTTTCTACAGAAAGGGAGTTTCAGAACGGCTCAATCAAAAGTAAGGTTCAACTCTGTTAGTTGATTGCACAGAACAGAAAGAATTTTCACAGAATCCTACTGTGTAGTTTAAATTTGAATATATTCCTTTTTCCACTATTACCCTCTTAGCGCTCCGAATGTCCACTTGCATTTTCTACAGAAAGAGTGTTCAGAACTGCGCAATCAAAAGTATGGTTTAACTCTGTTAGCTTAATGAACATATCAGAAATAAGTTTCACACAATGCTTCTGTGTAGTTTTTATTTGAAGATATTTTTTTTCCCCATAGAGTCCTCTTAGTGCTCAGAATGTCCAATTGCAGTTTCTACAGAAAGAGTGTTTCAGAAAGGCTCAATCAAAAGTAAGGTTCAACTATGTTAGTTGAATGCACAGAACAGAAAGAAGTTTCATACAATGCTTCTGTGTAGTTTATATTTGAACATATTCTTTTTTCCACTATTACCCACTTAGCGCTACGAATGTCCAGTTGCATTTTCTAAAGACAGAGTGTTTCAAAACTGCTCAATCAAAAGTATGGTTTAACTCTGTTAGCTGAATGCTCAGATCAGAAAGAAGTTTCACAGAATGCTTCTGTGTAGTTTATATTTGAATATATTCCTTTTTCCACTACTACTCTCTTAGCGCTACAAATGTCCAGTTGCATTTTCTACAGAAAGAGTGTTCAGATCTGCTCAATCAAAAGTATGGTTAAACTCTGTTAGCTGAATGCACAGATCAGAAAGAAGTTTCACAGAATGATTCTGTGTAGTTTATATTTGGAGACATTCCATTTTCCACTATTACCCTCTTAGCGCTCCGAATCTCCACTTGCATTTTCTACAGAAAGAGTGTTTCAGAACGGCTCAATCAAAACTAAGGTTCAACTCTGTTAGTTGAACAAACAGAACAGAAAGAAGTTTCACAAAATTCTTCTGTGTAGTTTTTATTTGTAGACATTCTTTTTCCCAATATAGGCCTCTTAGCGCTCAGAATGTCCAATTGCAGTTTCTACAGAAATAGTGTTCAGAACTGCGCAATCAAAAGTATGGTTTAACTCTGTTAGCTTAATGAACATATCAGAAATAAGTTTCACACAATTCTTCTGTGTAGTTTTTATTTGAAGATATTATTTTTCCCAATATAGGCCTCTTAGCGCTCAGAATGTCCAATTGCAGTTTCTACAGAAAGAGTGTTTCAGAAAGGCTCAATCAAAAGTAAGGTTCAACTCTGTTAGTTAAATGCACAGAACAGAAATAAGTTTCATACAATGGTTCTGTGTAGTTTATATTTGAACATATTCTTTTTTCCACTATTACCCACTTAGCGCTACGAATGTCCAGTTGCATTTTCTACAGACAGGGTGTTTCAAAACTGCTCAATCAAAAGTATGGTTTAACTCTGTTACCTGAATGCTCAGATCAGAAAGAAGTTTCACAGAATGCTTCTGTGTAGTTTATATTTGAATATATTCCTTTTTCCACTACTACTCTCTTAGCGCTCCAAATGTCCAGTTGCATTTTCTACAGAAAGAGTGTTCTGATCTGCTCAATCAAAAGTATGGTTTAACTCTGTTAGCTGAATGCACAGATCAGAAAGAAGTTTCACAGAATGATTCTGTGTAGTTTATATTTGAAGACATTCCTTTTTCCACTATTACCCTCTTAGCGCTCCGAATCTCCACTTGCATTTTCTACAGAAAGAGTGTTTCAGAACGGCTCAATCAAAACTAAGGTTCGACTCTTTTAGTTGAACAAACAGAACAGAAACAAGTTTCACAAAATTCTTCTCTGTAGTTTTTATTTGTAGACATTCTTTTTCCCAATATAGGCCTCTTAGCGCTCAGAATGTCCAATTGCAGTTTCTACAGAAAGAGTGTTTCAGAACGGCTCAATCAAAAGTAAGGTTCAACTCTGTTAGTTGAATGCACAGAACAGAAAGAAGTTTCATACAATGCTTCTGTGTAGTTTGTATTTGAACATATTCTTTTATCCACTATTACCCACTTAGCGCTACGAATGTCCAGTTGCATTTTCTACAGACAGAGTGTTTCAAAACTGCTCAATCAAAAGTATGGTTTAACTCTGTTAGCTGAATGCTCAGATCAGAAAGAAGTTTCACAGAATGCTTCTGTGTAGTTTATATTTGAATATATTCCTTTTTCAACTACTACGCTCTTAGCGCTCCATACGTCCAGTTGAATTTCCTACAGAAAGAGTGTTCAGATCTGCTCCATCAAAAGTATGGTTTAACTCTGTTAGCTGAATGCACAGATCAGAAAGAAGTTTCACCAAATGATTCTGTGTAGTTTATATTTGAAGACATTCCTTTTTCCACTATTACCCACTTAGCGCTCCGAATCTACACTTGCATTTTCTACAAAAAGAGTGTTTCATAACTGCTCAATCAAAAATATGTTTTATCTCTGTTAACTGAATTTACAGATCAGAAATAAGTTTCACAGAATGCATCTGTGTAGTTTTTATTTGAAGATATTCTTTTTCCCAATGTAGGCCTCTTAGCGCTTAGCATGTCCAATTGCAGTTTCTACAGAAAGAGTGTTTCAGAACGGCTCAATCAAAAGTAAGGTTCAACTCTGTTAGTTGAATGCACAAAACAGAAAGAATTTTCACAGAATGCTACTGTGTAGTTTATATTTGCATATATTCCTTTTTCCACTATTACCCTCTTAGCGCTCCGAATGTCCACTTGCATTTTCTACAGAAAGAGTGTTCAGAACTGCGCAATCAAAAGTATGGTTTAACTCTGTTAGCTTAATGAACATATCAGAAATAAGTTTCACACAATGCTTCTGTGTAGTTTTTATTTGAAGATATTTTTTTTCCCCATAGAGTCCTCTTAGTGCTCAGAATGTCCAATTGCAGTTTCTACAGAAAGAGTGTTTCAGAAAGGCTCAATCAAAAGTAAGGTTCAACTATGTTAGTTGAATGCACAGAACAGAAAGAAGTTTCATACAATGCTTCTGTGTAGTTTATATTTGAACATATTCTTTTTTCCACTATTACCCACTTAGCGCTACGAATGTCCAGTTGCATTTTCTAAAGACAGAGTGTTTCAAAACTGCTCAATCAAAAGTATGGTTTAACTCTGTTAGCTGAATGCTCAGATCAGAAAGAAGTTTCACAGAATGCTTCTGTGTAGTTTATATTTGAATATATTCCTTTTTCCACTACTACTCTCTTAGCGCTACAAATGTCCAGTTGCATTTTCTACAGAAAGAGTGTTCAGATCTGCTCAATCAAAAGTATGGTTAAACTCTGTTAGCTGAATGCACAGATCAGAAAGAAGTTTCACAGAATGATTCTGTGTAGTTTATATTTGGAGACATTCCATTTTCCACTATTACCCTCTTAGCGCTCCGAATCTCCACTTGCATTTTCTACAGAAAGAGTGTTTCAGAACGGCTCAATCAAAACTAAGGTTCAACTCTGTTAGTTGAACAAACAGAACAGAAAGAAGTTTCACAAAATTCTTCTGTGTAGTTTTTATTTGTAGACATTCTTTTTCCCAATATAGGCCTCTTAGCGCTCAGAATGTCCAATTGCAGTTTCTACAGAAATAGTGTTCAGAACTGCGCAATCAAAAGTATGGTTTAACTCTGTTAGCTTAATGAACATATCAGAAATAAGTTTCACACAATTCTTCTGTGTAGTTTTTATTTGAAGATATTATTTTTCCCAATATAGGCCTCTTAGCGCTCAGAATGTCCAATTGCAGTTTCTACAGAAAGAGTGTTTCAGAAAGGCTCAATCAAAAGTAAGGTTCAAATCTGTTAGTTAAATGCACAGAACAGAAATAAGTTTCATACAATGGTTCTGTGTAGTTTATATTTGAACATATTCTTTTTTCCACTATTACCCACTTAGCGCTACGAATGTCCAGTTGCATTTTCTACAGACAGGGTGTTTCAAAACTGCTCAATCAAAAGTATGGTTTAACTCTGTTACCTGAATGCTCAGATCAGAAAGAAGTTTCACAGAATGCTTCTGTGTAGTTTATATTTGAATATATTCCTTTTTCCACTACTACTCTCTTAGCGCTCCAAATGTCCAGTTGCATTTTCTACAGAAAGAGTGTTCAGATCTGCTCAATCAAAAGTATGGTTTAACTCTGTTAGCTGAATGCACAGATCAGAAAGAAGTTTCACAGAATGATTCTGTGTAGTTTATATTTGAAGACATTCCTTTTTCCACTATTACCCTCTTAGCGCTCCGAATCTCCACTTGCATTTTCTACAGAAAGAGTGTTTCAGAACGGCTCAATCAAAACTAAGGTTCGACTCTTTTAGTTGAACAAACAGAACAGAAACAAGTTTCACAAAATTCTTCTCTGTAGTTTTTATTTGTAGACATTCTTTTTCCCAATATAGGCCTCTTAGCGCTCAGAATGTCCAATTGCAGTTTCTACAGAAAGAGTGTTTCAGAACGGCTCAATCAAAAGTAAGGTTCAACTCTGTTAGTTGAATGCACAGAACAGAAAGAAGTTTCATACAATGCTTCTGTGTAGTTTGTATTTGAACATATTCTTTTATCCACTATTACCCACTTAGCGCTACGAATGTCCAGTTGCATTTTCTACAGACAGAGTGTTTCAAAACTGCTCAATCAAAAGTATGGTTTAACTCTGTTAGCTGAATGCTCAGATCAGAAAGAAGTTTCACAGAATGCTTCTGTGTAGTTTATATTTGAATATATTCCTTTTTCAACTACTACGCTCTTAGCGCTCCATACGTCCAGTTGAATTTCCTACAGAAAGAGTGTTCAGATCTGCTCCATCAAAAGTATGGTTTAACTCTGTTAGCTGAATGCACAGATCAGAAAGAAGTTTCACCAAATGATTCTGTGTAGTTTATATTTGAAGACATTCCTTTTTCCACTATTACCCACTTAGCGCTCCGAATCTACACTTGCATTTTCTACAAAAAGAGTGTTTCATAACTGCTCAATCAAAAATATGTTTTATCTCTGTTAACTGAATTTACAGATCAGAAATAAGTTTCACAGAATGCATCTGTGTAGTTTTTATTTGAAGATATTCTTTTTCCCAATGTAGGCCTCTTAGCGCTTAGCATGTCCAATTGCAGTTTCTACAGAAAGAGTGTTTCAGAACGGCTCAATCAAAAGTAAGGTTCAACTCTGTTAGTTGAATGCACAAAACAGAAAGAATTTTCACAGAATGCTACTGTGTAGTTTATATTTGCATATATTCCTTTTTCCACTATTACCCTCTTAGCGCTCCGAATGTCCACTTGCATTTTCTACAGAAAGAGTGTTCAGAACTGCGCAATCAAAAGTATGGTTTAACTCTGTTAGCTTAATGAACATATCAGAAATAAGTTTCACACAATGCTTCTTTGTAGTTTTTATTTGAAGATATTATTTTTCCCAATAGAGGCCTCTTAGCGCTCAGAATGTCCAATTGCAGTTTCTACAGAAAGAGTGTTTCAGAAAGGTTCAATCAAAAGTAAGGTTCAACTCTGTTAGTTGAATGCACAGAACAGAAAGAAGTTTTATACAATGCTTCTGTGTAGTTTATATTTGAACATATTCTTTTTCCACTATTAACCACTTAGCGCTACGAATGTCCAGTTGCATTTTCTACAGACAGAGTGTTTCAAAACTGCTCAATCAAAAGTATGGTTTAACTCCGTTAGCTGAATGCTCAGATCAGAAAGAAGTTTCACAGAATGTTTCTGTGTAGTTTATATTTGAATATATTCCTTTTTCCACTACTACTCTCTTAGCGCTCCAACTGTCCAATTGCATTTTCTACAGAAAGAGTGTTCAGATCTGCTCAATCAAAAGTATGGTTTAACTCTGTTAGCTGAATGCACAGATCAGAAAGAAGTTTCACAGAATGATTCTGTGTAGTTTATATTTGGAGACATTCCTTTTTCCACTATTACCCTCTTAGCGCTCCGAATCTCCACTTGCATTTTCTACAGATAGAGTTTTTCAGAACGGCTCAATCAAAACTAAGGTTCAACTCTTTTAGTTGAACAAACAGAACAGAAATAAGTTTCACACAATTCTTCTGTGTAGTTTTTATTTGTAGACATTCTTTTTCCCAATATAGGCCTCTTAGCGCTCAGAATGTCCAATTGCAGTTTCTACAGAAAGAGTGTTTCAGAACGGCTCAATCAAAAGTAAGGTTCAACTCTGTTAGTTGAATGCACAGAACAGAAAGAAGTTTCATTCAATGCTTCTGTGTAGTTTATATTTGAACATATTCTTTTTTCCACTATTACCCACTTAGCGCTACGAATGTCCAGTTGCATTTTCTACAGACAGAGTGTTTCAAAACTGCTCAATCAAAAGTATGGTTTAACTTTGTTAGCTGAATGCTCAGATCAGAAAGAAGTTTCACAGAATGCTTCTGTGTAGTTTATATTTGAATATATTCCTTTTTCCACTACTACGCTCTTAGCGCTCCAAATGTCCAGTTGCATTTCCTACAGAAAGAGTGTTCAGATCTGCTCAATCAAAAGTATGGTTTAACTCTGTTAGCTGAATGCACAGATCAGAAAGAAGTTTCACCGAATGATTCTGTGTAGTTTATATTTGAAGACATTGCTTTTTCCACTATTACCCTCTTAGCGCTCCGAATCTCCACTTGCATTTTCTACAAAAAGAGTGTTTCATAACTGCTCAATCAAAAATATGTTTTATCTCTGTTAACTGAATTTACAGATCAGAAATAAGTTTCACAGAATGCATCAGTGTAGTTTTTATTTGAAGATATTCTTTTTCCCAATGTAGACCTCTTAGCGCTTAGCATGTCCAATTGCAGTTTCTCCAGAAAGAGTGTTTCAGAACGGCTCAATCAAAAGTAAGGTTAAACTCTGTTAGTTGAATGCACAGAACAGAAAGAATTTTCACAGAATGCTACTGTGTAGTTTATATTTGAATATATTCCTTTTTCCACTATTACCCTCTTAGCGCTCCGAATGTCCACTTGCATTTTCTACAGAAAGAGTGTTCAGAACTGCGCAATCAAAAGTATGGTTTAACTCTGTTAGCTTAATGAACATATCAGAAATAAGTTTCACACAATGCTTCTGTGTAGTTTTTATTTGAAGATATTATTTTTCCCAATAGAGGCCTCTTAGCGCTCAGAATGTCCAATTGCAGTTTCTACAGAAAGAGTGTTTCAGAAAGGCTCAATCAAAAGTAAGGTTCAACTCTGTTAGTTGAATGCACAGAACAGAAAGAAGTTTCATACAATGCTTCTGTGTAGTTTATAATTGAACATATTGTTTTTTCCACTATTACCCACTTAGCGCTACGAATGTCCAGTTGCATTTTCTACAGACAGAGTGTTTCAAAACTGCTCAATCAAAAGTATTGTTTAAATCTGTTAGCTGAATGCTCAGATCAGAAAGAAGTTTCACAGAATGCTTCTGTGTAGTTTATATTTGAATATATTACTATTTCCACTACTACTCTCTTAGCGCTCCAAATGTCCAGTTGCATTTTCTACAGAAAGAGTGTTCAGATCTGCTCAATCAAAAGTATGGTTTAACTCTGTTAGCTGAATGCAGAGATCAGAAAGAAGTTTCAGAGAATGTTTCTGTGTGGTTTATATTTGGAGACATTCCTTTTTCCACTATTAACCTCTTAGCGCTCCGAATGTCCACTTGCATTTTCTACAGAAAGAGTGTTTCTGAACGGCTCAATCAAAACTAAGGTTCAACTCTTTTAGTTGAACAAACAGAACAGAAAGAAGTTTCACACAATTCTTCTGTGTAGTTTTTATTTGTAGACATTCTTTTTCCCAATATAGGCCTCTTAGCGCTCAGAATGTCCAATTGCAGTTTCTACAGAAAGAGTGTTTCAGAACGGCTCAACCAAAAGTAAGGTTCAACTCTGTTAGTTGAATGCACAGAACAGAAAGAAGTTTCATACAATGTTTCTGTGTAGTTTATATTTGAACATATTCTTTTTTCCACTATTACCCACTTAGCGCTACGAATGTCCAATTGCATTTTCTACAGACAGAGTGTTTCAAAACTGCTCAATCAAAAGTATGGTTTAACTCTGTTAGCTGAATGCTCAGATCAGAAAGAAGTTTCACAGAATGCTTCTGTGTAGTTTATATTTGAATATATTCCTTTTTCCACTACTACGCTCTTAGCGCTCCAAATGTCCAGTTGCATTTTCTACAGAAAGAGTGTTCAGATCTGCTCAATCAAAAGTATGGTTTAACTCTGTTAGCTGAATGCACAGATCAGAAAGAAGTTTCACCGAATGATTCTGTGTAGTTTATATTTGAAGACATTCCTTTTTCCACTATTACCCACTTAGCGCTCCGAATCTCCACTTGCATTTTCTACAAAAAGAGTGTTTTATAACTGCTCAATCAAAAATATGTTTTATCTCTGTTAACTGAATTTACAGATCAGAAATAAGTTTCACAGAATGCATCTGTGTAGTTTTTATTTGAAGATATTCTTTTTCCCAATGTAGGCCTCTTAGCGCTTAGCATGTCCAATTGCAGTTTCTACAGAAAGAGTGTTTCAGAACGTCTCAATCAAAAGTAAGGTTCAACTCTGTTAGTTGAATGCACAGAACAGAAAGAATTTTCACAGAATGCTACTGTGTAGTTTATATTTGAATATATTCCTTTTTCCACTATTACCCTCTTAGCGCTCCGAATGTCCACTTGCATTTTCTACAGAAAAAGTGTTCAGAACTGCGCAATTAAAAGTATGGTTTAACTCTGTTAGCTTAATGAACATATCAGAAATAAGTTTCACACAATGCTTCTGTGTAGTTTTTATTTGAAGATATTATTTTTCCCAATATAGGCCTCTTAGCACTCAGAATGTCCAATTGCAATTTCTACAGAAAGAGTGTTTCAGAAAGGCTCAATCAAAAGTAAGGTTCAACTCTGTTAGTTGAATGCACAGAACAGAAAGAAGTTTCATACAATGCTTTTGTGTAGTTTATATTTGAACATATACTTTTTTCCACTATTACCCACTTAGCACTACGAATGTCCAGTTGCATTTTCTACAGACAGAGTGTTTCAAAACTGCTCAATCAAAAGTATGGTTTAACTCTGTTAGCTGAATGCTCAGATCAGAAAGAAGTTTCACACAATGCTTCTGTGTAGTTTATATTTGAATATATTCCTTTTTCCACTACTACTCTCTTAGCGCTCCAAATGTCCAGTTGCATTTTCTACAGAAAGAGTGTTCAGATCTGCTCAATCAAAAGTATGGTTTAACTCTGTTACCTGAATGCACAGATCAGAAAGAAGTTTCACAGAATGATTCTGTGTAGTTTATATTTGGAGACATTCCTTTTTCCACTATTACCCTCTTAGCGCTCCGAATCTCCACTTGCATTTTCTACAGAAAGAGTGTTTCAGAACGGCTCAATCAAAACTAAGGTTCAACTCTTTTAGTTGAACAAAGAGAACAGAAAGAAGTTTCACAAAATTCTTCTGTGTAGTTTTTATTTGTAGACATTCTTTTTCCCAATATAGGCCTCTTATCGCTCAGAATGTCCAATTGCAGTTTCTACAGAAAGAGTGTTTCAGAACGGCTCAATCAAAAGTAAGGTTCAACTCTGTTAGTTGAATGCACAGAACAGAAAGAAGTTTCATACAATGCTTCTGTGTAGTTTGTATTTGAACATATTCTTTTTTCCACTATTACCCACTTAGCGCTACGAATGTCCAGTTGCATTTTCTACAGACAGAGTGTTTCAAAACTGCTCAATCAAATTATGGTTTAAATCTGTTAGCTGAATGCTCAGATCAGAAAGAAGTTTCACAGAATGCTTCTGTGTAGTTTATATTTCAATATATTCCTTTTTCAACTACTACGCTCTTAGCGCTCCAAACGTCCAGTTGCATTTCCTACAGAAAGAGTGTTCAGATCTGCTCCATCAAAAGTATGGTTTAACTCTGTTAGCTGAATGCACAGATCAGAAAGAAGTTTCACCAAATGATTCTGTGTAGTTTATATTTGAAGACATTCCTTTTTCCACTATTACCCACTTAGCGCTCCGAATCTACACTTGCATTTTCTACAAAAAGAGTGTTTCATAACTGCTCAATCAAAAATATGTTTTATCTCTGTTAACTGAATTTACAGATCAGAAATAAGTTTCACAGAATGCATCTGTGTAGTTTTTATTTGAAGATATTCTTTTTCCAAATGTAGGCCTCTTAGCGCTTAGCATGTCCAATTGCAGTTTCTACAGAAAGAGTGTTTCAGAACGTCTCAATCAAAAGTAAGGTTCAACTCTGTTAGTTGAATGCACAGAACAGAAAGAATTTTCACAGAATGCTACTGTGTAGTTTATATTTGCATATATTCCTTTTTCCACTATTACCCTCTTCGCGCTCCGAATGTCCACTTGCATTTTCTACAGAAAGAGTGTTCAGATCTGCTCAATCAAAAGTATGGTTTAACTCTGTTAGCTGAATGCACAGATCAGAAAGAAGTTTCACAGAATGTTTCTGTGTGGTTTATATTTGGAGACATTCCTTTTTCCACTATTAACCTCTTAGCGCTCCGAATGTCCACTTGCATTTTCTACAGAAAGAGTGTTTCTGAACGGCTCAATCAAAACTAAGGTTCAACTCTTTTAGTTGAACAAACAGAACAGAAAGAAGTTTCACACAATTCTTCTCTGTAGTTTTTATTTGTAGACATTCTTTTTCCCAATATAGGCCTCTTAGCGCTCAGAATGTCCAATTGCAGTTTCTACAGAAAGAGTGTTTCAGAACGGCTCAACCAAAAGTAAGGTTCAACTCTGTTAGTTGAATGCACAGAACAGAAAGAAGTTTCATACAATGCTTCTGTGTAGTTTATATTTGAACATATTCTTTTTTCCACTATTACCCACTTAGCGCTACGAATGTCCAATTGCATTTTCTACAGACAGAGTGTTTCAAAACTGCTCAATCAAAAGTATGGTTTAACTCTGTTAGCTGAATGCTCAGATCAGAAAGAAGTTTCACAGAATGCTTCTGTGTAGTTTATATTTGAATATATTCCTTTTTCCACTACTACGCTCTTAGCGCTCCAAATGTCCAGTTGCATTTTCTACAGAAAGAGTGTTCAGATCTGCTCAATCAAAAGTATGGTTTAACTCTGTTAGCTGAATGCACAGATCAGAAAGAAGTTTCACCGAATGATTCTGTGTAGTTTATATTTGAAGACATTCCTTTTTCCACTATTACCCACTTAGCGCTCCGAATCTCCACTTGCATTTTCTACAAAAAGAGTGTTTCATAACTGCTCAAGCAAAAATATGTTTTATCTCTGTTAACTGAATTTACAGATCAGAAATAAGTTTCACAGAATGCATCTGTGTAGTTTTTATTTGAAGATATTCTTTTTCCCAATGTAGGCCTCTTAGCGCTTAGCATGTCCAATTGCAGTTTCTACAGAAAGAGTGTTTCAGAACGTCTCAATCAAAAGTAAGGTTCAACTCTGTTAGTTGAATGCACAGAACAGAAAGAATTTTCACAGAATGCTACTGTGTAGTTTATATTTGCATATATTCCTTTTTCCACTATTACCCTCTTAGCGCTCCGAATGTCCACTTGCATTTTCTACAGAAAGAGTGTTCAGAACTGCGCAACCAAAAGTATGGTTTAACTCTGTTAGCTTAATGAACATATCAGAAATAAGTTTCACACAATGCTTCTTTGTAGTTTTTATTTGAAGATATTATTTTTCCCAATATAGGCCTCTTAGCGCTCAGAATGTCCAATTGCAGTTTCTACAGAAAGAGTGTTTCAGAAAGGCTCAATCAAAAGTAAGGTTCAACTCTGTTAGTTGAATGCACAGAACAGAAAGGAGTTTCATACAATGCTTCTGTGTAGTTTATATTTGAACATATTCTTTTTTCCACTATTAACCACTTAGCGCTACGAATGTCCAGTTGCATTTTCTACAGAAAGAGTGTTCAGATCTGCTCAATCAAAAGTATGGTTTAAATATGTTAGCTGAATGCACAGATCAGAAAGAAGTTTCACAGAATGATTCTGTGTAGTTTATATTTGGAGACATTCCTTTTTCCACTATTACCCTCTTAGCGCTCCGAATCTCCACTTGCATTTTCTACAGATAGAGTGTTTCAGAACGGCTCAATCAAAACTAAGGTTCAACTCTTTTAGTTGAACAAACAGAACAGAAAGAAGTTTCACACAATTCTTCTGTGTAGTTTTTATTTGTAGATATTCTTTTTCCCAATATAGGCCTCTTAGCGCTCAGAATGTCCAATTGCAGTTTCTACAGAAAGAGTGTTTCAGAACGGCTCAATCAAAAGTAAGGTTCAACTCTGTTAGTTGAATGCACAGAACAGAAAGTAGTTTCATTCAATGCTTCTGTGTAGTTTATATTTGAACATATTCTTTTTTCCACTATTACCCACTTAGCGCTACGAATGTCCAGTTGCATTTTCTACAGACAGAGTGTTTCAAAACTGCTCAATCAAAAGTATGGTTTAATTTGTTAGCTGAATGCTCAGATCAGAAAGAAGTTTCACAGAATGCTTCTGTGTAGTTTATATTTGAATATATTCCTTTTTCCACTACTACGCTCTTAGCGCTCCAAATGTCCAGTTGCATTTTCTACAGAAAGAGTGTTCAGATCTGCTCAATCAAAAGTATGGTTTAACTCTGTTAGCTGAATGCACAGATCAGAAAGAAGTTTCACCGAATGATTCTGTGTAGTTTATATTTGAAGACATTCCTTTTTCCTCTATTACCCTCTTAGCGCTCCGAATCTCCACTTGCATTTTCTACAAAAAGAGTGTTTCATAACTGCTCAATCAAAAATATGTTTTATCTCTGTTAACTGAATTTACAGATCAGAAATAAGTTTCACAGAATGCATCTGTGTAGTTTTTATTTGAAGATATTCTTTTTCCCAATGTAGACCTCTTAGCGCTTAGCATGTCCAATTGCAGTTTCTCCAGAAAGAGTGTTTCAGAACGGCTCAATCAAAAGTAAGGTTCAACTCTGTTAGTTGAATGCACAGAACAGAAAGAATTTTCACAGAATGCTACTGTGTAGTTTATATTTGAATATATTCCTTTTTCCACTATTACCCTCTTAGCGCTCCGAATGTCCACTTGCATTTTCTACAGAAAGAGTGTTCAGAACTGCGCAATCAAAAGTATGGTTTAACTCTGTTAGCTTAATGAACATATCAGAAATAAGTTTCACACAATGCTTCTGTGTAGTTTTTATTTGAAGATATTATTTTTCCCAATATAGGCCTCTTAACGCTCAGAATGTCCAATTGCAGTTTCTACAGAAAGAGTGTTTCAGAAAGGCTCAATCAAAAGTAAGGTTGAACTCTGTTAGTTGAATGCACAGAACAGAAAGAAGTTTCATACAATGCTTCTGTGTAGTTTATATTTGAATATATTACTTTTTCCACTACTACTCTCTTAGCGCTCCAAATGTCCAGTTGCATTTTCTACAGAAAGAGTGTTCAGATCTGCTCAATCAAAAGTATGGTTTAACTCTGTTAGCTGAATGCACAGATCAGAAAGAAATTTCACAGAATTATTCTGTGTAGTTTATATTTGGAGACATTCCTTTTTCCACTATTACCCTCTTAGCGCTCCGAATCTCCACTTGCATTTTCTACAGATAGAGTGTTTCAGAACGGCTCAATCAAAACTAAGGTTCAACTCTTTTAGTTGAACAAACAGAACAGAAAGAAGTTTCACAAAATTCTTCTCTGTAGTTTTTATTTGTAGACATTCTTTTTCCCAATATAGGCCTCTTAGCGCTCAGAATGTCCAATTGCAGTTTCTACAGAAAGAGTGTTTCAGAACGGCTCAATCAAAAGTAAGGTTCAACTCTGTTAGTTGAATGCACAGAACAGAAAGAAGTTTCATTCAATGCTTCTGTGTAGTTTATATTTGAACATATTCTTTTTTCCTCTATTACCCACTTAGCGCTACGAATGTCCAGTTGCATTTTCTACAGACAGAGTGTTTCAAAACTGCTCAATCAAAAGTATGGTTTAACTTTGTTAGCTGAATGCTCAGATCAGAAAGAAGTTTCACAGAATGCTTCTGTGTAGTTTATATTTGAATATATTCCTTTTTCCACTACTACGCTCTTAGCGCTCCAAATGTCCAGTTGCATTTTCTACAGAAAGAGTGTTCAGATCTGCTCAATCAAAAGTATGGTTTAACTCTGTTAGCTGAATGCACAGATCAGAAAGAAGTTTCACCGAATGATTCTGTGTAGTTTATATTTGAAGACATTCCTTTTTCCACTATTACCCTCTTAGCGCTCCGAATCTCCACTTGCATTTTCTACAAAAAGAGTGTTTCATAATTGCTCAATCAAAAATATGTTTTATCTCTGTTAACTGAATTTACAGATCAGAAATAAGTTTCACAGAATGCATCTGTGTAGTTTTTATTTGAAGATGTTCTTTTTCCCAATGTAGACCTCTTAGCGCTTAGCATGTCCAATTGCAGTTTCTCCAGAAAGAGTGTTTCAGAACGGCTCAATCAAAAGTAAGGTTCAACTCTGTTAGTTGAATGCACAGAACAGAAAGAATTTTCACAGAATGCTACTGTGTAGTTTATATTTGAATATATTCCTTTTTCCACTATTACCCTCTTAGCGCTCCGAATGTCCACTTGCATTTTCTACAGAAAGAGTGTTCAGAACTGCGCAATCAAAAGTATGGTTTAACTCTGTTAGCTTAATGAACATATCAGAAATAAGTTTCACACAATGCTTCTGTGTAGTTTTTATTTGAAGATATTATTTTTCCCAATATAGGCCTCTTAGCGCTCAGAATGTCCAATTGCAGTTTCTACAGAAAGAGTGTTTCAGAAAGGCTCAATCAAAAGTAAGGTTCAACTCTGTTAGTTGAATGCACAGAACAGAAAGAAGTTTCATACAATGCTTCTGTGTAGTTTATAATTGAACATATTGTTTTTTCCACTATTACCCACTTAGCGCTACGAATGTCCAGTTGCATTTTCTACAGACAGAGTGTTTCAAAACTGCTCAATCAAAAGTATTGTTTAACTCTGTTAGCTGAATGCTCAGATCAGAAAGAAGTTTCACAGAATGCTTCTGTGTAGTTTATATTTGAATATATTCCTTTTTCCACTACTACTCTCTTAGCGCTCCAAATGTCCAGTTGCATTTTCTACAGAAAGAGTGTTCAGATCTGCTCAATCAAAAGTATGGTGTAACTCTGTTAGCTGAATGCACAGATCAGAAAGAAGTTTCACAGAATGTTTCTGTGTAGTTTATATTTGGAGACATTCCTTTTTCCACTATTACCCACTTAGCGCTCCGAATCTCCACTTGCATTTTCTACAGAAAGAGTGTTTCAGAACGGCTCAATCAAAACTAAGGTTCAAATCTTTTAGTTGAACAAACAGAACAGAAAGAAGTTTCACAAAATTCTTCTGTGTAGTTTTTATTTGTAGACATTCTTTTTCCCAATATCGGCCTCTTAACGCTCAGAATGTCCAATAGCAGTTTCTACAGAAAGAGTGTTTCAGAACGGCTCAATCAAAAGTAAGGTTCAACTCTGTTAGTTGAATGCACAGAACAGAAAGAAGTTTCATTCAATGCTTCTGTGTAGTTTATATTTGAACATATTCTTTTTTCCACTATTACCCACTTAGCGCTATGAATGTCCAGTTGCATTTTCTACAGACAGAGTGTTTCAAAACTGCTCAATCAAAAGTATGGTTTAACTCTGTTAGCTGAATGCTCAGATCAGAAAGAAGTTTCACAGAATGCTTCTGTGTAGTTTATATTTGAATATATTCCTTTTTCCACTACTACGCTCTTAGCGCTCCAAATGTCCAGTTGAATTTCCTACAGAAAGAGTGTTCAGATCTGCTCAATCAAAAGTATGGTTTATCTCTGTTAGCTGAATGCACAGATCAGAAAGAAGTTTCACCGAATGATTCTGTGTAGTTTATATTTGAAGACATTCCTTTTTCCACTATTACCCTCTTAGCGCTCCGAATCTCCACTTGCATTTTCTACAAAAAGAGTGTTTCATAACTGCTCAATCAAAAATATGTTTTATCTCTGTTAACTGAATTTACAGATCAGAAATAAGTTTCACAGAATGCATCTGTGTAGTTTTTATTTGAAGATATTCTTTTTCCCAATGTAGACCTCTTAGCGCTTAGCATGTCCAATTGCAGTTTCTCCAGAAAGAGTGTTTCAGAACGGCTCAATCAAAAGTAAGGTTCAACTCTGTTAGTTGAATGCACAGAACAGAAAGAATTTTCACAGAATGCTACTGTGTAGTTTATATTTGAATATATTCCTTTTTCCACTATTACCCTCTTAGCGCTCCGAATGTCCACTTGCATTTTCTACAGAAAGAGTGTTCAGAACTGCGCAATCAAAAGTATGGTTTAACTCTGTTAGCTTAATGAACATATCAGAAATAAGTTTCACACAATGCTTCTGTGTAGTTTTTATTTGAAGATATTATTTTTCCCAATATAGGCCTCTTAGCGCTCAGAATGTCCAATTGCAGTTTCTACAGAAAGAGTGTTTCAGAAAGGCTCAATCAAAAGTAAGGTTCAACTCTGTTAGTTGAATGCACAGAACAGAAAGAAGTTTCATACAATGCTTCTGTGTAGTTTATAATTGAACATATTGTTTTTTCCACTATTACCCACTTAGCGCTACGAATGTCCAGTTGCATTTTCTACAGACAGAGTGTTTCAAAACTGCTCAATCAAAAGTATTGTTTAACTCTGTTAGCTGAATGCTCAGATCAGAAAGAAGTTTCACAGAATGCTTCTGTGTAGTTTACATTTGAATATATTACTTTTTCCACTACTACTCTCTTAGCGCTCCAAATGTCCAGTTGCATTTTCTACAGAAAGAGTGTTCAGATCTGCTCAATCAAAAGTATGGTGTAACTCTGTTAGCTGAATGCACAGATCAGAAAGAAGTTTCACAGAATGTTTCTGTGTAGTTTATATTTGGAGACATTCCTTTTTCCACTATTACCCACTTAGCGCTCCGAATCTCCACTTGCATTTTCTACAGAAAGAGTGTTTCAGAACGGCTCAATCAAAACTAAGGTTCAACTCTTTTAGTTGAACAAACAGAACAGAAAGAAGTTTCACACAATTCTTCTGTGTAGTTTTTATTTGTAGACATTCTTTTTCCCAATATAGGCCTCTTAGCGCTCAGAATGTCCAGTTGCAGTTTCTACAGAAAGAGTGTTTCAGAACGGCTCAATCAAAAGTAAGGTTCAACTCTGTTAGTTGAATGCACAGAACAGAAAGAAGTTTCATACAATGCTTCTGTGTAGTTTATATTTGAACATATTCTTTTTTCCACTATTACCCACTTAGCGCTACGAATGTCCAGTTGCATTTTCTACAGACAGAGTGTTTCAAAACTGCTCAATCAAAACTATGGTTTAACTCTGTTAGCTGAATGCTCAGATCAGAAAGAAGTTTCACAGAATGCTTCTGTGTAGTTTATATTTGAATATATTACTTTTTCCACTACTACTCTCTTAGCGCTCCAAATGTCCAGTTGCATTTTCTACAGAAAGAGTGTTCAGATCTGCTCAATCAAAAGTATGCTTTAACTCTGTTAGCTGAATGCACAGATCAGAAAGAAGTTTCACAGAATGATTCTGTGTAGTTTATATTTGGAGACATTCCTTTTTCCACTATTACCCTCTTAGCGCTCCGAATCTCCACTTGCATTTTCTACAGAAAGAGTGTTTCAGAACGGCTCAATCAAAACTAAGGTTCAAATCTTTTAGTTGAACAAACAGAACAGAAAGAAGTTTCACAAAATTCTTCTGTGTAGTTTTTATGTGTAGACATTCTTTTTCCCAATATAGGCCTCTTAGCGCTCAGAATGTCCAATTGCAGTTTCTACAGAAAGAGTGTTTCAGAACGGCTCAATCAAAAGTAAGGTTCAACTCTGTTAGTTGAATGCACAGAACAGAAAGAAGTTTCATACAATGCTTCTCTGTAGTTTATATTTGAACATATTCTTTTTTCCACTATTACCCACTTAGCGCTACGAATGTCCAGTTGCATTTTCCACAGACAGAGTGTTTCAAAACTGCTCAATCAAAAGTGTGGTTTAACTCTGTTTGCTGAATGCTCAGATCAGAAAGAAGTTTCACAGAATGCTTCTGTGTAGTTTATATTTGAATATATTCCTTTTTCCACTACTACTCTCTTAGCGCTCCAAATGTCCAGTTGCATTTTCTACAGAAAGAGTGTTCAGATCTGCTCAATCAAAAGTATGGTTGAACTCTGTTAGCTGAATGCACAGATCAGAAAGAAGTTTCACCGAATGATTCTGTGTAGTTTATATTTGAAGACATTCCTTTTTCCACTATTACCCTCTTAGCGCTCCGAATCTCCACTTGCATTTTCTACAAAAAGTGTGTTTCATAACTGCTCAATCAAAAATATGTTTTATCTCTGTTAACTGAATTTACAGATCAGAAATAAGTTTCACAGAATGCATCTGTGTAGTTTTTATTTGAAGATATTCTTTTTCCCAATGTAGGCCTCTTAGCGCTTAGCATGTCCAATTGCAGTTTCTACAGAAAGAGTGTTTCAGAACGGCTCAATCAAAAGTAAGGTTCAACTCTGTTAGTTGAATGCACAGAACAGAAAGAATTTTCACAGAATGCTACTGTGTAGTTTATATTTGAATATATTCCTTTTTCCACTATTACCCTCTTAGCGCTCCGAATGTCCACTTGCATTTTCTACAGAAAGAGTGTTCAGAACTGCGCAATCAAAAGTATGGTTTAACTCTGTTAGCTTAATGAACATATCAGAAATAAGTTTCACACAATGCTTCTGTGTAGTTTTTATTTGAAGATATTATTTTTCCCAATAGAGGCCTCTTAGCGCTCAGAATGTCCAATTGCAGTTTCTACAGAAAGAGTGTTTCAGAAAGGCTAAATCAAAAGTAAGGTTCAACTCTGTTAGTTGAATGCACAGAACAGAAAGAAGTTTCATACAATGCTTCTGTGTAGTTTATATTTGAACATATTTTTTTTCCACTATTACCCACTTAGCGCTACGAATGTCCAGTTGCATTTTCTACAGACAGAGTGTTTCAAAACTGCTCAATCAAAAGTATGGTTTAACTCTGTTAGCTGAATGCTCAGATCAGAAAGAAGTTTCACAGAATGCTTCTGTGTAGTTTATATTTGAATATATTCCTTTTTCCACTACTACTCTCTTAGCGCTCCAAATGTCCAGTTGCCTTTTCTACAGAAAGAGTGTTCACATCTGCTCAATCAAAAGTATGCTTTAACTCTGTTAGCTGAATGCACAGATCAGAAAGAAGTTTCACAGAATGATTCTGTGTAGTTTATATTTGGAGACATTCCTTTTTCCACTATTACCCTCTTAGCGCTCCGAATCTCCACTTGCATTTTCTACAGAAAGAGTGTTTCAGAACGGCTCAATCAAAAGTAAGGTTCAACTCTTTTAGTTGAACAAACAGAACAGAAAGAAGTTTCACACAATTCTTCTGTGTAGTTTTTATTTGTAGACATTCTTTTTCCCAATATAGGCCTCTTAGCGCTCAGAATGTCCAATTGCAGTTTCTACAGAAAGAGTGTTTCAGAACGGCTCAATCAAAAGTAAGGTTCAACTCTGTTAGTTGAATGCACAGAACAGAAAGAAGTTTCATACAATGCTTCTGTGTAGTTTATATTTGCACATATTCTTTTTTCCACTATTACCCACTTAGCGCTACGAATGTCCAGTTGCATTTTCTACAGACAGAGTGTTTCAAAACTGCTCAATCAAAAGTATGGTTTAACTCTGTTAGCTGAATGCTCAGATCAGAAAGAAGTTTCACAGAATGCTTCTGTGTAGTTTATATTTGAATATATTCCTTTTTCCACTACTACTCTCTTAGCGCTCCAAATGTCCAGTTGCATTTTCTACAGAAAGAGTGTTCAGATCTGCTCAATCAAAAGTATGCTTTAACTCTGTTAGCTGAATGCACAGATCAGAAAGAAGTTTCACAGAATGATTCTGTGTAGTTTATATTTGGAGACATTCCTTTTTCCACTATTACCCTCTTAGCGCTCCGAATCTCCACTTGCATTTTCTACAGAAAGAGTGTTTCAGAACGGCTCAATCAAAACTAAGGTTCAAATCTTTTAGTTGAACAAACAGAACAGAAAGAAGTTTCACAAAATTCTTCTGTGTAGTTTTTATGTGTAGACATTCTTTTTCCCAATATAGGCCTCTTAGCGCTCAGAATGTCCAATTGCAGTTTCTACAGAAAGAGTGTTTCAGAACGGCTCAATCAAAAGTAAGGTTCAACTCTGTTAGTTGAATGCACAGAACAGAAAGAAGTTTCATACAATGCTTCTGTGTAGTTTGTATTTGAACATATTCTTTTTTCCACTATTACCCACTTAGCGCTAAAATGTCCAGTTGCATTTTCTACAGACAGAGTGTTTCAAAACTGCTCAATCAAAAGTATGGTTTAACTCTGTTAGCTGAATGCTCAGATCAGAAAGAAGTTTCACAGAATGCTTCTGTGTAGTTTATATTTGAATATATTCCTTTTTCCACTACTACGGTCTTAGCGCTCCAAATGTGCAGTTGAATTTCCTACAGAAAGAGTGTTCAGATCTGCTCCATCAAAAGTATGGTTTAACTCTGTTAGCTGAATGCACAGATCAGAAAGAAGTTTCACCAAATGATTCTGTGTAGTTTATATTTGAAGACATTCCTTTTTCCACTATTACCCACTTAGCGCTCCGAATCTCCACTTGCATTTTCTACCAAAAGAGTGTTTCATAACTGCTCAATCAAAAATATGTTTTATCTCTGTTAACTGAATTTACAGATCAGAAATAAGTTTCACAGAATGCATCTGTGTAGTTTTTATTTGAAGATGTTCTTTTTCCCAATGTAGGCCTCTTAGCGCTTAGCATGTCCAATTGCAGTTTCTACAGAAAGAGTGTTTCAGAACGGCTCAATCAAAAGTAAGGTTCAACTCTGTTAGTTGAATGCACAGAACAGAAAGAATTTTCACAGAATGCTACTGTGTAGTTTATATTTGCATATATTCCTTTTTCCTCTATTACCCTCTTAGCGCTCCGAATGTCCAATTGCATTTTCTACGGAAAGAGTGTTCAGAACTGCGCAATCAAAAGTATAGTTTAACTCTGTTAGCTTAATGAACATATCAGAAATAAGTTTCACACAATGCTTCTGTGTAGTTTTTATTTGATGATATTATTTTTCCCAATATAGGCCTCTTAGCGCTCAGAATGTCCAATTGCAGTTTCTACAGACAGAGTGTTTCAGAAAGGCTCAATCAAAAGTAAGGTTCAACTCTGTTAGTTAAATGCACAGAACAGAAATAAGTTTCATACAATGCTTCTGTGTAGTTTATATTTGAACATATTCTTTTTTCCACTATTACCCACTTAGCGCTACGAATGTCCAGTTGCATTTTCTACAGACAGAGTGTTTCAAAACTGCTCAATCAAAAGTATGGTTTAATTCTGTTACCTGAATGCTCAGATCAGAAAGAAGTTTCACAGAATGCTTCTGTGTAGTTTATATTTGAATATATTCCTTTTTCCACTAATACTCTCTTAGCGCTCCAAATGTCCAGTTGCATTTTCTACAGAAAGAGTGTTCAGATCTGCTCAATCAAAAGTATGGTTTAACTCTGTTAGCTGAATGCACAGATCATAAAGAAGTTTCACAGAATGATTCTGTGTAGTTTATATTTGGAGACATTCCTTTTTCCACTATTACCCTCTTAGCGCTTCGAATCTCCACTTGCATTTTCTACAGAAAGAGTGTTTCAGAACGGCTCAATCAAAACTAACGTTCAACTCTTTTAGTTGAACAAACAGAACAGAAAGAAGTTTCACAAAATTCTTCTCTGTAGTTTTTATTTGTAGACATTCTTTTTCCCAATATAGGCCTCTTAGCGCTCAGAATGTCCAATTGCAGTTTCTACAGAAAGAGTGTTTCAGAACGGCTCAATCAAAAGTAAGGTTCAACTCTGTTAGTTGAATGCACAGAACAGAAAGAAGTTTCATACAATGCTTCTGTGTAGTTTGTATTTGAACATATTCTTTTTTCCACTATTACCCACTTAGCGCTACGAATGTCCAGTTGCATTTTCTACAGACAGAGTGTTTCAAAACTGCTCAATCAAAAGTATGGTTTAACTCTGTTAGCTGAATGCTCAGATCAGAAAGAAGTTTCACAGAATGCTTCTGTGTAGTTTATATTTGAATATATTCCTTTTTCAACTACTACGCTCTTAGCGCTCCATACGTCCAGTTGAATTTCCTACAGAAAGAGTGTTCAGATCTGCTCCATCAAAAGTATGGTTTAACTCTGTTAGCTGAATGCACAGATCAGAAAGAAGTTTCACCGAATGATTCTGTGTAGTTTATATTTGAAGACATTCCTTTTTCCACTATTACCCTCTTAGCGCTCCGAATCTCCACTTGCATTTTCTACAAAAAGAGTGTTTCATAACTGCTCAATCAAAAATATGTTTTATCTCTGTTAACTGAATTTACAGATCAGAAATAAGTTTCACAGAATGCATCTGTGTAGTTTTTATTTGAAGATATTCTTTTTCCCAATGTAGGCCTCTTAGCGCTTAGCATGTCCAATTGCAGTTTCTACAGAAAGAGAGTTTCAGAACGGCTCAATCAAAAGTAAGGTTCAACTCTGTTAGTTGATTGCACAGAACAGAAAGAATTTTCACAGAATGCTACTGTGTAGTTTATATTTGAATATATTCCTTTTTCCACTATTACCCTCTTAGCGCTCCGAATGTCCACTTGCATTTTCTACAGAAAGAGTGTTCAGAACTGCGCAATCAAAAGTATGGTTTAACTCTGTTAGCTTAATGAACATATCAGAAATAAGTTTCACACAATGCTTCTGTGTAGTTTTTATTTGAAGATATTTTTTTTCCCCATAGAGGCCTCTTAGTGCTCAGAATGTCCAATTGCAGTTTCTACAGAAAGAGTGTTTCAGAAAGGCTCAATCAAAAGTAAGGTTCAACTATGTTAGTTGAATGCACAGAACAGAAAGAAGTTTCATACAATGCTTCTGTGTAGTTTATATTTGAACATATTCTTTTTTCCACTATTACCCACTTAGCGCTACGAATGTCCAGTTGCATTTTCTAAAGACAGAGTGTTTCAAAACTGCTCAATCAAAAGTATGGTTTAACTCTGTTAGCTGAATGCTCAGATCAGAAAGAAGTTTCACAGAATGCTTCTGTGTAGTTTATATTTGAATATATTCCTTTTTCCACTACTACTCTCTTAGCGCTCCAAATGTCCAGTTGCATTTTCTACAGAAAGAGTGTTCAGATCTGCTCAATCAAAAGTATGGTTAAACTCTGTTAGCTGAATGCACAGATCAGAAAGAAGCTTCACAGAATGATTCTGTGTAGTTTATATTTGGAGACATTCCATTTTCCACTATTACCCTCTTAGCGCTCCGAATCTCCACTTGCATTTTCTACAGAAAGAGTGTTTCAGAACGGCTCAATCAAAACTAAGGTTCAACTCTGTTAGTTGAACAAACAGAACAGAAAGTAGTTTCACAAAATTCTTCTGTGTAGTTTTTATTTGTAGACATTCTTTTTCCCAATATAGGCCTCTTAGCGCTAAGAATGTCCAATTGCAGTTTCTACAGAAAGAGTGTTTCAGAACGGCTCAATCAAAAGTAAGGTTCAACTCTGTTAGTTGAATGCACAGAACAGAAAGTAGTTTCATACAATGCTTCTGTGTAGTTTGTATTTGAACATATTCTTTTTTCCACTATTACCCACTTAGCGCTACGAATGTCCAGTTGCATTTTCTACAGACAGAGTGTTTCAAAACTGCTCAATCAAAAGTATGGTTTAACTCTGTTAGCTGAATGCTCAGATCAGAAAGAAGTTTCACAGAATGCTTCTGTGTAGTTTATATTTGAATATATTCCTTTTTCCACTACTACGCTCTTAGCGCTCCAAATGTCCAGTTGAATTACCTACAGAAAGAGTGTTCAGATCTGCTCCATCAAAAGTATGGTTTAACTCTGTTAGCTGAATGCACAGATCAGAAAGAAGTTTCTCCAAATGATTCTGTGTAGTTTATATTTGAAGACATTCCTTTTTCCACTATTACCCACTTAGCGCTCCGAATCTACACTTGCATTTTCTGCAAAAAGAGTGTTTCATAACTGCTCAATCAAAAATATGTTTTATCTCTGTTAACTGAATTTACAGATCAGAAATAAGTTTCACAGAATGCATCTGTGTAGTTTTTATTTGAAGATATTCTTTTTCCCAATGTAGGCCTCTTAGCGCTTAGCATGTCCAATTGCAGTTTCTACAGAAAGAGTGTTTCAGAACGGCTCAATCAAAAGTAAGGTTCAACACTGTTAGTTGAATGCACAGAACAGAAAGAATTTTCACAGAATGCTACTGTGTAGTTTATATTTGCATATATTCCTTTTTCCACTATTAACCTCTTAGCGCTCCGAATGTCCACTTGCATTTTCTACAGAAAGAGTGTTCAGAACTGCGCAATCAAAAGTATGGTTTAACTCTGTTAGCTTAATGAACATATCAGAAATAAGTTTCACACAATTCTTCTGTGTAGTTTTTATTTGAAGATATTATATTTCCCAATATAGGCCTCTTAGCGCTCAGAATGTCCAATTGCAGTTTCTACAGAAAGAGTGTTTCAGAAAGGCTCAATCAAAAGTAAGGTTCAACTCTGTTAGTTAAATGCACAGAACAGAAATAAGTTTCATACAATGCTTCTGTGTAGTTTATATTTGAACATATTCTTTTTTCCACTATTACCCACTTAGCGCTACGAATGTCCAGTTGCATTTTCTACAGACAGGGTGTTTCAAAACTGCTCAATCAAAAGTATGGTTTAACTCTGTTACCTGAATGCTCAGATCAGAAAGAAGTTTCACAGAATGCTTCTGTGTAGTTTATATTTGAATATATTCCTTTTTCCACTACTACTCTCTTAGCGCTCCAAATGTCCAGTTGCATTTTCTACAGAAAGAGTGTTCAGATCTGCTCAATCAAAAGTATGGTTTAACTCTGTTAGCTGAATGCACAGATCAGAAAGAAGTTTCACAGAATGATTCTGTGTAGTTTATATTTGAAGACATTCCTTTTTCCACTATTACCCTCTTAGCGCTCCGAATCTCCACTTGCATTTTCTACAGAAAGAGTGTTTCAGAACGGCTCAATCAAAACTAAGGTTCAACTCTTTTAGTTGAACAAACAGAACAGAAACAAGTTTCACAAAATTCTTCTCTGTAGTTTTTATTTGTAGACATTCTTTTTCCCAATATAGGCCTCTTAGCGCTCAGAATGTCCAATTGCAGTTTCTACAGAAAGAGTGTTTCAGAACGGCTCAATCAAAAGTAAGGTTCAACTCTGTTAGTTGAATGCACAGAACAGAAAGAAGTTTCATACAATGCTTCTGTGTAGTTTGTATTTGAACATATTCTTTTTTCCACTATTACCCACTTAGCGCTACGAATGTCCAGTTGCATTTTCTACAGACAGAGTGTTTCAAAACTGCTCAATCAAAAGTATGGTTTAACTCTGTTAGCTGAATGCTCAGATCAGAAAGAAGTTTCACAGAATGCTTCTGTGTAGTTTATATTTGAATATATTCCTTTTTCCACTACTACGCTCTTAGCGCTCCAAATGTCCAGTTGAATTACCTACAGAAAGAGTGTTCAGATCTGCTCCATCAAAAGTATGGTTTAACTCTGTTAGCTGAATGCACAGATCAGAAAGAAGTTTCTCCAAATGATTCTGTGTAGTTTATATTTGAAGACATTCCTTTTTCCACTATTACCCACTTAGCGCTCCGAATCTACACTTGCATTTTCTGCAAAAAGAGTGTTTCATAACTGCTCAATCAAAAATATGTTTTATCTCTGTTAACTGAATTTACAGATCAGAAATAAGTTTCACAGAATGCATCTGTGTAGTTTTTATTTGAAGATATTCTTTTTCCCAATGTAGGCCTCTTAGCGCTTAGCATGTCCAATTGCAGTTTCTACAGAAAGAGTGTTTCAGAACGGCTCAATCAAAAGTAAGGTTCAACTCTGTTAGTTGAATGCACAGAACAGAAAGAATTTTCACAGAATGCTACTGTGTAGTTTATATTTGCATATATTCCTTTTTCCACTATTACCCTCTTAGCGTTCCGAATGTCCACTTGCATTTTCTACAGAAAGAGTGTTCAGAACTGCGCAATCAAAAGTATGGTTTAACTCTGTTAGCTTAATGAACATATCAGAAATAAGTTTCACACAATTCTTCTGTGTAGTTTTTATTTGAAGATATTATATTTCCCAATATAGGCCTCTTAGCGCTCAGAATGTCCAATTGCAGTTTCTACAGAAAGAGTGTTTCAGAAAGGCTCAATCAAAAGTAAGGTTCAACTCTGTTAGTTAAATGCACAGAACAGAAATAAGTTTCATACAATGCTTCTGTGTAGTTTATATTTGAACATATTCTTTTTTCCACTATTACCCACTTAGCGCTACGAATGTCCAGTTGCATTTTCTACAGACAGGGTGTTTCAAAACTGCTCAATCAAAAGTATGGTTTAACTCTGTTACCTGAATGCTCAGATCAGAAAGAAGTTTCACAGAATGCTTCTGTGTAGTTTATATTTGAATATATTCCTTTTTCCACTACTACTCTCTTAGCGCTCCAAATGTCCAGTTGCATTTTCTACAGAAAGACTGTTCAGATCTGCTCAATCAAAAGTATGGTTTAACTCTGTTAGCTGAATGCACAGATCAGAAAGAAGTTTCACAGAATGATTCTGTGTAGTTTATATTTGAAGACATTCCTTTTTCCACTATTACCCTCTTAGCGCTCCGAATCTCCACTTGCATTTTCTACAGAAAGAGTGTTTCAGAACGGCTCAATCAAAACTAAGGTTCAACTCTTTTAGTTGAACAAACAGAACAGAAACAAGTTTCACAAAATTCTTCTCTGTAGTTTTTATTTGTAGACATTCTTTTTCCCAATATAGGCCTCTTAGCGCTCAGAATGTCCAATTGCAGTTTCTACAGAAAGAGTGTTTCAGAACGGCTCAATCAAAAGTAAGGTTCAACTCTGTTAGTTGAATGCACAGAACAGAAAGAAGTTTCATACAATGCTTCTGTGTAGTTTGTATTTGAACATATTCTTTTTTCCACTATTACCCACTTAGCGCTACGAATGTCCAGTTGCATTTTCTACAGACAGACTGTTTCAAAACTGCTCAATCAAAAGTATGGTTTAACTCTGTTAGCTGAATGCTCAGATCAGAAAAAAGTTTCACAGAATGCTTCTGTGTAGTTTATATTTGAATATATTCCTTTTTCAACTACTACGCTCTTAGCGCTCCATACGTCCAGTTGAATTTCCTACAGAAAGAGTGTTCAGATCTGCTCCATCAAAAGTATGGTTTAACTCTGTTAGCTGAATGCACAGATCAGAAAGAAGTTTCACCGAATGATTCTGTGTAGTTTATATTTGAAAACATTCCTTTTTCCACTATTACCCTCTTAGCGCTCCGAATCTCCACTTGCATTTTCTACAAAAAGAGTGTTTCATAACTGCTCAATCAAAAATATGTTTTATCTCTGTTAACTGAATTTACAGATCAGAAATAAGTTTCACAGAATGCATCTGTGTAGTTTTTATTTGAAGATATTCTTTTTCCCAATGTAGGCCTCTTAGCGCTTAGCATGTCCAATTGCAGTTTCTACAGAAAGAGAGTTTCAGAACGGCTCAATCAAAAGTGAGGTTCAACTCTGTTAGTTGATTGCACAGAACAGAAAGAATTTTCACAGAATGCTACTGTGTAGTTTATATTTGAATATATTCCTTTTTCCACTATTACCCTCTTAGCGCTCCGAATGTCCACTTGCATTTTCTACAGAAAGAGTGTTCAGAACTGCGCAATCAAAAGTATGGTTTAACTCTGTTAGCTTAATGAACATATCAGAAATAAGTTTCACACAATGCTTCTGTGTAGTTTTTATTTGAAGATATTTTTTTTCCCCATAGAGGCCTCTTAGTGCTCAGAATGTCCAATTGCAGTTTCTACAGAAAGAGTGTTTCAGAAAGGCTCAATCAAAAGTAAGGTTCAACTATGTTAGTTGAATGCACAGAACAGAAAGAAGTTTCATACAATGCTTCTGTGTAGTTTATATTTGAACATATTCTTTTTTCCACTATTACCCACTTAGCGCTACGAATGTCCAGTTGCATTTTCTAAAGACAGAGTGTTTCAAAACTGCTCAATCAAAAGTATGGTTTAACTCTGTTAGCTGAATGCTCAGATCAGAAAGAAGTTTCACAGAATGCTTCTGTGTAGTTTATATTTGAATATATTCCTTTTTCCACTACTACTCTCTTAGCGCTCCAAATGTCCAGTTGCATTTTCTACAGAAAGAGTGTTCAGATCTGCTCAATCAAAAGTATGGTTAAACTCTGTTAGCTGAATGCACAGATCAGAAAGAAGTTTCACAGAATGATTCTGTGTAGTTTATATTTGGAGACATTCCATTTTCCACTATTACCCTCTTAGCGCTCCGAATCTCCACTTGCATTTTCTACAGAAAGAGTGTTTCAGAACGGCTCAATCAAAACTAAGGTTCAACTCTGTTAGTTGAACAAACAGAACAGAAAGTAGTTTCACAAAATTCTTCTGTGTAGTTTTTATTTGTAGACATTCTTTTTCCCAATATAGGCCTCTTAGCGCTCAGAATGTCCAATTGCAGTTTCTACAGAAAGAGTGTTTCAGAACGGCTCAATCAAAAGTAAGGTTCAACTCTGTTAGTTGAATGCACAGAACAGAAAGTAGTTTCATACAATGCTTCTGTGTAGTTTGTATTTGAACATATTCTTTTTTCCACTATTACCCACTTAGCGCTACGAATGTCCAGTTGCATTTTCTACAGACAGAGTGTTTCAAAACTGCTCAATCAAAAGTATGGTTTAACTCTGTTAGCTGAATGCTCAGATCAGAAAGAAGTTTCACAGAATGCTTCTGTGTAGTTTATATTTGAATATATTCCTTTTTCCACTACTACGCTCTTAGCGCTCCAAATGTCCAGTTGAATTACCTACAGAAAGAGTGTTCAGATCTGCTCCATCAAAAGTATGGTTTAACTCTGTTAGCTGAATGCACAGATCAGAAAGAAGTTTCTCCAAATGATTCTGTGTAGTTTATATTTGAAGACATTCCTTTTTCCACTATTACCCACTTAGCGCTCCGAATCTACACTTGCATTTTCTGCAAAAAGAGTGTTTCATAACTGCTCAATCAAAAATATGTTTTATCTCTGTTAACTGAATTTACAGATCAGAAATAAGTTTCACAGAATGCATCTGTGTAGTTTTTATTTGAAGATATTCTTTTTCCCAATGTAGGCCTCTTAGCGCTTAGCATGTCCAATTGCAGTTTCTACAGAAAGAGTGTTTCAGAACGGCTCAATCAAAAGTAAGGTTCAACTCTGTTAGTTGAATGCACAGAACAGAAAGAAGTTTCATACAATGCTTCTGTGTAGTTTGTATTTGAACATATTCTTTTTTCCACTATTACCCACTTAGCGCTACGAATGTCCAGTTGCATTTTCTACAGACAGACTGTTTCAAAACTGCTCAATCAAAAGTATGGTTTAACTCTGTTAGCTGAATGCTCAGATCAGAAAAAAGTTTCACAGAATGCTTCTGTGTAGTTTATATTTGAATATATTCCTTTTTCAACTACTACGCTCTTAGCGCTCCATACGTCCAGTTGAATTTCCTACAGAAAGAGTGTTCAGATCTGCTCCATCAAAAGTATGGTTTAACTCTGTTAGCTGAATGCACAGATCAGAAAGAAGTTTCACCGAATGATTCTGTGTAGTTTATATTTGAAAACATTCCTTTTTCCACTATTACCCTCTTAGCGCTCCGAATCTCCACTTGCATTTTCTACAAAAAGAGTGTTTCATAACTGCTCAATCAAAAATATGTTTTATCTCTGTTAACTGAATTTACAGATCAGAAATAAGTTTCACAGAATGCATCTGTGTAGTTTTTATTTGAAGATATTCTTTTTCCCAATGTAGGCCTCTTAGCGCTTAGCATGTCCAATTGCAGTTTCTACAGAAAGAGAGTTTCAGAACGGCTCAATCAAAAGTGAGGTTCAACTCTGTTAGTTGATTGCACAGAACAGAAAGAATTTTCACAGAATGCTACTGTGTAGTTTATATTTGAATATATTCCTTTTTCCACTATTACCCTCTTAGCGCTCCGAATGTCCACTTGCATTTTCTACAGAAAGAGTGTTCAGAACTGCGCAATCAAAAGTATGGTTTAACTCTGTTAGCTTAATGAACATATCAGAAATAAGTTTCACACAATGCTTCTGTGTAGTTTTTATTTGAAGATATTTTTTTTCCCCATAGAGGCCTCTTAGTGCTCAGAATGTCCAATTGCAGTTTCTACAGAAAGAGTGTTTCAGAAAGGCTCAATCAAAAGTAAGGTTCAACTATGTTAGTTGAATGCACAGAACAGAAAGAAGTTTCATACAATGCTTCTGTGTAGTTTATATTTGAACATATTCTTTTTTCCACTATTACCCACTTAGCGCTACGAATGTCCAGTTGCATTTTCTAAAGACAGAGTGTTTCAAAACTGCTCAATCAAAAGTATGGTTTAACTCTGTTAGCTGAATGCTCAGATCAGAAAGAAGTTTCACAGAATGCTTCTGTGTAGTTTATATTTGAATATATTCCTTTTTCCACTACTACTCTCTTAGCGCTCCAAATGTCCAGTTGCATTTTCTACAGAAAGAGTGTTCAGATCTGCTCAATCAAAAGTATGGTTAAACTCTGTTAGCTGAATGCACAGATCAGAAAGAAGTTTCACAGAATGATTCTGTGTAGTTTATATTTGGAGACATTCCATTTTCCACTATTACCCTCTTAGCGCTCCGAATCTCCACTTGCATTTTCTACAGAAAGAGTGTTTCAGAACGGCTCAATCAAAACTAAGGTTCAACTCTGTTAGTTGAACAAACAGAACAGAAAGTAGTTTCACAAAATTCTTCTGTGTAGTTTTTATTTGTAGACATTCTTTTTCCCAATATAGGCCTCTTAGCGCTCAGAATGTCCAATTGCAGTTTCTACAGAAAGAGTGTTTCAGAACGGCTCAATCAAAAGTAAGGTTCAACTCTGTTAGTTGAATGCACAGAACAGAAAGTAGTTTCATACAATGCTTCTGTGTAGTTTGTATTTGAACATATTCTTTTTTCCACTATTACCCACTTAGCGCTACGAATGTCCAGTTGCATTTTCTACAGACAGAGTGTTTCAAAACTGCTCAATCAAAAGTATGGTTTAACTCTGTTAGCTGAATGCTCAGATCAGAAAGAAGTTTCACAGAATGCTTCTGTGTAGTTTATATTTGAATATATTCCTTTTTCCACTACTACGCTCTTAGCGCTCCAAATGTCCAGTTGAATTACCTACAGAAAGAGTGTTCAGATCTGCTCCATCAAAAGTATGGTTTAACTCTGTTAGCTGAATGCACAGATCAGAAAGAAGTTTCTCCAAATGATTCTGTGTAGTTTATATTTGAAGACATTCCTTTTTCCACTATTACCCACTTAGCGCTCCGAATCTACACTTGCATTTTCTGCAAAAAGAGTGTTTCATAACTGCTCAATCAAAAATATGTTTTATCTCTGTTAACTGAATTTACAGATCAGAAATAAGTTTCACAGAATGCATCTGTGTAGTTTTTATTTGAAGATATTCTTTTTCCCAATGTAGGCCTCTTAGCGCTTAGCATGTCCAATTGCAGTTTCTACAGAAAGAGTGTTTCAGAACGGCTCAATCAAAAGTAAGGTTCAACTCTGTTAGTTGAATGCACAGAACAGAAAGAATTTTCACAGAATGCTACTGTGTAGTTTATATTTGCATATATTCCTTTTTCCACTATTACCCTCTTAGCGCTCCGAATGTCCACTTGCATTTTCTACAGAAAGAGTGTTCAGAACTGCGCAATCAAAAGTATGGTTTAACTCTGTTAGCTTAATGAACATATCAGAAATAAGTTTCACACAATTCTTCTGTGTAGTTTTTATTTGAAGATATTATATTTCCCAATATAGGCCTCTTAGCGCTCAGAATGTCCAATTGCAGTTTCTACAGAAAGAGTGTTTCAGAAAGGCTCAATCAAAAGTAAGGTTCAACTCTGTTAGTTAAATGCACAGAACAGAAATAAGTTTCATACAATGCTTCTGTGTAGTTTATATTTGAACATATTCTTTTTTCCACTATTACCCACTTAGCGCTACGAATGTCCAGTTGCATTTTCTACAGACAGGGTGTTTCAAAACTGCTCAATCAAAAGTATGGTTTAACTCTGTTACCTGAATGCTCAGATCAGAAAGAAGTTTCACAGAATGCTTCTGTGTAGTTTATATTTGAATATATTCCTTTTTCCACTACTACTCTCTTAGCGCTCCAAATGTCCAGTTGCATTTTCTACAGAAAGAGTGTTCAGATCTGCTCAATCAAAAGTATGGTTTAACTCTGTTAGCTGAATGCACAGATCAGAAAGAAGTTTCACAGAATGATTCTGTGTAGTTTATATTTGAAGACATTCCTTTTTCCACTATTACCCTCTTAGCTCTCCGAATCTCCACTTGCATTTTCTACAGAAAGAGTGTTTCAGAACGGCTCAATCAAAACTAAGGTTCAACTCTTTTAGTTGAACAAACAGAACAGAAACAAGTTTCACAAAATTCTTCTCTGTAGTTTTTATTTGTAGACATTCTTTTTCCCAATATAGGCCTCTTAGCGCTCAGAATGTCCAATTGCAGTTTCTACAGAAAGAGTGTTTCAGAACGGCTCAATCAAAAGTAAGGTTCAACTCTGTTAGTTGAATGCACAGAACAGAAAGAAGTTTCATACAATGCTTCTGTGTAGTTTGTATTTGAACATATTCTTTTTTCCACTATTACCCACTTAGCGCTACGAATGTCCAGTTGCATTTTCTACAGACAGAGTGTTTCAAAACTGCTCAATCAAAAGTATGGTTTAACTCTGTTAGCTGAATGCTCAGATCAGAAAGAAGTTTCACAGAATGCTTCTGTGTAGTTTATATTTGAATATATTCCTTTTTCAACTACTACGCTCTTAGCGCTCCATACGTCCAGTTGAATTTCCTACAGAAAGAGTGTTCAGATCTGCTCCATCAAAAGTATGGTTTAACTCTGTTAGCTGAATGCACAGATCAGAAAGAAGTTTCACCGAATGATTCTGTGTAGTTTATATTTGAAGACATTCCTTTTTCCACTATTACCCTCTTAGCGCTCCGAATCTCCACTTGCATTTTCTACAAAAAGAGTGTTTCATAACTGCTCAATCAAAAATATGTTTTATCTCTGTTAACTGAATTTACAGATCAGAAATAAGTTTCACAGAATGCATCTGTGTAGTTTTTATTTGAAGATATTCTTTTTCCCAATGTAGGCCTCTTAGCGCTTAGCATGTCCAATTGCAGTTTCTACAGAAAGAGAGTTTCAGAACGGCTCAATCAAAAGTAAGGTTCAACTCTGTTAGTTGATTGCACAGAACAGAAAGAATTTTCACAGAATGCTACTGTGTAGTTTATATTTGAATATATTCCTTTTTCCACTATTACCCTCTTAGCGCTCCGAATGTCCACTTGCATTTTCTACAGAAAGAGTGTTCAGAACTGCGCAATCAAAAGTATGGTTTAACTCTGTTAGCTTAATGAACATATCAGAAATAAGTTTCACACAATGCTTCTGTGTAGTTTTTATTTGAAGATATTTTTTTTCCCCATAGAGGCCTCTTAGTGCTCAGAATGTCCAATTGCAGTTTCTACAGAAAGAGTGTTTCAGAAAGGCTCAATCAAAAGTAAGGTTCAACTATGTTAGTTGAATGCACAGAACAGAAAGAAGTTTCATACAATGCTTCTGTGTAGTTTATATTTGAACATATTCTTTTTTCCACTATTACCCACTTAGCGCTACGAATGTCCAGTTGCATTTTCTAAAGACAGAGTGTTTCAAAACTGCTCAATCAAAAGTATGGTTTAACTCTGTTAGCTGAATGCTCAGATCAGAAAGAAGTTTCACAGAATGCTTCTGTGTAGTTTATATTTGAATATATTCCTTTTTCCACTACTACTCTCTTAGCGCTCCAAATGTCCAGTTGCATTTTCTACAGAAAGAGTGTTCAGATCTGCTCAATCAAAAGTATGGTTAAACTCTGTTAGCTGAATGCACAGATCAGAAAGAAGTTTCACAGAATGATTCTGTGTAGTTTATATTTGGAGACATTCCATTTTCCACTATTACCCTCTTAGCGCTCCGAATCTCCACTTGCATTTTCTACAGAAAGAGTGTTTCAGAATGGCTCAATCAAAACTAAGGTTCAACTCTGTTAGTTGAACAAACAGAACAGAAAGAAGTTTCACAAAATTCTTCTCTGTAGTTTTTATTTGTAGACATTCTTTTTCCCAATATAGGCCTCTTAGCGCTCAGAATGTCCAATTGCAGTTTCTACAGAAAGAGTGTTTCAGAACGGCTCAATCAAAAGTAAGGTTCAACTCTGTTAGTTGAATGCACAGAACAGAAAGAAGTTTCATACAATGCTTCTGTGTAGTTTGTATTTGAACATATTCTTTTTTCCACTATTACCCACTTAGCGCTACGAATGTCCAGTTGCATTTTCTACAGACAGAGTGTTTCAAAACTGCTCAATCAAAAGTATGGTTTAACTCTGTTAGCTGAATGCTCAGATCAGAAAGAAGTTTCACAGAATGCTTCTGTGTAGTTTATATTTGAATATATTCCTTTTTCCACTACTACGCTCTTAGCGCTCCAAATGTCCAGTTGAATTACCTACAGAAAGAGTGTTCAGATCTGCTCCATCAAAAGTATGGTTTAACTCTGTTAGCTGAATGCACAGATCAGAAAGAAGTTTCTCCAAATGATTCTGTGTAGTTTATATTTGAAGACATTCCTTTTTCCACTATTACCCACTTAGCGCTCCGAATCTACACTTGCATTTTCTACAAAAAGAGTGTTTCATAACTGCTCAATCAAAAATATGTTTTATCTCTGTTAACTGAATTTACAGATCAGAAATAAGTTTCACAGAATGCATCTGTGTAGTTTTTATTTGAAGATATTCTTTTTCCCAATGTAGGCCTCTTAGCGCTTAGCATGTCCAATTGCAGTTTCTACAGAAAGAGTGTTTCAGAACGGCTCAATCAAAAGTAAGGTTCAACTCTGTTAGTTGAATGCACAGAACAGAAAGAATTTTCACAGAATGCTACTGTGTAGTTTATATATGCATATATTCCTTTTTCAACTATTACCCTCTTAGCGCTCCGAATGTCCACTTGCATTTTCTACAGAAAGAGTGTTCAGAACTGCGCAATCAAAAGTATGGTTTAACTCTGTTAGCTTAATGAACATATCAGAAATAAGTTTCACACAATTCTTCTGTGTAGTTTTTATTTGAAGATATTATTTTTCCCAATATAGGCCTCTTAGCGCTCAGAATGTCCAATTGCAGTTTCTACAGAAAGAGTGTTTCAGAAAGGCTCAATCAAAAGTAAGGTTCAACTCTGTTAGTTAAATGCACAGAACAGAAATAAGTTTCATACAATGCTTCTGTGTAGTTTATATTTGAACATATTCTTTTTTCCACTATTACCCACTTAGCGCTACGAATGTCCAGTTGCATTTTCTACAGACAGGGTGTTTCAAAACTGCTCAATCAAAAGTATGGTTTAACTCTGTTACCTGAATGCTCAGATCAGAAAGAAGTTTCACAGAATGCTTCTGTGTAGTTTATATTTGAATATATTCCTTTTTCCACTACTACTCTCTTAGCGCTCCAAATGTCCAGTTGCATTTTCTACAGAAAGAGTGTTCAGATCTGCTCAATCAAAAGTATGGTTTAACTCTGTTAGCTGAATGCACAGATCAGAAAGAAGTTTCACAGAATGATTCTGTGTAGTTTATATTTGAAGACATTGCTTTTTCCACTATTACCCTCTTAGCGCTCCGAATCTCCACTTGCATTTTCTACAGAAAGAGTGTTTCAGAACGGCTCAATCAAAACTAAGGTTCAACTCTTTTAGTTGAACAAACAGAACAGAAACTAGTTTCACAAAATTCTTCTCTGTAGTTTTTATTTGTAGACATTCTTTTTCCCAATATAGGCCTCTTAGCGCTCAGAATGTCCAATTGCAGTTTCTACAGAAAGAGTGTTTCAGAACGGCTCAATCAAAAGTAAGGTTCAACTCAGTTAGTTGAATGCACAGAACAGAAAGAAGTTTCATACAATGCTTCTGTGTAGTTTGTATTTGAACATATTCTTTTTTCCACTATTACCCACTTAGCGCTACGAATGTCCAGTTGCATTTTCTACAGACAGAGTGTTTCAAAACTGCTCAATCAAAAGTATGGTTTAACTTTGTTAGCTGAATGCTCAGATCAGAAAGAAGTTTCACAGAATGCTTCTGTGTAGTTTATATTTGAATATATTCCTTTTTCAACTACTACGCTCTTAGCGCTCCATACGTCCAGTTGAATTTCCTACAGAAAGAGTGTTCAGATCTGCTCCATCAAAAGTATGGTTTAACTCTGTTAGCTGAATGCACAGATCAGAAAGAAGTTTCACCAAATGATTCTGTGTAGTTTATATTTGAAGACATTCCTTTTTCCACTATTACCCACTTAGCGCTCCGAATCTACACTTGCATTTTCTACAAAAAGAGTGTTTCATAACTGCTCAATCAAAAATATGTTTTATCTCTGTTAACTGAATTTACAGATCAGAAATAAGTTTCACAGAATGCATCTGTGTAGTTTTTATTTGAAGATATTCTTTTTCCCAATATAGGCCTCTTAGCGCTTAGCATGTCCAATTGCAGTTTCTACAGAAAGAGTGTTTCAGAACGGCTCAATCAAAAGTAAGGTTCAACTCTGTTAGTTGAATGCACAGAACAGAAAGAATTTTCACAGAATGCTACTGTGTAGTTTATATTTGCATATATTCCTTTTTCCACTATTACCCTCTTAGCGCTCCGAATGTCCACTTGCATTTTCTACAGAAAGAGTGTTCAGAACTGCGCAATCAAAAGTATGGTTTAACTCTGTTAGCTTAATGAACATATCAGAAATAAGTTTCACACAATGCTTCTTTGTAGTTTTTATTTGAAGATATTATTTTTCCCAATAGAGGCCTCTTAGCGCTCAGAATGTCCTATTGCAGTTTCTACAGAAAGAGTGTTTCAGAAAGGTTCAATCAAAGTAAGGTTCAACTCTGTTAGTTGAATGCACAGAACAGAAAGAAGTTTCATACAATGCTTCTGTGTAGTTTATATTTGAACATATTCTTTTTTCCACTATTAACCACTTAGCGCTACGAATGTCCAGTTGCATTTTCTACAGACAGAGTGTTTCAAAACTGCTCAATCAAAAGTATGGTTTAACTCCGTTAGCTGAATGCTCAGATCAGAAAGAAGTTTCACAGAATGCTTCTGTGTAGTTTATATTTGAATATATTCCTTTTTCCACTACTACTCTCTTAGCGCTCCAAATGTCCAATTGCATTTTCTACAGAAAGAGTGTTCAGATCTGCTCAATCAAAAGTATGGTTTAACTCTGTTAGCTGAATGCACAGATCAGAAAGAAGTTTCACAGAATGATTCTGTGTAGTTTATATTTGGAGACATTCCTTTTTCCACTATTACCCTCTTAGCGCTCCGAATCTCCACTTGCATTTTCTACAGATAGAGTGTTTCAGAACGGCTCAATCAAAACTAAGGTTCAACTCTTTTAGTTGAACAAACAGAACAGAAAGAAGTTTCACACAATTCTTCTGTGTAGTTTTTATTTGTAGACATTCTTTTTCCCAATATAGGCCTCTTAGCGCTCAGAATGTCCAATTGCAGTTTCTACAGAAAGAGTGTTTCAGAACGGCTCAATCAAAAGTAAGGTTCAACTCTGTTAGTTGAATGCACAGAACAGAAAGAAGTTTCATTCAATGCTTCTGTGTAGTTTATATTTGAACATATTCTTTTTTCCACTATTACCCACTTAGCGCTACGAATGTCCAGTTGCATTTTCTACAGACAGAGTGTTTCAAAACTGCTCAATCAAATGTATGGTTTAACTTTGTTAGCTGAATGCTCAGATCAGAAAGAAGTTTCACAGAATGCTTCTGTGTAGTTTATATTTGAATATATTCCTTTTTCCACTACTACGCTCTTAGCGCTCCAAATGTCCAGTTGCATTTCCTACAGAAAGAGTGTTCAGATCTGCTCAATCAAAAGTATGGTTTAACTCTGTTAGCTGAATGCACAGATCAGAAAGAAGTTTCACCGAATGATTCTGTGTAGTTTATATTTGAAGACATTGCTTTTTCCACTATTACCCTCTTAGCGCTCCGAATCTCCACTTGCATTTTCTACAAAAAGAGTGTTTCATAACTGCTCAATCAAAAATATGTTTTATCTCTGTTAACTGAATTTACAGATCAGAAATAAGTTTCACAGAATGCATCTGTGTAGTTTTTATTTGAAGATATTCTTTTTCCCAATGTAGACCTCTTAGCGCTTAGCATGTCCAATTGCAGTTTCCCCAGAAAGAGTGTTTCAGAACGGCTCAATCAAAAGTAAGGTTAAACTCTGTTAGTTGAATGCACAGAACAGAAAGAATTTTCACAGAATGCTACTGTGTAGTTTATATTTGAATATATTCCTTTTTCCACTATTACCCTCTTAGCGCTCCGAATGTCCACTTGCATTTTCTACAGAAAGAGTGTTCAGAACTGCGCAATCAAAAGTATGGTTTAACCCTGTTAGCTTAATGAACATATCAGAAATAAGTTTCACACAATGCTTCTGTGTAGTTTTTATTTGAAGATATTATTTTTCCCAATAGAGGCCTCTTAGCGCTCAGAATGTCCAATAGCAGTTTCTACAGAAAGAGTGTTTCAGAAAGGATCAATCAAAAGTAAGGTTCAACTCTGTTAGTTGAATGCACAGAACAGAAAGAAGTTTCATACAATGCTTCTGTGTAGTTTATAATTGAACATATTGTTTTTTCCACTATTACCCACTTAGCGCTACGAATGTCCAGTTGCATTTTCTACAGACAGAGTGTTTCAAAACTGCTCAATCAAAAGTATTGTTTAACTCTGTTAGCTGAATGCTCAGATCAGAAAGAAGTTTCACAGAATGCTTCTGTGTAGTTTATATTTGAATATATTACTATTTCCACTACTACTCTCTTAGCGCTCCAAATGTCCTGTTGCATTTTCTACAGAAAGAGTGTTCAGATCTGCTCAATCAAAAGTATGGTTTAACTCTGTTAGCTGAATGCAGAGATCAGAAAGAAGTTTCAGAGAATGTTTCTGTGTGGTTTATATTTGGAGACATTCCTTTTTCCACTATTAACCTCTTAGCGCTCCGAATGTCCACTTGCATTTTCTACAGAAAGAGTATTTCTGAACGGCTCAATCAAAACTAAGGTTCAACTCTTTTAGTTGAACAAACAGAACAGAAAGAAGTTTCACACAATTCTTCTGTGTAGTTTTTATTTGTAGACATTCTTTTTCCCAATATAGGCCTCTTAGCGCTCAGAATGTCCAATTGCAGTTTCTACAGAAAGAGTGTTTCAGGACGGCTCAACCAAAAGTAAGGTTCAACTCTGTTAGTTGAATGCACAGAACAGAAAGATGTTTCATACAATGTTTCTGTGTAGTTTATATTTGAACATATTCTTTTTTCCACTATTACCCACTTAGCGCTACGAATGTCCAATTGCATTTTCTACAGACAGAGTGTTTCAAAACTGCTCAATCAAAAGTATGGTTTAACTCTGTTAGCTGAATGCTCAGATCAGAAAGAAGTTTCACAGAATGCTTCTGTGTAGTTTATATTTGAATATATTCCTTTTTCCACTACTACGCTCTTAGCGCTCCAAATGTCCAGTTGCATTTTCTACAGAAAGAGTGTTCAGATCTGCTCAATCAAAAGTATGGTTTAACTCTGTTAGCTGAATGCACAGATCAGAAAGAAGTTTCACCGAATGATTCTGTGTAGTTTATATTTGAAGACATTCCTTTTTCCACTATTACCCACTTAGCGCTCCGAATCTCCACTTGCATTTTCTACAAAAAGAGTGTTTCATAACTGCTCAATCAAAAATATGTTTTATCTCTGTTAACTGAATTTACAGATCAGAAATAAGTTTCACAGAATGCATCTGTGTAGTTTTTATTTGAAGATATTCTTTTTCCCAATGTAGGCCTCTTAGTGCTTAGCATGTCCAATTGCAGTTTCTACAGAAAGAGTGTTTCAGAACGTCTCAATCAAAAGTAAGGTTCAACTCTGTTAGTTGAATGCACAGAACAGAAAGAATTTTCACAGAATGCTACTGTGTAGTTTATATTTGAATATATTCCTTTTTCCACTATTACCCTCTTAGCGCTCCGAATGTCCACTTGCATTTTCTACAGAAAAAGTGTTCAGAACTGCGCAATCAAAAGTATGGTTTAACTCTGTTAGCTTAATGAACATATCAGAAATAAGTTTCACACAACGCTTCTGTGTAGTTTTTATTTGAAGATATTATTTTTCCCAATATA
The DNA here is from genome assembly GCF_028878055.3 of Symphalangus syndactylus. Classification (NCBI taxonomy): domain Eukaryota; kingdom Metazoa; phylum Chordata; class Mammalia; order Primates; family Hylobatidae; genus Symphalangus; species Symphalangus syndactylus. The sequence goes on from NC_072446.2 coordinate 372,384, forward strand.
GGCCTCTTAGCGCTCAGAATGTCCAATTGCAATTTCTACAGAAAGAGTGTTTCAGAAAGGCTCAATCAAAAGTAAGGTTCAACTCTGTTAGTTGAATGCACAGAACAGAAAGAAGTTTCATACAATGCTTCTGTGTAGTTTATATTTTAACATATTCTTTTTTCCACTATTACCCACTTAGCACTACGACTGTCCAGTTGCATTTTCTACAGACAGAGTGTTTCAAAACTGCTCAATCAAAAGTATGGTTTAACTCTGTTAGCTGAATGCTCAGATCAGAAAGAAGTTTCACAGAATGCTTCTGTGTAGTTTATATTTGAATATATTCCTTTTTCCACTACTACTCTCTTAGCGCTCCAAATGTCCAGTTGCATTTTCTACAGAAAGAGTGTTCAGATCTGCTCAATCAAAAGTATGGTTTAACTCTGTTAGCTGAATGCACAGATCAGAAAGAAGTTTCACAGAATGATTCTGTGTAGTTTATATTTGGAGACATTCCTTTTTCCACTATTACCCTCTTAGCGCTCCGAATCTCCACTTGCATTTTCTACAGAAAGAGTGTTCAGAACTGCGCAATCAAAAGTATGGTTTAACTCTGTTAGCTTAATGAACATATCAGAAATAAGTTTCACACAATGCTTCTTTGTAGTTTTTATTTGAAGATATTATTTTTCCCAATAGAGGCCTCTTAGCGCTCAGAATGTCCTATTGCAGTTTCTACAGAAAGAGTGTTTCAGAAAGGTTCAATCAAAAGTAATGTTCAACTCTGTTAGTTGAATGCACAGAACCGAAAGAAGTTTCATACAATGCTTCTGTGTAGTTTATATTTGAACATATTCTTTTTTCCACTATTAACCACTTAGCGCTACGAATGTCCAGTTGCATTTTCTACAGACAGAGTGTTTCAAAACTGCTCAATCAAAAGTATGGTTTAACTCCGTTAGCTGAATGCTCAGATCAGAAAGAAGTTTCACAGAATGCTTCTGTGTAGTTTATATTTGAATATATTCCTTTTTCCACTACTACTCTCTTAGCGCTCCAAATGTCCAATTGCATTTTCTACAGAAAGAGTGTTCAGATCTGCTCAATCAAAAGTATGGTTTAACTCTGTTAGCTGAATGCACAGATCAGAAAGAAGTTTCACAGAATGATTCTGTGTAGTTTATATTTGGAGACATTCCTTTTTCCACTATTACCCTCTTAGCGCTCCGAATCTCCACTTGCATTTTCTACAGATAGAGTGTTTCAGAACGGCTCAATCAAAACTAAGGTTCAACTCTTTTAGTTGAACAAACAGAACAGAAAGAAGTTTCACACAATTCTTCTGTGTAGTTTTTATATGTAGACATTCTTTTTCCCAATATAGGCCTCTTAGCGCTCAGAATGTCCAATTGCAGTTTCTACAGAAAGAGTGTTTCAGAACGGCTCAATCAAAAGTAAGGTTCAACTCTGTTAGTTGAATGCACAGAACAGAAAGAAGTTTCATTCAATGCTTCTGTGTAGTTTATATTTGAACATATTCTTTTTTCCACTATTACCCACTTAGCGCTACGAATGTCCAGTTGCATTTTCTACAGACAGAGTGTTTCAAAACTGCTCAATCAAAAGTATGGTTTAACTTTGTTAGCTGAATGCTCAGATCAGAAAGAAGTTTCACAGAATGCTTCTGTGTAGTTTATATTTGAATATATTCCTTTTTCCACTACTACGCTCTTAGCGCTCCAAATGTCCAGTTGCATTTCCTACAGAAAGAGTGTTCAGATCTGCTCAATCAAAAGTATGGTTTAACTCTGTTAGCTGAATGCACAGATCAGAAAGAAGTTTCACCGAATGATTCTGTGTAGTTTATATTTGAAGACATTGCTTTTTCCACTATTACCCTCTTAGCGCTCCGAATCTCCACTTGCATTTTCTACAAAAAGAGTGTTTCATAACTGCTCAATCAAAAATATGTTTTATCTCTGTTAACTGAATTTACAGATCAGAAATAAGTTTCACAGAATGCATCTGTGTAGTTTTTATTTGAAGATATTCTTTTTCCCAATGTAGACTTCTTAGCGCTTAGCATGTCCAATTGCAGTTTCTCCAGAAAGAGTGTTTCAGAACGGCTCAATCAAAAGTAAGGTTAAACTCTGTTAGTTGAATGCACAGAACAGAAAGAATTTTCACAGAATGCTACTGTGTAGTTTATATTTGAATATATTCCTTTTTCCACTATTACCCTCTTAGCGCTCCGAATGTCCACTTGCATTTTCTACAGAAAGAGTGTTCAGAACTGCGCAATCAAAAGTATGGTTTAACTCTGTTAGCTTAATGAACATATCAGAAATAAGTTTCACACAATGCTTCTGTGTAGTTTTTATTTGAAGATATTATTTTTCCCAATAGAGGCCTCTTAGCGCTCAGAATGTCCAATAGCAGTTTCTACAGAAAGAGTGTTTCAGAAAGGATCAATCAAAAGTAAGGTTCAACTCTGTTAGTTGAATGCACAGAACAGAAAGAAGTTTCATACAATGCTTCTGTGTAGCTTATAATTGAACATATTGTTTTTTCCACTATTACCCACTTAGCGCTACGAATGTCCAGTTGCATTTTCTACAGACAGAGTGTTTCAAAACTGCTCAATCAAAAGTATTGTTTAACTCTGTTAGCTGAATGCTCAGATCAGAAAGAAGTTTCACAGAATGCTTCTGTGTAGTTTATATTTGAATATATTACTATTTCCACTACTACTCTCTTAGCGCTCCAAATGTCCTGTTGCATTTTCTACAGAAAGAGTGTTCAGATCTGCTCAATCAAAAGTATGGTTTAACTCTGTTAGCTGAATGCAGAGATCAGAAAGAAGTTTCAGAGAATGTTTCTGTGTGGTTTATATTTGGAGACATTCCTTTTTCCACTATTAACCTCTTAGCGCTCCGAATGTCCACTTGCATTTTCTACAGAAAGAGTATTTCTGAACGGCTCAATCAAAACTAAGGTTCAACTCTTTTAGTTGAACAAACAGAACAGAAAGAAGTTTCACACAATTCTTCTGTGTAGTTTTTATTTGTAGACATTCTTTTTCCCAATATAGGCCTCTTAGCGCTCAGAATGTCCAATTGCAGTTTCTACAGAAAGAGTGTTTCAGGACGGCTCAACCAAAAGTAAGGTTCAACTCTGTTAGTTGAATGCACAGAACAGAAAGATGTTTCATACAATGTTTCTGTGTAGTTTATATTTGAACATATTCTTTTTTCCACTATTACCCACTTAGCGCTACGAATGTCCAATTGCATTTTCTACAGACAGAGTGTTTCAAAACTGCTCAATCAAAAGTATGGTTTAACTCTGTTAGCTGAATGCTCAGATCAGAAAGAAGTTTCACAGAATGCTTCTGTGTAGTTTATATTTGAATATATTCCTTTTTCCACTACTACGCTCTTAGCGCTCCAAATGTCCAGTTGCATTTTCTACAGAAAGAGTGTTCAGATCTGCTCAATCAAAAGTATGGTTTAACTCTGTTAGCTGAATGCACAGATCAGAAAGAAGTTTCACCGAATGATTCTGTGTAGTTTATATTTGAAGACATTCCTTTTTCCACTATTACCCACTTAGCGCTCCGAATCTCCACTTGCATTTTCTACAAAAAGAGTGTTTCATAACTGCTCAATCAAAAATATGTTTTATCTCTGTTAACTGAATTTACAGATCAGAAATAAGTTTCACAGAATGCATCTGTGTAGTTTTTATTTGAAGATATTCTTTTTCCCAATGTAGGCCTCTTAGCGCTTAGCATGTCCAATTGCAGTTTCTACAGAAAGAGTGTTTCAGAACGTCTCAATCAAAAGTAAGGTTCAACTCTGTTAGTTGAATGCACAGAACAGAAAGAATTTTCACAGAATGCTACTGTGTAGTTTATATTTGAATATATTCCTTTTTCCACTATTACCCTCTTAGCGCTCCGAATGTCCACTTGCATTTTCTACAGAAAAAGTGTTCAGAACTGCGCAATCAAAAGTATGGTTTAACTCTGTTAGCTTAATGAACATATCAGAAATAAGTTTCACACAACGCTTCTGTGTAGTTTTTATTTGAAGATATTATATTTCCCAATATAGGCCTCTTAGCGCTCAGAATGTCCAATTGCAATTTCTACAGAAAGAGTGTTTCAGAAAGGCTCAATCAAAAGTAAGGTTCAACTCTGTTAGTTGAATGCACAGAACAGAAAGAAGTTTCATACAATGCTTCTGTGTAGTTTATATTTTAACATATTCTTTTTTCCACTATTACCCACTTAGCACTACGAATGTCCAGTTGCATTTTCTACAGACAGAGTGTTTCAAAACTGCTCAATCAAAAGTATGGTTTAACTCTGTTAGCTGAATGCTCAGATCAGAAAGAAGTTTCACAGAATGCTTCTGTGTAGTTTATATTTGAATATATTCCTTTTTCCACTACTACTCTCTTAGCGCTCCAAATGTCCAGTTGCATTTTCTACAGAAAGAGTGTTCAGATCTGCTCAATCAAAAGTATGGTTTAACTCTGTTAGCTGAATGCACAGATCAGAAAGAAGTTTCACAGAATGATTCTGTGTAGTTTATATTTGGAGACATTCCTTTTTCCACTATTACCCTCTTAGCGCTCCGAATCTCCACTTGCATTTTCTACAGAAAGAGTGTTTCAGAACGGCTCAATCAAAACTAAGGTTCAACTCTTTTAGTTGAAGAAAGAGAACAGAAAGAAGTTTCACAAAATTCTTCTGTGTAGTTTTTATTTGTAGACATTCTTTTTCCCAATATAGGCCTCTTATCGCTCAGAATGTCCAATTGCAGTTTCTACAGAAAGAGTGTTTCAGAACGGCTCAATCAAAAGTAAGGTTCAACTCTGTTAGTTGAATGCACAGAACAGAAAGAAGTTTCATACAATGATTCTATGTAGTTTGTATTTGAACATATTCTTTTTTCCACTATTACCCACTTAGCGCTACGAATGTCCAGTTGCATTTTCTACAGACAGAGTGTTTCAAAACTGCTCAATCAAATTATGGTTTAAATCTGTTAGCTGAATGCTCAGATCAGAAAGAAGTTTCACAGAATGCTTCTGTGTAGTTTATATTTCAATATATTCCTTTTTCAACTACTACGCTCTTAGCGCTCCAAACGTCCAGTTGCATTTCCTACAGAAAGAGTGTTCAGATCTGCTCCATCAAAAGTATGGTTTAACTCTGTTAGCTGAATGCACAGATCAGAAAGAAGTTTCACCAAATTATTCTGTGTAGTTTATATTTGAAGACATTCCTTTTTCCACTATTACCCACTTAGCGCTCCGAATCTACACTTGCATTTTCTACAAAAAGAGTGTTTCATAACTGCTCAATCAAAAATATGTTTTATCTCTGTTAACTGAATTTACAGATCAGAAATAAGTTTCACAGAATGCATCTGTGTAGTTTTTATTTGAAGATATTCTTTTTCCAAATGTAGGCCTCTTAGCGCTTAGCATGTCCAATTGCAGTTTCTACAGAAAGAGTGTTTCAGAACGTCTCAATCAAAAGTAAGGTTCAACTCTGTTAGTTGAATGCACAGAACAGAAAGAATTTTCACAGAATGCTACTGTGTAGTTTATATTTGCATATATTCCTTTTTCCACTATTACCCTCTTCGCGCTCCGAATGTCCACTTGCATTTTCTACAGAAAGGGTGTTCAGATCTGCTCAATCAAAAGTATGGTTTAACTCTGTTAGCTGAATGCACAGATCAGAAAGAAGTTTCACAGAATGTTTCTGTGTGGTTTATATTTGGAGACATTCCTTTTTCCACTATTAACCTCTTAGCGCTCCGAATGTCCACTTGCATTTTCTACAGAAAGAGTGTTTCTGAACGACTCAATCAAAACTAAGGTTCAACTCTCTTAGTTGAACAAACAGAACAGAAAGAAGTTTCACACAATTCTTCTGTGTAGTTTTTATTTGTAGACATTCTTTTTCCCAATATAGGCCTCTTAGCGCTCAGAATGTCCAATTGCAGTTTCTACAGAAAGAGTGTTTCAGAACGGCTCAACCAAAAGTAAGGTTCAACTCTGTTAGTTGAATGCACAGAACAGAAAGAAGTTTCATACAATGCTTCTGTGTAGTTTATATTTAAACATATTCTTTTTTCCACTATTACCCACTTAGCGCTACGAATGTCCAGTTGCATTTTCTACAGACAGAGTGTTTCAAAACTGCTCAATCAAAAGTATGGTTTAACTCTGTTAGCTGAATGCTCAGATCAGAAAGAAGTTTCACAGAATGCTTCTGTGTAGTTTATATTTGAATATATTCCTTTTTCCACTACTACGCTCTTAGCGCTCCAAATGTCCAGTTGCATTTTCTACAGAAAGAGTGTTCAGATCTGCTCAATCAAAAGTATGGTTTAACTCTGTTAGCTGAATGCACAGATCAGAAAGAAGTTTCACTGAATGATTCTGTGTAGTTTATATTTGAAGACATTCCTTTTTCCACTATTACCCACTTAGCGCTCCGAATCTCCACTTGCATTTTCTACAAAAAGAGTGTTTCATAACTGCTCAATCAAAAATATGATTTATCTCTGTTAACTGAATTTACAGATCAGAAATAAGTTTCACAGAATGCATCTGTGTAGTTTTTATTTGAAGATATTCTTTTTCCCAATGTAGGCCTCTTAGCGCTTAGCATGTCCAATTGCAGTTTCTACAGAAAGAGTGTTTCAGAACGTCTCAATCAAAAGTAAGGTTCAACTCTGTTAGTTGAATGCACAGAACAGAAAGAATTTTCACAGAATGCTACTGTGTAGTTTATATTTGCATATATTCCTTTTTCCACTATTACCCTCTTAGCGCTCCGAATGTCCACTTGCATTTTCTACAGAAAGAGTGTTCAGAACTGCGCAATCAAAAGTATGGTTTAACTCTGTTAGCTTAATGAACATATCAGAAATAAGTTTCACACAATGCTTCTTTGTAGTTTTTATTTGAAGATATTATTTTTCCCAATATAGGCCTCTTAGCGCTCAGAATGTCCAATTGCAGTTTCTACAGAAAGAGTGTTTCAGAAAGGCTCAATCAAAAGTAAGGTTCAACTCTGTTAGTTGAATGCACAGAACAGAAAGGAGTTTCATACAATGCTTCTGTGTAGTTTATATTTGAACATATTCTTTTTTCCACTATTAACCACTTAGCGCTACGAATGTCCAGTTGCATTTTCTACAGAAAGAGTGTTCAGATCTGCTCAATCAAAAGTATGGTTTAAATATGTTAGCTGAATGCACAGATCAGAAAGAAGTTTCACAGAATGATTCTGTGTAGTTTATATTTGGAGACATTCCTTTTTCCACTATTACCCTCTTAGCGCTCCGAATCTCCACTTGCATTTTCTACAGATAGAGTGTTTCAGAACGGCTCAATCAAAACTAAGGTTCAACTCTTTTAGTTGAACAAACAGAACAGAAAGAAGTTTCACACAATTCTTCTGTGTAGTTTTTATTTGTAGATATTCTTTTTCCCAATATAGGCCTCTTAGCGCTCAGAATGTCCAATTGCAGTTTCTACAGAAAGAGTGTTTCAGAACAGCTCAATCAAAAGTAAGGTTCAACTCTGTTAGTTGAATGCACAGAACAGAAAGTAGTTTCATTCAATGCTTCTGTGTAGTTTATATTTGAACATATTCATTTTTCCACTATTACCCACTTAGCGCTACGAATGTCCAGTTGCATTTTCTACAGACAGAGTGTTTCAAAACTGCTCAATCAAATGTATGGTTTAAATTTGTTAGCTGAATGCTCAGATCAGAAAGAAGTTTCACAGAATGCTTCTGTGTAGTTTATATTTGAATATATTCCTTTTTCCACTACTACGCTCTTAGCGCTCCAAATGTCCTGTTGCATTTTCTACAGAAAGAGTGTTCAGATCTGCTCAATCAAAAGTATGGTTTAACTCTGTTAGCTGAATGCACAGATCAGAAAGAAGTTTCACCGAATGATTCTGTGTAGTTTATATTTGAAGACATTCCTTTTTCCACTATTACCCTCTTAGCGCTCCGAATCTCCACTTGCATTTTCTACAAAAAGAGTGTTTCATAACTGCTCAATCAAAAATATGTTTTATCTCTGTTAACTGAATTTACAGATCAGAAATAATTTTCACAGAATGCATCTGTGTAGTTTTTATTTGAAGATATTCTTTTTCCCAATGTTGACCTCTTAGCGCTTAGCATGTCCAATTGCAGTTTCTCCAGAAAGAGTGTTTCAGAACGGCTCAATCAAAAGTAAGGTTCAACTCTGTTAGTTGAATGCACAGAACAGAAAGAATTTTCACAGAATGCTACTGTGTAGTTTATATTTGAATATATTCCTTTTTCCACTATTACCCTCTTAGCGCTCCGAATGTCCACTTGCATTTTCTACAGAAAGAGTGTTCAGAACTGCGCAATCAAAAGTATGGTTTAACTCTGTTAGCTTAATGAACATATCAGAAATAAGTTTCACACAATGCTTCTGTGTAGTTTTTATTTGAAGATATTATTTTTCCCAATATAGGCCTCTTAGCGCTCAGAATGTCCAATTGCAGTTTCTACAGAAAGAGTGTTTCAGAAAGGCTCAATCAAAAGTAAGGTTCAACTCTGTTAGTTGAATGCACAGAACAGAAAGTAGTTTCATACAATGCTTCTGTGTAGTTTATAATTGAACATATTGTTTTTTCCACTATTACCCACTTAGCGCTACGAATGTCCAGTTGCATTTTCTACAGACAGAGTGTTTCAAAACTGCTCAATCAAAAGTATTGTTTAACTCTGTTAGCTGAATGCTCAGATGAGAAAGAAGTTTCACAGAATGCTTCTGTGTAGTTTATATTTGAATATATTACTTTTTCCACTACTACTCTCTTAGCGCTCCAAATGTCCAGTTGCATTTTCTACAGAAAGAGTGTTCAGATCTGCTCAATCAAAAGTATGGTTTAACTCTGTTAGCTGAATGCACAGATCAGAAAGAAGTTTCACAGAAAGATTCTGTGTAGTTTATATTTGGAGACATTCCTTTTTCCACTATTACCCTCTTAGCGCTCCGAATCTCCACTTGCATTTTCTACAGATAGAGTGTTTCAGAACGGCTCAATCAAAACTAAGGTTCAACTCTTTTAGTTGAACAAACAGAACAGAAAGAAGTTTCACAAAATTCTTCTCTGTAGTTTTTATTTGTAGACATTCTTTTTCCCAATATAGGCCTCTTAGCGCTCAGAATGTCCAATTGAAGTTTCTACAGAAAGAGTGTTTCAGAACGGCTCAATCAAAAGTAAGGTTCAACTCTGTTAGTTGAATGCACAGAACAGAAAGAAGTTTCATTCAATGCTTCTGTGTAGTTTATATTTGAACATATTCTTTTTTCCACTATTACCCACTTAGCGCTACGAATGTCCAGTTGCATTTTCTACAGACAGAGTGTTTCAAAACTGCTCAATCAAAAGTATGGTTTAACTTTGTTAGCTGAATGCTCAGATCAGAAAGAAGTTTCACAGAATGCTTCTGTGTAGTTTATATTTGAATATATTCCTTTTTCCACTACTACGCTCTTAGCGCTCCAAATGTCCAGTTGCATTTTCTACAGAAAGAGTGTTCAGATCTGCTCAATCAAAAGTATGGTTTAACTCTGTTAGCTGAATGCACAGATCAGAAAGAAGTTTCACCGAATGATTCTGTGTAGTTTATATTTGAAGACATTCCTTTTTCCACTATTACCCTCTTAGCGCTCCGAATCTCCACTTGCATTTTCTACAAAAAGAGTGTTTCATAATTGCTCAATCAAAAATATGTTTTATCTCTGTTAACTGAATTTACAGATCAGAAATAAGTTTCACAGAATGCATCTGTGTAGTTTTTATTTGAAGATATTCTTTTTCCCAATGTAGACCTCTTAGCGCTTAGCATGTCCAATTGCAGTTTCTCCAGAAAGAGTGTTTCAGAACGGCTCAATCAAAAGTAAGGTTCAACTCTGTTAGTTGAATGCACAGAACAGAAAGAATTTTCACAGAATGCTACTGTGTAGTTTATATTTGAATATATTCCTTTTTCCACTATTACCCTCTTAGCGCTCCGAATGTCCACTTGCATTTTCTACAGAAAGAGTGTTCAGAACTGCGCAATCAAAAGTATGGTTTAACTCTGTTAGCTTAATGAACATATCAGAAATAAGTTTCACACAATGCTTCTGTGTAGTTTTTATTTGAAGATATTATTTTTCCCAATATAGGCCTCTTAGCGCTCAGAATGTCCAATTGCAGTTTCTACAGAAAGAGTGTTTCAGAAAGACTCAATCAAAAGTAAGGTTCAACTCTGTTAGTTGAATGCACAGAACAGAAAGAAGTTTCATACAATGCTTCTGTGTAGTTTATAATTGAACATATTGTTTTTTCCACTATTACCCACTTAGCGCTACGAATGTCCAGTTGCATTTTCTACAGACAGAGTGTTTCAAAACTGCTCAATCAAAAGTATTGTTTAACTCTGTTAGCTGAATGCTCAGATCAGAAAGAAGTTTCACAGAATGCTTCTGTGTAGTTTATATTTGAATATATTACTTTTTCCACTACTACTCTCTTAGCGCTCCAAATGTCCAGTTGCATTTTCTACAGAAAGAGTGTTCAGATCTGCTCAATCAAAAGTATGGTTTAACTCTGTTAGCTGAATGCACAGATCAGAAAGAAGTTTCACAGAATGATTCTGTGTAGTTTATATTTGGAGACATTCCTTTTTCCACTATTACCCTCTTAGCGCTCCGAATCTCCACTTGCATTTTCTACAGATAGAGTGTTTCAGAACGGCTCAATCAAAACTAAGGTTCAACTCTTTTAGTTGAACAAACAGAACAGAAAGAAGTTTCACAAAATTCTTCTCTGTAGTTTTTATTTGTAGACATTCTTTTTCCCAATATAGGCCTCTTAGCGCTCAGAATGTCCAATTGCAGTTTCTACAGAAAGAGTGTTTCAGAACGGCTCAATCAAAAGTAAGGTTCAACTCGGTTAGTTGAATGCACAGAACAGAAAGAAGTTTCATTCAATGCTTCTGTGTAGTTTATATTTGAACATATTCTTTTTTCCACTCTTACCCACTTAGCGCTACGAATGTCCAGTTGCATTTTCTACAGACAGAGTGTTTCAAAACTGCTCAATCAAAAGTATGGTTTAACTTTGTTAGCTGAATGCTCAGATCAGAAAGAAGTTTCACAGAATGCTTCTGTGTAGTTTATATTTGAATATATTCCTTTTTCCACTACTACGCTCTTAGCGCTCCAAATGTCCAGTTGCATTTTCTACAGAAAGAGTGTTCAGATCTGCTCAATCAAAAGTATGGTTTAACTCTGTTAGCTGAATGCACAGATCAGAAAGAAGTTTCACCGAATGATTCTGTGTAGTTTATATTTGAAGACATTCCTTTTTCCACTATTACCCACTTAGCGCTCCGAATCTCCACTTGCATTTTCTACAAAAAGAGTGTTTCATAACTGCTCAATCAAAAATATGTTTTATCTCTGTTAACTGAATTTACAGATCAGAAATAAGTTTCACAGAATGCATCTGTGTAGTTTTTATTTGAAGATATTCTTTTTCCCAATGTAGGCCTCTTAGCGCTTAGCATGTCCAATTGCAGTTTCTACAGAAAGAGTGTTTCAGAACGTCTCAATCAAAAGTAAGGTTCAACTCTGTTAGTTGAATGCACAGAACAGAAAGAATTTTCACAGAATGCTACTGTGTAGTTTATATTTGAATATATTCCTTTTTCCACTATTACCCTCTTAGCGCTCCGAATGTCCACTTGCATTTTCTACAGAAAAAGTGTTCAGAACTGCGCAATCAAAAGTATGGTTTAACTCTGTTAGCTTAATGAACATATCAGAAATAAGTTTCACACAATGCTTCTGTGTAGTTTTTATTTGAAGATATTATTTTTCCCAATATAGGCCTCTTAGCGCTCAGAATATCCAATTGCAATTTCTACAGAAAGAGTGTTTCAGAAAGGCTCAATCAAAAGTAAGGTTCAACTCTGTTAGTTGAATGCACAGAACAGAAAGAAGTTTCATACAATGCTTCTGTGTAGTTTATATTTGAACATATTCTTTTTTCCACTATTACCCACTTAGCACTACGAATGTCCAGTTGCATTTTCTACAGACAGAGTGTTTCAAAACTGCTCAATCAAAAGTATGGTTTAACTCTGTTAGCTGAATGCTCAGATCAGAAAGAAGTTTCACAGAATGCTTCTGTGTAGTTTATATTTGAATATATTCCTTTTTCCACTACTACTCTCTTAGCGCTCCAAATGTCCAGTTGCATTTTCTACAGAAAGAGTGTTCAGATCTGCTCAATCAAAAGTATGGTTTAACTCTGTTAGCTGAATGCACAGATCAGAAAGAAGTTTCACAGAATGATTCTGTGTAGTTTATATTTGGAGACATTCCTTTTTCCACTATTACCCTCTTAGCGCTCCGAATCTCCACTTGCATTTTCTACAGATAGAGTGTTTCAGAACGGCTCAATCAAAACTAAGGTTCAACTCTTTTAGTTGAACAAACAGAACAGAAAGAAGTTTCACAAAATTCTTCTCTGTAGTTTTTATTTGTAGACATTCTTTTTCCCAATATAGGCCTCTTAGCGCTCAGAATGTCCAATTGAAGTTTCTACAGAAAGAGTGTTTCAGAACGGCTCAATCAAAAGTAAGGTTCAACTCTGTTAGTTGAATGCACAGAACAGAAAGAAGTTTCATTCAATGCTTCTGTGTAGTTTATATTTGAACATATTCTTTTTTCCACTATTACCCACTTAGCGCTACGAATGTCCAGTTGCATTTTCTACAGACAGAGTGTTTCAAAACTGCTCAATCAAAAGTATGGTTTAACTTTGTTAGCTGAATGCTCAGATCAGAAAGAAGTTTCACAGAATGCTTCTGTGTAGTTTATATTTGAATATATTCCTTTTTCCACTACTACGCTCTTAGCGCTCCAAATGTCCAGTTGCATTTTCTACAGAAAGAGTGTTCAGATCTGCTCAATCAAAAGTATGGTTTAACTCTGTTAGCTGAATGCACAGATCAGAAAGAAGTTTCACCGAATGATTCTGTGTAGTTTATATTTGAAGACATTCCTTTTTCCACTATTACCCTCTTAGCGCTCCGAATCTCCACTTGCATTTTCTACAAAAAGAGTGTTTCATAATTGCTCAATCAAAAATATGTTTTATCTCTGTTAACTGAATTTACAGATCAGAAATAAGTTTCACAGAATGCATCTGTGTAGTTTTTATTTGAAGATATTCTTTTTCCCAATGTAGACCTCTTAGCGCTTAGCATGTCCAATTGCAGTTTCTCCAGAAAGAGTGTTTCAGAACGGCTCAATCAAAAGTAAGGTTCAACTCTGTTAGTTGAATGCACAGAACAGAAAGAATTTTCACAGAATGCTACTGTGTAGTTTATATTTGAATATATTCCTTTTTCCACTATTACCCTCTTAGCGCTCCGAATGTCCACTTGCATTTTCTACAGAAAGAGTGTTCAGAACTGCGCAATCAAAAGTATGGTTTAACTCTGTTAGCTTAATGAACATATCAGAAATAAGTTTCACACAATGCTTCTGTGTAGTTTTTATTTGAAGATATTATTTTTCCCAATATAGGCCTCTTAGCGCTCAGAATGTCCAATTGCAGTTTCTACAGAAAGAGTGTTTCAGAAAGACTCAATCAAAAGTAAGGTTCAACTCTGTTAGTTGAATGCACAGAACAGAAAGAAGTTTCATACAATGCTTCTGTGTAGTTTATAATTGAACATATTGTTTTTTCCACTATTACCCACTTAGCGCTACGAATGTCCAGTTGCATTTTCTACAGACAGAGTGTTTCAAAACTGCTCAATCAAAAGTATTGTTTAACTCTGTTAGCTGAATGCTCAGATCAGAAAGAAGTTTCACAGAATGCTTCTGTGTAGTTTATATTTGAATATATTACTTTTTCCACTACTACTCTCTTAGCGCTCCAAATGTCCAGTTGCATTTTCTACAGAAAGAGTGTTCAGATCTGCTCAATCAAAAGTATGGTTTAACTCTGTTAGCTGAATGCACAGATCAGAAAGAAGTTTCACAGAATGATTCTGTGTAGTTTATATTTGGAGACATTCCTTTTTCCACTATTACCCTCTTAGCGCTCCGAATCTCCACTTGCATTTTCTACAGATAGAGTGTTTCAGAACGGCTCAATCAAAACTAAGGTTCAACTCTTTTAGTTGAACAAACAGAACAGAAAGAAGTTTCACAAAATTCTTCTCTGTAGTTTTTATTTGTAGACATTCTTTTTCCCAATATAGGCCTCTTAGCGCTCAGAATGTCCAATTGCAGTTTCTACAGAAAGAGTGTTTCAGAACGGCTCAATCAAAAGTAAGGTTCAACTCTGTTAGTTGAATGCACAGAACAGAAAGAAGTTTCATTCAATGCTTCTGTGTAGTTTATATTTGAACATATTCTTTTTTCCACTCTTACCCACTTAGCGCTACGAATGTCCAGTTGCATTTTCTACAGACAGAGTGTTTCAAAACTGCTCAATCAAAAGTATGGTTTAACTTTGTTAGCTGAATGCTCAGATCAGAAAGAAGTTTCACAGAATGCTTCTGTGTAGTTTATATTTGAATATATTCCTTTTTCCACTACTACGCTCTTAGCGCTCCAAATGTCCAGTTGCATTTTCTACAGAAAGAGTGTTCAGATCTGCTCAATCAAAAGTATGGTTTAACTCTGTTAGCTGAATGCACAGATCAGAAAGAAGTTTCACCGAATGATTCTGTGTAGTTTATATTTGAAGACATTCCTTTTTCCACTATTACCCACTTAGCGCTCCGAATCTCCACTTGCATTTTCTACAAAAAGAGTGTTTCATAACTGCTCAATCAAAAATATGTTTTATCTCTGTTAACTGAATTTACAGATCAGAAATAAGTTTCACAGAATGCATCTGTGTAGTTTTTATTTGAAGATATTCTTTTTCCCAATGTAGGCCTCTTAGCGCTTAGCATGTCCAATTGCAGTTTCTACAGAAAGAGTGTTTCAGAACGTCTCAATCAAAAGTAAGGTTCAACTCTGTTAGTTGAATGCACAGAACAGAAAGAATTTTCACAGAATGCTACTGTGTAGTTTATATTTGAATATATTCCTTTTTCCACTATTACCCTCTTAGCGCTCCGAATGTCCACTTGCATTTTCTACAGAAAAAGTGTTCAGAACTGCGCAATCAAAAGTATGGTTTAACTCTGTTAGCTTAATGAACATATCAGAAATAAGTTTCACACAATGCTTCTGTGTAGTTTTTATTTGAAGATATTATTTTTCCCAATATAGGCCTCTTAGCGCTCAGAATATCCAATTGCAATTTCTACAGAAAGAGTGTTTCAGAAAGGCTCAATCAAAAGTAAGGTTCAACTCTGTTAGTTGAATGCACAGAACAGAAAGAAGTTTCATACAATGCTTCTGTGTAGTTTATATTTGAACATATTCTTTTTTCCACTATTACCCACTTAGCACTACGAATGTCCAGTTGCATTTTCTACAGACAGAGTGTTTCAAAACTGCTCAATCAAAAGTATGGTTTAACTCTGTTAGCTGAATGCTCAGATCAGAAAGAAGTTTCACAGAATGCTTCTGTGTAGTTTATATTTGAATATATTCCTTTTTCCACTACTACTCTCTTAGCGCTCCAAATGTCCAGTTGCATTTTCTACAGAAAGAGTGTTCAGATCTGCTCAATCAAAAGTATGGTTTAACTCTGTTAGCTGAATGCACAGATCAGAAAGAAGTTTCACAGAATGATTCTGTGTAGTTTATATTTGGAGACATTCCTTTTTCCACTATTACCCTCTTAGCGCTCCGAATCTCCACTTGCATTTTCTACAGAAAGAGTGTTTCAGAACGGCTCAATCAAAACTAAGGTTCAACTCTTTTTGTTGAACAAAGAGAACAGAAAGAAGTTTCACAAAATTCTTCTGTGTAGTTTTTATTTGTAGACATTCTTTTTCCCAATATAGGCCTCTTATCGCTCAGAATGTCCAATTGCAGTTTCTACAGAAAGAGTGTTTCAGAACGGCTCAATCAAAAGTAAGGTTCAACTCTGTTAGTTGAATGCACAGAACAGAAAGAAGTTTCATACAATGCTTCTATGTAGTTTGTATTTGAACATATTCTTTTTTCCACTATTACCCACTTAGCGCTACGAATGTCCAGTTGCATTTTCTACAGACAGAGTGTTTCAAAACTGCTCAATCAAATTATGGTTTAAATCTGTTAGCTGAATGCTCAGATCAGAAAGAAGTTTCACAGAATGCTTCTGTGTAGTTTATATTTCAATATATTCCTTTTTCAACTACTACGCTCTTAGCGCTCCAAACGTCCAGTTGCATTTCCTACAGAAAGAGTGTTCAGATCTGCTCCATCAAAAGTATGGTTTAACTCTGTTAGCTGAATGCACAGATCAGAAAGAAGTTTCACCAAATTATTCTGTGTAGTTTATATTTGAAGACATTCCTTTTTCCACTATTACCCACTTAGCGCTCCGAATCTACACTTGCATTTTCTACAAAAAGAGTGTTTCATAACTGCTCAATCAAAAATATGTTTTATCTCTGTTAACTGAATTTACAGATCAGAAATAAGTTTCACAGAATGCATCTGTGTAGTTTTTATTTGAAGATATTCTTTTTCCAAATGTAGGCCTCTTAGCGCTTAGCATGTCCAATTGCAGTTTCTACAGAAAGAGTGTTTCAGAACGTCTCAATCAAAAGTAAGGTTCAACTCTGTTAGTTGAATGCACAGAACAGAAAGAATTTTCACAGAATGCTACTGTGTAGTTTATATTTGCATATATTCCTTTTTCCACTATTACCCTCTTCGCGCTCCGAATGTCCACTTGCATTTTCTACAGAAAGAGTGTTCAGATCTGCTCAATCAAAAGTATGGTTTAACTCTGTTAGCTGAATGCACAGATCAGAAAGAAGTTTCACAGAATGTTTCTGTGTGGTTTATATTTGGAGACATTCCTTTTTCCACTATTAACCTCTTAGCGCTCCGAATGTCCACTTGCATTTTCTACAGAAAGAGTGTTTCTGAACGGCTCAATCAAAACTAAGGTTCAACTCTTTTAGTTGAACAAACAGAACAGAAAGAAGTTTCACACAATTCTTCTGTGTAGTTTTTATTTGTAGACATTCTTTTTCCCAATATAGGCCTCTTAGCGCTCAGAATGTCCAATTGCAGTTTCTACAGAAAGAGTGTTTCAGAACGGCTCAACCAAAAGTAAGGTTCAACTCTGTTAGTTGAATGCACAGAACAGAAAGAAGTTTCATACAATGCTTCTGTGTAGTTTATATTTAAACATATTCTTTTTTCCACTATTACCCACTTAGCGCTACGAATGTCCAATTGCATTTTCTACAGACAGAGTGTTTCAAAACTGCTCAATCAAAAGTATGGTTTAACTCTGTTAGCTGAATGCTCAGATCAGAAAGAAGTTTCACAGAATGCTTCTGTGTAGTTTATATTTGAATATATTCCTTTTTCCACTACTACGCTCTTAGCGCTCCAAATGTCCAGTTGCATTTTCTACAGAAAGAGTGTTCAGATCTGCTAAATCAAAAGTATGGTTTAACTCTGTTAGCTGAATGCACAGATCAGAAAGAAGTTTCACCGAATGATTCTGTGTAGTTTATATTTGAAGACATTCCTTTTTCCACTATTACCCACTTAGCGCTCCGAATCTCCACTTGCATTTTCTACAAAAAGAGTGTTTCATAACTGCTCAATCAAAAATATGTTTTATCTCTGTTAACTGAATTTACAGATCAGAAATAAGTTTCACAGAATGCATCTGTGTAGTTTTTATTTGAAGATATTCTTTTTCCCAATGTAGACCTCTTAGCGCTTAGCATGTCCAATTGCAGTTTCTCCAGAAAGAGTGTTTCAGAACGGCTCAATCAAAAGTAAGGTTCAACTCTGTTAGTTGAATGCACAGAACAGAAAGAATTTTCACAGAATGCTACTGTGTAGTTTATATTTGAATATATTCCTTTTTCCACTATTACCCTCTTAGCGCTCCGAATGTCCACTTGCATTTTCTACAGAAAGAGTGTTCAGAACTGCGCAATCAAAAGTATGGTTTAACTCTGTTAGCTTAATGAACATATCAGAAATAAGTTTCACACAATGCTTCTGTGTAGTTTTTATTTGAAGATATTATTTTTCCCAATATAGGCCTCTTAGCGCTCAGAATGTCCAATTGCAGTTTCTACAGAAAGAGTGTTTCAGAAAGACTCAATCAAAAGTAAGGTTCAACTCTGTTAGTTGAATGCACAGAACAGAAAGAAGTTTCATACAATGCTTCTGTGTAGTTTATAATTGAACATATTGTTTTTTCCACTATTACCCACTTAGCGCTACGAATGTCCAGTTGCATTTTCTACAGACAGAGTGTTTCAAAACTGCTCAATCAAAAGTATTGTTTAACTCTGTTAGCTGAATGCTCAGATCAGAAAGAAGTTTCACAGAATGCTTCTGTGTAGTTTATATTTGAATATATTACTTTTTCCACTACTACTCTCTTAGCGCTCCAAATGTCCAGTTGCATTTTCTACAGAAAGAGTGTTCAGATCTGCTCAATCAAAAGTATGGTTTAACTCTGTTAGCTGAATGCACAGATCAGAAAGAAGTTTCACAGAATGATTCTGTGTAGTTTATATTTGGAGACATTCCTTTTTCCACTATTACCCTCTTAGCGCTCCGAATCTCCACTTGCATTTTCTACAGATAGAGTGTTTCAGAACGGCTCAATCAAAACTAAGGTTCAACTCTTTTAGTTGAACAAACAGAACAGAAAGAAGTTTCACAAAATTCTTCTCTGTAGTTTTTATTTGTAGACATTCTTTTTCCCAATATAGGCCTCTTAGCGCTCAGAATGTCCAATTGCAGTTTCTACAGAAAGAGTGTTTCAGAACGGCTCAATCA
The DNA here is from genome assembly GCF_028878055.3 of Symphalangus syndactylus. Lineage (NCBI taxonomy): Eukaryota > Metazoa > Chordata > Mammalia > Primates > Hylobatidae > Symphalangus > Symphalangus syndactylus. The sequence goes on from NC_072446.2 coordinate 391,397, forward strand.
AAAGTAAGGTTCAACTCTGTTAGTTGAATGCACAGAACAGAAAGAAGTTTCATTCAATGCTTCTGTGTAGTTTATATTTGAACATATTCTTTTTTCCACTCTTACCCACTTAGCGCTACGAATGTCCAGTTGCATTTTCTACAGACAGAGTGTTTCAAAACTGCTCAATCAAAAGTATGGTTTAACTTTGTTAGCTGAATGCTCAGATCAGAAAGAAGTTTCACAGAATGCTTCTGTGTAGTTTATATTTGAATATATTCCTTTTTCCACTACTACGCTCTTAGCGCTCCAAATGTCCAGTTGCATTTTCTACAGAAAGAGTGTTCAGATCTGCTCAATCAAAAGTATGGTTTAACTCTGTTAGCTGAATGCACAGATCAGAAAGAAGTTTCACCGAATGATTCTGTGTAGTTTATATTTGAAGACATTCCTTTTTCCACTATTACCCACTTAGCGCTCCGAATCTCCACTTGCATTTTCTACAAAAAGAGTGTTTCATAACTGCTCAATCAAAAATATGTTTTATCTCTGTTAACTGAATTTACAGATCAGAAATAAGTTTCACAGAATGCATCTGTGTAGTTTTTATTTGAAGATATTCTTTTTCCCAATGTAGGCCTCTTAGCGCTTAGCATGTCCAATTGCAGTTTCTACAGAAAGAGTGTTTCAGAACGTCTCAATCAAAAGTAAGGTTCAACTCTGTTAGTTGAATGCACAGAACAGAAAGAATTTTCACAGAATGCTACTGTGTAGTTTATATTTGAATATATTCCTTTTTCCACTATTACCCTCTTAGCGCTCCGAATGTCCACTTGCATTTTCTACAGAAAAAGTGTTCAGAACTGCGCAATCAAAAGTATGGTTTAACTCTGTTAGCTTAATGAACATATCAGAAATAAGTTTCACACAATGCTTCTGTGTAGTTTTTATTTGAAGATATTATTTTTCCCAATATAGGCCTCTTAGCGCTCAGAATATCCAATTGCAATTTCTACAGAAAGAGTGTTTCAGAAAGGCTCAATCAAAAGTAAGGTTCAACTCTGTTAGTTGAATGCACAGAACAGAAAGAAGTTTCATACAATGCTTCTGTGTAGTTTATATTTGAACATATTCTTTTTTCCACTATTACCCACTTAGCACTACGAATGTCCAGTTGCATTTTCTACAGACAGAGTGTTTCAAAACTGCTCAATCAAAAGTATGGTTTAACTCTGTTAGCTGAATGCTCAGATCAGAAAGAAGTTTCACAGAATGCTTCTGTGTAGTTTATATTTGAATATATTCCTTTTTCCACTACTACTCTCTTAGCGCTCCAAATGTCCAGTTGCATTTTCTACAGAAAGAGTGTTCAGATCTGCTCAATCAAAAGTATGGTTTAACTCTGTTAGCTGAATGCACAGATCAGAAAGAAGTTTCACAGAATGATTCTGTGTAGTTTATATTTGGAGACATTCCTTTTTCCACTATTACCCTCTTAGCGCTCCGAATCTCCACTTGCATTTTCTACAGAAAGAGTGTTTCAGAACGGCTCAATCAAAACTAAGGTTCAACTCTTTTTGTTGAACAAAGAGAACAGAAAGAAGTTTCACAAAATTCTTCTGTGTAGTTTTTATTTGTAGACATTCTTTTTCCCAATATAGGCCTCTTATCGCTCAGAATGTCCAATTGCAGTTTCTACAGAAAGAGTGTTTCAGAACGGCTCAATCAAAAGTAAGGTTCAACTCTGTTAGTTGAATGCACAGAACAGAAAGAAGTTTCATACAATGCTTCTATGTAGTTTGTATTTGAACATATTCTTTTTTCCACTATTACCCACTTAGCGCTACGAATGTCCAGTTGCATTTTCTACAGACAGAGTGTTTCAAAACTGCTCAATCAAATTATGGTTTAAATCTGTTAGCTGAATGCTCAGATCAGAAAGAAGTTTCACAGAATGCTTCTGTGTAGTTTATATTTCAATATATTCCTTTTTCAACTACTACGCTCTTAGCGCTCCAAACGTCCAGTTGCATTTCCTACAGAAAGAGTGTTCAGATCTGCTCCATCAAAAGTATGGTTTAACTCTGTTAGCTGAATGCACAGATCAGAAAGAAGTTTCACCAAATTATTCTGTGTAGTTTATATTTGAAGACATTCCTTTTTCCACTATTACCCACTTAGCGCTCCGAATCTACACTTGCATTTTCTACAAAAAGAGTGTTTCATAACTGCTCAATCAAAAATATGTTTTATCTCTGTTAACTGAATTTACAGATCAGAAATAAGTTTCACAGAATGCATCTGTGTAGTTTTTATTTGAAGATATTCTTTTTCCAAATGTAGGCCTCTTAGCGCTTAGCATGTCCAATTGCAGTTTCTACAGAAAGAGTGTTTCAGAACGTCTCAATCAAAAGTAAGGTTCAACTCTGTTAGTTGAATGCACAGAACAGAAAGAATTTTCACAGAATGCTACTGTGTAGTTTATATTTGCATATATTCCTTTTTCCACTATTACCCTCTTCGCGCTCCGAATGTCCACTTGCATTTTCTACAGAAAGAGTGTTCAGATCTGCTCAATCAAAAGTATGGTTTAACTCTGTTAGCTGAATGCACAGATCAGAAAGAAGTTTCACAGAATGTTTCTGTGTGGTTTATATTTGGAGACATTCCTTTTTCCACTATTAACCTCTTAGCGCTCCGAATGTCCACTTGCATTTTCTACAGAAAGAGTGTTTCTGAACGGCTCAATCAAAACTAAGGTTCAACTCTTTTAGTTGAACAAACAGAACAGAAAGAAGTTTCACACAATTCTTCTGTGTAGTTTTTATTTGTAGACATTCTTTTTCCCAATATAGGCCTCTTAGCGCTCAGAATGTCCAATTGCAGTTTCTACAGAAAGAGTGTTTCAGAACGGCTCAACCAAAAGTAAGGTTCAACTCTGTTAGTTGAATGCACAGAACAGAAAGAAGTTTCATACAATGCTTCTGTGTAGTTTATATTTAAACATATTCTTTTTTCCACTATTACCCACTTAGCGCTACGAATGTCCAATTGCATTTTCTACAGACAGAGTGTTTCAAAACTGCTCAATCAAAAGTATGGTTTAACTCTGTTAGCTGAATGCTCAGATCAGAAAGAAGTTTCACAGAATGCTTCTGTGTAGTTTATATTTGAATATATTCCTTTTTCCACTACTACGCTCTTAGCGCTCCAAATGTCCAGTTGCATTTTCTACAGAAAGAGTGTTCAGATCTGCTAAATCAAAAGTATGGTTTAACTCTGTTAGCTGAATGCACAGATCAGAAAGAAGTTTCACCGAATGATTCTGTGTAGTTTATATTTGAAGACATTCCTTTTTCCACTATTACCCACTTAGCGCTCCGAATCTCCACTTGCATTTTCTACAAAAAGAGTGTTTCATAACTGCTCAATCAAAAATATGTTTTATCTCTGTTAACTGAATTTACAGATCAGAAATAAGTTTCACAGAATGCATCTGTGTAGTTTTTATTTGAAGATATTCTTTTTCCCAATGTAGGCCTCTTAGCGCTTAGCATGTCCAATTGCAGTTTCTACAGAAAGAGTGTTTCAGAACGTCTCAATCAAAAGTAAGGTTCAACTCTGTTAGTTGAATGCACAGAACAGAAAGAATTTTCACAGAATGCTACTGTGTAGTTTATATTTGCATATATTCCTTTTTCCACTATTACCCTCTTAGCGCTCCGAATGTCCACTTGCATTTTCTACAGAAAGAGTGTTCAGAACTGCGCAATCAAAAGTATGGTTTAACTCTGTTAGCTTAATGAACATATCAGAAATAAGTTTCACACAATGCTTCTTTGTAGTTTTTATTTGAAGATATTATTTTTCCCAATATAGGCCTCTTAGCGCTCAGAATGTCCAATTGCAGTTTCTACAGAAAGAGTGTTTCAGAAAGGCTCAATCAAAAGTAAGGTTCAACTCTGTTAGTTGAATGCACAGAACAGAAAGGAGTTTCATACAATGCTTCTGTGTAGTTTATATTTGAACATATTCTTTTTTCCACTATTAACCACATAGCGCTACGAATGTCCAGTTGCATTTTCTACAGAAAGAGTGTTCAGATCTGCTCAATCAAAAGTATGGTTTAAATATGTTAGCTGAATGCACAGATCAGAAAGAAGTTTCACAGAATGATTCTGTGTAGTTTATATTTGGAGATATTCCTTTTTCCACTATTACCCTCTTAGCGCTCCGAATCTCCACTTGCATTTTCTACAGATAGAGTGTTTCAGAACGGCTCAATCAAAACTAAGGTTCAACTCTTTTAGTTGAACAAACAGAACAGAAAGAAGTTTCACACAATTCTTCTGTGTAGTTTTTATTTGTAGATATTCTTTTTCCCAATATAGGCCTCTTAGCGCTCAGAATGTCCAATTGCAGTTTCTACAGAAAGAGTGTTTCAGAACGGCTCAATCAAAAGTAAGGTTCAACTCTGTTAGTTGAATGCACAGAACAGAAAGTAGTTTCATTCAATGCTTCTGTGTAGTTTATATTTGAACATATTCTTTTTTCCACTATTACCCACTTAGCGCTACGAATGTCCAGTTGCATTTTCTACAGACAGAGTGTTTCAAAACTGCTCAATCAAATGTATGGTTTAACTTTGTTAGCTGAATGCTCAGATCAGAAAGAAGTTTCACAGAATGCTTCTGTGTAGTTTATATTTGAATATATTCCTTTTTCCACTACTACGCTCTTAGCGCTCCAAATGTCCTGTTGCATTTTCTACAGAAAGAGTGTTCAGATCTGCTCAATCAAAAGTATGGTTTAACTCTGTTAGCTGAATGCACAGATCAGAAAGAAGTTTCACCGAATGATTCTGTGTAGTTTATATTTGAAGACATTCCTTTTTCCACTATTACCCTCTTAGCGCTCCGAATCTCCACTTGCATTTTCTACAAAAAGAGTGTTTCATAACTGCTCAATCAAAAATATGTTTTATCTCTGTTAACTGAATTTACAGATCAGAAATAATTTTCACAGAATGCATCTGTGTAGTTTTTATTTGAAGATATTCTTTTTCCCAATGTTGACCTCTTAGCGCTTAGCATGTCCAATTGCAGTTTCTCCAGAAAGAGTGTTTCAGAACGGCTCAATCAAAAGTAAGGTTCAACTCTGTTAGTTGAATGCACAGAACAGAAAGAATTTTCACAGAATGCTACTGTGTAGTTTATATTTGAATATATTCCTTTTTCCACTATTACCCTCTTAGCGCTCCGAATGTCCACTTGCATTTTCTACAGAAAGAGTGTTCAGAACTGCGCAATCAAAAGTATGGTTTAACTCTGTTAGCTTAATGAACATATCAGAAATAAGTTTCACACAATGCTTCTGTGTAGTTTTTATTTGAAGATATTATTTTTCCCAATATAAGCCTCTTAGCGCTCAGAATGTCCAATTGCAGTTTCTACAGAAAGAGTGTTTCAGAAAGGCTCAATCAAAAGTAAGGTTCAACTCTGTTAGTTGAATGCACAGAACAGAAAGTAGTTTCATACAATGCTTCTGTGTAGTTTATAATTGAACATATTGTTTTTTCCACTATTACCCACTTAGCGCTACGAATGTCCAGTTGCATTTTCTACAGACAGAGTGTTTCAAAACTGGTCAATCAAAAGTATTGTTTAACTCTGTTAGCTGAATGCTCAGATCAGAAAGAAGTTTCACAGAATGCTTCTGTGTAGTTTATAGTTGAATATATTACTTTTTCCACTACTACTCTCTTAGCGCTCCAAATGTCCAGTTGCATTTTCTACAGAAAGAGTGTTCAGATCTGCTCAATCAAAAGTATGGTTTAACTCTGTTAGCTGAATGCACAGATCAGAAAGAAGTTTCACAGAATGATTCTGTGTAGTTTATATTTGGAGACATTCCTTTTTCCACTATTACCCTCTTAGCGCTCCGAATCTCCACTTGCATTTTCTACAGATAGAGTGTTTCAGAACGGCTCAATCAAAACTAAGGTTCAACTCTTTTAGTTGAACAAACAGAACAGAAAGAAGTTTCACAAAATTCTTCTCTGTAGTTTTTATTTGTAGACATTCTTTTTCCCAATATAGGCCTCTTAGCGCTCAGAATGTCCAATTGCAGTTTCTACAGAAAGAGTGTTTCAGAACGGCTCAATCAAAAGTAAGGTTCAACTCTGTTAGTTGAATGCACAGAACAGAAAGAAGTTTCATTCAATGCTTCTGTGTAGTTTATATTTGAACATATTCTTTTTTCCACTATTACCCACTTAGCGCTACGAATGTCCAGTTGCATTTTCTACAGACAGAGTGTTTCAAAACTGCTCAATCAAAAGTATGGTTTAACTTTGTTAGCTGAATGCTCAGATCAGAAAGAAGTTTCACAGAATGCTTCTGTGTAGTTTATATTTGAATATATTCCTTTTTCCACTACTACGCTCTTAGCGCTCCAAATGTCCAGTTGCATTTTCTACAGAAAGAGTGTTCAGATCTGCTCAATCAAAAGTATGGTTTAACTCTGTTAGCTGAATGCACAGATCAGAAAGAAGTTTCACCGAATGATTCTGTGTAGTTTATATTTGAAGACATTCCTTTTTCCACTATTACCCTCTTAGCGCTCCGAATCTCCACTTGCATTTTCTACAAAAAGAGTGTTTCATAATTGCTCAATCAAAAATATGTTTTATCTCTGTTAACTGAATTTACAGATCAGAAATAAGTTTCACAGAATGCATCTGTGTAGTTTTTATTTGAAGATATTCTTTTTCCCAATGTAGACCTCTTAGCGCTTAGCATGTCCAATTGCAGTTTCTCCAGAAAGAGTGTTTCAGAACGGCTCAATCAAAAGTAAGGTTCAACTCTGTTAGTTGAATGCACAGAACAGAAAGAATTTTCACAGAATGCTACTGTGTAGTTTATATTTGAATATATTCCTTTTTCCACTATTACCCTCTTAGCGCTCCGAATGTCCACTTGCATTTTCTACAGAAAGAGTGTTCAGAACTGCGCAATCAAAAGTATGGTTTAACTCTGTTAGCTTAATGAACATATCAGAAATAAGTTTCACACAATGCTTCTGTGTAGTTTTTATTTGAAGATATTATTTTTCCCAATATAGGCCTCTTAGCGCTCAGAATGTCCAATTGCAGTTTCTACAGAAAGAGTGTTTCAGAAAGGCTCAATCAAAAGTAAGGTTCAACTCTGTTAGTTGAATGCACAGAACAGAAAGAAGTTTCATACAATGCTTCTGTGTAGTTTATAATTGAACATATTTTTTTTTCCACTATTACCCACTTAGCGCTACGAATGTCCAGTTGCATTTTCTACAGACAGAGTGTTTCAAAACTGCTCAATCAAAAGTATTGTTTAACTCTGTTAGCTGAATGCTCAGATCAGAAAGAAGTTTCACAGAATGCTTCTGTGTAGTTTATATTTGAATATATTACTTTTTCCACTACTACTCTCTTAGCGCTCCAAATGTCCAGTTGCATTTTCTACAGAAAGAGTGTTCAGATCTGCTCAATCAAAAGTATGGTTTAACTCTGTTAGCTGAATGCACAGATCAGAAAGAAGTTTCACAGAATGATTCTGTGTAGTTTATATTTGGAGACATTCCTTTTTCCACTATTACCCTCTTAGCGCTCCGAATCTCCACTTGCATTTTCTACAGATAGAGTGTTTCAGAACGGCTCAATCAAAACTAAGGTTCAACTCTTTTAGTTGAACAAACAGAACAGAAAGAAGTTTCACAAAATTCTTCTCTGTAGTTTTTATTTGTAGACATTCTTTTTCCCAATATAGGCCTCTTAGCGCTCAGAATGTCCAATTGCAGTTTCTACAGAAAGAGTGTTTCAGAACGGCTCAATCAAAAGTAAGGTTCAACTCTGTTAGTTGAATGCACAGAACAGAAAGAAGTTTCATTCAATGCTTCTGTGTAGTTTATATTTGAACATATTCTTTTTTCCACTATTACCCACTTAGCGCTACGAATGTCCAGTTGCATTTTCTACAGACAGAGTGTTTCAAAACTGCTCAATCAAAAGTATGGTTTAACTTTGTTAGCTGAATGCTCAGATCAGAAAGAAGTTTCACAGAATGCTTCTGTGTAGTTTATATTTGAATATATTCCTTTTTCCACTACTACGCTCTTAGCGCTCCAAATGTCCAGTTGCATTTTCTACAGAAAGAGTGTTCAGATCTGCTCAATCAAAAGTATGGTTTAACCCTGTTAGCTGAATGCACAGATCAGAAAGAAGTTTCACCGAATGATTCTGTGTAGTTTATATTTGAAGACATTCCTTTTTCCACTATTACCCTCTTAGCGCTCCGAATCTCCACTTGCATTTTCTACAAAAAGAGTGTTTCATAATTGCTCAATCAAAAATATGTTTTATCTCTGTTAACTGAATTTACAGATCAGAAATAAGTTTCACAGAATGCATCTGTGTAGTTTTTATTTGAAGATATTCTTTTTCCCAATGTAGACCTCTTAGCGCTTAGCATGTCCAATTGCAGTTTCTCCAGAAAGAGTGTTTCAGAACGGCTCAATCAAAAGTAAGGTTCAACTCTGTTAGTTGAATGCACAGAACAGAAAGAATTTTCACAGAATGCTACTGTGTAGTTTATATTTGAATATATTCCTTTTTCCACTATTACCCTCTTAGCGCTCCGAATGTCCACTTGCATTTTCTACAGAAAGAGTGTTCAGAACTGCGCAATCAAAAGTATGGTTTAACTCTGTTAGCTTAATGAACATATCAGAAATAAGTTTCACACAATGCTTCTGTGTAGTTTTTATTTGAAGATATTATTTTTCCCAATATAGGCCTCTTAGCGCTCAGAATGTCCAATTGCAGTTTCTACAGAAAGAGTGTTTCAGAAAGGCTCAATCAAAAGTAAGGTTCAACTCTGTTAGTTGAATGCACAGAACAGAAAGAAGTTTCATACAATGCTTCTGTGTAGTTTATAATTGAACATATTGTTTTTTCCACTATTACCCACTTAGCGCTACGAATGTCCAGTTGCATTTTCTACAGACAGAGTGTTTCAAAACTGCTCAATCAAAAGTATTGTTTAACTCTGTTAGCTGAATGCTCAGATCAGAAAGAAGTTTCACAGAATGCTTCTGTGTAGTTTATATTTGAATATATTACTTTTTCCACTACTACTCTCTTAGCGCTCCAAATGTCCAGTTGCATTTTCTACAGAAAGAGTGTTCAGATCTGCTCAATCAAAAGTATGGTTTAACTCTGTTAGCTGAATGCACAGATCAGAAAGAAGTTTCACAGAATGATTCTGTGTAGTTTATTTTTGGAGACATTCCTTTTTCCACTATTACCCTCTTAGCGCTCCGAATCTCCACTTGCATTTTCTACAGATAGAGTGTTTCAGAACGGCTCAATCAAAACTAAGGTTCAACTCTTTTAGTTGAACAAACAGAACAGAAAGAAGTTTCACAAAATTCTTCTCTGTAGTTTTTATTTGTAGACATTCTTTTTCCCAATATAGGCCTCTTAGCGCTCAGAATGTCCAATTGCAGTTTCTACAGAAAGAGTGTTTCAGAACGGCTCAATCAAAAGTAAGGTTCAACTCTGTTAGTTGAATGCACAGAACAGAAAGAAGTTTCATTCAATGCTTCTGTGTAGTTTATATTTGAACATATTCTTTTTTCCACTATTACCCACTTAGCGCTACGAATGTCCAGTTGCATTTTCTACAGACAGAGTGTTTCAAAACTGCTCAATCAAAAGTATGGTTTAACTTTGTTAGCTGAATGCTCAGATCAGAAAGAAGTTTCACAGAATGCTTCTGTGTAGTTTATATTTGAATATATTCCTTTTTCCACTACTACGCTCTTAGCGCTCCAAATGTCCAGTTGCATTTTCTACAGAAAGAGTGTTCAGATCTGCTCAATCAAAAGTATGGTTTAACTCTGTTAGCTGAATGCACAGATCAGAAAGAAGTTTCACCGAATGATTCTGTGTAGTTTATATTTGAAGACATTCCTTTTTCCACTATTACCCTCTTAGCGCTCCGAATCTCCACTTGCATTTTCTACAAAAAGAGTGTTTCATAATTGCTCAATCAAAAATATGTTTTATCTCTGTTAACTGAATTTACAGATCAGAAATAAGTTTCACAGAATGCATCTGTGTAGTTTTTATTTGAAGATATTCTTTTTCCCAATGTAGACCTCTTAGCGCTTAGCATGTCCAATTGCAGTTTCTCCAGAAAGAGTGTTTCAGAACGGCTCAATCAAAAGTAAGGTTCAACTCTGTTAGTTGAATGCACAGAACAGAAAGAATTTTCACAGAATGCTACTGTGTAGTTTATATTTGAATATATTCCTTTTTCCACTATTACCCTCTTAGCGCTCCGAATGTCCACTTGCATTTTCTACAGAAAGAGTGTTCAGAACTGCGCAATCAAAAGTATGGTTTAACTCTGTTAGCTTAATGACCATATCAGAAATAAGTTTCACACAATGCTTCTGTGTAATTTTTATTTGAAGATATTATTTTTCCCAATATAGGCCTCTTAGCGCTCAGAATGTCCAATTGCAGTTTCTACAGAAAGAGTGTTTCAGAAAGGCTCAATCAAAAGTAAGGTTCAACTCTGTTAGTTGAATGCACAGAACAGAAAGAAGTTTCATACAATGCTTCTATGTAGGTGTATTTGAACATATTCTTTTTTCCACTATTACCCACTTAGCGCTACGAATGTCCAGTTGCATTTTCTACAGACAGAGTGTTTCAAAACTGCTCAATCAAATTATGGTTTAAATCTGTTAGCTGAATGCTCAGATCAGAAAGAAGTTTCACAGAATGCTTCTGTGTAGTTTATATTTCAATATATTCCTTTTTCAACTACTACGCTCTTAGTGCTCCAAACGTCCAGTTGCATTTCCTACAGAAAGAGTGTTCAGATCTGCTCCATCAAAAGTATGGTTTAACTCTGTTAGCTGAATGCACAGATCAGAAAGAAGTTTCACCAAATTATTCTGTGTAGTTTATATTTGAAGACATTCCTTTTTCCACTATTACCCACTTAGCGCTCCGAATCTACACTTGCATTTTCTACAAAAAGAGTGTTTCATAACTGCTCAATCAAAAATATGTTTTATCTCTGTTAACTGAATTTACAGATCAGAAATAAGTTTCACAGAATGCATCTGTGTAGTTTTTATTTGAAGATATTCTTTTTCCAAATGTAGGCCTCTTAGCGCTTAGCATGTCCAATTGCAGTTTCTACAGAAAGAGTGTTTCAGAACGTCTCAATCAAAAGTAAGGTTCAACTCTGTTAGTTGAATGCACAGAACAGAAAGAATTTTCACAGAATGCTACTGTGTAGTTTATATTTGCATATATTCCTTTTTCCACTATTACCCTCTTCGCGCTCCGAATGTCCACTTGCATTTTCTACAGAAAGAGTGTTCAGATCTGCTCAATCAAAAGTATGGTTTAACTCTGTTAGCTGAATGCACAGATCAGAAAGAAGTTTCACAGAATGTTTCTGTGTGGTTTATATTTGGAGACATTCCTTTTTCCACTATTAACCTCTTAGCGCTCCGAATGTCCACTTGCATTTTCTACAGAAAGAGTGTTTCTGAACGGCTCAATCAAAACTAAGGTTCAACTCTTTTAGTTGAACAAACAGAACAGAAAGAAGTTTCACACAATTCTTCTGTGTAGTTTTTATTTGTAGACATTCTTTTTCCCAATATAGGCCTCTTAGCGCTCAGAATGTCCAATTGCAGTTTCTACAGAAAGAGTGTTTCAGAACGGCTCAACCAAAAGTAAGGTTCAACTCTGTTAGTTGAATGCACAGAACAGAAAGAAGTTTCATACAATGCTTCTGTGTAGTTTATATTTGAACATATTCTTTTTTCCACTATTACCCACTTAGCGCTACGAATGTCCAATTGCATTTTCTACAGACAGAGTGTTTCAAAACTGCTCAATCAAAAGTATGGTTTAACTCTGTTAGCTGAATGCTCAGATCAGAAAGAAGTTTCACAGAATGCTTCTGTGTAGTTTATATTTGAATATATTCCTTTTTCCACTACTACGCTCTTAGCGCTCCAAATGTCCAGTTGCATTTTCTACAGAAAGAGTGTTCAGATCTGCTCAATCAAAAGTATGGTTTAACTCTGTTAGCTGAATGCACAGATCAGAAAGAAGTTTCACCGAATGATTCTGTGTAGTTTACATTTGAAGACATTCCTTTTTCCACTATTACCCACTTAGCGCTCCGAATCTCCACTTGCATTTTCTACAAAAAGAGTGTTTCATAACTGCTCAATCAAAAATATGTTTTATCTCTGTTAACTGAATTTACAGATCAGAAATAAGTTTCACAGAATGCATCTGTGTAGTTTTTATTTGAAGATATTCTTTTTCCCAATGTAGGCCTCTTAGCGCTTAGCATGTCCAATTGCAGTTTCTACAGAAAGAGTGTTTCAGAACGTCTCAATCAAAAGTAAGGTTCAACTCTGTTAGTTGAATGCACAGAACAGAAAGAATTTTCACAGAATGCTACTGTGTAGTTTATATTTGCATATATTCCTTTTTCCACTATTACCCTCTTAGCGCTCCGAATGTCCACTTGCATTTTCTACAGAAAGAGTGTTCAGAACTGCGCAATCAAAAGTATGGTTTAACTCTGTTAGCTTAATGAACATATCAGAAATAAGTTTCACACAATGCTTCTTTGTAGTTTTTATTTGAAGATATTATTTTTCCCAATATAGGCCTCTTAGCGCTCAGAATGTCCAATTGCAGTTTCTACAGAAAGAGTGTTTCAGAAAGGCTCAATCAAAAGTAAGGTTCAACTCTGTTAGTTGAATGCACAGAACAGAAAGGAGTTTCATACAATGCTTCTGTGTAGTTTATATTTGAACATATTCTTTTTTCCACTATTAACCACTTAGCGCTACGAATGTCCAGTTGCATTTTCTACAGAAAGAGTGTTCAGATCTGCTCAATCAAAAGTATGGTTTAAATATGTTAGCTGAATGCACAGATCAGAAAGAAGTTTCACAGAATGATTCTGTGTAGTTTATATTTGGAGACATTCCTTTTTCCACTATTACCCTCTTAGCGCTCCGAATCTCCACTTGCATTTTCTACAGATAGAGTGTTTCAGAACGGCTCAATCAAAACTAAGGTTCAACTCTTTTAGTTGAACAAACAGAACAGAAAGAAGTTTCACACAATTCTTCTGTGTAGTTTTTATTTGTAGATATTCTTTTTCCCAATATAGGCCTCTTAGCGCTCAGAATGTCCAATTGCAGTTTCTACAGAAAGAGTGTTTCAGAACGGCTCAATCAAAAGTAAGGTTCAACTCTGTTAGTTGAATGCACAGAACAGAAAGTAGTTTCATTCAATGCTTCTGTGTAGTTTATATTTGAACATATTCTTTTTTCCACTATTACCCACTTAGCGCTACGAATGTCCAGTTGCATTTTCTACAGACAGAGAGTTTCAAAACTGCTCAATCAAAAGTATGGTTTAACTTTGTTAGCTGAATGCTCAGATCAGAAAGAAGTTTCACAGAATGCTTCTGTGTAGTTTATATTTGAATATATTCCTTTTTCCACTACTACGCTCTTAGCGCTCCAAATGTCCTGTTGCATTTTCTACAGAAAGAGTGTTCAGATCTGCTCAATCAAAAGTATGGTTTAACTCTGTTAGCTGAATGCACAGATCAGAAAGAAGTTTCACCGAATGATTCTGTGTAGTTTATATTTGAAGACATTCCTTTTTCCACTATTACCCTCTTAGCGCTCCGAATCTCCACTTGCATTTTCTACAAAAAGAGTGTTTCATAACTGCTCAATCAAAAATATGTTTTATCTCTGTTAACTGAATTTACAGATCAGAAATAATTTTCACAGAATGCATCTGTGTAGTTTTTATTTGAAGATATTCTTTTTCCCAATGTAGACCTCTTAGCGCTTAGCATGTCCAATTGCAGTTTCTCCAGAAAGAGTGTTTCAGAACGGCTCAATCAAAAGTAAGGTTCAACTCTGTTAGTTGAATGCACAGAACAGAAAGAATTTTCACAGAATGTTACTGTGTAGTTTATATTTGAATATATTCCTTTTTCCACTATTACCCTCTTAGCGCTCCGAATGTACACTTGCATTTTCTACAGAAAGAGTGTTCAGAACTGCGCAATCAAAAGTATGGTTTAACTCTGTTAGCTTAATGAACATATCAGAAATAAGTTTCACACAATGCTTCTGTGTAGTTTTTATTTGAAGATATTATTTTTCCCAATATAGGCCTCTTAGCGCTCAGAATGTCCAATTGCAGTTTCTACAGAAAGAGTGTTTCAGAAAGGCTCAATCAAAAGTAAGGTTCAACTCTGTTAGTTGAATGCACAGAACAGAAAGTAGTTTCATACAATGCTTCTGTGTAGTTTATAATTGAACATATTGTTTTTTCCACTATTACCCACTTAGCGCTACGAATGTCCAGTTGCATTTTCTACAGACAGAGTGTTTCAAAACTGCTCAATCAAAAGTATTGTTTAACTCTGTTAGCTGAATGCTCAGATCAGAAAGAAGTTTCACAGAATGCTTCTGTGTAGTTTATATTTGAATATATTACTTTTTCCACTACTACTCTCTTAGCGCTCCAAATGTCCAGTTGCATTTTCTACAGAAAGAGTGTTCAGATCTGCTCAATCAAAAGTATGGTTTAACTCTGTTAGCTGAATGCACAGATCAGAAAAAGTTTCACAGAATGATTCTGTGTAGTTTATATTTGGAGACATTCCTTTTTCCACTATTACCCTCTTAGCGCTCCGAATCTCCACTTGCATTTTCTACAGATAGAGTGTTTCAGAACGGCTCAATCAAAACTAAGGTTCAACTCTTTTAGTTGAACAAACAGAACAGAAAGAAGTTTCACAAAATTCTTCTCTGTAGTTTTTATTTGTAGACATTCTTTTTCCCAATATAGGCCTCTTAGCGCTCAGAATGTCCAATTGCAGTTTCTACAGAAAGAGTGTTTCAGAACGGCTCAATCAAAAGTAAGGTTCAACTCTGTTAGTTGAATGCACAGAACAGAAAGAAGTTTCATTCAATGCTTCTGTGTAGTTTATATTTGAACATATTCTTTTTTCCACTATTACCCACTTAGCGCTACGAATGTCCAGTTGCATTTTCTACAGACAGAGTGTTTCAAAACTGCTCAATCAAAAGTATGGTTTAACTTTGTTAGCTGAATGCTCAGATCAGAAAGAAGTTTCACAGAATGCTTCTGTGTAGTTTATATTTGAATATATTCCTTTTTCCACTACTACACTCTTAGCGCTCCAAATGTCCAGTTGCATTTTCTACAGAAAGAGTGTTCAGATCTGCTCAATCAAAAGTATGGTTTAACTCTGTTAGCTGAATGCACAGATCAGAAAGAAGTTTCACCGAATGATTCTGTGTAGTTTATATTTGAAGACATTCCTTTTTCCACTATTACCCTCTTAGCGCTCCGAATCTCCACTTGCATTTTCTACAAAAAGAGTGTTTCATAATTGCTCAATCAAAAATATGTTTTATCTCTGTTAACTGAATTTACAGATCAGAAATAAGTTTCACAGAATGCATCTGTGTAGTTTTTATTTGAAGATATTCTTTTTCCCAATGTAGACCTCTTAGCGCTTAGCATGTCCAATTGCAGTTTCTCCAGAAAGAGTGTTTCAGAACGGCTCAATCAAAAGTAAGGTTCAACTCTGTTAGTTGAATGCACAGAACAGAAAGAATTTTCACAGAATGCTACTGTGTAGTTTATATTTGAATATATTCCTTTTTCCACTATTACCCTCTTAGCGCTCCGAATGTCCACTTGCATTTTCTACAGAAAGAGTGTTCAGAACTGCGCAATCAAAAGTATGGTTTAACTCTGTTAGCTTAATGAACATATCAGAAATAAGTTTCACACAATGCTTCTGTGTAGTTTTTATTTGAAGATATTATTTTTCCCAATATAGGCCTCTTAGCGCTCAGAATGTCCAATTGCAGTTTCTACAGAAAGAGTGTTTCAGAAAGGCTCAATCAAAAGTAAGGTTCAACTCTGTTAGTTGAATGCACAGAACAGAAAGAAGTTTCATACAATGCTTTTGTGTAGTTTATAATTGAACATATTGTTTTTTCCACTATTACCCACTTAGCGCTACGAATGTCCAGTTGCATTTTCTACAGACAGAGTGTTTCAAAACTGCTCAATCAAAAGTATTGTTTAACTCTGTTAGCTGAATGCTCAGATCAGAAAGAAGTTTCACAGAATGCTTCTGTGTAGTTTATATTTGAATATATTACTTTTTCCACTACTACTCTCTTAGCGCTCCAAATGTCCAGTTGCATTTTCTACAGAAAGAGTGTTCAGATCTGCTCAATCAAAAGTATGGTTTAACTCTGTTAGCTGAATGCACAGATCAGAAAAAGTTTCACAGAATGATTCTGTGTAGTTTATATTTGGAGACATTCCTTTTTCCACTATTACCCTCTTAGCGCTCCGAATCTCCACTTGCATTTTCTACAGATAGAGTGTTTCAGAACGGCTCAATCAAAACTAAGGTTCAACTCTTTTAGTTGAACAAACAGAACAGAAAGAAGTTTCACAAAATTCTTCTCTGTAGTTTTTATTTGTAGACATTCTTTTTCCCAATATAGGCCTCTTAGCGCTCAGAATGTCCAATTGCAGTTTCTACAGAAAGAGTGTTTCAGAACGGCTCAATCAAAAGTAAGGTTCAACTCTGTTAGTTGAATGCACAGAACAGAAAGAAGTTTCATTCAATGCTTCTGTGTAGTTTATATTTGAACATATTCTTTTTTCCACTATTACCCACTTAGCGCTACGAATGTCCAGTTGCATTTTCTACAGACAGAGTGTTTCAAAACTGCTCAATCAAAAGTATGGTTTAACTTTGTTAGCTGAATGCTCAGATCAGAAAGAAGTTTCACAGAATGCTTCTGTGTAGTTTATATTTGAATATATTCCTTTTTCCACTACTACACTCTTAGCGCTCCAAATGTCCAGTTGCATTTTCTACAGAAAGAGTGTTCAGATCTGCTCAATCAAAAGTATGGTTTAACTCTGTTAGCTGAATGCACAGATCAGAAAGAAGTTTCACCGAATGATTCTGTGTAGTTTATATTTGAAGACATTCCTTTTTCCACTATTACCCTCTTAGCGCTCCGAATCTCCACTTGCATTTTCTACAAAAAGAGTGTTTCATAATTGCTCAATCAAAAATATGTTTTATCTCTGTTAACTGAATTTACAGATCAGAAATAAGTTTCACAGAATGCATCTGTGTAGTTTTTATTTGAAGATATTCTTTTTCCCAATGTAGACCTCTTAGCGCTTAGCATGTCCAATTGCAGTTTCTCCAGAAAGAGTGTTTCAGAACGGCTCAATCAAAAGTAAGGTTCAACTCTGTTAGTTGAATGCACAGAACAGAAAGAATTTTCACAGAATGCTACTGTGTAGTTTATATTTGAATATATTCCTTTTTCCACTATTACCCTCTTAGCGCTCCGAATGTCCACTTGCATTTTCTACAGAAAGAGTGTTCAGAACTGCGCAATCAAAAGTATGGTTTAACTCTGTTAGCTTAATGAACATATCAGAAATAAGTTTCACACAATGCTTCTGTGTAGTTTTTATTTGAAGATATTATTTTTCCCAATATAGGCCTCTTAGCGCTCAGAATGTCCAATTGCAGTTTCTACAGAAAGAGTGTTTCAGAAAGGCTCAATCAAAAGTAAGGTTCAACTCTGTTAGTTGAATGCACAGAACAGAAAGAAGTTTCATACAATGCTTTTGTGTAGTTTATAATTGAACATATTGTTTTTTCCACTATTACCCACTTAGCGCTACGAATGTCCAGTTGCATTTTCTACAGACAGAGTGTTTCAAAACTGCTCAATCAAAAGTATTGTTTAACTCTGTTAGCTGAATGCTCAGATCAGAAAGAAGTTTCACAGAATGCTTCTGTGTAGTTTATATTTGAATATATTACTTTTTCCACTACTACTCTCTTAGCGCTCCAAATGTCCAGTTGCATTTTCTACAGAAAGAGTGTTCAGATCTGCTCAATCAAAAGTATGGTTTAACACTGTTAGCTGAATGCACAGATCAGAAAGAAGTTTCACAGAATGATTCTGTGTAGTTTATATTTGGTGACATTCCTTTTTCCACTATTACCCTCTTAGCGCTCCGAATCTCCACTTGCATTTTCTACAGATAGAGTGTTTCAGAATGGCTCAATCAAAACTAAGGTTCAACTCTTTTAGTTGAACAAACAGAACAGAAAGAAGTTTCACAAAATTCTTCTCTGTAGTTTTTATTTGTAGACATTCTTTTTCCCAATATAGGCCTCTTAGCGCTCAGAATGTCCAATTGCAGTTTCTACAGAAAGAGTGTTTCAGAACGGCTCAATCAAAAGTAAGGTTCAACTCTGTTAGTTGAATGCACAGAACAGAAAGAAGTTTCATTCAATGCTTCTGTGTAGTTTATATTTGAACATATTCTTTTTTCCACTATTACCCACTTAGCGCTACGAATGTCCAGTTGCATTTTCTACAGACAGAGTGTTTCAAAACTGCTCAATCAAAAGTATGGTTTAACTTTGTTAGCTGAATGCTCAGATCAGAAAGAAGTTTCACAGAATGCTTCTGTGTAGTTTATATTTGAATATATTCCTTTTTCCACTACTACGCTCTTAGCGCTCCAAATGTCCAGTTGCATTTTCTACAGAAAGAGTGTTCAGATCTGCTCAATCAAAAGTATGGTTTAACTCTGTTAGCTGAATGCACAGATCAGAAAGAAGTTTCACCGAATGATTCTGTGTAGTTTATATTTGAAGACATTCCTTTTTCCACTATTACCCTCTTAGCGCTCCGAATCTCCACTTGCATTTTCTACAAAAAGAGTGTTTCATAACTGCTCAATCAAAAATATGTTTTATCTCTGTTAACTGAATTTACAGATCAGAAATAATTTTCACAGAATGCATCTGTGTAGTTTTTATTTGAAGATATTCTTTTTCCCAATGTAGACCTCTTAGCGCTTAGCATGTCCAATTGCAGTTTCTCCAGAAAGAGTGTTTCAGAACGGCTCAATCAAAAGTAAGGTTCAACTCTGTTAGTTGAATGCACAGAACAGAAAGAATTTTCACAGAATGCTACTGTGTAGTTTATATTTGAATATATTCCTTTTTCCACTATTTCCCTCTTAGCGCTCCGAATGTCCACTTGCATTTTCTACAGAAAGAGTGTTCAGAACTGCGCAATCAAAAGTATGGTTTAACTCTGTTAGCTTAATGAACATATCAGAAATAAGTTTCACACAATGCTTCTGTGTAGTTTTTATTTGAAGATATTATTTTTCCCAATATAGGCCTCTTAGCGCTCAGAATGTCCAATTGCAGTTTCTACAGAAAGAGTGTTTCAGAAAGGCTCAATCAAAAGTAAGGTTCAACTCTGTTAGTTGAATGCACAGAACAGAAAGTAGTTTCATACAATGCTTCTGTGTAGTTTATAATTGAACATATTGTTTTTTCCACTATTACCCACTTAGCGCTACGAATGTCCAGTTGCATTTTCTACAGACAGAGTGTTTCAAAACTGCTCAATCAAAAGTATTGTTTAACTCTGTTAGCTGAATGCTCAGATCAGAAAGAAGTTTCACAGAATGCTTCTGTGTAGTTTATATTTGAATATATTACTTTTTCCACTACTACTCTCTTAGCGCTCCAAATGTCCAGTTGCATTTTCTACAGAAAGAGTGTTCAGATCTGCTCAATCAAAAGTATGGTTTAACTCTGTTAGCTGAATGCACAGATCAGAAAAAGTTTCACAGAATGATTCTGTGTAGTTTATATTTGGAGACATTCCTTTTTCCACTATTACCCTCTTAGCGCTCCGAATCTCCACTTGCATTTTCTACAGATAGAGTGTTTCAGAACGGCTCAATCAAAACTAAGGTTCAACTCTTTTAGTTGAACAAACAGAACAGAAAGAAGTTTCACAAAATTCTTCTCTGTAGTTTTTATTTGTAGACATTCTTTTTCCCAATATAGGCCTCTTAGCGCTCAGAATGTCCAATTGCAGTTTCTACAGAAAGAGTGTTTCAGAACGGCTCAATCAAAAGTAAGGTTCAACTCTGTTAGTTGAATGCACAGAACAGAAAGAAGTTTCATTCAATGCTTCTGTGTAGTTTATATTTGAACATATTCTTTTTTCCACTATTACCCACTTAGCGCTACGAATGTCCAGTTGCATTTTCTACAGACAGAGTGTTTCAAAACTGCTCAATCAAAAGTATGGTTTAACTTTGTTAGCTGAATGCTCAGATCAGAAAGAAGTTTCACAGAATGCTTCTGTGTAGTTTATATTTGAATATATTCCTTTTTCCACTACTACACTCTTAGCGCTCCAAATGTCCAGTTGCATTTTCTACAGAAAGAGTGTTCAGATCTGCTCAATCAAAAGTATGGTTTAACTCTGTTAGCTGAATGCACAGATCAGAAAGAAGTTTCACCGAATGATTCTGTGTAGTTTATATTTGAAGACATTCCTTTTTCCACTATTACCCTCTTAGCGCTCCGAATCTCCACTTGCATTTTCTACAAAAAGAGTGTTTCATAATTGCTCAATCAAAAATATGTTTTATCTCTGTTAACTGAATTTACAGATCAGAAATAAGTTTCACAGAATGCATCTGTGTAGTTTTTATTTGAAGATATTCTTTTTCCCAATGTAGACCTCTTAGCGCTTAGCATGTCCAATTGCAGTTTCTCCAGAAAGAGTGTTTCAGAACGGCTCAATCAAAAGTAAGGTTCAACTCTGTTAGTTGAATGCACAGAACAGAAAGAATTTTCACAGAATGCTACTGTGTAGTTTATATTTGAATATATTCCTTTTTCCACTATTACCCTCTTAGCGCTCCGAATGTCCACTTGCATTTTCTACAGAAAGAGTGTTCAGAACTGCGCAATCAAAAGTATGGTTTAACTCTGTTAGCTTAATGAACATATCAGAAATAAGTTTCACACAATGCTTCTGTGTAGTTTTTATTTGAAGATATTATTTTTCCCAATATAGGCCTCTTAGCGCTCAGAATGTCCAATTGCAGTTTCTACAGAAAGAGTGTTTCAGAAAGGCTCAATCAAAAGTAAGGTTCAACTCTGTTAGTTGAATGCACAGAACAGAAAGAAGTTTCATACAATGCTTTTGTGTAGTTTATAATTGAACATATTGTTTTTTCCACTATTACCCACTTAGCGCTACGAATGTCCAGTTGCATTTTCTACAGACAGAGTGTTTCAAAACTGCTCAATCAAAAGTATTGTTTAACTCTGTTAGCTGAATGCTCAGATCAGAAAGAAGTTTCACAGAATGCTTCTGTGTAGTTTATATTTGAATATATTACTTTTTCCACTACTACTCTCTTAGCGCTCCAAATGTCCAGTTGCATTTTCTACAGAAAGAGTGTTCAGATCTGCTCAATCAAAAGTATGGTTTAACACTGTTAGCTGAATGCACAGATCAGAAAGAAGTTTCACAGAATGATTCTGTGTAGTTTATATTTGGAGACATTCCTTTTTCCACTATTACCCTCTTAGCGCTCCGAATCTCCACTTGCATTTTCTACAGATAGAGTGTTTCAGAATGGCTCAATCAAAACTAAGGTTCAACTCTTTTAGTTGAACAAACAGAACAGAAAGAAGTTTCACAAAATTCTTCTCTGTAGTTTTTATTTGTAGACATTCTTTTTCCCAATATAGGCCTCTTAGCGCTCAGAATGTCCAATTGCAGTTTCTACAGAAAGAGTGTTTCAGAACGGCTCAATCAAAAGTAAGGTTCAACTCTGTTAGTTGAATGCACAGAACAGAAAGAAGTTTCATTCAATGCTTCTGTGTAGTTTATATTTGAACATATTCTTTTTTCCACTATTACCCACTTAGCGCTACGAATGTCCAGTTGCATTTTCTACAGACAGAGTGTTTCAAAACTGCTCAATCAAAAGTATGGTTTAACTTTGTTAGCTGAATGCTCAGATCAGAAAGAAGTTTCACAGAATGCTTCTGTGTAGTTTATATTTGAATATATTCCTTTTTCCACTACTACGCTCTTAGCGCTCCAAATGTCCAGTTGCATTTTCTACAGAAAGAGTGTTCAGATCTGCTCAATCAAAAGTATGGTTTAACTCTGTTAGCTGAATGCACAGATCAGAAAGAAGTTTCACCGAATGATTCTGTGTAGTTTATATTTGAAGACATTCCTTTTTCCACTATTACCCTCTTAGCGCTCCGAATCTCCACTTGCATTTTCTACAAAAAGAGTGTTTCATAACTGCTCAATCAAAAATATGTTTTATCTCTGTTAACTGAATTTACAGATCAGAAATAATTTTCACAGAATGCATCTGTGTAGTTTTTATTTGAAGATATTCTTTTTCCCAATGTAGACCTCTTAGCGCTTAGCATGTCCAATTGCAGTTTCTCCAGAAAGAGTGTTTCAGAACGGCTCAATCAAAAGTAAGGTTCAACTCTGTTAGTTGAATGCACAGAACAGAAAGAATTTTCACAGAATGCTACTGTGTAGTTTATATTTGAATATATTCCTTTTTCCACTATTTCCCTCTTAGCGCTCCGAATGTCCACTTGCATTTTCTACAGAAAGAGTGTTCAGAACTGCGCAATCAAAAGTATGGTTTAACTCTGTTAGCTTAATGAACATATCAGAAATAAGTTTCACACAATGCTTCTGTGTAGTTTTTATTTGAAGATATTATTTTTCCCAATATAGGCCTCTTAGCGCTCAGAATGTCCAATTGCAGTTTCTACAGAAAGAGTGTTTCAGAAAGGCTCAATCAAAAGTAAGGTTCAACTCTGTTAGTTGAATGCACAGAACAGAAAGTAGTTTCATACAATGCTTCTGTGTAGTTTATAATTGAACATATTGTTTTTTCCACTATTACCCACTTAGCGCTACGAATGTCCAGTTGCATTTTCTACAGACAGAGTGTTTCAAAACTGCTCAATCAAAAGTATTGTTTAACTCTGTTAGCTGAATGCTCAGATCAGAAAGAAGTTTCACAGAATGCTTCTGTGTAGTTTATATTTGAATATATTACTTTTTCCACTACTACTCTCTTAGCGCTCCAAATGTCCAGTTGCATTTTCTACAGAAAGAGTGTTCAGATCTGCTCAATCAAAAGTATGGTTTAACTCTGTTAGCTGAATGCACAGATCAGAAAGAAGTTTCACAGAATGATTCTGTGTAGTTTATATTTGGAGACATTCCTTTTTCCACTATTATCCTCTTAGCGCTCCGAATCTCCACTTGCATTTTCTACAGATAGAGTGTTTCAGAACGGCTCAATCAAAACTAAGGTTCAACTCTTTTAGTTGAACAAACAGAACAGAAAGAAGTTTCACAAAATTCTTCTCTGTAGTTTTTATTTGTAGACATTCTTTTTCCCAATATAGGCCTCCTAGCGCTCAGAATGTCCAATTGCAGGTTCTACAGAAAGAGTGTTTCAGAACGGCTCAATCAAAAGTAAGGTTCAACTCTGTTAGTTGAATGCACAGAACAGAAAGAAGTTTCATTCAATGCTTCTGTGTAGTTTATATTTGAACATATTCTTTTTTCCACTATTACCCACTTAGCGCTACGAATGTCCAGTTGCATTTTCTACAGACAGAGTGTTTCAAAACTGCTCAATCAAAAGTATGGTTTAACTTTGTTAGCTGAATGCTCAGATCAGAAAGAAGTTTCACAGAATGCTTCTGTGTAGTTTATATTTGCATATATTCCTTTTTCCACTATTACCCTCTTCGCGCTACGAATGTCCACTTGCATTTTCTACAGAAAGAGTGTTCAGATCTGCTCAATCAAAAGTATGGTTTAACTCTGTTAGCTGAATGCACAGATCAGAAAGAAGTTTCACAGAATGTTTCTGTGTGGTTTATATTTGGAGACATTCCTTTTTCCACTATTAACCTCTTAGCGCTCCGAATGTCCACTTGCATTTTCTACAGAAAGAGTGTTTCTGAACGGCTCAATCAAAACTAAGGTTCAACTCTTTTAGTTGAACAAACAGAACAGAAAGAAGTTTCACACAATTCTTCTGTGTAGTTTTTATTTGTAGACATTCTTTTTCCCAATATAGGCCTCTTAGCGCTCAGAATGTCCAATTGCAGTTTCTACAGAAAGAGTGTTTCAGAACGGCTCAACCAAAAGTAAGGTTCAACTCTGTTAGTTGAATGCACAGAACAGAAAGAAGTTTCATACAATGCTTCTGTGTAGTTTATATTTGAACATATTCTTTTTTCCACTATTACCCACTTAGCGCTACGAATGTCCAATTGCATTTTCTACAGACAGAGTGTTTCAAAACTGCTCAATCAAAAGTATGGTTTAACTCTGTTAGCTGAATGCTCAGATCAGAAAGAAGTTTCACAGAATGCTTCTGTGTAGTTTATATTTGAATATATTCCTTTTTCCACTACTACGCTCTTAGCGCTCCAAATGTCCAGTTGCATTTTCTACAGAAAGAGTGTTCAGATCTGCTCAATCAAAAGTATGGTTTAACTCTGTTAGCTGAATGCACAGATCAGAAAGAAGTTTCACCGAATGATTCTGTGTAGTTTATATTTGAAGACATTCCTTTTTCCACTATTACCCACTTAGCGCTCCGAATCTCCACTTGCATTTTCTACAAAAAGAGTGTTTCATAACTGCTCAATCAAAAATATGTTTTATCTCTGTTAACTGAATTTACAGATCAGAAATAAGTTTCACAGAATGCATCTGTGTAGTTTTTATTTGAAGATATTCTTTTTCCCAATGTAGGCCTCTTAGCGCTTAGCATGTCCAATTGCAGTTTCTACAGAAAGTGTGTTTCAGAACGTCTCAATCAAAAGTAAGGTTCAACTCTGTTAGTTGAATGCACAGAACAGAAAGAATTTTCACAGAATGCTACTGTGTAGTTTATATTTGCATATATTCCTTTTTCCACTATTACCCTCTTAGCGCTCCGAATGTCCACTTGCATTTTCTACAGAAAGAGTGTTCAGAACTGCGCAATCAAAAGTATGGTTTAACTCTGTTAGCTTAATGAACATATCAGAAATAAGTTTCACACAATGCTTCTTTGTAGTTTTTATTTGAAGATATTATTTTTCCCAATATAGGCCTCTTAGCGCTCAGAATGTCCAATTGCAGTTTCTACAGAAAGAGTGTTTCAGAAAGGCTCAATCAAAAGTAAGGTTCAACTCTGTTAGTTGAATGCACAGAACAGAAAGGAGTTTCATACAATGCTTCTGTGTAGTTTATATTTGAACATATTCTATTTTCCACTATTAACCACTTATCGCTACGAATGTCCAGTTGCATTTTCTACAGAAAGAGTGTTCAGATCTGCTCAATCAAAAGTATGGTTTAAATATGTTAGCTGAATGCACAGATCAGAAAGAAGTTTCACAGAATGATTCTGTGTAGTTTATATTTGGAGACATTACTTTTTCCACTATTACCCTCTTAGCGCTCCGAATCTCCACTTGCATTTTCTACAGATAGAGTGTTTCAGAACGGCTCAATCAAAACTAAGGTTCAACTCTTTTAGTTGAACAAACAGAACAGAAAGAAGTTTCACACAATTCTTCTGTGTAGTTTTTATTTGTAGATATTCTTTTTCCCAATATAGGCCTCTTAGCGCTCAGAATGTCCAATTGCAGTTTCTACAGAAAGAGTGTTTCAGAACGGCTCAATCAAAAGTAAGGTTCAACTCTGTTAGTTGAATGCACAGAACAGAAAGTAGTTTCATTCAATGCTTCTGTGTAGTTTATATTTGAACATATTCTTTTTTCCACTATTACCCACTTAGCGCTACGAATGTCCAGTTGCATTTTCTACAGACAGAGAGTTTCAAAACTGCTCAATCAAAAGTATGGTTTAACTTTGTTAGCTGAATGCTCAGATCAGAAAGAAGTTTCACAGAATGCTTCTGTGTAGTTTATATTTGAATATATTCCTTTTTCCACTACTACGCTCTTAGCGCTCCAAATGTCCTGTTGCATTTTCTACAGAAAGAGTGTTCAGATCTGCTCAATCAAAAGTATGGTTTAACTCTGTTAGCTGAATGCACAGATCAGAAAGAAGTTTCACCGAATGATTCTGTGTAGTTTATATTTGAAGACATTCCTTTTTCCACTATTACCCTCTTAGCGCTCCGAATCTCCACTTGCATTTTCTACAAAAAGAGTGTTTCATAACTGCTCAATCAAAAATATGTTTTATCTCTGTTAACTGAATTTACAGATCAGAAATAATTTTCACAGAATGCATCTGTGTAGTTTTTATTTGAAGATATTCTTTTTCCCAATGTAGACCTCTTAGCGCTTAGCATGTCCAATTGCAGTTTCTCCAGAAAGAGTGTTTCAGAACGGCTCAATCAAAAGTAAGGTTCAACTCTGTTAGTTGAATGCACAGAACAGAAAGAATTTTCACAGAATGTTACTGTGTAGTTTATATTTGAATATATTCCTTTTTCCACTATTACCCTCTTAGCGCTCCGAATGTACACTTGCATTTTCTACAGAAAGAGTGTTCAGAACTGCGCAATCAAAAGTATGGTTTAACTCTGTTAGCTTAATGAACATATCAGAAATAAGTTTCACACAATGCTTCTGTGTAGTTTTTATTTGAAGATATTATTTTTCCCAATATAGGCCTCTTAGCGCTCAGAATGTCCAATTGCAGTTTCTACAGAAAGAGTGTTTCAGAAAGGCTCAATCAAAAGTAAGGTTCAACTCTGTTAGTTGAATGCACAGAACAGAAAGTAGTTTCATACAATGCTTCTGTGTAGTTTATAATTGAACATATTGTTTTTTCCACTATTACCCACTTAGCGCTACGAATGTCCAGTTGCATTTTCTACAGACAGAGTGTTTCAAAACTGCTCAATCAAAAGTATTGTTTAACTCTGTTAGCTGAATGCTCAGATCAGAAAGAAGTTTCACAGAATGCTTCTGTGTAGTTTATATTTGAATATATTACTTTTTCCACTACTACTCTCTTAGCGCTCCAAATGTCCAGTTGCATTTTCTACAGAAAGAGTGTTCAGATCTGCTCAATCAAAAGTATGGTTTAACTCTGTTAGCTGAATGCACAGATCAGAAAGAAGTTTCACAGAATGATTCTGTGTAGTTTATATTTGGAGACATTCCTTTTTCCACTATTACCCTCTTAGCGCTCCGAATCTCCACTTGCATTTTCTACAGATAGAGTGTTTCAGAACGGCTCAATCAAAACTAAGGTTCAACTCTTTTAGTTGAACAAACAGAACAGAAAGAAGTTTCACAAAATTCTTCTCTGTAGTTTTTATTTGTAGACATTCTTTTTCCCAATATAGGCCTCTTAGCGCTCAGAATGTCCAATTGCAGTTTCTACAGAAAGAGTGTTTCAGAACGGCTCAATCAAAAGTAAGGTTCAACTCTGTTAGTTGAATGCACAGAACAGAAAGAAGTTTCATTCAATGCTTCTGTGTAGTTTATATTTGAACATATTCTTTTTTCCACTATTACCCACTTAGCGCTACGAATGTCCAGTTGCATTTTCTACAGACAGAGTGTTTCAAAACTGCTCAATCAAAAGTATGGTTTAACTTTGTTAGCTGAATGCTCAGATCAGAAAGAAGTTTCACAGAATGCTTCTGTGTAGTTTATATTTGAATATATTCCTTTTTCCACTACTACACTCTTAGCGCTCCAAATGTCCAGTTGCATTTTCTACAGAAAGAGTGTTCAGATCTGCTCAATCAAAAGTATGGTTTAACTCTGTTAGCTGAATGCACAGATCAGAAAGAAGTTTCACCGAATGATTCTGTGTAGTTTATATTTGAAGACATTCCTTTTTCCACTATTACCCTCTTAGCGCTCCGAATCTCCACTTGCATTTTCTACAAAAAGAGTGTTTCATAATTGCTCAATCAAAAATATGTTTTATCTCTGTTAACTGAATTTACAGATCAGAAATAAGTTTCACAGAATGCATCTGTGTAGTTTTTATTTGAAGATATTCTTTTTCCCAATGTAGACCTCTTAGCGCTTAGCATGTCCAATTGCAGTTTCTCCAGAAAGAGTGTATCAGAACGGCTCAATCAAAAGTAAGGTTCAACTCTGTTAGTTGAATGCACAGAACAGAAAGAATTTTCACAGAATGCTACTGTGTAGTTTATATTTGAATATATTCCTTTTTCCACTATTACCCTCTTAGCGCTCCGAATGTCCACTTGCATTTTCTACAGAAAGAGTGTTCAGAACTGCGCAATCAAAAGTATGGTTTAACTCTGTTAGCTTAATGAACATATCAGAAATAAGTTTCACACAATGCTTCTGTGTAGTTTTTATTTGAAGATATTATTTTTCCCAATATAGGCCTCTTAGCGCTCAGAATGTCCAATTGCAGTTTCTACAGAAAGAGTGTTTCAGAAAGGCTCAATCAAAAGTAAGGTTCAACTCTGTTAGTTGAATGCACAGAACAGAAAGAAGTTTCATACAATGCTTCTGTGTAGTTTATAATTGAACATATTGTTTTTTCCACTATTACCCACTTAGCGCTACGAATGTCCAGTTGCATTTTCTACAGACAGAGTGTTTCAAAACTGCTCAATCAAAAGTATTGTTTAACTCTGTTAGCTGAATGCTCAGATCAGAAAGAAGTTTCACAGAATGCTTCTGTGTAGTTTATATTTGAATATATTACTTTTTCCACTACTACTCTCTTAGCGCTCCAAATGTCCAGTTGCATTTTCTACAGAAAGAGTGTTCAGATCTGCTCAATCAAAAGTATGGTTTAACTCTGTTAGCTGAATGCACAGATCAGAAAGAAGTTTCACAGAATGATTCTGTGTAGTTTATATTTGGAGACATTCCTTTTTCCACTATTACCCTCTTAGCGCTCCGAATCTCCACTTGCATTTTCTACAGATAGAGTGTTTCAGAACGGCTCAATCAAAACTAAGGTTCAACTCTTTTAGTTGAACAAACAGAACAGAAAGAAGTTTCACAAAATTCTTCTCTGTAGTTTTTATTTGTAGACATTCTTTTTCCCAATATAGGCCTCTTAGCGCTCAGAATGTCCAATTGCAGTTTCTACAGAAAGAGTGTTTCAGAACGGCTCAATCAAAAGTAAGGTTCAACTCTGTTAGTTGAATGCACAGAACAGAAAGAAGTTTCATTCAATGCTTCTGTGTAGTTTATATTTGAACATATTCTTTTTTCCACTATTACCCACTTAGCGCTACGAATGTCCAGTTGCATTTTCTACAGACAGAGTGTTTCAAAACTGCTCAATCAAAAGTATGGTTTAACTTTGTTAGCTGAATGCTCAGATCAGAAAGAAGTTTCACAGAATGCTTCTGTGTAGTTTATATTTGAATATATTCCTTTTTCCACTACTACGCTCTTAGCGCTCCAAATGTCCAGTTGCATTTTCTACAGAAAGAGTGTTCAGATCTGCTCAATCAAAAGTATGGTTTAACTCTGTTAGCTGAATGCACAGATCAGAAAGAAGTTTCACCGAATGATTCTGTGTAGTTTATATTTGAAGACATTCCTTTTTCCACTATTACCCTCTTAGCGCTCCGAATCTCCACTTGCATTTTCTACAAAAAGAGTGTTTCATAACTGCTCAATCAAAAATATGTTTTATCTCTGTTAACTGAATTTACAGATCAGAAATAATTTTCACAGAATGCATCTGTGTAGTTTTTATTTGAAGATATTCTTTTTCCCAATGTAGACCTCTTAGCGCTTAGCATGTCCAATTGCAGTTTCTCCAGAAAGAGTGTTTCAGAACGGCTCAATCAAAAGTAAGGTTCAACTCTGTTAGTTGAATGCACAGAACAGAAAGAATTTTCACAGAATGCTACTGTGTAGTTTATATTTGAATATATTCCTTTTTCCACTATTTCCCTCTTAGCGCTCCGAATGTCCACTTGCATTTTCTACAGAAAGAGTGTTCAGAACTGCGCAATCAAAAGTATGGTTTAACTCTGTTAGCTTAATGAACATATCAGAAATAAGTTTCACACAATGCTTCTGTGTAGTTTTTATTTGAAGATATTATTTTTCCCAATATAGGCCTCTTAGCGCTCAGAATGTCCAATTGCAGTTTCTACAGAAAGAGTGTTTCAGAAAGGCTCAATCAAAAGTAAGGTTCAACTCTGTTAGTTGAATGCACAGAACAGAAAGTAGTTTCATACAATGCTTCTGTGTAGTTTATAATTGAACATATTGTTTTTTCCACTATTACCCACTTAGCGCTACGAATGTCCAGTTGCATTTTCTACAGACAGAGTGTTTCAAAACTGCTCAATCAAAAGTATTGTTTAACTCTGTTAGCTGAATGCTCAGATCAGAAAGAAGTTTCACAGAATGCTTCTGTGTAGTTTATATTTGAATATATTCCTTTTTCCACTACTACTCTCTTAGCGCTCCAAATGTCCAGTTGCATTTTCTACAGAAAGAGTGTTCAGATCTGCTCAATCAAAAGTATGGTTTAACTCTGTTAGCTGAATGCACAGATCAGAAAGAAGTTTCACAGAATGATTCTGTGTAGTTTATATTTGGAGACATTCCTTTTTCCACTATTACCCTCTTAGCGCTCCGAATCTCCACTTGCATTTTCTACAGATAGAGTGTTTCAGAACGGCTCAATCAAAACTAAGGTTCAACTCTTTTAGTTGAACAAACAGAACAGAAAGAAGTTTCACAAAATTCTGCTCTGTAGTTTTTATTTGTAGACATTCTTTTTCCCAATATAGGCCTCTTAGCGCTCAGAATGTCCAATTGCAGTTTCTACAGAAAGAGTGTTTCAGAACGGCTCAATCAAAAGTAAGTTTCAACTCTGTTAGTTGAATGCACAGAACAGAAAGAAGTTTCATTCAATGCTTCTGTGTAGTTTATATTTGAACATATTCTTTTTTCCACTATTACCCACTTAGCGCTACGAATGTCCAGTTGCATTTTCTACAGACAGAGTGTTTCAAAACTGCTCAATCAAAAGTATGGTTTAACTTTGTTAGCTGAATGCTCAGATCAGAAAGAAGTTTCACAGAATGCTTCTGTGTAGTTTATATTTGAATATATTCCTTTTTCCACTACTACACTCTTAGCGCTCCAAATGTCCAGTTGCATTTTCTACAGAAAGAGTGTTCAGATCTGCTCAATCAAAAGTATGGTTTAACTCTGTTAGCTGAATGCACAGATCAGAAAGAAGTTTCACCGAATGATTCTGTGTAGTTTATATTTGAAGACATTCCTTTTTCCACTATTACCCTCTTAGCGCTCCGAATCTCCACTTGCATTTTCTACAAAAAGAGTGTTTCATAATTGCTCAATCAAAAATATGTTTTATCTCTGTTAACTGAATTTACAGATCAGAAATAAGTTTCACAGAATGCATCTGTGTAGTTTTTATTTGAAGATATTCTTTTTCCCAATGTAGACCTCTTAGCGCTTAGCATGTCCAATTGCAGTTTCTCCAGAAAGAGTGTTTCAGAACGGCTCAATCAAAAGTAAGGTTCAACTCTGTTAGTTGAATGCACAGAACAGAAAGAATTTTCACAGAATGCTACTGTGTAGTTTATATTTGAATATATTCCTTTTTCCACTATTACCCTCTTAGCGCTCCGAATGTCCACTTGCATTTTCTACAGAAAGAGTGTTCAGAACTGCGCAATCAAAAGTATGGTTTAACTCTGTTAGCTTAATGAACATATCAGAAATAAGTTTCACACAATGCTTCTGTGTAGTTTTTATTTGAAGATATTATTTTTCCCAATATAGGCCTCTTAGCGCTCAGAATGTCCAATTGCAGTTTCTACAGAAAGAGTGTTTCAGAAAGGCTCAATCAAAAGTAAGGTTCAACTCTGTTAGTTGAATGCACAGAACAGAAAGAAGTTTCATACAATGCTTCTGTGTAGTTTATAATTGAACATATTGTTTTTTCCACTATTACCCACTTAGCGCTACGAATGTCCAGTTGCATTTTCTACAGACAGAGTGTTTCAAAACTGCTCAATCAAAAGTATTGTTTAACTCTGTTAGCTGAATGCTCAGATCAGAAAGAAGTTTCACAGAATGCTTCTGTGTAGTTTATATTTGAATATATTACTTTTTCCACTACTACTCTCTTAGCGCTCCAAATGTCCAGTTGCATTTTCTACAGAAAGAGTGTTCAGATCTGCTCAATCAAAAGTATGGTTTAACACTGTTAGCTGAATGCACAGATCAGAAAGAAGTTTCACAGAATGATTCTGTGTAGTTTATATTTGGAGACATTCCTTTTTCCACTATTACCCTCTTAGCGCTCCGAATCTCCACTTGCATTTTCTACAGATAGAGTGTTTCAGAACGGCTCAATCAAAACTAAGGTTCAACTCTTTTAGTTGAACAAACAGAACAGAAAGAAGTTTCACAAAATTCTTCTCTGTAGTTTTTATTTGTAGACATTCTTTTTCCCAATATAGGCCTCTTAGCGCTCAGAATGTCCAATTGCAGTTTCTACAGAAAGAGTGTTTCAGAACGGCTCAATCAAAAGTAAGGTTCAACTCTGTTAGTTGAATGCACAGAACAGAAAGAAGTTTCATTCAATGCTTCTGTGTAGTTTATATTTGAACATATTCTTTTTTCCACTATTACCCACTTAGCGCTACGAATGTCCAGTTGCATTTTCTACAGACAGAGTGTTTCAAAACTGCTCAATCAAAAGTATGGTTTAACTTTGTTAGCTGAATGCTCAGATCAGAAAGAAGTTTCACAGAATGCTTCTGTGTAGTTTATATTTGAATATATTCCTTTTTCCACTACTACGCTCTTAGCGCTCCAAATGTCCAGTTGCATTTTCTACAGAAAGAGTGTTCAGATCTGCTCAATCAAAAGTATGGTTTAACTCTGTTAGCTGAATGCACAGATCAGAAAGAAGTTTCACCGAATGATTCTGTGTAGTTTATATTTGAAGACATTCCTTTTTCCACTATTACCCTCTTAGCGCTCCGAATCTCCACTTGCATTTTCTACAAAAAGAGTGTTTCATAACTGCTCAATCAAAAATATGTTTTATCTCTGTTAACTGAATTTACAGATCAGAAATAATTTTCACAGAATGCATCTGTGTAGTTTTTATTTGAAGATATTCTTTTTCCCAATGTAGACCTCTTAGCGCTTAGCATGTCCAATTGCAGTTTCTCCAGAAAGAGTGTGTCAGAACGGCTCAATCAAAAGTAAGGTTCAACTCTGTTAGTTGAATGCACAGAACAGAAAGAATTTTCACAGAATGCTACTGTGTAGTTTATATTTGAATATATTCCTTTTTCCACTATTTCCCTCTTAGCGCTCCGAATGTCCACTTGCATTTTCTACAGAAAGAGTGTTCAGAACTGCGCAATCAAAAGTATGGTTTAACTCTGTTAGCTTAATGAACATATCAGAAATAAGTTTCACACAATGCTTCTGTGTAGTTTTTATTTGAAGATATTATTTTTCCCAATATAGGCCTCTTAGCGCTCAGAATGTCCAATTGCAGTTTCTACAGAAAGAGTGTTTCAGAAAGGCTCAATCAAAAGTAAGGTTCAACTCTGTTAGTTGAATGCACAGAACAGAAAGTAGTTTCATACAATGCTTCTGTGTAGTTTATAATTGAACATATTGTTTTTTCCACTATTACCCACTTAGCGCTACGAATGTCCAGTTGCATTTTCTACAGACAGAGTGTTTCAAAACTGCTCAATCAAAAGTATTGTTTAAATCTGTTAGCTGAATGCTCAGATCAGAAAGAAGTTTCACAGAATGCTTCTGTGTAGTTTATATTTGAATATATTACTTTTTCCACTACTACTCTCTTAGCGCTCCAAATGTCCAGTTGCATTTTCTACAGAAAGAGTGTTCAGATCTGCTCAATCAAAAGTATGGTTTAACTCTGTTAGCTGAATGCACAGATCAGAAAGAAGTCTCACAGAATGATTCTGTGTAGTTTATATTTGGAGACATTCCTTTTTTTACTATTACCCTCTTAGCGCTCCGAATCTCCACTTGCATTTTCTACAGATAGAGTGTTTCAGAACGGCTCAATCAAAACTAAGGTTCAACTCTTTTAGTTGAACAAACAGAACAGAAAGAAGTTTCACAAAATTCTTCTCTGTAGTTTTTATTTGTAGACATTCTTTTTCCCAATATAGGCCTCTTAGCGCTCAGAATGTCCAATTGCAGGTTCTACAGAAAGAGTGTTTCAGAACGGCTCAATCAAAAGTAAGGTTCAACTCTGTTAGTTGAATGCACAGAACAGAAAGAAGTTTCATTCAATGCTTCTGTGTAGTTTATATTTGAACATATTCTTTTTTCCACTATTACCCACTTAGCGCTACGAATGTCCAGTTGCATTTTCTACAGACAGAGTGTTTCAAAACTGCTCAATCAAAAGTATGGTTTAACTTTGTTAGCTGAATGCTCAGATCAGAAAGAAGTTTCACAGAATGCTTCTGTGTAGTTTATATTTGAATATATTCCTTTTTCCACTACTACGCTCTTAGCGCTCCAAATGTCCAGTTGCATTTTCTACAGAAAGAGTGTTCAGATCTGCTCAATCAAAAGTATGGTTTAACTCTGTTAGCTGAATGCACAGATCAGAAAGAAGTTTCACCGAATGATTCTGTGTAGTTTATATTTGAAGACATTCCTTTTTCCACTATTACCCTCTTAGCGCTCCGAATCTCCACTTGCATTTTCTACAAAAAGAGTGTTTCATAATTGCTCAATCAAAAATATGTTTTATCTCTGTTAACTGAATTTACAGATCAGAAATAAGTTTCACAGAATGCATCTGTGTAGTTTTTATTTGAAGATATTCTTTTTCCCAATGTAGACCTCTTAGCGCTTAGCATGTCCAATTGCAGTTTCTCCAGAAAGAGTGTTTCAGAACGGCTCAATCAAAAGTAAGGTTCAACTCTGTTAGTTGAATGCACAGAACAGAAAGAATTTTCACAGAATGCTACTGTGTAGTTTATATTTGAATATATTCCTTTTTCCACTATTACCCTCTTAGCGCTCCGAATGTCCACTTGCATTTTCTACAGAAAGAGTGTTCAGAACTGCGCAATCAAAAGTATGGTTTAACTCTGTTAGCTTAATGAACATATCAGAAATAAGTTTCACACAATGCTTCTGTGTAGTTTTTATTTGAAGATATTATTTTTCCCAATATAGGCCTCTTAGCGCACAGAATGTCCAATTGCAGTTTCTACAGAAAGAGTGTTTCAGAAAGGCTCAATCAAAATTAAGGTTCAACTCTGTTAGTTGAATGCACAGAACAGAAAGAAGTTTCATACAATGCTTCTGTGTAGTTTATAATTGAACATATTGTTTTTTCCACTATTACCCACTTAGCGCTACGAATGTCCAGTTGCATTTTCTACAGACAGAGTGTTTCAAAACTGCTCAATCAAAAGTATTGTTTAACTCTGTTAGCTGAATGCTCAGATCAGAAAGAAGTTTCACAGAATGCTTCTGTGTAGTTTATATTTGAATATATTACTTTTTCCACTACTACTCTCTTAGCGCTCCAAATGTCCAGTTGCATTTTCTACAGAAAGAGTGTTCAGATCTGCTCAATCAAAAGTATGGTTTAACACTGTTAGCTGAATGCACAGATCAGAAAGAAGTTTCACAGAATGATTCTGTGTAGTTTATATTTGGAGACATTCCTTTTTCCACTATTACCCTCTTAGCGCTCCGAATCTCCACTTGCATTTTCTACAGATAGAGTGTTTCAGAACGGCTCAATCAAAACTAAGGTTCAACTCTTTTAGTTGAACAAACAGAACAGAAAGAAGTTTCACAAAATTCTTCTCTGTAGTTTTTATTTGTAGACATTCTTTTTCCCAATATAGGCCTCTTAGCGCTCAGAATGTCCAATTGCAGTTTCTACAGAAAGAGTGTTTCAGAACGGCTCAATCAAAAGTAAGGTTCAACTCTGTTAGTTGAATGCACAGAACAGAAAGAAGTTTCATTCAATGCTTCTGTGTAGTTTATATTTGAACATATTCTTTTTTCCACTATTACCCACTTAGCGCTACGAATGTCCAGTTGCATTTTCTACAGACAGAGTGTTTCAAAACTGCTCAATCAAAAGTATGGTTTAACTTTGTTAGCTGATTGCTCAGATCAGAAAGAAGTTTCACAGAATGCTTCTGTGTAGTTTATATTTGAATATATTCCTTTTTCCACTACTAAGCTCTTAGCGCTCCAAATGTCCAGTTGCGTTTTCTACAGAAAGAGTGTTCAGATCTGCTCAATCAAAAGTATGGTTTAACTCTGTTAGCTGAATGCACAGATCAGAAAGAAGTTTCACCGAATGATTCTGTGTAGTTTATATTTGAAGACATTCCTTTTTCCACTATTACCCTCTTAGCGCTCCGAATCTCCACTTGCATTTTCTACAAAAAGAGTGTTTCATAACTGCTCAATCAAAAATATGTTTTATCTCTGTTAACTGAATTTACAGATCAGAAATTATTTTCACAGAATGCATCTGTGTAGTTTTTATTTGAAGATATTCTTTTTCCCAATGTAGACCTCTTAGCGCTTAGCATGTCCAATTGCAGTTTCTCCAGAAAGAGTGTTTCAGAACGGCTCAATCAAAAGTAAGGTTCAACTCTGTTAGTTGAATGCACAGAACAGAAAGAATTTTCACAGAATGCTACTGTGTAGTTTATATTTGAATATATTCCTTTTTCCACTATTTCCCTCTTAGCGCTCCGAATGTCCACTTGCATTTTCTACAGAAAGAGTGTTCAGAACTGCGCAATCAAAAGTATGGTTTAACTCTGTTAGCTTAATGAACATATCAGAAATAAGTTTCACACAATGCTTCTGTGTAGTTTTTATTTGAAGATATTATTTTTCCCAATATAGGCCTCTTAGCGCTCAGAATGTCCAATTGCAGTTTCTACAGAAAGAGTGTTTCAGAAAGGCTCAATCAAAAGTAAGGTTCAACTCTGTTAGTTGAATGCACAGAACAGAAAGTAGTTTCATACAATGCTTCTGTGTAGTTTATAATTGAACATATTGTTTTTTCCACTATTACCCACTTAGCGCTACGAATGTCCAGTTGCATTTTCTACAGACAGAGTGTTTCAAAACTGCTCAATCAAAAGTATTGTTTAACTCTGTTAGCTGAATGCTCAGATCAGAAAGAAGTTTCACAGAATGCTTCTGTGTAGTTTATATTTGAATATATTACTTTTTCCACTACTACTCTCTTAGCGCTCCAAATGTCCAGTTGCATTTTCTACAGAAAGAGTGTTCAGATCTGCTCAATCAAAAGTATGGTTTAACTCTGTTAGCTGAATGCACAGATCAGAAAGAAGTTTCACAGAATGATTCTGTGTAGTTTATATTTGGAGACATTCCTTTTTCCACTATTACCCTCTTAGCGCTCCGAATCTCCACTTGCATTTTCTACAGATAGAGTGTTTCAGAACGGCTCAATCAAAACTAAGGTTCAACTCTTTTAGTTGAACAAACAGAACAGAAAGAAGTTTCACAAAATTCTTCTCTGTAGTTTTTATTTGTAGACATTCTTTTTCCCAATATAGGCCTCTTAGCGCTCAGAATGTCCAATTGCAGTTTCTACAGAAAGAGTGTTTCAGAACGGCTCAATCAAAAGTAAGGTTCAACTCTGTTAGTTGAATGCACAGAACAGAAAGAAGTTTCATTCAATGCTTCTGTGTAGTTTATATTTGAACATATTCTTTTTTCCACTATTACCCACTTAGCGCTACGAATGTCCAGTTGCATTTTCTACAGACAGAGTGTTTCAAAACTGCTCAATCAAAAGTATGGTTTAACTTTGTTAGCTGAATGCTCAGATCAGAAAGAAGTTTCACAGAATGCTTCTGTGTAGTTTATATTTGAATATATTCCTTTTTCCACTACTACGCTCTTAGCGCTCCAAATGTCCAGTTGCATTTTCTACAGAAAGAGTGTTCAGATCTGCTCAATCAAAAGTATGGTTTAACTCTGTTAGCTGAATGCACAGATCAGAAAGAAGTTTCACCGAATGATTCTGTGTAGTTTATATTTGAAGACATTCCTTTTTCCACTATTACCCTCTTAGCGCTCCGAATCTCCACTTGCATTTTCTACAAAAAGAGTGTTTCATAATTGCTCAATCAAAAATATGTTTTATCTCTGTTAACTGAATTTACAGATCAGAAATAAGTTTCACAGAATGCATCTGTGTAGTTTTTATTTGAAGATATTCTTTTTCCCAATGTAGACCTCTTAGCGCTTAGCATGTCCAATTGCAGTTTCTCCAGAAAGAGTGTTTCAGAACGGCTCAATCAAAAGTAAGGTTCAACTCTGTTAGTTGAATGCACAGAACAGAAAGAATTTTCACAGAATGCTACTGTGTAGTTTATATTTGAATATATTCCTTTTTCCACTATTACCCTCTTAGCGCTCCGAATGTCCACTTGCATTTTCTACAGAAAGAGTGTTCAGAACTGCGCAATCAAAAGTATGGTTTAACTCTGTTAGCTTAATGAACATATCAGAAATAAGTTTCACACAATGCTTCTGTGTAGTTTTTATTTGAAGATATTATTTTTCCCAATATAGGCCTCTTAGCGCTCAGAATGTCCAATTGCAGTTTCTACAGAAAGAGTGTTTCAGAAAGGCTCAATCAAAAGTAAGGTTCAACTCTGTTAGTTGAATGCACAGAACAGAAAGAAGTTTCATACAATGCTTCTGTGTAGTTTATAATTGAACATATTTTTTTTTCCACTATTACCCACTTAGCGCTACGAATGTCCAGTTGCATTTTCTACAGACAGAGTGTTTCAAAACTGCTCAATCAAAAGTATTGTTTAACTCTGTTAGCTGAATGCTCAGATCAGAAAGAAGTTTCACAGAATGCTTCTGTGTAGTTTATATTTGAATATATTACTTTTTCCACTACTACTCTCTTAGCGCTCCAAATGTCCAGTTGCATTTTCTACAGAAAGAGTGTTCAGATCTGCTCAATCAAAAGTATGGTTTAACTCTGTTAGCTGAATGCACAGATCAGAAAGAAGTTTCACAGAATGATTCTGTGTAGTTTATATTTGGAGACATTCCTTTTTCCACTATTACCCTCTTAGCGCTCCGAATCTCCACTTGCATTTTCTACAGATAGAGTGTTTCAGAACGGCTCAATCAAAACTAAGGTTCAACTCTTTTAGTTGAACAAACAGAACAGAAAGAAGTTTCACAAAATTCTTCTCTGTAGTTTTTATTTGTAGACATTCTTTTTCCCAATATAGGCCTCTTAGCGCTCAGAATGTCCAATTGCAGTTTCTACAGAAAGAGTGTTTCAGAACGGCTCAATCAAAAGTAAGGTTCAACTCTGTTAGTTGAATGCACAGAACAGAAAGAAGTTTCATTCAATGCTTCTGTGTAGTTTATATTTGAACATATTTTTTTTCCACTATTACCCACTTAGCGCTACGAATGTCCAGTTGCATTTTCTACAGACAGAGTGTTTCAAAACTGCTCAATCAAAAGTATGGTTTAACTTTGTTAGCTGAATGCTCAGATCAGAAAGAAGTTTCACAGAATGCTTCTGTGTAGTTTATATTTGAATATATTCCTTTTTCCACTACTACGCTCTTAGCGCTCCAAATGTCCAGTTGCATTTTCTACAGAAAGAGTGTTCAGATCTGCTCAATCAAAAGTATGGTTTAACTCTGTTAGCTGAATGCACAGATCAGAAAGAAGTTTCACCGAATGATTCTGTGTAGTTTATATTTGAAGACATTCCTTTTTCCACTATTACCCTCTTAGCGCTCCGAATCTCCACTTGCATTTTCTACAAAAAGAGTGTTTCATAATTGCTCAATCAAAAATATGTTTTATCTCTGTTAACTGAATTTACAGATCAGAAATAAGTTTCACAGAATGCATCTGTGTAGTTTTTATTTGAAGATATTCTTTTTCCCAATGTAGACCTCTTAGCGCTTAGCATGTCCAATTGCAGTTTCTCCAGAAAGAGTGTTTCAGAACGGCTCAATCAAAAGTAAGGTTCAACTCTGTTAGTTGAATGCACAGAACAGAAAGAATTTTCACAGAATGCTACTGTGTAGTTTATATTTGAATATATTCCTTTTTCCACTATTACCCTCTTAGCGCTCCGAATGTCCACTTGCATTTTCTACAGAAAGAGTGTTCAGAACTGCGCAATCAAAAGTATGGTTTAACTCTGTTAGCTTAATGAACATATCAGAAATAAGTTTCACACAATGCTTCTGTGTAGTTTTTATTTGAAGATATTATTTTTCCCAATATAGGCCTCTTAGCGCTCAGAATGTCCAATTGCAGTTTCTACAGAAAGAGTGTTTCAGAAAGGCTCAATCAAAAGTAAGGTTCAACTCTGTTAGTTGAATGCACAGAACAGAAAGAAGTTTCATACAATGCTTCTGTGTAGTTTATAATTGAACATATTTTTTTTTCCACTATTACCCACTTAGCGCTACGAATGTCCAGTTGCATTTTCTACAGACAGAGTGTTTCAAAACTGCTCAATCAAAAGTATGGTTTAACTTTGTTAGCTGAATGCTCAGATCAGAAAGAAGTTTCACAGAATGCTTCTGTGTAGTTTATATTTGAATATATTCCTTTTTCCACTACTACGCTCTTAGCGCTCCAAATGTCCAGTTGCATTTTCTACAGAAAGAGTGTTCAGATCTGCTCAATCAAAAGTATGGTTTAACTCTGTTAGCTGAATGCACAGATCAGAAAGAAGTTTCACCGAATGATTCTGTGTAGTTTATATTTGAAGACATTCCTTTTTCCACTATTACCCTCTTAGCGCTCCGAATCTCCACTTGCATTTTCTACAAAAAGAGTGTTTCATAATTGCTCAATCAAAAATATGTTTTATCTCTGTTAACTGAATTTACAGATCAGAAATAAGTTTCACAGAATGCATCTGTGTAGTTTTTATTTGAAGATATTCTTTTTCCCAATGTAGACCTCTTAGCGCTTAGCATGTCCAATTGCAGTTTCTCCAGAAAGAGTGTTTCAGAACGGCTCAATCAAAAGTAAGGTTCAACTCTGTTAGTTGAATGCACAGAACAGAAAGAATTTTCACAGAATGCTACTGTGTAGTTTATATTTGAATATATTCCTTTTTCCACTATTACCCTCTTAGCGCTCCGAATGTCCACTTGCATTTTCTACAGAAAGAGTGTTCAGAACTGCGCAATCAAAAGTATGGTTTAACTCTGTTAGCTTAATGAACATATCAGAAATAAGTTTCACACAATGCTTCTGTGTAGTTTTTATTTGAAGATATTATTTTTCCCAATATAGGCCTCTTAGCGCTCAGAATGTCCAATTGCAGTTTCTACAGAAAGAGTGTTTCAGAAAGGCTCAATCAAAAGTAAGGTTCAACTCTGTTAGTTGAATGCACAGAACAGAAAGAAGTTTCATACAATGCTTCTGTGTAGTTTATAATTGAACATATTGTTTTTTCCACTATTACCCACTTAGCGCTACGAATGTCCAGTTGCATTTTCTACAGACAGAGTGTTTCAAAACTGCTCAATCAAAAGTATTGTTTAACTCTGTTAGCTGAATGCTCAGATCAGAAAGAAGTTTCACAGAATGCTTCTGTGTAGTTTATATTTGAATATATTACTTTTTCCACTACTACTCTCTTAGCGCTCCAAATGTCCAGTTGCATTTTCTACAGAAAGAGTGTTCAGATCTGCTCAATCAAAAGTATGGTTTAACACTGTTAGCTGAATGCACAGATCAGAAAGAAGTTTCACAGAATGATTCTGTGTAGTTTATATTTGGAGACATTCCTTTTTCCACTATTACCCTCTTAGCGCTCCGAATCTCCACTTGCATTTTCTACAGATAGAGTGTTTCAGAACGGCTCAATCAAAACTAAGGTTCAACTCTTTTAGTTGAACAAACAGAACAGAAAGAAGTTTCACAAAATTCTTCTCTGTAGTTTTTATTTGTAGACATTCTTTTTCCCAATATAGGCCTCTTAGCGCTCAGAATGTCCAATTGCAGTTTCTACAGAAAGAGTGTTTCAGAACGGCTCAATCAAAAGTAAGGTTCAACTCTGTTAGTTGAATGCACAGAAGAGAAAGAAGTTTCATTCAATGCTTCTGTGTAGTTTATATTTGAACATATTCTTTTTTCCACTATTACCCACTTAGCGCTACGAATGTCCAGTTGCATTTTCTACAGACAGAGAGTTTCAAAACTG
The DNA here is from genome assembly GCF_028878055.3 of Symphalangus syndactylus. Lineage (NCBI taxonomy): Eukaryota > Metazoa > Chordata > Mammalia > Primates > Hylobatidae > Symphalangus > Symphalangus syndactylus. Next base: position 433,715 of record NC_072446.2, read on the forward strand.
CTCAATCAAAAGTATGGTTTAACTTTGTTAGCTGAATGCTCAGATCAGAAAGAAGTTTCACAGAATGCTTCTGTGTAGTTTATATTTGAATATATTCCTTTTTCCACTACTACGCTCTTAGCGCTCCAAATGTCCAGTTGCATTTTCTACAGAAAGAGTGTTCAGATCTGCTCAATCAAAAGTATGGTTTAACTCTGTTAGCTGAATGCACAGATCAGAAAGAAGTTTCACCGAATGATTCTGTGTAGTTTATATTTGAAGACATTCCTTTTTCCACTATTACCCTCTTAGCGCTCCGAATCTCCACTTGCATTTTCTACAAAAAGAGTGTTTCATAACTGCTCAATCAAAAATATGTTTTATCTCTGTTAACTGAATTTACAGATCAGAAATAATTTTCACAGAATGCATCTGTGTAGTTTTTATTTGAAGATATTCTTTTTCCCAATGTAGACCTCTTAGCGCTTAGCATGTCCAATTGCAGTTTCTCCAGAAAGAGTGTTTCAGAACGGCTCAATCAAAAGTAAGGTTCAACTCTGTTAGTTGAATGCACAGAACAGAAAGAATTTTCACAGAATGCTACTGTGTAGTTTATATTTGAATATATTCCTTTTTCCACTATTTCCCTCTTAGCGCTCCGAATGTCCACTTGCATTTTCTACAGAAAGAGTGTTCAGAACTGCGCAATCAAAAGTATGGTTTAACTCTGTTAGCTTAATGAACATATCAGAAATATGTTTCACACAATGCTTCTGTGTAGTTTTTATTTGAAGATATTATTTTTCCCAATATAGGCCTCTTAGCGCTCAGAATGTCCAATTGCAGTTTCTACAGAAAGAGTGTTTCAGAAAGGCTCAATCAAAAGTAAGGTTCAACTCTGTTAGTTGAATGCACAGAACAGAAAGAAGTTTCATACAATGCTTCTGTGTAGTTTATAATTGAACATATTGTTTTTTCCACTATTACCCACTTAGCGCTACGAATGTCCAGTTGCATTTTCTACAGACAGAGTGTTTCAAAACTGCTCAATCAAAAGTATTGTTTAACTCTGTTAGCTGAATGCTCAGATCAGAAAGAAGTTTCACAGAATGCTTCTGTGTAGTTTATATTTGAATATATTACTTTTTCCACTACTACTCTCTTAGCGCTCCAAATGTCCAGTTGCATTTTCTACAGAAAGAGTGTTCAGATCTGCTCAATCAAAAGTATGGTTTAACACTGTTAGCTGAATGCACAGATCAGAAAGAAGTTTCACAGAATGATTCTGTGTAGTTTATATTTGGAGACATTCCTTTTTCCACTATTACCCTCTTAGCGCTCCGAATCTCCACTTGCATTTTCTACAGATAGAGTGTTTCAGAACGGCTTAATCAAAACTAAGGTTCAACTCTTTTAGTTGAACAAACAGAACAGAAAGAAGTTTCACAAAATTCTTCTCTGTAGTTTTTATTTTTAGACATTCTTTTTCCCAATATAGGCCTCTTAGCGCTCAGAATGTCCAATTGCAGTTTCTACAGAAAGAGTGTTTCAGAACGGCTCAATCAAAAGTAAGGTTCAACTCTGTTAGTTGAATGCACAGAACAGAAAGAAGTTTCATTCAATGCTTCTGTGTAGTTTATATTTGAACATATTCTTTTTTCCACTATTACCCACTTAGCGCTACGAATGTCCAGTTGCATTTTCTACAGACAGAGAGTTTCAAAACTGCTCAATCAAAAGTATGGTTTAACTTTGATAGCTGAATGCTCAGATCAGAAAGAAGTTTCACAGAATGCTTCTGTGTAGTTTATATTTGAATATATTCCTTTTTCCACTACTACGCTCTTAGCGCTCCAAATGTCCAGTTGCATTTTCTACAGAAAGAGTGTTCAGATCTGCTCAATCAAAAGTATGGTTTAACTCTGTTAGCTGAATGCACAGATCAGAAAGAAGTTTCACCGAATGATTCTGTGTAGTTTATATTTGAAGACATTCCTTTTTCCACTATTACCCTCTTAGCGCTCCGAATCTCCACTTGCATTTTCTACAAAAAGAGTGTTTCATAACTGCTCAATCAAAAATATGTTTTATCTCTGTTAACTGAATTTACAGATCAGAAATAATTTTCACAGAATGCATCTGTGTAGTTTTTATTTGAAGATATTCTTTTTCCCAATGTAGACCTCTTAGCGCTTAGCATGTCCAATTGCAGTTTCTCCAGAAAGAGTGTTTCAGAACGGCTCAATCAAAAGTAAGGTTCAACTCTGTTAGTTGAATGCACAGAACAGAAAGAATTTTCACAGAATGCTACTGTGTAGTTTATATTTGAATATATTCCTTTTTCCACTATTTCCCTCTTAGCGCTCCGAATGTCCACTTGCATTTTCTACAGAAAGAGTGTTCAGAACTGCGCAATCAAAAGTATGGTTTAACTCTGTTAGCTTAATGAACATATCAGAAATAAGTTTCACACAATGCTTCTGTGTAGTTTTTATTTGAAGATATTATTTTTCCCAATATAGGCCTCTTAGCGCTCAGAATGTCCAATTGCAGTTTCTACAGAAAGAGTGTTTCAGAAAGGCTCAATCAAAAGTAAGGTTCAACTCTGTTAGTTGAATGCACAGAACGGAAAGTAGTTTCATACAATGCTTCTGTGTAGTTTATAATTGAACATATTGTTTTTTCCACTATTACCCACTTAGCGCTACGAATGTCCAGTTGCATTTTCTACAGACAGAGTGTTTCAAAACTGCTCAATCAAAAGTATTGTTTAACTCTGTTAGCTGAATGCTCAGATCAGAAAGAAGTTTCACAGAATGCTTCTGTGTAGTTTATATTTGAATATATTACTTTTTCCACTACTACTCTCTTAGCGCTCCAAATGTCCAGTTGCATTTTCTACAGAAAGAGTGTTCAGATCTGCTCAATCAAAAGTATGGTTTAACTCTGTTAGCTGAATGCACAGATCAGAAAGAAGTTTCACAGAATGATTCTGTGTAGTTTATATTTGGAGACATTCCTTTTTCCACTATTACCCTCTTAGCGCTCCGAATCTCCACTTGCATTTTCTACAGATAGAGTGTTTCAGAACGGCTCAATCAAAACTAAGGTTCAACTCTTTTAGTTGAACAAACAGAACAGAAAGAAGTTTCACAAAATTCTTCTCTGTAGTTTTTATTTGTAGACATTCTTTTTCCCAATATAGGCCTCTTAGCGCTCAGAATGTCCAATTGCAGTTTCTACAGAAAGAGTGTTTCAGAACGGCTCAATCAAAAGTAAGGTTCAACTCTGTTAGTTGAATGCACAGAACAGAAAGAAGTTTCATTCAATGCTTCTGTGTAGTTTATATTTGAACATATTCTTTTTTCCACTATTACCCACTTAGCGCTACGAATGTCCAGTTGCATTTTCTACAGACAGAGTGTTTCAAAACTGCTCAATCAAAAGTATGGTTTAACTCTGTTAGCTGAATGCTCAGATCAGAAAGAAGTTTCACAGAATGCTTCTGTGTAGTTTATATTTGAATATATTCCTTTTTCCACTACTACGCTCTTAGCGCCCCAAATGTCCAGTTGCATTTTCAACAGAAAGAGTGTTCAGATCTGCTCAATCAAAAGTATGGTTTAACTCTGTTAGCTGAATGCACAGATCAGAAAGAAGTTTCACCGAATGATTCTGTGTAGTTTATATTTGTAGACATTCCTTTTTCCACTATTACCCTCTTAGCGCTCCGAATCTCCACTTGCATTTTCTACAAAAAGAGTGTTTCATAACTGCTCAATCAAAAATATGTTTTATCTGTGTTAACTGAATTTACAGATCAGAAATAAGTTTCACAGAATGCATCTGTGTAGTTTTTATTTGAAGATATTCTTTTTCCCAATGTAGGCCTCTTAGCGCTTAGCATGTCCAATTGCAGTTTCTACAGAAAGAGTGTTTCAGAACGGCTCAATCAAAAGTAAGGTTCAACTCTGTTAGTTGAATGCACAGAACAGAAAGAATTTTCACAGAATGCTACTGTGTAGTTTATATTTGAATATATTCCTTTTTCCACTATTACCCTCTTAGCGCTCCGAATGTCCACTTGCATTTTCTACAGAAAGAGTGTTCAGAACTGCGCAATCAAAAGTATGGTTTAACTCTGTTAGCTTAATGAACATATCAGAAATAAGTTTCACACAATGCTTCTGTGTAGTTTTTATTTGAAGATATTATTTTTCCCAATATAGGCCTCTTAGCGCTCAGAATGTCCAATTGCAGTTTCTACAGAAAGAGTGTTTCAGAAAGGCTCAATCAAAAGTAAGGTTCAACTCTGTTAGTTGAATGCACAGAACAGAAAGAAGTTTCATACAATGCTTCTGTGTAGTTTATAATTGAACATATTGTTTTTTCCACTATTACCCACTTAGCGCTATGAATGTCCAGTTGCATTTTCTACAGACAGAGTGTTTCAAAACTGCTCAATCAAAAGTATTGTTTAACTCTGTTAGCTGAATGCTCAGATCAGAAAGAAGTTTCACAGAATGCTTCTGTGTAGTTTATATTTGAATATATTACTTTTTCCACTACTACTCTCTTAGCGCTCCAAATGTCCAGTTGCATTTTCTACAGAAAGAGTGTTCAGATCTGCTCAATCAAAAGTATGGTTTAACACTGTTAGCTGAATGCACAGATCAGAAAGAAGTTTCACAGAATGATTCTGTGTAGTTTATATTTGGAGACATTCCTTTTTCCACTATTACCCTCTTAGCGCTCCGAATCTCCACTTGCATTTTCTACAGATAGAGTGTTTCAGAACGGCTCAATCAAAACTAAGGTTCAACTCTTTTAGTTGAACAAACAGAACAGAAAGAAGTTTCACAAAATTCTTCTCTGTAGTTTTTATTTGTAGACATTCTTTTTCCCAATATAGGCCTCTTAGCGCTCAGAATGTCCAATTGCAGTTTCTACAGAAAGAGTGTTTCAGAACGGCTCAATCAAAAGTAAGGTTCAACTCTGTTAGTTGAATGCACAGAACAGAAAGAAGTTTCATTCAATGCTTCTGTGTAGTTTATATTTGAACATATTCTTGTTTCCACTATTACCCACTTAGCGCTACGAATGTCCAGTTGCATTTTCTACAGACAGAGTGTTTCAAAACTGCTCAATCAAAAGTATGGTTTAACTTTGTTAGCTGAATGCTCAGATCAGAAAGAAGTTTCACAGAATGCTTCTGTGTAGTTTATATTTGAATATATTCCTTTTTCCACTACTACGCTCTTAGCGCTCCAAATGTCCAGTTGCATTTTCTACAGAAAGAGTGTTCAGATCTGCTCAATCAAAAGTATGGTTTAACTCTGTTAGCTGAATGCACAGATCAGAAAGAAGTTTCACCGAATGATTCTGTGTAGTTTATATTTGAAGACATTCCTTTTTCCACTATTACCCTCTTAGCGCTCCGAATCTCCACTTGCATTTTCTACAAAAAGAGTGTTTCATAACTGCTCAATCAAAAATATGTTTTATCTCTGTTAACTGAATTTACAGATCAGAAATAATTTTCACAGAATGCATCTGTGTAGTTTTTATTTGAAGATATTCTTTTTCCCAATGTAGACCTCTTAGCGCTTAGCATGTCCAATTGCAGTTTCTCCAGAAAGAGTGTTTCAGAACGGCTCAATCAAAAGTAAGGTTCAACTCTGTTAGTTGAATGCACAGAACAGAAAGAATTTTCACAGAATGCTACTGTGTAGTTTATATTTGAATATATTCCTTTTTCCACTATTACCCTCTTAGCGCTCCGAATGTCCACTTGCATTTTCTACAGAAAGAGTGTTCAGAACTGCGCAATCAAAAGTATGGTTTAACTCTGTTAGCTTAATGACCATATCAGAAATAAGTTTCACACAATGCTTCTGTGTAGTTTTTATTTGAAGATATTATTTTTCCCAATATAGGCCTCTTAGCGCTCAGAATGTCCAATTGCAGTTTCTACAGAAAGAGTGTTTCAGAAAGGCTCAATCAAAAGTAAGGTTCAACTCTGTTAGTTGAATGCACAGAACAGAAAGTAGTTTCATACAATGCTTCTGTGTAGTTTGTAATTGAACATATTGTTTTTTCCACTATTACCCACTTAGCGCTACGAATGTCCAGTTGCATTTTCTACAGACAGAGTGTTTCAAAACTGCTCAATCAAAAGTATTGTTTAACTCTGTTAGCTGAATGCTCAGATCAGAAAGAAGTTTCACAGAATGCTTCTGTGTAGTTTATATTTGAATATATTCCTTTTTCCACTACTAATCTCTTAGCGCTCCAAATGTCCAGTTGCATTTTCTACAGAAAGAGTGTTCAGATCTGCTCAATCAAAAGTATGGTTTAACTCTGTTAGCTGAATGCACAGATCAGAAAGAAGTTTCACAGAATGTTTCTGTGTAGTTTATATTTGGAGACATTCCTTTTTCCACTATTACCCTCTTAGCGCTCCGAATCTCCACTTGCATTTTCTACAGAAAGAGTGTTTCAGAACGGCTCAATCAAAACTAAGGTTCAACTCTTTTAGTTAAACAAACAGAACAGAAAGAAGTTTCACACAATTCTTCTGTGTAGTTTTTATTTGTAGACATTCTTTTTCCCAATATAGGCCTCTTAGCGCTCAGAATGTCCAATTGCAGTTTCTACAGAAAGAGTGTTTCAGAACGGCTCAATCAAAAGTAAGGTTCAACTCTGTTAGTTGAATGCACAGAACAGAAAGAAGTTTCATACAATGCTTCTGTGTAGTTTATATTTGAACATATTCTTTTTTCCACTATTACCCACTTAGCGCTACGAATGTCCAATTGCATTTTCTACAGACAGAGTGTTTCAAAACTGCTCAATCAAAAGTATGGTTTAACTCTGTTAGCTGAATGCTCAGATCAGAAAGAAGTTTCACAGAATGCTTCTGTGTAGTTTATATTTGAATATATTCCTTTTTCCACTACTACGCTCTTAGCGCTCCAAATGTCCAGTTGCATTTTCTACAGAAAGAGTGTTCAGATCTGCTCAATCAAAAGTATGGTTTAACTCTGTTAGCTGAATGCACAGATCAGAAAGAAGTTTCACCGAATGATTCTGTGTAGTTTATATTTGAAGACATTCCTTTTTCCACTATTAACCTCTTAGCGCTCCGAATCTCCACTTGCATTTTCTACAAAAAGAGTGTTTCATAATTGCTCAATCAAAAATATGTTTTATCTCTGTTAACTGAATTTACGGATCAGAAATAAGTTTCACAGAATGCATCTGTGTAGTTTTTATTTGAAGATATTCTTTTTCCCAATGTAGACCTCTTAGCGCTTAGCATGTCCAATTGCAGTTTCTCCAGAAACAGTGTTTCAGAACGGCTCAATCAAAAGTAAGGTTCAACTCTGTTAGTTGAATGCACAGAACAGAAAGAATTTTCACAGAATGCTACTGTGTAGTTTATATTTGAATATATTCCTTTTTCCACTATTACCCTCTTAGCGCTCCGAATGTCCACTTGCATTTTCTACAGAAAGAGTGTTCAGAACTGCGCAATCAAAAGTATGGTTTAACTCTGTTAGCTTAATGAACATATCAGAAATAAGTTTCACACAATGCTTCTGTGTAGTTTTTATTTGAAGATATTATTTTTCCCAATATAGGCCTCTTAGCGCTCAGAATGTCCAATTGCAGTTTCTACAGAAAGAGTGTTTCAGAAAGGCTCAATCAAAAGTAAGGTTCAACTCTGTTAGTTGAATGCACAGAACAGAAAGAAGTTTCATACAATGCTTCTGTGAAGTTTATAATTGAACATATTGTTTTTTCCACTATTACCCACTTAGCGCTACGAATGTCCAGTTGCATTTTCTACAGACAGAGTGTTTCAAAACTGCTCAATCAAAAGTATTGTTTAACTCTGTTAGCTGAATGCTCAGATCAGAAAGAAGTTTCACAGAATGCTTCTGTGTAGTTTATATTTGAATATATTACTTTTTCCACTACTACTCTCTTAGCGCTCCAAATGTCCAGTTGCATTTTCTACAGAAAGAGTGTTCAGATCTGCTCAATCAAAAGTATGGTTTAACTCTGTTAGCTGAATGCACAGATCAGAAAGAAGTTTCACAGAATGATTCTGTGTAGTTTATATTTGGAGACATTCCTTTTTCCACTATTACCCTCTTAGCGCTCCGAATCTCCACTTGCATTTTCTACAGATAGAGTGTTTCAGAACGGCTCAATAAAAACTAAGGTTCAACTCTATTAGTTGAACAAACAGAACAGAAAGAAGTTTCACAAAATTCTTCTCTGCAGTTTTTATTTGTAGACATTCTTTTTCCCAATATAGGCCTCTTAGCGCTCAGAATGTCCAATTGCAGTTTCTACAGAAAGAGTGTTTCAGAACGGCTCAATCAAAAGTAAGGTTCAACTCTGTTAGTTGAATGCACAGAACAGAAAGAAGTTTCATTCAATGCTTCTGTGTAGTTTATATTTGAACATATTCTTTTTTCCACTATTACCCACTTAGCGCTACGAATGTCCAGTTGCATTTTCTACAGACAGAGTGTTTCAAAACTGCTCAATCAAAAGTATGGTTTAACTTTGTTAGCTGAATGCTCAGATCAGAAAGAAGTTTCACAGAATGCTTCTGTGTAGTTTATATTTGAATATATTCCTTTTTCCACTACTACTCTCTTAGCGCTCCAAATGTCCAGTTGCATTTTCTACAGAAAGAGTGTTCAGATCTGCTCAATCAAAAGTATGGTTTAACTCTGTTAGCTGAATGCACAGATCAGAAAGAAGTTTCACCGAATGATTCTGTGTAGTTTATATTTGAAGACATTCCTTTTTCCACTATTACCCTCTTAGCGCTCCGAATCTCCACTTGCATTTTCTACAAAAAGAGTGTTTCATAATTGCTCAATCAAAAATATGTTTTATCTCTGTTAACTGAATTTACAGATCAGAAATAAGTTTCACAGAATGCATCTGTGTAGTTTTTATTTGAAGATATTCTTTTTCCCAATGTAGACCTCTTAGCGCTTAGCATGTCCAATTGCAGTTTCTCCAGAAAGAGTGTTTCAGAACGGCTCAATCAAAAGTAAGGTTCAACTCTGTTAGTTGAATGCACAGAACAGAAAGAATTTTCACAGAATGCTACTGTGTAGTTTATATTTGAATATATTCCTTTTTCCACTATTACCCTCTTAGCGCTCCGAATGTCCACTTGCATTTTCTACAGAAAGAGTGTTCAGAACTGCGCAATCAAAAGTATGGTTTAACTCTGTTAGCTTAATGAACATATCAGAAATAAGTTTCACACAATGCTTCTGTGTAGTTTTTATTTGAAGATATTATTTTTCCCAATATAGGCCTCTTAGCGCTCAGAATGTCCAATTGCACTTTCTACAGAAAGAGTGTTTCAGAAAGGCTCAATCAAAAGTAAGGTTCAACTCTGTTAGTTGAATACACAGAACAGAAAGAAGTTTCATACAATGCTTCTGTGTAGTTTATATTTGAACATATTCTTTTTTCCACTATTACCCACTTAGCGCTACGAATGTCCAGTTGCATTTTCTACAGACAGAGTGTTTCAAAACTGCTCAATCAGAAGTATGGTTTAACTCTGTTAGCTGAATGCTCAGATCAGAAAGAAGTTTCACAGAATGCTTCTGTGTAGTTTATATTTGAATATATTCCTTTTTTAACTACTACTCTCTTAGCGCTCCAAATGTCCAGTTGCATTTTCTACAGAAAGAATGTTCAGATCTGCTCAATCAAAAGTATGGTTTAACTCTGTTAGCTGAATGCACAGATCAGAAAGAAGTTTCACAGAATGATTCTGTGTAGTTTATATTTGTAGACATTCCTTTTTATACTATTACCCCCTTAGCGCTCCGAATCTCCACTTGCATTTTCTACAGAAAGAGTGTTTCAGAACGGCTCAATCAAAACTAAGGTTCAACTCTTTTAGTTGAACAAACAGAACAGAAAGGAGTTTCACACAATTCTTCTGTGTAGTTTTTATTTGTAGACATTCTTTTTCCCAATATAGGCCTCTTAGCGCTCAGAATGTCCAATTGCAGTTTCTACAGAAAGAGTGTTTCAGAACGGCTCAATCAAAAGTAAGGTTCAACTCTGTTAGTTGAATGCACAGAACAGAAAGAAGTTTCATACAATGCTTCTGTGTAGTTTATATTTGAACATATTCTTTTTTCCACTCTTACCCACTTAGCGCTACGAATGTCCAGTTGCATTTTCTACAGACAGAGTGTTTCAAAACTGCTCAATCAAAAGTATGGTTTAACTCTGTTAGCTGAATGCTCAGATCAGAAAGAAGTTTCACAGAATGCTTCTGTGTAGTTTATATTTGAATATATTCCTTTTTCCACTACTACGCTCTTAGCGCTCCAAATGTCCAGTTGCATTTTCTACAGAAAGAGTGTTCAGATCTGCTCAATCAAAAGTATGGTTTAACTCTGTTAGCTGAATGCACAGATCAGAAAGAAGTTTCACCGAATGATTCTGTGTAGTTTATATTTGAAGACATTCTTTTTTCCACTATTACCCTCTTAGCGCTCCGAATCTCCACTTGCATTTTCTACAAAAAGAGTGTTTCATAACTGCTCAATCAAAAATATGTTTTATCTCTGTTAACTGAATTTACAGATCAGAAATAAGTTTCACAGAATGCATCTGTGTAGTTTTTATTTGAAGATATTCTTTTTCCCAATGTAGGCCTCTTAGCGCTTAGCATGTCCAATTGCAGTTTCTACAGAAAAAGTGTTTCAGAACGTCTCAATCAAAAGTAAGGTTCAAATCTGTTAGTTGAATGCACAGAACAGAAAGAATTTTCACAGAATGCTACTGTGTAGTTTATATTTGAATATATTCCTTTTTCCACTATTACCCTCTTAGCGCTCCGAATGTCCACTTGCATTTTCTACAGAAAGAGTGTTCAGAACTGCGCAATCAAAAGTATGGTTTAACTCTGTTAGCTTAATGAACATATCAGAAATAAGTTTCACACAATGCTTCTGTGTAGTTTTTATTTGAAGATATTATTTTCCCCAATATAGGCCTCTTAGCGCTCAGAATGTCCAATTGCACCTTCTACAGAAAGAGTGTTTCAGAAAGGCTCAATCAAAAGTAAGGTTCAACTCTGTTAGTTGAATGCACAGAACAGAAAGAAGTTTCATAAAATGCTTCTGTGTAGTTTATAATTGAACACATTGTTTTTTCCACTATTACCCACTTAGCGCTACGAATGTCCAGTTGCATTTTCTACAGAGTGTTTCAAAACTGCTCAATCAAAAGTATTGTTTAACTCCGTTAGCTGAATGCTCAGATCAGAAAGAAGTTTCACGGAATGCTTCTGTGTAGTTTATATTTGAATATATTCCTTTTTCCACTACTACTCTCTTAGCGCTCCAAATGTCCAATTGCATTTTCTACAGAAAGGGTGTTCAGATCTGCTCAATCAAAAGTATGGTTTAACTCTGTTAGCTGAATGCACAGATCAGAAAGAAGTTTCACAGAATGATTCTGTGTAGTTTATATTTGGAGACATTCCTTTTTCCACTATTACCCTCTTAGCGCTCCGAATCTCCACTTGCATTTTCTACAGATAGAGTGTTTCAGAACGGCTCAATCAAAACTAAGGTTCAACTCTTTTAGTTGAACAAACAGAACAGAAAGAAGTTTCACACAATTCTTCTGTGTAGTTTTTATTTGTAGACATTCTTTTTCCCAATATAGGCCTCTTAGCGCTCAGAATGTCCAATTGCAGTTTCTACAGAAAGAGTGTTTCAGAACGGCTCAATCAAAAGTAAGGTTCAACTCTGTTAGTTGAATGCACAGAACAGAAAGAAGTTTCATTCAATGCTTCTGTGTAGTTTATATTTGAACATATTCTTTTTTCCACTATTACCCACTTAGCGCTACGAATGTCCAGTTGCATTTTCTACAGACAGAGTGTTTCAAAACTGCTCAATCAAAAGTATGGTTTAACTTTGTTAGCTGAATGCTCAGATCAGAAAGAAGTTTCACAGAATGCTTCTGTGTAGTTTATATTTGAATATATTCCTTTTTCCACTACTACGCTCTTAGTGCTCCAAATGTCCAGTTGCAATTTCTACAGAAAGAGTGTTCAGATCTGCAAAATCAAACGTATGGTTTAACTCTGTTAGCTGAATGCACAGATCAGAAAGAAGTTTCACCGAATGATTCTGTGTAGTTTATATTTGAAGACATTCCTTTTTCCACTATTACCCTCTTAGCGCTCCGAATCTCCACTTGCATTTTCTACAAAAAGAGTGTTTCATAACTGCTCAATCAAAAATATGTTTTATCTCTGTTAACTGAATTTACAGATCAGAAATAAGTTTCACAGAATGCATCTGTGTAGTTTTTATTTGAAGATATTCTTTTTCCCAATGTAGACCTCTTAGCGCTTAGCATGTCCAATTGCAGTTTCTCCAGAGAGAGTGTTTCAGAACGGCTCAATCAAAAGTAAGGTTCAACTCTGTTAGTTGAATGCACAGAACAGAAAGAATTTTCACAGAATGCTACTGTGTAGTTTATATTTGAATATATTCCTTTTTCCACTATTACCCTCTTAGCGCTCCGAATGTCCACTTGCATTTTCTACAGAAAGAGTGTTCAGAACTGCGCAATCAAAAGTATGGTTTAACTCTGTTAGCTTAATGAACATATCAGAAATAAGTTTCACACAATGCTTCTGTGTAGTTTTTATTTGAAGATATTATTTTTCCCAATATAGGCCTCTTAGCGCTCAGAATGTCCAATTGCAGTTTCTACAGAAAGAGTGTTTCAGAAAGGCTCAATCAAAAGTAAGGTTCAACTCTGTTAGTTGAATGCACAGAACAGAAAGTAGTTTCATACAATGCTTCTGTGTAGTTTATAATTGAACATATTGTTTTTTCCACTATTACCCACTTAGCGCTACGAATGTCCAGTTGCATTTTCTACAAACAGAGTGTTTCAAAACTGCTCAATCAAAAGTATTGTTTAACTCTGTTAGCTGAATGCTCAGATCAGAAAGAAGTTTCACAGAATGCTTCTGTGTAGTTTATATTTGAATATATTCCTTTTTCCACTACTACTCTCTTAGCGCTCCAATTGTCCAGTTGCATTTTCTACAGAAAGAGTGTTCAGATCTGCTCAATCAAAAGTATGGTTTAACTCTGTTAGCTGAATGCACAGATCAGAAAGAAGTTTCACAGAATGATTCTGTGTAGTTTATATTTGGAGACATTCCTTTTTCCACTATTACCCCCTTAGCGCTCCGAATCTCCACTTGCATTTTCTACAGAAAGAGTGTTTCAGAACGGCTCAATCAAAACTAAGGTTCAACTCTTTTAGTTGAACAACAGAACAGAAAGGAGTTTCACACAATTCTTCTGTGTAGTTTTTATTTGTAGACATTCTTTTTCCCAATATAGGCCTCTTAGCGCTCAGAATGTCCAATTGCAGTTTCTACAGAAAGAGTGTTTCAGAACGGCTCAATCAAAAGTAAGGTTCAACTCTGTTAGTTGAATGCACAGAACAGAAAGAAGTTTCATACAATGCTTCTGTGTAGTTTATATTTGAACATATTCTTTTTTCCACTCTTACCCACTTAGCGCTACGAATGTCCAGTTGCATTTTCTACAGACAGAGTGTTTCAAAACTGCTCAATCAAAAGTATGGTTTAACTCTGTTAGCTGAATGCTCAGATCAGAAAGAAGTTTCACAGAATGCTTCTGAGTAGTTTATATTTGAATATATTCCTTTTTCCACTACTACGCTCTTAGCGCTCCAAATGTCCAGTTGCATTTTCTACAGAAAGAGTGTTCAGATCTGCTCAATCAAAAGTATGGTTTAACTCTGTTAGCTGAATGCACAGATCAGAAAGAAGTTTCACCGAATGATTCTGTGTAGTTTATATTTGAAGACATTCCTTTTTCCACTATTACCCTCTTAGCGCTCCGAATCTCCACTTGCATTTTCTACAAAAAGAGTGTTTCATAACTGCTCAATCAAAAATATGTTTTATCTCTGTTAACTGAATTTACAGATCAGAAATAAGTTTCACAGAATGCATCTGTGTAGTTTTTATTTGAAGATATTATTTTTCCCAATGTAGGCCTCTTAGCGCTTTGCATGTCCAATTGCAGTTTCTACAGAAAAAGTGTTTCAGAACGTCTCAATCAAAAGTAAGGTTCAACTCTGTTAGTTGAATGCACAGAACAGAAAGAATTTTCACAGAATGCTACTGTGTAGTTTATATTTGAATATATTCCTTTTTCCACTATTACCCTCTTAGCGCTCCGAATGTCCACTTGCATTTTCTACAGAAAGAGTGTTCAGAACTGCACAATCAAAAGTATGGTTTAACTCTGTTAGCTTAATGAACATATCAGAAATAAGTTTCACACAATGCTTCTGTGTAGTTTTTATTTGAAGATATTATTTTTCCCAATATAGGCCTCTTAGCGCTCAGAATGTCCAATTGCAGTTTCTACAGAAAGAGTGTTTCAGAAAGGCTCAATCAAAAGTAAGGTTCAACTCTGTTAGTTGAATGCACAGAACAGAAAGAAGTTTCATACAATGCTTCTGTGTAGTTTATAATTGAACACATTGTTTTTTCCACTATTACCCACTTAGCGCTACGAATGTCCAGTTGCATTTTCTACAGAGTGTTTCAAAACTGCTCAATCAAAAGTATTGTTTAAATCTGTTAGCTGAATGCTCAGATCAGAAAGAAGTTTCACAGAATGCTTCTGTGTAGTTTATATTTGAATATATTCCTTTTTCCACTACTACTCTCTTAGCGCTCCAAATGTCCAGTTGCATTTTCTACAGAAAGAGTGTTCAGATCTGCTCAATCAAAAGTGTGGTTTAAATCTGTTAGCTGAATGCACAGATCAGAAAGAAGTTTCACAGAATGATTCTGTGTAGTTTATATTTGGAGACATTCCTTTTTCCACTATTAACCTCTTAGCGCTCCGAATCTCCACTTGCATTTTCTACAGAAAGAGTGTTTCAGAACGGCTCAATCAAAACTAAGGTTCAACTCTTTTAGTTGAACAAACAGAACAGAAAGAAGTTTAACACAATTCTTCTGTGTAGTTTTTATTTGTAGACATTCTTTTTCCCAATATAGGCCTCTTAGCGCTCAGAATGTCCAATTGCAGTTTCTACAGAAAGAGTGTTTCAGAACGGCTCAATCAAAAGTAAGGTTCAAGTCTGTTAGTTGAATGCACAGAACAGAAAGAAGTTTCATACAATGCTTCTGTGTAGTTTATATTTGAACATATTCTTTTTTCCACTATTATCCACTTAGCGCTACGAATGTCCAATTGCATTTTCTACAGACAGAGTGTTTCAAAACTGCTCAATCAAAAGTATGGTTTAACTCTGTTAGCTGAATGCTCAGATCAGAAAGAAGTTTCACAGAATGCTTCTGTGTAGTTTATATTTGAATATATTCCTTTTTCCACTACTACGCTCTTAGCGCTCCAAATGTCCAGTTGCATTTTCTACAGAAAGAGTGTTCAGATCTGCTCAATCAAAAGTATGGTTTAACTCTGTTAGCTGAATGCACAGATCAGAAAGAAGTTTCACCGAATGATTCTGTGTAGTTTATATTTGAAGACATTCCTTTTTCCACTATTACCCTCTTAGCGCTCCGAATCTCCACTTGCATTTTCTACAAAAAGAGTGTTTCATAACTGCTCAATCAAAAATATGTTTTATCTCTGTTAACTGAATTTACAGATCAGAAATAAGTTTCACAGAATGCATCTGTGTAGTTTTTATTTGAAGATATTCTTTTTCCCAATGTAGGCCTCTTAGCGCTTAGCATGTCCAATTGCAGTTTCTACAGAAAGAGTGTTTCAGAACGGCTCAATCAAAAGTAAGTTTCAACTCTGTTAGTTGAATGCACAGAACAGAAAGAATTTTCACAGAATGCTACTGTGTAGTTTATATTTGAATATATTCCTTTTTCCACTATTACCCTCTTAGCGCTCCGAATGTCCACTTGCATTTTCTACAGAAAGAGTGTTCAGAACTGCGCAATCAAAAGTATGGTTTAACTCTGTTAGCTTAATGAACATATCAGAAATAAGTTTCACACAATGCTTCTGTGTAGTTTTTATTTGAAGATATTATTTTTCCCAATATAGGCCTCTTAGCGCTCAGAATGTCCAATTGCACTTTCTACAGAAAGAGTGTTTCAGAAAGGCTCAATCAAAAGTAAGGTTCAACTCTGTTAGTTGAATACACAGAACAGAAAGAAGTTTCATACAATGCTTCTGTGTAGTTTATATTTGAACATATTCTTTTTTCCACTATTACCCACTTAGCGCTACGAATGTCCAGTTTCATTTTCTACAGACAGAGTGTTTCAAAACTGCTCAATCAGAAGTATGGTTTAACTCTGTTAGCTGAATGCTCAGATCAGAAAGAAGTTTCACAGAATGCTTCTGTGTAGTTTATATTTGAATATATTCCTTTTTTAACTACTACTCTCTTAGCGCTCCAAATGTCCAGTTGCATTTTCTACAGAAAGAGTGTTCAGATCTGCTCAATCAAAAGTATGGTTTAACTCTGTTAGCTGAATGCACAGATCAGAAAGAAGTTTCACAGAATGATTCTGTGTAGTTTATATTTGGAGACATTCCTTTTTATACTATTACCCCCTTAGCGCTCCGAATCTCCACTTGCATTTTCTACAGAAAGAGTGTTTCAGAACGGCTCAATCAAAACTAAGGTTCAACTCTTTTAGTTGAACAAACAGAACAGAAAGGAGTTTCACACAATTCTTCTGTGTAGTTTTTATTTGTAGACATTCTTTTTCCCAATATAGGCCTCTTAGCGCTCAGAATGTCCAATTGCAGTTTCTACAGAAAGAGTGTTTCAGAACGGCTCAATCAAAAGTAAGGTTCAACTCTGTTAGTTGAATGCACAGAACAGAAAGAAGTTTCATACAATGCTTCTGTGTAGTTTATATTTGAACATATTCTTTTTTCCACTCTTACCCACTTAGCGCTACGAATGTCCAGTTGCATTTTCTACAGACAGAGTGTTTCAAAACTGCTCAATCAAAAGTATGGTTTAACTCTGTTAGCTGAATGCTCAGATCAGAAAGAAGTTTCACAGAATGCTTCTGTGTAGTTTATATTTGAATATATTCCTTTTTCCACTACTACGCTCTTAGCGCTCCAAATGTCCAGTTGCATTTTCTACAGAAAGAGTGTTCAGATCTGCTCAATCAAAAGTATGCTTTAACTCTGTTAGCTGAATGCACAGATCAGAAAGAAGTTTCACCGAATGATTCTGTGTAGTTTATATTTGAAGACATTCTTTTTTCCACTATTACCCTCTTAGCGCTCCGAATCTCCACTTGCATTTTCTACAAAAAGAGTGTTTCATAACTGCTCAATCAAAAATATGTTTTATCTCTGTTAACTGAATTTACAGATCAGAAATAAGTTTCACAGAATGCATCTGTGTAGTTTTTATTTGAAGATATTCTTTTTCCCAATGTAGGCCTCTTAGCGCTTAGCATGTCCAATTGCAGTTTCTACAGAAAAAGTGTTTCAGAACGTCTCAATCAAAAGTAAGGTTCAACTCTGTTAGTTGAATGCACAGAACAGAAAGAATTTTCACAGAATGCTACTGTGTAGTTTATATTTGAATATATTCCTTTTTCCACTATTACCCTCTTAGCGCTCCGAATGTCCACTTGCATTTTCTACAGAAAGAGTGTTCAGAACTGCGCAATCAAAAGTATGGTTTAACTCTGTTAGCTTAATGAACATATCAGAAATAAGTTTCACACAATGCTTCTGTGTAGTTTTTATTTGAAGATATTATTTTCCCCAATATAGGCCTCTTAGCGCTCAGAATGTCCAATTGCAGTTTCTACAGAAAGAGTGTTTCAGAAAGGCTCAATCAAAAGTAAGGTTCAACTCTGTTAGTTGAATGCACAGAACAGAAAGAAGTTTCATACAATGCTTCTGTGTAGTTTATAATTGAACACATTGTTTTTTCCACTATTACCCACTTAGCGCTACGAATGTCCAGTTGCATTTTCTACAGAGTGTTTCAAAACTGCTCAATCAAAAGTATTGTTTAACTCCGTTAGCTGAATGCTCAGATCAGAAAAAAGTTTCACGGAATGCTTCTGTGTAGTTTATATTTGAATATATTCCTTTTTCCACTACTACTCTCTTAGCGCTCCAAATGTCCAATTGCATTTTCTACAGAAAGGGTGTTCAGATCTGCTCAATCAAAAGTATGGTTTAACTCTGTTAGCTGAATGCACAGATCAGAAAGAAGTTTCACAGAATGATTCTGTGTAGTTTATATTTGGAGACATTCCTTTTTCCACTATTACCCTCTTAGCGCTCCGAATCTCCACTTGCATTTTCTACAGATAGAGTGTTTCAGAACGGCTCAATCAAAACTAAGGTTCAACTCTTTTAGTTGAACAAACAGAACAGAAAGAAGTTTCACACAATTCTTCTGTGTAGTTTTTATTTGTAGACATTCTTTTTCCCAATATAGGCCTCTTAGCGCTCAGAATGTCCAATTGCAGTTTCTACAGAAAGAGTGTTTCAGAACGGCTCAATCAAAAGTAAGGTTCAACTCTGTTAGTTGAATGCACAGAACAGAAAGAAGTTTCATTCAATGCTTCTGTGTAGTTTATATTTGAACATATTCTTTTTTCCACTATTACCCACTTAGCGCTACGAATGTCCAGTTGCATTTTCTACAGACAGAGTGTTTCAAAACTGCTCAATCAAAAGTATGGTTTAACTTTGTTAGCTGAATGCTCAGATCAGAAAGAAGTTTCACAGAATGCTTCTGTGTAGTTTATATTTGAATATATTCCTTTTTCCACTACTACGCTCTTAGTGCTCCAAATGTCCAGTTGCAATTTCTACAGAAAGAGTGTTCAGATCTGCAAAATCAAACGTATGGTTTAACTCTGTTAGCTGAATGCACAGATCAGAAAGAAGTTTCACCGAATGATTCTGTGTAGTTTATATTTGAAGACATTCCTTTTTCCACTATTACCCTCTTAGCGCTCCGAATCTCCACTTGCATTTTCTACAAAAAGAGTGTTTCATAACTGCTCAATCAAAAATATGTTTTATCTCTGTTAACTGAATTTACAGATCAGAAATAAGTTTCACAGAATGCATCTGTGTAGTTTTTATTTGAAGATATTCTTTTTCCCAATGTAGGCCTCTTAGCGCTTAGCATGTCCAATTGCAGTTTCTACAGAAAGAGTGTTTCAGAACGGCTCAATCAAAAGTAAGTTTCAACTCTGTTAGTTGAATGCACAGAACAGAAAGAATTTTCACAGAATGCTACTGTGTAGTTTATATTTGAATATATTCCTTTTTCCACTATTACCCTCTTAGCGCTCCGAATGTCCACTTGCATTTTCTACAGAAAGAGTGTTCAGAACTGCGCAATCAAAAGTATGGTTTAACTCTGTTAGCTTAATGAACATATCAGAAATAAGTTTCACACAATGCTTCTGTGTAGTTTTTATTTGAAGATATTATTTTTCCCAATATAGGCCTCTTAGCGCTCAGAATGTCCAATTGCACTTTCTACAGAAAGAGTGTTTCAGAAAGGCTCAATCAAAAGTAAGGTTCAACTCTGTTAGTTGAATACACAGAACAGAAAGAAGTTTCATACAATGCTTCTGTGTAGTTTATATTTGAACATATTCTTTTTTCCACTATTACCCACTTAGCGCTACGAATGTCCAGTTTCATTTTCTACAGACAGAGTGTTTCAAAACTGCTCAATCAGAAGTATGGTTTAACTCTGTTAGCTGAATGCTCAGATCAGAAAGAAGTTTCACAGAATGCTTCTGTGTAGTTTATATTTGAATATATTCCTTTTTTAACTACTACTCTCTTAGCGCTCCAAATGTCCAGTTGCATTTTCTACAGAAAGAGTGTTCAGATCTGCTCAATCAAAAGTATGGTTTAACTCTGTTAGCTGAATGCACAGATCAGAAAGAAGTTTCACAGAATGATTCTGTGTAGTTTATATTTGGAGACATTCCTTTTTCCACTATTACCCCCTTAGCGCTCCGAATCTCCACTTGCATTTTCTACAGAAAGAGTGTTTCAGAACGGCTCAATCAAAACTAAGGTTCAACTCTTTTAGTTGAACAACAGAACAGAAAGGAGTTTCACACAATTCTTCTGTGTAGTTTTTATTTGTAGACATTCTTTTTCCCAATATAGGCCTCTTAGCGCTCAGAATGTCCAATTGCAGTTTCTACAGAAAGAGTGTTTCAGAACGGCTCAATCAAAAGTAAGGTTCAACTCTGTTAGTTGAATGCACAGAACAGAAAGAAGTTTCATACAATGCTTCTGTGTAGTTTATATTTGAACATATTCTTTTTTCCACTCTTACCCACTTAGCGCTACGAATGTCCAGTTGCATTTTCTACAGACAGAGTGTTTCAAAACTGCTCAATCAAAAGTATGGTTTAACTCTGTTAGCTGAATGCTCAGATCAGAAAGAAGTTTCACAGAATGCTTCTGAGTAGTTTATATTTGAATATATTCCTTTTTCCACTACTACGCTCTTAGCGCTCCAAATGTCCAGTTGCATTTTCTACAGAAAGAGTGTTCAGATCTGCTCAATCAAAAGTATGGTTTAACTCTGTTAGCTGAATGCACAGATCAGAAAGAAGTTTCACCGAATGATTCTGTGTAGTTTATATTTGAAGACATTCCTTTTTCCACTATTACCCTCTTAGCGCTCCGAATCTCCACTTGCATTTTCTACAAAAAGAGTGTTTCATAACTGCTCAATCAAAAATATGTTTTATCTCTGTTAACTGAATTTACAGATCAGAAATAAGTTTCACAGAATGCATCTGTGTAGTTTTTATTTGAAGATATTCTTTTTCCCAATGTAGGCCTCTTAGCGCTTTGCATGTCCAATTGCAGTTTCTACAGAAAAAGTGTTTCAGAACGTCTCAATCAAAAGTAAGGTTCAACTCTGTTAGTTGAATGCACAGAACAGAAAGAATTTTCACAGAATGCTACTGTGTAGTTTATATTTGAATATATTCCTTTTTCCACTATTACCCTCTTAGCGCTCCGAATGTCCACTTGCATTTTCTACAGAAAGAGTGTTCAGAACTGCACAATCAAAAGTATGGTTTAACTCTGTTAGCTTAATGAACATATCAGAAATAAGTTTCACACAATGCTTCTGTGTAGTTTTTATTTGAAGATATTATTTTTCCCAATATAGGCCTCTTAGCGCTCAGAATGTCCAATTGCAGTTTCTACAGAAAGAGTGTTTCAGAAAGGCTCAATCAAAAGTAAGGTTCAACTCTGTTAGTTGAATGCACAGAACAGAAAGAAGTTTCATACAATGCTTCTGTGTAGTTTATAATTGAACACATTGTTTTTTCCACTATTACCCACTTAGCGCTACGAATGTCCAGTTGCATTTTCTACAGAGTGTTTCAAAACTGCTCAATCAAAAGTATTGTTTAACTCTGTTAGCTGAATGCTCAGATCAGAAAGAAGTTTCACAGAATGCTTCTGTGTAGTTTATATTTGAATATATTCCTTTATCCACTACTACTCTCTTAGCGCTCCAAATGTCCAGTTGCATTTTCTACAGAAAGAGTGTTCAGATCTGCTCAATCAAAAGTGTGGTTTAAATCTGTTAGCTGAATGCACAGATCAGAAAGAAGTTTCACAGAATGATTCTGTGTAGTTTATATTTGGAGACATTCCTTTTTCCACTATTAACCTCTTAGCGCTCCGAATCTCCACTTGCATTTTCTACAGAAAGAGTGTTTCAGAACGGCTCAATCAAAACTAAGGTTCAACTCTTTTAGTTGAACAAACAGAACAGAAAGAAGTTTAACACAATTCTTCTGTGTAGTTTTTATTTGTAGACATTCTTTTTCCCAATATAGGCCTCTTAGCGCTCAGAATGTCCAATTGCAGTTTCTACAGAAAGAGTGTTTCAGAACGGCTCAATCAAAAGTAAGGTTCAAGTCTGTTAGTTGAATGCACAGAACAGAAAGAAGTTTCATACAATGCTTCTGTGTAGTTTATATTTGAACATATTCTTTTTTCCACTATTATCCACTTAGCGCTACGAATGTCCAATTGCATTTTCTACAGACAGAGTGTTTCAAAACTGCTCAATCAAAAGTATGGTTTAACTCTGTTAGCTGAATGCTCAGATCAGAAAGAAGTTTCACAGAATGCTTCTGTGTAGTTTATATTTGAATATATTCCTTTTTCCACTACTACGCTCTTAGCGCTCCAAATGTCCAGTTGCATTTTCTACAGAAAGAGTGTTCAGATCTGCTCAATCAAAAGTATGGTTTAACTCTGTTAGCTGAATGCACAGATCAGAAAGAAGTTTCACCGAATGATTCTGTGTAGTTTATATTTGAAGACATTCCTTTTTCCACTATTACCCTCTTAGCGCTCCGAATCTCCACTTGCATTTTCTACAAAAAGAGTGTTTCATAACTGCTCAATCAAAAATATGTTTTATCTCTGTTAACTGAATTTACAGATCAGAAATAAGTTTCACAGAATGCATCTGTGTAGTTTTTATTTGAAGATATTCTTTTTCCCAATGTAGGCCTCTTAGCGCTTAGCATGTCCAATTGCAGTTTCTACAGAAAGAGTGTTTCAGAACGGCTCAATCAAAAGTAAGTTTCAACTCTGTTAGTTGAATGCACAGAACAGAAAGAATTTTCACAGAATGCTACTGTGTAGTTTATATTTGAATATATTCCTTTTTCCACTATTACCCTCTTAGCGCTCCGAATGTCCACTTGCATTTTCTACAGAAAGAGTGTTCAGAACTGCGCAATCAAAAGTATGGTTTAACTCTGTTAGCTTAATGAACATATCAGAAATAAGTTTCACACAATGCTTCTGTGTAGTTTTTATTTGAAGATATTATTTTTCCCAATATAGGCCTCTTAGCGCTCAGAATGTCCAATTGCACTTTCTACAGAAAGAGTGTTTCAGAAAGGCTCAATCAAAAGTAAGGTTCAACTCTGTTAGTTGAATACACAGAACAGAAAGAAGTTTCATACAATGCTTCTGTGTAGTTTATATTTGAACATATTCTTTATTCCACTATTACCCACTTAGCGCTACGAATGTCCAGTTTCATTTTCTACAGACAGAGTGTTTCAAAACTGCTCAATCAGAAGTATGGTTTAACTCTGTTAGCTGAATGCTCAGATCAGAAAGAAGTTTCACAGAATGCTTCTGTGTAGTTTATATTTGAATATATTCCTTTTTTAACTACTACTCTCTTAGCGCTCCAAATGTCCAGTTGCATTTTCTACAGAAAGAGTGTTCAGATCTGCTCAATCAAAAGTATGGTTTAACTCTGTTAGCTGAATGCACAGATCAGAAAGAAGTTTCACAGAATGATTCTGTGTAGTTTATATTTGGAGACATTCCTTTTTATACTATTACCCCCTTAGCGCTCCGAATCTCCACTTGCATTTTCTACAGAAAGAGTGTTTCAGAACGGCTCAATCAAAACTAAGGTTCAACTCTTTTAGTTGAACAAACAGAACAGAAAGGAGTTTCACACAATTCTTCTGTGTAGTTTTTATTTGTAGACATTCTTTTTCCCAATATAGGCCTCTTAGCGCTCAGAATGTCCAATTGCAGTTTCTACAGAAAGAGTGTTTCAGAACGGCTCAATCAAAAGTAAGGTTCAACTCTGTTAGTTGAATGCACAGAACAGAAAGAAGTTTCATACAATGCTTCTGTGTAGTTTATATTTGAACATATTCTTTTTTCCACTCTTACCCACTTAGCGCTACGAATGTCCAGTTGCATTTTCTACAGACAGAGTGTTTCTAAACTGCTCAATCAAAAGTATGGTTTAACTCTGTTAGCTGAATGCTCAGATCAGAAAGAAGTTTCACAGAATGCTTCTGTGTAGTTTATATTTGAATATATTCCTTTTTCCACTACTACGCTCTTAGCGCTCCAAATGTCCAGTTGCATTTTCTACAGAAAGAGTGTTCAGATCTGCTCAATCAAAAGTATGCTTTAACTCTGTTAGCTGAATGCACAGATCAGAAAGAAGTTTCACCGAATGATTCTGTGTAGTTTATATTTGAAGACATTCTTTTTTCCACTATTACCCTCTTAGCGCTCCGAATCTCCACTTGCATTTTCTACAAAAAGAGTGTTTCATAACTGCTCAATCAAAAATATGTTTTATCTCTGTTAACTGAATTTACAGATCAGAAATAAGTTTCACAGAATGCATCTGTGTAGTTTTTATTTGAAGATATTCTTTTTCCCAATGTAGGCCTCTTAGCGCTTAGCATGTCCAATTGCAGTTTCTACAGAAAAAGTGTTTCAGAACGTCTCAATCAAAAGTAAGGTTCAACTCTGTTAGTTGAATGCACAGAACAGAAAGAATTTTCACAGAATGCTACTGTGTAGTTTATATTTGAATATATTCCTTTTTCCACTATTACCCTCTTAGCGCTCCGAATGTCCACTTGCATTTTCTACAGAAAGAGTGTTCAGAACTGCGCAATCAAAAGTATGGTTTAACTCTGTTAGCTTAATGAACATATCAGAAATAAGTTTCACACAATGCTTCTGTGTAGTTTTTATTTGAAGATATTATTTTCCCCAATATAGGCCTCTTAGCGCTCAGAATGTCCAATTGCAGTTTCTACAGAAAGAGTGTTTCAGAAAGGCTCAATCAAAAGTAAGGTTCAACTCTGTTAGTTGAATGCACAGAACAGAAAGAAGTTTCATACAATGCTTCTGTGTAGTTTATAATTGAACACATTGTTTTTTCCACTATTACCCACTTAGCGCTACGAATGTCCAGTTGCATTTTCTACAGAGTGTTTCAAAACTGCTCAATCAAAAGTATTGTTTAACTCCGTTAGCTGAATGCTCAGATCAGAAAAAAGTTTCACGGAATGCTTCTGTGTAGTTTATATTTGAATATATTCCTTTTTCCACTACTACTCTCTTAGCGCTCCAAATGTCCAATTGCATTTTCTACAGAAAGGGTGTTCAGATCTGCTCAATCAAAAGTATGGTTTAACTCTGTTAGCTGAATGCACAGATCAGAAAGAAGTTTCACAGAATGATTCTGTGTAGTTTATATTTGGAGACATTCCTTTTTCCACTATTACCCTCTTAGCGCTCCGAATCTCCACTTGCATTTTCTACAGATAGAGTGTTTCAGAACGGCTCAATCAAAACTAAGGTTCAACTCTTTTAGTTGAACAAACAGAACAGAAAGAAGTTTCACACAATTCTTCTGTGTAGTTTTTATTTGTAGACATTCTTTTTCCCAATATAGGCCTCTTAGCGCTCAGAATGTCCAATTGCAGTTTCTACAGAAAGAGTGTTTCAGAACGGCTCAATCAAAAGTAAGGTTCAACTCTGTTAGTTGAATGCACAGAACAGAAAGAAGTTTCATTCAATGCTTCTGTGTAGTTAATATTTGAACATATTCTTTTTTCCACTATTACCCACTTAGCGCTACGAATGTCCAGTTGCATTTTCTACAGACAGAGTGTTTCAAAACTGCTCAATCAAAAGTATGGTTTAACTTTGTTAGCTGAATGCTCAGATCAGAAAGAAGTTTCACAGAATGCTTCTGTGTAGTTTATATTTGAATATATTCCTTTTTCCACTACTACGCTCTTAGTGCTCCAAATGTCCAGTTGCAATTTCTACAGAAAGAGTGTTCAGATCTGCAAAATCAAACGTATGGTTTAACTCTGTTAGCTGAATGCACAGATCAGAAAGAAGTTTCACCGAATGATTCTGTGTAGTTTATATTTGAAGACATTCCTTTTTCCACTATTACCCTCTTAGCGCTCCGAATCTCCACTTGCATTTTCTACAAAAAGAGTGTTTCATAACTGCTCAATCAAAAATATGTTTTATCTCTGTTAACTGAATTTACAGATCAGAAATAAGTTTCACAGAATGCATCTGTGTAGTTTTTATTTGAAGATATTCTTTTTCCCAATGTAGACCTCTTAGCGCTTAGCATGTCCAATTGCAGTTTCTCCAGAGAGAGTGTTTCAGAACGGCTCAATCAAAAGTAAGGTTCAACTCTGTTAGTTGAATGCACAGAACAGAAAGAATTTTCACAGAATGCTACTGTGTAGTTTATATTTGAATATATTCCTTTTTCCACTATTACCCTCTTAGCGCTCCGAATGTCCACTTGCATTTTCTACAGAAAGAGTGTTCAGAACTGCACAATCAAAAGTATGGTTTAACTCTGTTAGCTTAATGAACATATCAGAAATAAGTTTCACACAATGCTTCTGTGTAGTTTTTATTTGAAGATATTATTTTTCCCAATATAGGCCTCTTAGCGCTCAGAATGTCCAATTGCAGTTTCTACAGAAAGAGTGTTTCAGAAAGGCTCAATCAAAAGTAAGGTTCAACTCTGTTAGTTGAATGCACAGAACAGAAATTAGTTTCATACAATGCTTCTGTGTAGTTTATAATTGAACATATTGTTTTTTCCACTATTACCCACTTAGCGCTACGAATGTCCAGTTGCATTTTCTACAAACAGAGTGTTTCAAAACTGCTCAATCAAAAGTATTGTTTAACTCTGTTAGCTGAATGCTCAGATCAGAAGGAAGTTTCACAGAATGCTTCTGTGTAGTTTATATTTGAATATATTCCTTTTTCCACTACTACTCTCTTAGCGCTCCAAATGTCCAGTTGCATTTTCTACAGAAAGAGTGTTCAGATCTGCTCAATCAAAAGTATGGTTTAACTCTGTTAGCTGAATGCACAGATCAGAAAGAAGTTTCACAGAATGATTCTGTGTAGTTTATATTTGGAGACATTCCTTTTTCCACTATTACCCCCTTAGCGCTCCGAATCTCCACTTGCATTTTCTACAGAAAGAGTGTTTCAGAACGGCTCAATCAAAACTAAGGTTCAACTCTTTTAGTTGAACAACAGAACAGAAAGGAGTTTCACACAATTCTTCTGTGTAGTTTTTATTTGTAGACATTCTTTTTCCCAATATAGGCCTCTTAGCGCTCAGAATGTCCAATTGCAGTTTCTACAGAAAGAGTGTTTCAGAACGGCTCAATCAAAAGTAAGGTTCAACTCTGTTAGTTGAATGCACAGAACAGAAAGAAGTTTCATACAATGCTTCTGTGTAGTTTATATTTGAACATATTCTTTTTTCCACTCTTACCCACTTAGCGCTACGAATGTCCAGTTGCATTTTCTACAGACAGAGTGTTTCAAAACTGCTCAATCAAAAGTATGGTTTAACTCTGTTAGCTGAATGCTCAGATCAGAAAGAAGTTTCACAGAATGCTTCTGAGTAGTTTATATTTGAATATATTCCTTTTTCCACTACTACGCTCTTAGCGCTCCAAATGTCCAGTTGCATTTTCTACAGAAAGAGTGTTCAGATCTGCTCAATCAAAAGTATGGTTTAACTCTGTTAGCTGAATGCACAGATCAGAAAGAAGTTTCACCGAATGATTCTGTGTAGTTTATATTTGAAGACATTCCTTTTTCCACTATTACCCTCTTAGCGCTCCGAATCTCCACTTGCATTTTCTACAAAAAGAGTGTTTCATAACTGCTCAATCAAAAATATGTTTTATCTCTGTTAACTGAATTTACAGATCAGAAATAAGTTTCACAGAATGCATCTGTGTAGTTTTTATTTGAAGATATTCTTTTTCCCAATGTAGGCCTCTTAGCGCTTAGCATGTCCAATTGCAGTTTCTACAGAAAAAGTGTTTCAGAACGTCTCAATCAAAAGTAAGGTTCAACTCTGTTAGTTGAATGCACAGAACAGAAAGAATTTTCACAGAATGCTACTGTGTAGTTTATATTTGAATATATTCCTTTTTCCACTATTACCCTCTTAGCGCTCCGAATGTCCACTTGCATTTTCTACAGAAAGAGTGTTCAGAACTGCGCAATCAAAAGTATGGTTTAACTCTGTTAGCTTAATGAACATATCAGAAATAAGTTTCACACAATGCTTCTGTGTAGTTATTATTTGAAGATATTATTTTTCCCAATATAGGCCTCTTAGCGCTCAGAATGTCCAATTGCAGTTTCTACAGAAAGAGTGTTTCAGAAAGGCTCAATCAAAAGTAAGGTTCAACTCTGTTAGTTGAATGCACAGAACAGAAAGGAGTTTCATACAATGCTTCTGTGTAGTTTATAATTGAACACATTGTTTTTTCCACTATTACCCACTTAGCGCTACGAATGTCCAGTTGCATTTTCTACAGAGTGTTTCAAAACTGCTCAATCAAAAGTATTGTTTAACTCTGTTAGCTGAATGCTCAGATCAGAAAGAAGTTTCACAGAATGCTTCTGTGTAGTTTATATTTGAATATATTCCTTTTTCCACTACTACTCTCTTAGCGCTCCAAATGTCCAGTTGCATTTTCTACAGAAAGAGTGTTCAGATCTGCTCAATCAAAAGTGTGGTTTAAATCTGTTAGCTGAATGCACAGATCAGAAAGAAGTTTCACTGAATGATTCTGTGTAGTTTATATTTGGAGACATTCCTTTTTCCACTATTAACCTCTTAGCGCTCCGAATCTCCACTTGCATTTTCTACAGAAAGAGTGTTTCAGAACGGCTCAATCAAAACTAAGGTTCAACTCTTTTAGTTGAACAAACAGAACAGAAAGAAGTTTCACACAATTCTTCTGTGTAGTTTTTATTTGTAGACATTCTTTTTCCCAATATAGGCCTCTTAGCGCTCAGAATGTCCAATTGCAGTTTCTACAGAAAGAGTGTTTCAGAACGGCTCAATCAAAAGTAAGGTTCAACTCTGTTAGTTGAATGCACAGAACAGAAAGAAGTTTCATACAATGCTTCTGTGTAGTTTATATTTGAACATATTCTTTTTTCCACTATTATCCACTTAGCGCTACGAATGTCCAATTGCATTTTCTACAGACAGAGTGTTTCAAAACTGCTCAATCAAAAGTATGGTTTAACTCTGTTAGCTGAATGCTCAGATCAGAAAGAAGTTTCACAGAATGCTTCTGTGTAGTTTATATTTGAATATATTCCTTTTTCCACTACTACGCTCTTAGCGCTCCAAATGTCCAGTTGCATTTTCTACAGAAAGAGTGTTCAGATCTGCTCAATCAAAAGTATGGTTTAACTCTGTTAGCTGAATGCACAGATCAGAAAGAAGTTTCACCGAATGATTCTGTGTAGTTTATATTTGAAGACATTCCTTTTTCCACTATTACCCTCTTAGCGCTCCGAATCTCCACTTGCATTTTCTACAAAAAGAGTGTTTCATAACTGCTCAATCAAAAATATGTTTTATCTCTGTTAACTGAATTTACAGATCAGAAATAAGTTTCACAGAATGCATCTGTGTAGTTTTTATTTGAAGATATTCTTTTTCCCAATGTAGGCCTCTTAGCGCTTAGCATGTCCAATTGCAGTTTCTACAGAAGGAGTGTTTCAGAACGGCTCAATCAAAAGTAAGGTTCAACTCTGTTAGTTGAATGCACAGAACAGAAAGAATTTTCACAGAATGCTACTGTGTAGTTTATATTTGAATATATTCCTTTTTCCACTATTACCCTCTTAGCGCTCCGAATGTCCACTTGCATTTTCTACAGAAAGAGTGTTCAGAACTGCGCAATCAAAAGTATGGTTTAACTCTGTTAGCTTAATGAACATATCAGAAATAAGTTTCACACAATGCTTCTGTGTAGTTTTTATTTGAAGATATTATTTTTCCCAATATAGGCCTCTTAGCGCTCAGAATGTCCAATTGCAGTTTCTACAGAAAGAGTGTTTCAGAAAGGCTCAATCAAAAGTAAGGTTCAACTCTGTTAGTTGAATGCACAGAACAGAAAGAAGTTTCATACAATGCTTCTGTGTAGTTTATAGTTGAACATATTGTTTTTTCCACTATTACCCACTTAGCGCTACGAATGTCCAGTTGCATTTTCTACAGACAGAGTGTTTCAAAACTGCTCAATCAAAAGTATTGTTTAACTCTGTTAGCTGAATGCTCAGATCCGAAAGAAGTTTCACAGAATGCTTCTGTGTAGTTTATATTTGAATATATTCCTTTTTCCACTACTACTCTCTTATCGCTCCAAATGTCCAGTTGCATTTTCTACAGAAAGAGTGTTCAGATCTGCTCAATCAAAAGTATGGTTTAACTCTGTTAGCTGAATGCACAGATCAGAAAGAAGTTTCACAGAATGATTCTGTGTAGTTTATATTTGGAGACATTCCTTTTTCCACTATTACCCCCTTAGCGCTCCGAATCTCCACTTGCATTTTCTACAGAAAGAGTGTTTCAGAACGGCTCAATCAAAACTAAGGTTCAACTCTTTTAGTTGAACAAACAGAACAGAAAGGAGTTTCACACAATTCTTCTGTGTAGTTTTTATTTGTAGACATTCTTTTTCCCAATATAGGCCTCTTAGAGCTCAGAATGTCCAATTGCAGTTTCTACAGAAAGAGTGATTCAGAACGGCTCAACCAAAAGTAAGGTTCAACTCTGTTAGTTGAATGCACAGAACAGAAAGAAGTTTCATACAATGCTTCTGTGTAGTTTATATTTGAACATTTTCTTTTTTCCACTCTTACCCACTTAGCGCTACGAATGTCCAGTTGCATTTTCTACAGACAGAGTGTTTCAAAACTGCTCAATCAAAAGTATGGTTTAACTCTGTTAGCTGAATGGTCAGATCAGAAAGAAGTTTCACAGAATGCTTCTGTGTAGTTTATATTTGAATATATTCCTTTTTCCACTACTACGCTCTTAGCGCTCCAAATGTCCAGTTGCATTTTCTACAGAAAGAGTGTTCAGATCTGCTCAATCAAAAGTATGGTTTAACTCTGTTAGCTGAATGCACAGATCAGAAAAAAGTTTCACCGAATGATTCTGTGTAGTTTATATTTGAAGACATTCCTTTTTCCACTATTACCCACCTAGCGCTCCGAATCTCCACTTGCATTTTCTACAAAAAGAGTGTTTCATAACTGCTCAATCAAAAATATGTTTTATCTCTGTTAACTGAATTTACAGATCAGAAATAAGTTTCACAGAATGCATCTGTGTAGTTTTTATTTGAAGATATTCTTTTTCCCAATGTAGGCCTCTTAGCGCTTAGCATGTCCAGTTGCAGTTTCTACAGAAAGAGTGTTTCAGAACGTCTCAATCAAAAGTAAGGTTCAACTCTGTTAGTTGAATGCACAGAACAGAAAGAATTTTCACAGAATGCTACTGTGTAGTTTATATTTGAATATATTCCTTTTTCCACTATTACCCTCTTTGCGCTCCGAATGTCCACTTGCATTTTCTACAGAAAGAGTGTTCAGAACTGCGCAATCAAAAGTATGGTTTAACTCTGTTAGCTTAATGAACATATCAGAAATAAGTTTCACACAATGCTTCTGTGTAGTTTTTATTTGAAGATATTATTTTTCCCAATATAGGCCTCTTAGCGCTCAGAATGTCCAATTGCACTTTCTACAGAAAGAGTGTTTCAGAAAGGCTCAATCAAAAGTAAGGTTCAACTCTGTTAGTTCAATACACAGAACAGAAAGTAGTTTCATACAATGCTTCTGTGTAGTTTATATTTGAACATATTCTTTTTTCCACTATTACCCACTTAGCGCTACGAATGTCCAGTTGCATTTTCTACAGACAGAGTGTTTCAAAACTGCTCAATCAGAAGTATGGTTTAACTCTGTTAGCTGAATGCTCAGATCAGAAAGAAGTTTCACAGAATGCTTCTGTGTAGTTTATATTTGAATATATTCCTTTTTTAACTACTACTCTCTTAGCGCTCCAAATGTCCAGTTGCATTTTCTACAGAAAGAGTGTTCAGATCTGCTCAATCAAAAGTATGGTTTAACTCTGTTAGCTGAATGCACAGATCAGAAAGAAGTTTCACAGAATGATTCTGTGTAGTTTATATTTGTAGACATTCCTTTTTATACTATTACCCCCTTAGCGCTCCGAATCTCCACTTGCATTTTCTACAGAAAGAGTGTTTCAGAACGGCTCAATCAAAACTAAGGTTCAACTCTTTTAGTTGAACAAACAGAACAGAAAGGAGTTTCACACAATTCTTCTGTGTAGTTTTTATTTGTAGACATTCTTTTTCCCAATATAGGCCTCTTAGCGCTCAGAATGTCCAATTACAGTTTCTACAGAAAGAGTGTTTCAGAACGGCTCAATCAAAAGTAAGGTTCAACTCTGTTAGTTGAATGCACAGAACAGAAAGAAGTTTCATACAATGCTTCTGTGTAGTTTATATTTGAACATATTCTTTTTTCCACTCTTACCCACTTAGCGCTACGAATGTCCAGTTGCATTTTCTACAGACAGAGTGTTTCAAAACTGCTCAATCAAATGTATGGTTTAACTCTGTTAGCTGAATGCTCAGATCAGAAAGAAGTTTCACAGAATGCTTCTGTGTAGTTTATATTTGAATATATTCCTTTTTCCACTACTACGCTCTTAGCGCTCCAAATGTCCAGTTGCATTTTCTACAGAAAGAGTGTTCAGATCTGCTCAATCAAAAGTATGGTTTAACTCTGTTAGCTGAATGCACAGATCAGAAAGAAGTTTCACCGAATGATTCTGTGTAGTTTATATTTGAAGACATTCTTTTTTCCACTATTACCCTCTTAGCGCTCCGAATCTCCACTTGCATTTTCTACAAAAAGAGTGTTTCATAACTGCTCAATCAAAAATATGTTTTATCTCTGTTAACTGAATTTACAGATCAGAAATAAGTTTCACAGAATGCATCTGTGTAGTTTTTATTTGAAGATATTCTTTTTCCCAATGTAGGCCTCTTAGCGCTTAGCATGTCCAATTGCAGTTTCTACAGAAAAAGTGTTTCAGAACGTCTCAATCAAAAGTAAGGTTCAACTCTGTTAGTTGAATGCACAGAACAGAAAGAATTTTCACAGAATGCTACTGTGTAGTTTATATTTGAATATATTCCTTTTTCCACTATTACCCTCTTAGCGCTCCGAATGTCCACTTGCATTTTCTACAGAAAGAGTGTTGAGAACTGCGCAATCAAAAGTATGGTTTAACTCTGTTAGCTTAATGAACATATCAGAAATAAGTTTCACACAATGCTTCTGTGTAGTTTTTATTTGAAGATATTATTTTCCCCAATATAGGCCTCTTAGCGCTCAGAATGTCCAATTGCAGTTTCTACAGAAAGAGTGTTTCAGAAAGGCTCAATCAAAAGTAAGGTTCAACTCTGTTAGTTGAATGCACAGAACAGAAAGAAGTTTCATACAATGCTTCTGTGTAGTTTATAATTGAACACATTTTTTTTTCCACTATTACCCACTTAGCGCTACGAATGTCCAGTTGCATTTTCTACAGAGTGTTTCAAAACTGCTCAATCAAAAGTATTGTTTAACTCCGTTAGCTGAATGCTCAGATCAGAAAGAAGTTTCACGGAATGCTTCTGTGTAGTTTATATTTGAATATATTCCTTTTTCCACTACTACTCTCTTAGCGCTCCAAATGTCCAATTGCATTTTCTACAGAAAGGGTGTTCAGATCTGCTCAATCAAAAGTATGGTTTAACTCTGTTAGCTGAATGCACAGATCAGAAAGAAGTTTCACAGAATGATTCTGTGTAGTTTATATTTGGAGACATTCCTTTTTCCACTATTACCCTCTTAGCGCTCCGAATCTCCACTTGCATTTTCTACAGATAGAGTGTTTCAGAACGGCTCAATCAAAACTAAGGTTCAAATCTTTTAGTTGAACAAACAGAACAGAAAGAAGTTTCACACAATTCTTCTGTGTAGTTTTTATTTGTAGACATTCTTTTTCCCAATATAGGCCTCTTAGCGCTCAGAATGTCCAATTGCAGTTTCTACAGAAAGAGTGTTTCAGAACGGCTCAATCAAAAGTAAGGTTCAACTCTGTTAGTTGAATGCACAGAACAGAAAGAAGTTTCATTCAATGCTTCTGTGTAGTTTATATTTGAACATATTCTTTTTTCCACTATTACCCACTTAGCGCTACGAATGTCCAGTTGCATTTTCTACAGACAGAGTGTTTCAAAACTGCTCAATCAAAAGTATGGTTTAACTTTGTTAGCTGAATGCTCAGATCAGAAAGAAGTTTCACAGAATGCTTCTGTGTAGTTTATATTTGAATATATTCCTTTTTCCACTACTACGCTCTTAGTGCTCCAAATGTCCAGTTGCAATTTCTACAGAAAGAGTGTTCAGATCTGCAAAATCTAACGTATGGTTTAACTCTGTTAGCTGAATGCACAGATCAGAAAGAAGTTTCACCGAATGATTCTGTGTAGTTTATATTTGAAGACATTCCTTTTTCCACTATTACCCTCTTAGCGCTCCGAATCTCCACTTGCATTTTCTACAAAAAGAGTGTTTCATAACTGCTCAATCAAAAATATGTTTTATCTCTGTTAACTGAATTTACAGATCAGAAATAAGTTTCACAGAATGCATCTGTGTAGTTTTTATTTGAAGATATTCTTTTTCCCAATGTAGACCTCTTAGCGCTTAGCATGTCCAATTGCAGTTTCTCCAGAGAGAGTGTTTCAGAACGGCTCAATCAAAAGTAAGGTTCAACTCTGTTAGTTGAATGCACAGAACAGAAAGAATTTTCACAGAATGCTACTGTGTAGTTTATATTTGAATATATTCCTTTTTCCACTATTACCCTCTTAGCGCTCCGAATGTCCACTTGCATTTTCTACAGAAAGAGTGTTCAGAACTGCGCAATCAAAAGTATGGTTTAACTCTGTTAGCTTAATGAACATATCAGAAATAAGTTTCACACAATGCTTCTGTGTAGTTATTATTTGAAGATATTATTTTTCCCAATATAGGCCTCTTAGCGCTCAGAATGTCCAATTGCAGTTTCTACAGAAAGAGTGTTTCAGAAAGGCTCAATCAAAAGTAAGGTTCAACTCTGTTAGTTGAATGCACAGAACAGAAAGGAGTTTCATACAATGCTTCTGTGTAGTTTATAATTGAACACATTGTTTTTTCCACTATTACCCACTTAGCGCTACGAATGTCCAGTTGCATTTTCTACAGAGTGTTTCAAAACTGCTCAATCAAAAGTATTGTTTAACTCTGTTAGCTGAATGCTCAGATCAGAAAGAAGTTTCACAGAATGCTTCTGTGTAGTTTATATTTGAATATATTCCTTTTTCCACTACTACTCTCTTAGCGCTCCAAATGTCCAGTTGCATTTTCTACAGAAAGAGTGTTCAGATCTGCTCAATCAAAAGTATGGTTTAACTCTGTTAGCTGAATGCACAGATCAGAAAGAAATTTCACAGAATGATTCTGTGTAGTTTATATTTGGAGACATTCCTTTTTCCACTATTACCCCCTTAGCGCTCCGAATCTCCACTTGCATTTTCTACAGAAAGAGTGTTTCAGAACGGCTCAATCAAAACTAAGGTTCAACTCTTTTAGTTGAACAAACAGAACAGAAAGGAGTTTCACACAATTCTTCTGTGTAGTTTTTATTTGTAGACATTCTTTTTCCCAATATAGGCCTCTTAGAGCTCAGAATGTCCAATTGCAGTTTCTACAGAAAGAGTGATTCAGAACGGCTCAACCAAAAGTAAGGTTCAACTCTGTTAGTTGAATGCACAGAACAGAAAGAAGTTTCATACAATGCTTCTGTGTAGTTTATATTTGAACATATTCTTTTTTCCACTCTTACCCACTTAGCGCTACGAATGTCCAGTTGCATTTTCTACAGACAGAGTGTTTCAAAACTGCTCAATCAAAAGTATGGTTTAACTCTGTTAGCTGAATGCTCAGATCAGAAAGAAGTTTCACAGAATGCTTCTGTGTAGTTTATATATGAATATATTCCTTTTTCCACTACTACGCTCTTAGCGCTCCAAATGTCCAGTTGCATTTTCTACAGAAAGAGTGTTCAGATCTGCTCAATCAAAAGTATGGTTTAACTCTGTTAGCTGAATGCACAGATCAGAAAAAAGTTTCACCGAATGATTCTGTGTAGTTTATATTTGAAGACATTCCTTTTTCCACTATTACCCACTTAGCGCTCCGAATCTCCACTTGCATTTTCTACAAAAAGAGTGTTTCATAACTGCTCAATCAAAAATATGTTTTATCTCTGTTAACTGAATTTACAGATCAGAAATAAGTTTCACAGAATGCATCTGTGTAGTTTTTATTTGAAGATATTCTTTTTCCCAATGTAGGCCTCTTAGCGCTTAGCATGTCCAGTTGCAGTTTCTACAGAAAGAGTGTTTCAGAACGTCTCAATCAAAAGTAAGGTTCAACTCTGTTAGTTGAATGCACAGAACAGAAAGAATTTTCACAGAATGCTACTGTGTAGTTTATATTTGAATATATTCCTTTTTCCACTATTACCCTCTTAGCGCTCCGAATGTCCACTTGCATTTTCTACAGAAAGAGTGTTCAGAACTGCGCAATCAAAAGTATGGTTTAACTCTGTTAGCTTAATGAACATATCAGAAATAAGTTTCACACAATGCTTCTGTGTAGTTTTTATTTGAAGATATTATTTTTCCCAATATAGGCCTCTTAGCGCTCAGAATGTCCAATTGCACTTTCTACAGAAAGAGTGTTTCAGAAAGGCTCAATCAAAGTAAGGTTCAACTCTGTTAGTTGAATACACAGAACAGAAAGAAGTTTCATACAATGCTTCTGTGTAGTTTATATTTGAACATATTCTTTTTTCCACTATTACCCACTTAGCGCTACGAATGTCCAGTTGCATTTTCTACAGACAGAGTGTTTCAAAACTGCTCAATCAGAAGTATGGTTTAACTCTGTTAGCTGAATGCTCAGATCAGAAAGAAGTTTCACAGAATGCTTCTGTGTAGTTTATATTTGAATATATTCCTTTTTTAACTACTACTCTCTTAGCGCTCCAAATGTCCAGTTGCATTTTCTACAGAAAGAGTGTTCAGATCTGCTCAATCAAAAGTATGGTTTAACTCTGTTAGCTGAATGCACAGATCAGAAAGAAGTTTCACAGAATGATTCTGTGTAGTTTATATTTGGAGACATTCCTTTTTATACTATTACCCCCTTAGCGCTCCGAATCTCCACTTGCATTTTCTACAGAAAGAGTGTTTCAGAACGGCTCAATCAAAACTAAGGTTCAACTCTTTTAGTTGAACAAACAGAACAGAAAGGAGTTTCACACAATTCTTCTGTGTAGTTTTTATTTGTAGACATTCTTTTTCCCAATATAGGCCTCTTAGCGCTCAGAATGTCCAATTGCAGTTTCTACAGAAAGAGTGTTTCAGAACGGCCCAATCAAAAGTAAGGTTCAACTCTGTTAGTTGAATGCACAGAACAGAAAGAAGTTTCATACAATGCTTCTGTGTAGTTTATATTTGAACATATTCTTTTTTCCACTCTTACCCACTTAGCGCTACGAATGTCCAGTTGCATTTTCTACAGACAGAGTGTTTCAAAACTGCTCAATCAAAAGTATGGTTTAACTCTGTTAGCTGAATGCTCAGATCAGAAAGAAGTTTCACAGAATGCTTCTGTGTAGTTTATATTTGAATATATTCCTTTTTCCACTACTACGCTCTTAGCGCTCCAAATGTCCAGTTGCATTTTCTACAGAAAGAGTGTTCAGATCTGCTCAATCAAAAGTATGGTTTAACTCTGTTAGCTGAATGCACAGATCAGAAAGAAGTTTCACCGAATGATTCTGTGTAGTTTATATTTGAAGACATTCTTTTTTCCACTATTACCCTCTTAGCGCTCCGAATCTCCACTTGCATTTTCTACAAAAAGAGTGTTTCATAACTGCTCAATCAAAAATATGTTTTATCTCTGTTAACTGAATTTACAGATCAGAAATATGTTTCACAGAATGCATCTGTGTAGTTTTTATTTGAAGATATTCTTTTTCCCAATGTAGGCCTCTTAGCGCTTAGCATGTCCAATTGCAGTTTCTACAGAAAAAGTGTTTCAGAACGTCTCAATCAAAAGTAAGGTTCAACTCTGTTAGTTGAATGCACAGAACAGAAAGAATTTTCACAGAATGCTACTGTGTAGTTTATATTTGAATATATTCCTTTCTCCACTATTACCCTCTTAGCGCTCCGAATGTCCACTTGCATTTTCTACAGAAAGAGTGTTCAGAACTGCGCAATCAAAAGTATGGTTTAACTCTGTTAGCTTAATGAACATATCAGAAATAAGTTTCACACAATGCTTCTGTGTAGTTTTTATTTGAAGATATTATTTTCCCCAATATAGGCCTCTTAGCGCTCAGAATGTCCAATTGCAGTTTCTACAGAAAGAGTGTTTCAGAAAGGCTCAATCAAAAGTAAGGTTCAACTCTGTTAGTTGAATGCACAGAACAGAAAGAAGTTTCATACAATGCTTCTGTGTAGTTTATAATTGAACACATTGTTTTTTCCACTATTACCCACTTAGCGCTACGAATGTCCAGTTGCATTTTCTACAGTGTTTCAAAACTGCTCAATCAAAAGTATTGTTTAACTCCGTTAGCTGAATGCTCAGATCAGAAAGAAGTTTCACGGAATGCTTCTGTGTAGTTTATATTTGAATATATTCCTTTTTCCACTACTACTCTCTTAGCGCTCCAAATGTCCAATTGCATTTTCTACAGAAAGGGTGTTCAGATCTGCTCAATCAAAAGTATGGTTTAACTCTGTTAGCTGAATGCACAGATCAGAAAGAAGTTTCACAGAATGATTCTGTGTAGTTTATATTTGGAGACATTCCTTTTTCCACTATTACCCTCTTAGCGCTCCGAATCTCCACTTGCATTTTCTACAGATAGAGTGTTTCAGAACGGCTCAATCAAAACTAAGGTTCAACTCTTTTAGTTGAACAAACAGAACAGAAAGAAGTTTCACACAATTCTTCTGTGTAGTTTTTATTTGTAGACATTCTTTTTCCCAATATAGGCCTCTTAGCGCTCAGAATGTCCAATTGCAGTTTCTACAGAAAGAGTGTTTCAGAACGGCTCAATCAAAAGTAAGGTTCAACTCTGTTAGTTGAATGCACAGAACAGAAAGAAGTTTCATTCAATGCTTCTGTGTAGTTTATATTTGAACATATTCTTTTTTCCACTATTACCCACTTAGCGCTACGAATGTCCAGTTGCATTTTCTACAGACAGAGTCTTTCAAAACTGCTCAATCAAAAGTATGGTTTAACTTTGTTAGCTGAATGCTCAGATCAGAAAGAAGTTTCACAGAATGCTTCTGTGTAGTTTATATTTGAATATATTCCTTTTTCCACTACTACGCTCTTAGTGCTCCAAATGTCCAGTTGCAATTTCTACAGAAAGAGTGTTCAGATCTGCAAAATCAAACGTATGGTTTAACTCTGTTAGCTGAATGCACAGATCAGAAAGAAGTTTCACCGAATGATTCTGTGTAGTTTATATTTGAAGACATTCCTTTTTCCACTATTACCCTCTTAGCGCTCCGAATCTCCACTTGCATTTTCTACAAAAAGAGTGTTTCATAACTGCTCAATCAAAAATATGTTTTATCTCTGTTAACTGAATTTACAGATCAGAAATAAGTTTCACAGAATGCATCTGTGTAGTTTTTATTTGAAGATATTCTTTTTCCCAATGTAGACCTCTTAGCGCTTAGCATGTCCAATTGCAGTTTCTCCAGAGAGAGTGTTTCAGAACGGCTCAATCAAAAGTAAGGTTCAACTCTGTTAGTTGAATGCACAGAACAGAAAGAATTTTCACAGAATGCTACTGTGTAGTTTATGTTTGAATATATTCCTTTTTCCACTATTACCCTCTTAGCGCTCCGAATGTCCACTTGCATTTTCTACAGAAAGAGTGTTCAGAACTGCGCAATCAAAAGTATGGTTTAACTCTGTTAGCTTAATGAACATATCAGAAATAAGTTTCACACAATGCTTCTGTGTAGTTTTTATTTGAAGATATTATTTTTCCCAATATAGGCCTCTTAGCGCTCAGAATGTCCAATTGCAGTTTCTACAGAAAGAGTGTTTCAGAAAGGCTCAATCAAAAGTAAGGTTCAACTCTGTTAGTTGAATACACAGAACAGAAAGAAGTTTCATACAATGCTTCTGTGTAGTTTATATTTGAACATATTCTTTTTTCCACTATTACCCACTTAGCGCTACGAATGTCCAGTTGCATTTTCTACAGACAGAGTGTTTCAAAACTGCTCAATCAGAAGTATGGTTTAACTCTGTTAGCTGAATGCTCAGATCAGAAAGAAGTTTCACAGAATGCTTCTGTGTAGTTTATATTTGAATATATTCCTTTTTTAACTACTACTCTCTTAGCGCTCCAAATGTCCAGTTGCATTTTCTACAGAAAGAGTGTTCAGATCTGCTCAATCAAAAGTATGGTTTAACTCTGTTAGCTGAATGCACAGATCAGAAAGAAGTTTCACAGAATGATTCTGTGTAGTTTATATTTGGAGACATTCCTTTTTATACTATTACCCCCTTAGCGCTCCGAATCTCCACTTGCATTTTCTACAGAAAGAGTGTTTCAGAACGGCTCAATCAAAACTAAGGTTCAACTCTTTTAGTTGAACAAACAGAACAGAAAGGAGTTTCACACAATTCTTCTGTGTAGTTTTTATTTGTAGACATTCTTTTTCCCAATATAGGCCTCTTAGCGCTCAGAATGTCCAATTGCAGTTTCTACAGAAAGAGTGTTTCAGAACGGCTCAATCAAAAGTAAGGTTCAAGTCTGTTAGTTGAATGCACAGAACAGAAAGAAGTTTCATACAATGCTTCTGTGTAGTTTATATTTGAACATATTCTTTTTTCCACTCTTACCCACTTAGCGCTACGAATGTCCAGTTGCATTTTCTACAGACAGAGTGTTTCAAAACTGCTCAATCAAAAGTATGGTTTAACTCTGTTAGCTGAATGCTCAGATCAGAAAGAAGTTTCACAGAATGCTTCTGTGTAGTTTATATTTGAATATATTCCTTTTTCCACTACTACGCTCTTAGCGCTCCAAATGTCCAGTTGCATTTTCTACAGAAAGAGTGTTCAGATCTGCTAAATCAAAAGTATGGTTTAACTCTGTTAGCTGAATGCACAGATCAGAAAGAAGTTTCACCGAATGATTCTGTGTAGTTTATATTTGAAGACATTCTTTTTTCCACTATTACCCTCTTAGCGCTCCGAATCTCCACTTGCATTTTCTACAAAAAGAGTGTTTCATAACTGCTCAATCAAAAATATGTTTTATCTCTGTTAACTGAATTTACAGATCAGAAATAAGTTTCACAGAATGCATCTGTGTAGTTTTTATTTGAAGATATTCTTTTTCCCAATGTAGGCCTCTTAGCGCTTAGCATGTCCAATTGCAGTTTCTACAGAAAAAGTGTTTCAGAACGTCTCAATCAAAAGTAAGGTTCAACTCTGTTAGTTGAATGCACAGAACAGAAAGAATTTTCACAGAATGCTACTGTGTAGTTTATATTTGAATATATTCCTTTTTCCACTATTACCCTCTTAGCCCTCCGAATGTCCACTTGCATTTTCTACAGAAAGAGTGTTCAGAACTGCGCAATCAAAAGTATGGTTTAACTCTGTTAGCTTAATGAACATATCAGAAATAAGTTTCACACAATGCTTCTGTGTAGTTTTTATTTGAAGATATTATTTTCCCCAATATAGGCCTCTTAGCGCTCAGAATGTCCAATTGCAGTTTCTACAGAAAGAGTGTTTCAGAAAGGCTCAATCAAAAGTAAGGTTCAACTCTGTTAGTTGAATGCACAGAACAGAAAGAAGTTTCATACAATGCTTCTGTGTAGTTTATAATTGAACACATTGTTTTTTCCACTATTACCCACTTAGCGCTACGAATGTCCAGTTGCATTTTCTACAGTGTTTCAAAACTGCTCAATCAAAAGTATTGTTTAACTCCGTTAGCTGAATGCTCAGATCAGAAAGAAGTTTCACGGAATGCTTCTGTGTAGTTTATATTTGAATATATTCCTTTTTCCACTACTACTCTCTTAGCGCTCCAAATGTCCAATTGCATTTTCTACAGAAAGGGTGTTCAGATCTGCTCAATCAAAAGTATGGTTTAACTCTGTTAGCTGAATGCACAGATCAGAAAGAAGTTTCACAGAATGATTCTGTGTAGTTTATATTTGGAGACATTCCTTTTTCCACTATTACCCTCTTAGCGCTCCGAATCTCCACTTGCATTTTCTACAGATAGAGTGTTTCAGAACGGCTCAATCAAAACTAAGGTTCAACTCTTTTAGTTGAACAAACAGAACAGAAAGAAGTTTCACACAATTCTTCTGTGTAGTTTTTATTTGTAGACATTCTTTTTCCCAATATAGGCCTCTTAGCGCTCAGAATGTCCAA
Source organism: Symphalangus syndactylus (assembly GCF_028878055.3). Lineage (NCBI taxonomy): Eukaryota > Metazoa > Chordata > Mammalia > Primates > Hylobatidae > Symphalangus > Symphalangus syndactylus. Next base: position 476,137 of record NC_072446.2, read on the forward strand.
TTGCAGTTTCTACAGAAAGAGTGTTTCAGAACGGCTCAATCAAAAGTAAGGTTCAACTCTGTTAGTTGAATGCACAGAACAGAAAGAAGTTTCATTCAATGCTTCTGTGTAGTTTATATTTGAACATATTCTTTTTTCCACTATTACCCACTTAGCGCTACGAATGTCCAGTTGCATTTTCTACAGACAGAGTGTTTCAAAACTGCTCAATCAAAAGTATGGTTTAACTTTGTTAGCTGAATGCTCAGATCAGAAAGAAGTTTCACAGAATGCTTCTGTGTAGTTTATATTTGAATATATTCCTTTTTCCACTACTACGCTCTTAGTGCTCCAAATGTCCAGTTGCAATTTCTACAGAAAGAGTGTTCAGATCTGCAAAATCAAACGTATGGTTTAACTCTGTTAGCTGAATGCACAGATCAGAAAGAAGTTTCACCGAATGATTCTGTGTAGTTTATATTTGAAGACATTCCTTTTTCCACTATTACCCTCTTAGCGCTCCGAATCTCCACTTGCATTTTCTACAAAAAGAGTGTTTCATAACTGCTCAATCAAAAATATGTTTTATCTCTGTTAACTGAATTTACAGATCAGAAATAAGTTTCACAGAATGCATCTGTGTAGTTTTTATTTGAAGATATTCTTTTTCCCAATGTAGACCTCTTAGCGCTTAGCATGTCCAATTGCAGTTTCTCCAGAGAGAGTGTTTCAGAACGGCTCAATCAAAAGTAAGGTTCAACTCTGTTAGTTGAATGCACAGAACAGAAAGAATTTTCACAGAATGCTACTGTGTAGTTTATGTTTGAATATATTCCTTTTTCCACTATTACCCTCTTAGCGCTCCGAATGTCCACTTGCATTTTCTACAGAAAGAGTGTTCAGAACTGCGCAATCAAAAGTATGGTTTAACTCTGTTAGCTTAATGAACATATCAGAAATAAGTTTCACACAATGCTTCTGTGTAGTTTTTATTTGAAGATATTATTTTTCCCAATATAGGCCTCTTAGCGCTCAGAATGTCCAATTGCAGTTTCTACAGAAAGAGTGTTTCAGAAAGGCTCAATCAAAAGTAAGGTTCAACTCTGTTAGTTGAATGCACAGAACAGAAAGTAGTTTCATACAATGCTTCTGTGTAGTTTATAATTGAACATATTGTTTTTTCCACTATTACCCACTTAGCGCTACGAATGTCCAGTTGCATTTTCTACAAACAGAGTGTTTCAAAACTGCTCAATCAAAAGTATTGTTTAACTCTGTTAGCTGAATGCTCAGATCAGAAAGAAGTTTCACAGAATGCTTCTGTGTAGTTTATATTTGAATATATTCCTTTTTCCACTACTACTCTCTTAGCGCTCCAAATGTCCAGTTGCATTTTCTACAGAAAGAGTGTTCAGATCTGCTCAATCAAAAGTATGGTTTAACTCTGTTAGCTGAATGCACAGATCAGAAAGAAGTTTCACAGAATGATTCTGTGTAGTTTATATTTGGAGACATTCCTTTTTCCACTATTACCCCCTTAGCGCTCCGAATCTCCACTTGCATTTTCTACAGAAAGAGTGTTTCAGAACGGCTCAATCAAAACTAAGGTTCAACTCTTTTAGTTGAACAACAGAACAGAAAGGAGTTTCACACAATTCTTCTGTGTAGTTTTTATTTGTAGACATTCTTTTTCCCAATATAGGCCTCTTAGCGCTCAGAATGTCCAATTGCAGTTTCTACAGAAAGAGTGTTTCAGAACGGCTCAATCAAAAGTAAGGTTCAACTCTGTTAGTTGAATGCACAGAACAGAAAGAAGTTTCATACAATGCTTCTGTGTAGTTTATATTTGAACATATTCTTTTTTCCACTCTTACCCACTTAGCGCTACGAATGTCCAGTTGCATTTTCTACAGACAGAGTGTTTCAAAACTGCTCAATCAAAAGTATGGTTTAACTCTGTTAGCTGAATGCTCAGATCAGAAAGAAGTTTCACAGAATGCTTCTGAGTAGTTTATATTTGAATATATTCCTTTTTCCACTACTACGCTCTTAGCGCTCCAAATGTCCAGTTGCATTTTCTACAGAAAGAGTGTTCAGATCTGCTCAATCAAAAGTATGGTTTAACTCTGTTGGCTGAATGCACAGATCAGAAAGAAGTTTCACCGAATGATTCTGTGTAGTTTATATTTGAAGACATTCATTTTTCCACTATTACCCTCTTAGCGCTCCGAATCTCCACTTGCATTTTCTACAAAAAGAGTGTTTCATAACTGCTCAATCAAAAATATGTTTTATCTCTGTTAACTGAATTTACAGATCAGAAATAAGTTTCACAGAATGCATCTGTGTAGTTTTTATTTGAAGATATTCTTTTTCCCAATGTAGGCCTCTTAGCGCTTAGCATGTCCAATTGCAGTTTCTACAGAAAAAGTGTTTCAGAACGTCTCAATCAAAAGTAAGGTTCAACTCTGTTAGTTGAATGCACAGAACAGAAAGAATTTTCACAGAATGCTACTGTGTAGTTTATATTTGAATATATTCCTTTTTCCACTATTACCCTCTTAGCGCTCCGAATGTCCACTTGCATTTTCTACAGAAAGAGTGTTCAGAACTGCGCAATCAAAAGTATGGTTTAACTCTGTTAGCTTAATGAACATATCAGAAATAAGTTTCACACAATGCTTCTGTGTAGTTATTATTTGAAGATATTATTTTTCCCAATATAGGCCTCTTAGCGCTGAGAATGTCCAATTGCAGTTTCTACAGAAAGAGTGTTTCAGAAAGGCTCAATCAAAAGTAAGGTTCAACTCTGTTAGTTGAATGCACAGAACAGAAAGGAGTTTCATACAATGCTTCTGTGTAGTTTATAATTGAACACATTGTTTTTTCCACTATTACCCACTTAGCGCTACGAATGTCCAGTTGCATTTTCTACAGAGTGTTTCAAAACTGCTCAATCAAAAGTATTGTTTAACTCTGTTAGCTGAATGCTCAGATCAGAAAGAAGTTTCACAGAATGCTTCTGTGTAGTTTATATTTGAATATATTCCTTTTTCCACTACTACTCTCTTAGCGCTCCAAATGTCCAGTTGCATTTTCTACAGAAAGAGCGTTCAGATCTGCTCAATCAAAAGTGTGGTTTAAATCTGTTAGCTGAATGCACAGATCAGAAAGAAGTTTCACAGGATGATTCTGTGTAGTTAATATTTGGAGACATTCCTTTTTCCACTATTAACCTCTTAGCGCTCCGAAACTCCACTTGCATTTTCTACAGAAAGAGTGTTTCAGAACGGCTCAATCAAAACTAAGGTTCAACTCTTTTAGTTGAACAAACAGAACAGAAAGAAGTTTCACACAATTCTTCTGTGTAGTTTTTATTTGTAGACATTCTTTTTCCCAATATAGGCCTCTTAGCGCTCAGAATGTCCAATTGCAGTTTCTACAGAAAGAGTGTTTCAGAACGGCTCAATCAAAAGTAAGGTTCAACTCTGTTAGTTGAATGCACAGAACAGAAAGAAGTTTCATACAATGCTTCTGTGTAGTTTATATTTGAACATATTCTTTTTTCCACTATTATCCACTTAGCGCTACGAATGTCCAATTGCATTTTCTACAGACAGAGTGTTTCAAAACTGCTCAATCAAAAGTATGGTTTAACTCTGTTAGCTGAATGCTCAGATCAGAAAGAAGTTTCACAGAATGCTTCTGTGTAGTTTATATTTGAATATATTCCTTTTTCCACTACTACGCTCTTAGCGCTCCAAATGTCCAGTTGCATTTTCTACAGAAAGAGTGTTCAGATCTGCTCAATCAAAAGTATGGTTTAACTCTGTTAGCTGAATGCACAGATCAGAAAGAAGTTTCACCGAATGATTCTGTGTAGTTTATATTTGAAGACATTCCTTTTTCCACTATTACCCTCTTAGCGCTCCGAATCTCCACTTGCATTTTCTACAAAAAGAGTGTTTCATAACTGCTCAATCAAAAATATGTTTTATCTCTGTTAACTGAATTTACAGATCAGAAATAAGTTTCACAGAATGCATCTGTGTAGTTTTTATTTGAAGATATTCTTTTTCCCAATGTAGGCCTCTTAGCGCTTAGCATGTCCAATTGCAGTTTCTACAGAAAGAGTGTTTCAGAACGGCTCAATCAAAAGTAAGGTTCAACTCTGTTAGTTGAATGCACAGAACAGAAAGAATTTTCACAGAATGCTACTGTGTAGTTTATATTTGAATATATTCCTTTTTCCACTATTACCCTCTTAGCGCTCCGAATGTCCACTTGCATTTTCTACAGAAAGAGTGTTCAGAACTGCGCAATCAAAAGTATGGTTTAACTCTGTTAGCTTAATGAACATATCAGAAATAAGTTTCACACAATGCTTCTGTGTAGTTTTTATTTGAAGATATTATTTTTCCCAATATAGGCCTCTTAGTGCTCAGAATGTCCAATTGCAGTTTCTACAGAAAGAGTGTTTCAGAAAGGCTCAATCAAAAGTAAGGTTCAACTCTGTTAGTTGAATGCACAGAACAGAAAGAAGTTTCATACAATGCTTCTGTGTAGTTTATAGTTGAACATATTGTTTTTTCCACTATTACCCACTTAGCGCTACGAATGTCCAGTTGCATTTTCTACAGACAGAGTTTTTCAAAACTGCTCAATCAAAAGTATTGTTTAACTCTGTTAGCTGAATTCTCAGATCCGAAAGAAGTTTCACAGAATGCTTCTGTGTAGTTTATATTTGAATATATTCCTTTTTCCACTACTACTCTCTTAGCGCTCCAAATGTCCAGTTGCATTTTCTACAGAAAGAGTGTTCAGATCTGCTCAATCAAAAGTATGGTTTAACTCTGTTAGCTGAATGCACAGATCAGAAAGAAGTTTCACAGAATGATTCTGTGTAGTTTATATATGGAGACATTCCTTTTTCCACTATTACCCCCTTAGCGCTCCGAATCTCCACTTGCATTTTCTACAGAAAGAGTGTTTCAGAACGGCTCAATGAAAACTAAGGTTCAACTCTTTTAGTTGAACAAACAGAACAGAAAGGAGTTTCACACAATTCTTCTGTGTAGTTTTTATTTGTAGACATTCTTTTTCCCAATATAGGCCTCTTAGAGCTCAGAATGTCCAATTGCAGTTTCTACAGAAAGAGTGATTCAGAACGGCTCAACCAAAAGTAAGGTTCAACTCTGTTAGTTGAATGCACAGAACAGAAAGAAGTTTCATACAATGCTTCTGTGTAGTTTATATTTGAACATATTCTTTTTTCCACTCTTACCCACTTAGCGCTACGAATGTCCAGTTGCATTTTCTACAGACAGAGTGTTTCAAAACTGCTCAATCAAAAGTATGGTTTAACTCTGTTAGCTGAATGCTCAGATCAGAAAGAAGTTTCACAGAATGCTTCTGTGTAGTTTATATATGAATATATTCCTTTTTCCACTACTACGCTCTTAGCGCTCCAAATGTCCAGTTGTATTTTCTACAGAAAGAGTGTTCAGATCTGCTCAATCAAAAGTATGGTTTAACTCTGTTAGCTGAATGCACAGATCAGAAAGAAGTTTCACCGAATGATTCTGTGTAGTTTATATTTGAAGACATTCCTTTTTCCACTATTACCCTCTTAGCGCTCCGAATCTCCACTTGCATTTTCTACAAAAAGAGTGTTTCATAACTGCTCAATCAAAAATATGTTTTATCTCTGTTAACTGAATTTACAGATCAGAAATAAGTTTCACAGAATGCATCTGTGTAGTTTTTATTTGAAGATATTCTTTTTCCCAATGTAGGCCTCTTAGCGCTTATCATGTCCAATTGCAGTTTCTACAGAAAAAGTGTTTCAGAACGTCTCAATCAAAAGTAAGGTTCAACTCTGTTAGTTGAATGCACAGAACAGAAAGAATTTTCACAGAATGCTACTGTGTAGTTTATATTTGAATATATTCCTTTTTCCACTATTACCCTCTTAGCGCTCCGAATGTCCACTTGCATTTTCTACAGAAAGAGTGTTCAGAACTGCGCAATCAAAAGTATGGTTTAACGCTGTTAGCTTAATGAACATATCAGAAATAAGTTTCACACAATGCTTCTGTGTAGTTATTATTTGAAGATATTATTTTTCCCAATATAGGCCTCTTAGCGCTCAGAATGTCCAATTGCAGTTTCTACAGAAAGAGTGTTTCAGAACGGCTCAATCAAAACTAAGGTTCAACTCTTTTAGTTGAACAAACAGAACAGAAAGATGTTTCACACAATTCTTCTGTGTAGTTTTTATTTGTAGACATTCTTTTTCCCAATATAGGCCTCTTAGCGCTCAGAATGTCCAATTGCAGTTTCTACAGAAAGAGTGTTTCAGAACGGCTCAATCAAAAGTAAGGTTCAACTCTGTTAGTTGAATGCACAGAACAGAAAGAAGTTTCATACAATGCTTCTGTGTAGTTTATATTTGAACATATTATTTTTTCCACTATTACCCACTTAGCGCTACGAATGTCCAGTTGCATTTTCTACAGACAGAGTGTTCAGATCTGCTCAATCAAAAGTATGGTTTAACTCTGTTAGCTGAATGCTCAGATCAGAAAGAAGTTTCACAGAATGCTTCTGTGTAGTTTATATTTGAATATATTCCTTTTTCCACTACTACGCTCTTAGCGCTCCAAATGTCCAGTTGCATTTTCTACAGAAAGAGTGTTCAGATCTGCTCAATCAAAAGTATGGTTTAACTCTGTTAGCTGAATGCACAGATCAGAAAGAAGTTTCACCGAATGATTCTGTGTAGTTTATATTTGAAGACATTCCTTTTTCCACTATTACCCTCTTAGCGCTCCGATTCTCCACTTGCGTTTTCTACATAAAGAGTGTTTCATAACTGCTCAATCAAAAATATGTTTTATCTCTGTTAACTGAATTTACAGATCAGAAATAAGTTTCACAGAATGCATCTGAGTAGTTTTTATTTGAAGATATTCTTTTTCCCAATATAGGCCTCTTAGCGCTTAGCATGTCCAATTGCAGTTTCTACAGAAAGAGTGTTTCAGAACGGCTCAATCAAAAGTAAGGTTCAACTCTGTTAGTTGAATGCACAGAACAGAAAGAATTTTCACAGAATACTACTGTGTAGTTTATATTTGAATATATTCCTTTTTCCACTATTACCCTCTTAGCGCTCCGAATGTCCATTTGCATTTTCTACAGAAAGAGTGTTCAGAACTGCGCAATCAAAAGTATGGTTTAACTCTGTTAGCTTAATGAACATATCAGTAATAAGTTTCACACAATTCTTCTGTGTAGTTTTTATTTGAAGATATTTTTTTTCCTAATATAGGCCTTTTTGCGCTCAGAATGTCCAATTGCAGTTTCTACAGAAAGAGTGTTTCAGAAAGGCTCAATCAAAATTAAGGTTCAACTCTGTTAATTGAATGCACAGAACAGAAAGAAGTTTCATACAATGCTTCTGTGTAGTTTATATTTGAACATATTCTTTTTTAAACTATTACCCACTTAGCGCTACGAATGTCCAGTTGCATTTTCTACAGACAGAGTGTTTCAAATCTGCTCAATCAAAAGTATGGTTTAACTCTGTTAGCTGAATGCTCAGATCAGAAAGAAGTTTCACAGAATGCTTCTGTGTAGTTTATATTTGAATATATTCCTTTTTCCACTACTACTCTCTTAGCGCTCCAAATGTCCAGTTGCATTTTCTACAGAAAGAGTGTTCAGATCTGCTCAATCAAAAGTATGGTTTAACTCTGTTAGCTGAATGCACAGATCAGAAAGAAGTTTCACCGAATGATTCTGTGTAGTTTATATTTGAAGACATTCCTTTTTCCACTATTACCCTCTTAGCGCTCCGAATCTCCACTTGCATTTTCTACAAAAAGAGTGTTTCATAGCTTCTCAATCAAAAATATGTTTTATCTCTGTTAACTGAATTTACAGATCAGAAATAAGTTTCACAGAATGCATCTGTGTAGTTTTTATTTGAAGATATTCTTTTTCCCAATGTAGGCCTCTTAGCGCTTATCATGTCCAATTGCAGTTTCTACAGAAAGAGTGTTTCAGAACGGCTCAATCAAAAGTAAGGTTCAACTCTGTTAGTTGAATGCACAGAACAGAAAGAATTTTCACAGAATGCTACTGTGTAGTTTATATTTGAATATATTCCTTTTTCCACTATTACCCTCTTTGCGCTCCGAATGTCCACTTGCATTTTCTACAGAAAGAGTGTTCAGAACTGCGCAATCAAAAGTATGGTTTAACTCTGTTAGCTTAATGAACATATCAGAAGTAAGTTTCACACAATGCTTCTGTGTAGTTTTTATTTGAAGATATTATTTTTCCCAATAGAGGCCTCTTAGCGCTCAGCATGTCCAATTGCAGTTTCTACAGAAAGAGTGTTTCAGAAAGGCTCAATCAAAAGTAAGGTTCAACTCTGTTAGTTGAATGCACAGAACGGAAAGAAGTTTCATACAATGCTTCTGTGTAGTTTATATTTGAACATATTCTTTTTTCTACTATTACCCACTTAGCGCTACGAATGTCCAGTTGAATTTTCTACAGACAGAGTGTTTCAAAACTGCTCAATCAAAAGTATGGTTTAACTCTGTTAGCTGAATGCTCAGATCAGAAAGAAGTTTCACAGAATGCTTCTGTGTAGTTTATATTTGAATATATTCCTTTTTCCACTACTACTCTCTTAGCGCTCCAAATGTCCAGTTGCATTTTCTACAGAAAGAGTGTTCAGATCTGCTCAATCAAAAGTATGGTTTAACTCTGTTAGCTGAATGCACAGATCAGAAAGAAGTTTCACAGAATGATTCTGGGTAGTTTATATTTGGAGACATTCCTTTTTCCACTATTACCCTCTTAGCGCTCCGAATCTCCACTTGCATTTTCTACAGAAAGAGTGTTTCAGAACGGCTCAATCAAAACTAATGTTCAACTCTTTTAGTTGAACAAACAGAACAGAAAGAAGTTTCACACAATTCTTCTGTGTAGTTTTTATTTGTAGACATTCTTTTTCCCAATATAGGCCTCTTAGCGCTCAGAATGTCCAATTGCAGTTTCTACAGAAAGAGTGTTTCAGAACGGCTCAATCAAAAGTAAGGTTCAACTCTGTTAGTTGAATGCACAGAACAGAAAGAAGTTTCATACAATGCTTCTGTGTAGTTTATATTTGAACATATTCTTTTTTCCACTATTACCCACTTAGCGCTACGAATGTCCAGTTGCATTTTCTACAGAAAGAGTGTTCAGATCTGCTCAATCAAAAGTATGGTTTAACTCTGTTAGCTGAATGCACAGAGCAGAAAGATGTTTCACCGAATGATTCTGTGTAGTTTATATTTGAAGGCATTCCTTTTTCCACTATTACCCTCTTAGCGCTCCGAATCTCCACTTGCATTTTCTACAAAAAGAGTGTTTCATAACTGCTCAATCAAAAATATGTTTTATATCTGTTAACTGAATTTACAGATCAGAAGTAGGTTTCACAGAATGCATCTGTGTAGTTTTTATTTGAAGATATTCTTTTTCCCAATGTAGGACTCTTAGCGCTTAGCGTGTCCAATTGCAGTTTCTACAGAAAGAGTGTTTCAGAACGGCTCAATCAAAAGTAAGGTTCAACTCTGTTAGTTGAATGCACAGAACAGAAAGAATTTTCACAGAATGCTACTGTGTAGTTTATATTTGAATATATTCCTTTTTCCACTATTACCCTCTTAGCGCTCCGAATGTCCACTTGCATTTTCTACAGAAAGAGTGTTCAGAACTGCGCAATCAAAAGTATGGTTTAACTCTGTTAGCTTAATGAACATATCAGAAATAAGTTTCACACAATGCTTCTGTGTAATTTTTATTTGAAGATATGATTTTTCCCAATATAGGCCTCTTAGCGCTCAGAATGTCCAATTGCAGTTTCTACAGAAAGAGTGTTTCAGAAAGGCTCAATCAAAAGTAAGGTTCAACTCTGTTAGTTGAATGCACAGAACAGAAAGAAGTTTCATACAATGCTTCTGTGTAGTTTATATTTGAATATATTATTTTTTCCACTATTACCCACTTAGCGCTACGAATGTCCAGTTGCATTTTCTACAGACAGAGTGTTTCAAAACTGCTCAATCAAAAGTATGGTTTAACTCTGTTAGCTGAATGCTCAGATCAGAAAGAAGTTTCACAGAATGCTTCTGTGTAGTTTATATTTGAATATATTCCTTTTTCCACTACTACGCTCTTAGCGCTCCAAATGTCCAGTTGCATTTTCTACAGAAAGAGTGTTCAGATCTGCTCAATCAAAAGTATGGTTTAACTCTGTTAGCTGAATGCACAGATCAGAAAAAAGTTTCACCGAATGATTCTGTGTAGTTTATATTTGAAGACATTCCTTTTTCCACTATTACCCTCTTAGCGCTCCGAATCTCCACTTGCATTTTCTACAAAAAGAGTGTTTCATAGCTGCTCAATCAAAAATATGTTTTATCTCTGTTAACTGAATTTACAGATCAGAAATAAGTTTCACAGAATGCATCTGTGTAGTTTTTATTTGAAGATATTCTTTTTCCCAATGTAGGCCTCTTAGCGCTTATCATGTCCAATTGCAGTTTCTCCAGAAAGAGTGTTTCAGAACGGCTCAATCAAAAGTAAGGTTCAACTCTGTTAGTTGAATGCACAGAACAGAAAGAATTTTCACAGAATGCTACTGTGTAGTTTATATTTGAAAATATTCCTTTTTCCACTATTACCCTCTTAGCGCTCCGAATGTCCACTTGCATTTTCTACAGAAAGAGTGTTCAGAACTGCGCAATCAAATGTATGGTTTAACTCTGTTAGCTTAATGAACATATCAGAAATAAGTTTCACACAATGCTTCTGTGTAGTTTTTATTTGAAGATATTATTTTTCCCAATATAGGCCTCTTAGCGCTCAGAATGTCCAATTGCAGTTTCTACAGAAAGAGTGTTTCAGAAAGGCTCAATCAAAAGTCATGTTCAACTCTGTTAGTTGAATGCACAGAACGGAAAGAAGTTTCATACAATGCTTCTGTGTAGTTTATATTTGAACATATTCTTTTTTCCACTATTACCCACTTAGCGCTACGAATGTCCAGTTGTATTTTCTACAGACAGAGTGTTTCAAAACTGCTCAATCAAAAGTGTGGTTTAACTCTGTTAGCTGAATGCTCAGATCAGAAGGAAGTTTCACAGAATGCTTCTGTGTAGTTTATATTTGAATATATTCCTTTTTCCACTACTACTCTCTTAGCGCTCCAAATGTCCAGTTGCATTTTCTACAGAAAGAGTGTTCAGATCTGCTCAATCAAAAGTATGGTTTAACTCTGTCAGCTGAATGCACAGATCAGAAAGAAGTTTCACAGAATGATTCTGTGTAGTTTATATTTGGAGATATTCATTTTTCCACTATTACCCTCTTAGCGCTCCAAATCTCCACTTGCATTTTCTACAGAAAGAGTGTTTCAGAACGGCTCAATCAAAACTAATGTTCAACTCTTTTAGTTGAACAAACAGAACAGAAAGAAGTTTGACACAATTCTTCTGTGTAGTTTTTATTTGTAGACATTCTTTTTCCCAATATAGGCCTCTTAGCGCTCAGAATGTCCAATTGCAGTTTCTACAGAAAGAGTGTTTCCGAACGGCTCAATCAAAAGTAAGGTTCAACTCTGTTAGTTGAATGCACAGAACAGAAAGTGGTTTCATACAATGCTTCTGTGTAGTTTATATTTGAACATATTCTTTTTTCCACTATTACCCACTTAGCGCTACGAATGTCCAGTTGCATTTTCTACAGACAGAGTGTTTCAAAACTGCTCAATCAAAAGTATGGTTTAACTCTGTTAGCTGAATGCACAGATCAGAAAGAAGTTTCACAGAATGATTCTGTGTAGTTTATATTTGGAGACATTCCTTTTCCACTATTACCGTCTTAGCGCTCCGAATCTCCACTTGCATTTTCTACAGAAAGAGTGTTTCAGAACCGCTCAATCAAAACTAAGGTTCAACTCTTTTAGTTGAACAAACAGAACAGAAAGAAGTTTCACACAATTCTTCTGTGTAGTTTTTATTTGTAGACATTCTTTTTCCCAATATAGGCCTCTTAGTGCTCAGAATGTCCAATTGCAGTTTCTACAGAAAGAGTGTTTCAGAACGGCTCAATCAAAAGTAAGGTTCAACTCTGTTAGTTGAATGCACAGAACAGAAAGAAGTTTCATACAATGCTTCTGTGTAGTTTATATTTGAACATATTCTTTTTTCCAGTATTACCCACTTAGCGCTACGAATGTCCAGTTGCATTTTCTACAGACAGAGTGTTTCAAAACTGCTCAATCAAAAGTATGGTTTAACTCTGTTAGCTGAATGCACAGATCAGAAAGTAGTTTCACCGAATGATTCTGTGTAGTTTATATTTGAAGATATTCCTTTTTCCACTATTACCCTCTTAGCGCTCCGAATCTCCACTTGCATTTTCTACAAAAAGAGTGTTTCATAACTGCTCAATCAAAAATATGTTTTATCTCTGTTAACTGAATTTACAGATCAGAAATAAGTTTCACAGAATGCATCTGTGTAGTTTTTATTTGAAGATATTCTTTTTCCCAATGTAGGCCTCTTAGCGCTTAGCATGTCCAATTGCAGTTTCTACAGAAAGAGTGTTTCAGAACGGCTCAATCAAAAGTAAGGTTCAACTCTGTTAGTTGAATGCACAGAACAGAAAGAATTTTCACAGAATGCTACTGTGTAGTTTATATTTGAATATATTCCTTTTTCCACTATTACCCTCTTAGCGCTCCGAATGTCCACTTGCATTTTCTACAGAAAGAGTGTTCAGAACTGCGCAATCAAAAGTATGGTTTAACTCTGTTAGCTTAATGAACATATCAGAAATAAGTTTCACACAATGCTTCTGTGTAGTTTTATTTGAATATATTATTTTTCCCAATATAGGCCTCTTAGCGCTCAGAATGTCCAATTGCAGTTTCTACAGAAAGACTGTTTCAGAAAGGCTCAATCAAAAGTAAGGTTCAACTCTGTTAGTTGAATACACAGAACAGAAAGTAGTTTCATACAATGCTTCTGTGTAGTTTATATTTGAACATATTCTTTTTTCCACTATTACCCACTTAGCGCTACGAATGTCCAGTTGCATTTTCTACAGACAGAGTGTTTCAAAACTGCTCAATCAAAAGTATGGTTTAACTCTGTTAGCTGAATGCTCAGATCAGAAAGAAGTTTCACAGAATGCTTCTGTGTAGTTTATATTTGAATATATTCCTTTTTCCACTACTACTCTCTTAGCGCTCCAAATGTCCAGTTGCATTTTCTACAGAAAGAGTGTTCAGATCTGCTCAATCAAAAGTATGGTTTAACTCTGTTAGCTGAATGCACAGATCAGAAAGAAGTTTCACAGAATGATTCTGTGTAGTTTATATGTGGAGACATTCCTTTTTCCACTATTACCCTCTTAGCGCTCCGAATCTCCACTTGCATTTTCTACAGAAAGAGTGTTTCAGAACGGCTCAATCAAAACTAAGGTTCAACTCTTTTAGTTGAACAAACAGAACAGAAAGAAGTTTCACACAATGCTTCTGTGTAGTTTTTATTTGAAGATATTATTTTTCCCAATATAGGCCTCTTAGCGCTCAGAATGTCCAATTGCAGTTTGTACAGTAAGAGTGTTTCAGAAAGGCTAAATCAAAAGTAAGGTTCAACTCTGTTAGTTGAATGCACAGAACAGAAAGAAGTTTCATACAATGCTTCTGTGTAGTTTATATTTGAACATATTCTTTTTCCCACTATTACCCACTTAGCGCTACGAATGTCCAGTTGCATTTTCTACAGACAGAGTGTTTCAAAACTGCTCAATCAAAAGTATTGTTTAACTCTGTTAGCTGAATGCTCAGATCAGAAAGAAGTTTCACAGAATGCTTCTCTGTAGTTTATATTTGAATATATTCCTTTTTCCACTACTACTCTCTTAGCGCTCCAAATGTCCAGTTGCATTTTCTACAGAAAGAGTGTTCAGATCTGCTCAATCAAAAGTATGGTTTAACTCTGTTAGCTGAATGCACAGATCAGAAAGAAGTTTCACCGAATGATTCTGTGTAGTTTATATTTGAAGACATTCCTTTTTCCACTATTACCCTCTTAGCGCTCCGAATCTCCACTTGCATTTTCTACAAAAAGAGTGTTTCATAACTGCTCAATCAAAAATATGTTTTATATCTGTTAACTGAATTTACAGATCAGAAATAAGTTTCACAGAATGCATCTGTGTAGTTTTTATTTGAAGATATTCTTTTTCCCAATGTACGACTCAGCGCTTAGCATGTCCAATTGCAGTTTCTACAGAAAGAGTGTTTCAGAACGGCTCAATCAAAAGTAAGGATCAACTCTGTTAGTTGAATGCACAGAACAGAAAGAATTTTCACAGAATGCTACTGTGTAGTTTATATTTGAATATATTCCTTTTTCCACTATTACCCTCTTAGCGCTCCGAATGTCCACTTGCATTTTCTACAGAAAGAGTGTTCAGAACTGCGCAATCAAAAGTATGGTTTAACTCTGTTAGCTTAATGAATATATCAGAAATAAGTTTCACACAATGCTTCTGTGTAGTTTTTATTTGAAGTTATGATTTTTCCCAATATAGGCCTCTTAGCGCTCAGAATGTCCAATTGCAGTTTCTACAGAAAGAGTGTTTCAGAAAGGCTCAATCAAAAGTAAGGTTCAACTCTGTTAGTTGAATGCACAAAACAGAAAGAAGTTTCATACAATGCTTCTGTGTTGTTTATATTTGAACATATTCTTTTTTCCACTAATACCCACTTACCGCTACGAATGTCCAGTTGCATTTTCTACAGACAGAGTGTTTCAAAACTGCTCAATCAAAAGTATGGTTTAACTCTGTTAGCTGAATGCTCAGATCAGAAAGAAGTTTCACAGAATGCTTCTGTGTAGTTTATATTTGAATATATTCCTTTTTCCACTACTACGCTCTTAGCGCTCCAAATGTACAGTTGCATTTTCTACAGAAAGAGTGTTCAGATCTGCTCAATCAAAAGTATGGTTTAACTCTGTTAGCTGAATGCACAGATCAGAAAGAAGTTTCACCGAATGATTCTGTGTAGTTTATATTTGAAGACATTCCTTTTTCCACTATTACCCACTTAGCGCTCCGAATGTCCAGTTGCATTTTCTACAAAAAGAGTGTTTCATAACTGCTCAATCAAAAATATGTTTTATCTCTGTTAACTGAATTTACAGATCAGAAATAAGTTTCACAGAATGCATCTGTGTAGTTTTTATTTGAAGATATTCTTTTTCCCAATGTAGGCCTCTTAGCGCTTAGCATGTCCAATTGCAGTTTCTACAGAAAGAGTGTTTCAGAACGGCTCAATCAAAAGTAAGGTTCAACTCTGTTAGTTGAATGCACAGAACAGAAAGAATTTTCACAGAATGCTACTGTGTAGTTTATATTTGAATATATTCCTTTTTCCACTATTACCCTCTTAGCGCTCCGAATGTCCACTTGCATTTTCTACAGAAAGAGTGTTCAGAAATGCGCAATCAAAAGTATGGTTTAACTCTGTTAGCTTAATGAACATATCAGAAATAAGTTTCACACAATGCTTCTGTGTAGTTTTATTTGAAAATATTATTTTTCCCAATATAGGCCTCTTAGCGCTCAGAATGTACAATTGCAGTTTCTACAGAAAGAGTGTTTCAGAAAGGCTCAATCAAAAGTAAGGTTCAACTCTGTTAGTTGAATACA
This sequence comes from Symphalangus syndactylus, assembly GCF_028878055.3. NCBI lineage: Eukaryota > Metazoa > Chordata > Mammalia > Primates > Hylobatidae > Symphalangus > Symphalangus syndactylus. Next base: position 491,905 of record NC_072446.2, read on the forward strand.
CAGAACAGAAAGTAGTTTCATACAATGCTTCTGTGTAGTTTATATTTGAACATATTCTTTTTTCCACTATTACCCACTTAGCGCTACGAACGTCCAGTTGCATTTTCTACAGACAGAGGGTTTCAAAACTGCTCAATCAAAAGTATGGTTTAACTCTGTTAGCTGAATGCTCAGATCAGAAAGAAGTTTCACAGAAAGCTTCTGTGTAGTTTATATTTGAATATATTCCTTTTTCCACTATTACTCTCTTAGCGCTCCAAATGTCCAGTTGCATTTTCTACAGAAAGAGTGTTCAGATCTGCTCAATCAAAAGTATGGTTTAACTCTGTTAGCTGAATGCACAGATCAGAAAGAAGTTTCACAGAATGATTCTGTGTAGTTTATATTTGGAGACATTCCTTTTTCCACTATTACCCTCTTAGCGCTCCGAATCTCCACTTGCATTTTCTACAGAAAGAGTGTTTCAGAACGGCTCAATCAAAACTAAGGTTCAGCTCTTTTAGTTGAACAAACAGAACAGAAAGAAGTTTCACACAATTCTTCTGTGTAGTTTTTATTTGTAGACATTCTTTTTCCCAATATAGGCCTCTTAGCGCTCAGAATGTCCAATTGCAGTTTCTACAGAAAGAGTGTTTCAGAACGGCTCAATCAAAAGTAAGGTTCAACTCTGTTAGTTGAATGCACAGAACAGAAAGAAGTTTCATACAATGCTTCTGTGTAGTTTATATTTGAACATATTCTTTTTTCCACTATTACCCACTTAGCGCTCCGAATGTCCAGTTGCATTTTCTACAAAAAGAGTGTTTCATAACTGCTCAATCAAAAATATGTTTTATCTCTGTTAACTGAATTTACAGATCAGAAATAAGTTTCACAGAATGCATCTGTGTAGTTTATATTTGAAGATATTCTTTTTCCCAATGTAGGCCTCTTAGCGCTGAGCATGTCCAATTGCAGTTTCTACAGAAAGATTGTTTCAGAACGGCTCAATCAAAAGTAAGGTTCAACTCTGTTAGTTGAATGCACAGAACAGAAAGAATTTTCACAGAATGCTACTGTGTAGTTTATATTTGAATATATTCCTTTTTCCACTAATACCCTCTTAGCGCTCCGAATGTCCACTTGCATTTTCTACAGAAAGAGTGTTCTGAAGTGCGCAATCAAATGTATGGTTTAACTCTGTTAGCTTAATGAACATATCAGAAATAAGTTTCACACAATGCTTCTGTGTAGTTTTTATTTGAAGATATTTTTTTTCCCAATATAGGCCTCTTAGCGCTCAGAATGTCCAATTGCAGTTTCTAAAGAAAGAGTGTTTCAGAAAGGCTCAATCAAAAGTCAGGTTCAACTCTGTTAGTTGAATGCACAGAACAGAAAGTAGTTTCATACAATGCTTCTGTGTAGTTTATATTTGAACATATTCTTTTTTCCACTATTACCCACTTAGCGCTACGAATGTCCGGTTGCATTTTCTACAGAGTGTTTCAAAACTGCTCAATCAAAAGTATGGTTTAACTCTGTTAGCTGAATGCTCAGATCAGAAAGAAGTTTCACAGAATGCTTCTGTGTAGTTTATATTTGAATATATTCTTCTTTCCACTACTACTCTCTTAGCGCTCCAAATGTCCAGTTGCATTTTCTACAGAAAGAGTGTTCAGATCTTCTCAATCAAAAGTATGGTTTAACTCTGTTAGCTGAATGCACAGATCAGAAAGAAGTTTCACAGAATGATTCTGTGTAGTTTATATTTGGAGACATTCATTTTTCCACTATTACCCTCTTAGCGCACCGAATCTCCACTTGCATTTTCTACAGAAAGAGTGTTTCAGAACGGCTCAATCAAAACTAAGGTTCAACTCTTTTAGTTGAACAAACAGAACAGAAAGAAGTTTCACACAATTCTTCTGTGTAGTTTTTATTTGTAGACATTCTTTTTCCCTATATAGGCCTCTTAGCGCTCAGAATGTCCAAATGCAGTTTCTACAGAAAGAGTGTTTCAGAACGGCTCAATCAAAAGTAAGGTTCAACTCTGTTAGTTGAATGCACAGAACAGAAAGAAGTTTCATACAATGCTTCTGTGTAGTTTATATTTGAACATATTCTTTTTTCCACTATTACCCACTTAGCGCTCCGAATGTCAAGTTGCATTTTCTACAAAAAGAGTGTTTCATAACTGCTCAATCAAAAATATGTTTTATCTCTGTTAACTGAATTTACAGATCAGAAATAAGTTTCACAGAATGCATCTGTGTAGTTTTTATTTGAAGATATTCTTTTTCCCAATGTAGGCCTCTTAGCGCTTAGCATGTCCAATTGCAGTTTCTACAGAAAGAGTGTTTCAGAACGGCTCAATCAAAAGTAAGGTTCAACTCTGTTAGTTGAATGCACAGAACAGAAAGAATTTTCACAGAATGCTACTGTGTAGTTTACATTTGAATATATTCCTTTTTCCACTATTACCCTCTTAGCGCTCCGAATGTCCACTTGCATTTTCTACAGAAAGAGTGTTCAGAACTGCGCAATCAAAAGTATGGTTTAACTCTGTTAGCTTAATGAACATATCAGAAATAAGTTTCACACAATGCTTCTGTGTAGTTTTATTTGAAAATATTATTTTTCCCAATATAGGCCTCTTAGCGCTCAGAATGTCCAATTGCAGTTTCTACAGAAAGAGTGTTTCAGAAAGGCTCAATCAAAAGTAAGGTTCAACTCTGCTAGTTGAATACACAGAACAGAAAGTAGTTTCATACAATGCTTCTGTGTAGTTTATATTTGAACATATTCTTTTTTCCACTATTACCCACTTAGCGCTACGAATGTCCAGTTGCATTTTCTACAGACAGAGTGTTTCAAAACTGCTCAATCAAAAGTATGGTTTAACTCTGTTAGCTGAATGCTCAGATCAGAAAGAAGTTTCACAGAATGCTTCTGTGTAGTTTATATTTGAATATATTCCTTTTTCCACTACTACTCTCTTAGCGCTCCAAATGTCCAGTTGCATTTTCTACAGAAAGAGTGTTCAGATCTGCTCAATCAAAAGTATGGTTTAACTCTGTTAGCTGAATGCACAGATCAGAAAGAAGTTTCACAGAATGATTCTGTGTAGTTTATATATGGAGACATTCCTTTTTCCACTATTACCCTCTTAGCGCTCCGAATCTCCACTTGCATTTTCTACAGAAAGAGTGTTTCAGAACGGCTCAATCAAAACTAAGGTTCAACTCTTTTAGTTGAACAAACAGAACAGAAAGAAGTTTCACACAATTCTTCTGTGTAGTTTTTATTTGTAGACATTCTTTTTCCCAATATAGGCCTCTTAGCGCTCAGAATGTCCAATTGCAGTTTCTACAGAAAGAGTGTTTCAGAACGGCTCAATCAAAAGTAAGGTTCAACTCTGTTAGTTGAATGCACAGAACAGAAAGAAGTTTCATACAATGTTTCTGTGTAGTTTATATTTGAACATATTCTTTTTTCCACTATTACCCACTTAGCGCTACGAATGTCCAGTTGCATTTTCTACAGACAGAGTTTTTCAAAACTGCTCAATCAAAAGTATGGTTTAACTCTGTTAGCTGAATGCTCAGATCAGAAAGAAGTTTCACAGAATGCTTCTGTGTAGTTTATATTTGAATATATTACTTTTTCCACTACTACGCTCTTAGCGCTCCAAATGTCCAGTTGCATTTTCTACAGAAAGAGTGTTCAGATCTGCTCAATCAAAAGTATGGTTTAACTCTGTTAGCTGAATGCACAGATCAGAAAGAAGTTTCACCGAATGATTCTGTGTAGTTTATATTTGAAGACATTCCTTTTTCCACTATTACCCTCTTAGCGCTCCGAATCTCCACTTGCATTTTCTACAAAAAGAGTGTTTCATAACTGCTCAATCAAAAATATGTTTTATCTCTGTTAACTGAATTTACAGATCAGAAATAAGTTTCACAGAATGCATCTGCGTACTTTTTATTTGAAGATATTGTTTTTCCCAATGTAGGCCTCTTAGCGCTTAGCATGTCCAATTGCACTTTCTACAGAAAGAGTGTTTCAGAACGGCTCAATCAAAAGTAAGGTTCAACTCTGTTAGTTGAATGCACAGAACAGAAAGAATTTTCACAGAATGCTACTGTGTAGTTTATATTTGAATATATTCCTTTTTCCACTATTACCCTCTTAGCGCTCCGAATGTCCACTTGCATTTTCTACAGAAAGAGTGTTCAGAACTGCGCAATCAAAAGTATGGTTTAACTCTGTTAGCTTAATGAACATATCAGAAATAAGTTTCACACAATGCTTCTGTGTAGTTTTTATTTGAAGATATTATTTTTCCCAATATAGGCCTCTTAGCGCTCAGAATGTCCAATTGCAGTTTCTACAGAAAGAGTGTTTCAGAAAGGCTCAATCAAAAGTAAGGTTCAACTCTGTTAGTTGAATGCACAGAACAGAAAGAAGTTTCATACAATGCTTCTGTGTAGTTTATATTTGAACATATTCTATTTTCCACTATTACCCACTTAGCGCTACGAATGTCCAGTTGCATTTTCTACAGACAGAGTGTTTCAAAACTGCTCAATCAAAAGTATGGTTTAACTCTGTTAACTGAATGCTCAGATCAGAAAGAAGTTTCACAGAATGCTTCTGTGTAGTTTATATTTGAATATATTCCTTTTTCCACTACTACTCTCTTAGCGCTCCAAATGTCCAGTTGCATTTTCTACAGAAAGAGTGTTCAGATCTGCTCAATCAAAAGTATGGTTTAACTTTGTTTGCTGAATGCACTGATCAGAAAGAAGTTTCACAGAATGATTCTGTGTAGTTTATATTTGGAGACATTCCTTTTTCCACTATTACCCTCTTAGCACTCCGAATCTCCACTTGCATTTTCTACAGAAAGAGTGTTTCAGAACGGCTCAATCAAAACTAAGGTTCAACTCTTTTAGTTGAACAAACAGAACAGAAAGAAGTTTCACACAATTCTTCTGTGTCGTTTTTATTTGTAGACATTCTTTTTCCCAATATAGGCCTCTTAGCGCTCAGAATGTCCAATTGCAGTTTCTACAGAAAGAGTGTTTCAGAACGGCTCAATCAAAAGTAAGGTTCAACTCTGTTAGTTGAATGCACAGAACAGAAAGAAGTTTCATACAATGCTTCTGTGTAGTTTATATTTGAACATATTCTTTTTTCCACTATTACCCACTTAGCGCTACGAATGTCCAGTTGCATTTTCTACAGACAGAGTGTTTCAAAACTGCTCAATCAAAAGTATGGTTTAACTCTGTTAGCTGAATGCTCAGATCAGAAAGAAGTTTCACAGAATGCTTCTGTGTAGTTTATATTTGAATATATTCCTATTTCCACTACTACGCTCTTAGCGCTCCAAATGTGCAGTTGCATTTTCTACAGAAAGAGTGTTCAGATCTTCTCAATCAAAAGTATTGTTTAACTCTGTTAGCTGAATGCACAGATCAGAAAGAAGTTTCACCGAATGATTCTGTGTAGTTTATATTTGAAGGCATTCCTTTTTCCACTATTACCCACTTAGCGCTCCGAATCTCCACTTGCATTTTCTACAAAAAGAGTGTTTCATAACTGCTCAATCAAAAATATGTTTTATCTCTGTTAACTGAATTTACAGATCAGAAATAAGTTTCACAGAATGCATCTGTGTAGTTTTTATTTGAAGATATTATTTTTCCCAATGTAGGCCTCTTAGCGCTTAGCATGTCAAATTGCAGTTTCTACAGAAAGAGTGTTTCAGAAAGGCTCAATCAAAAGTAAGGTTCAACTCTGTTAGTTGAATGCACAGAACAGAAAGAATTTTCACAGAATGCTACTGTGTAGTTTATATTTGACTATATTCCTTTTTCCACTATTACCCTCTTAGCGCTCCGAATGTCAACTTGCATTTTCTACAGAAAGAGTGTTCAGAACTGCGCAATCAAAAGTATGGTTTAACTCTGTTAGCTTAATGAACATATCAGAAATAAGTTTCACACAATGCTTCTGTGTAGTTTTTATTTGAAGATATTATTTTTCCCAATATAGGCCTCTTAGCGCTCAGAATATCCAATTGCAGTTTCTACAGAAAGAGTGTTTAAGAAAGGCTCAATCAAAAGTAAGTTTCAACTCTGTTAGTTGAATGCACAGAACAGAAAGAAGTTTCATACAATGCTTCTGTGTAGTTTATATTTGAACATATTCTTTTTTACACTATTACCCACTTAGCGCTACGAATGTCCAGTTGCATTTTCTACAGACAGTGTGTTTCAAAACTGCTCAATCAAATGTATGGTTTAACTCTGTTAGCTGAATGCTCAGATCAGAAAGAAGTTTCACAGAATGCTTCTGTGTAGTTTATATTTGAATATATTCCTTTTCCAATACTACGCTCTTAGCGCTCCAAATGTCCAGTTGCATTTTCTACAGAAAGAGTGTTCAGATCTGCTCAATCAAAAGTATGGTTTAACTCTGTTAGCTGAATGCACAGATCGGAAAGAAGTTTCACCGAATGATTCTGTGTAGTTTATATTTGAAGACATTCCTTTTTCCACTATTACCCTCTTAGCGCTCCGAATCTCCACTTGCATTTTCTACAAAAAGAGTGTTTCATAACTGCTCAATCAAAAATATGTTTTATCTCTGTTAACTGAATTTACAGATCAGAAATAAGTTTCACAGAATGCATCTGTGTAGTATTTATTTGAAGATATTTTTTTTCCCAATGTAGGCCCCTTAGCGCTTAGCATGTCCAATTGCAGTTTCTACAGAAAGAGTGTTTCAGAACGGCTCAATCAAAAGTAAGGTTCAACTCTGTTAGTTGAATGCACAGAACAGAAAGAATTTTCACAGAATGCTACTGTGTAGTTTATATTTGAATATATTCCTTTTTCGACTATTACCCTCTTAGCGCTCCGAATGTCCACTTGCATTTTCTACAGAAAGAGTGTTCAGAACTGCGCAATCAAAAGTATGGTTTAACTCTGTTAGCTTAATGAACATATCAGAAATAAGTTTCACGCAATGCTTCTGTGTAGTTTTTATTTGAAGATATTATTTTTCCCAATATAGGCCTCTTAGCGCTCAGAATGTCCAATTGCAGTTTCTACAGAAAGAGTGTTTCAGAAAGGCTCAATCAAAAGTCAGGTTCAACTCTGTTAGTTGAATGCACAGAACAGAAAGAAGTTTCATACAATGCTTCTGTGTAGTTTATATTTGAACATATTCTTTTTTCCACTATTACCCACTTAGCGCTACGAAGGTCCAGTTGCATTTTCTACAGACAGAGTGTTTCAAAACTGCTCAATCAAAAGTATGGTTTAACTCTGTTAGCTGAATGCTCAGATCAGAAAGAAGTTTCACAGAATGCTTCTGTGTAGTTTATATATGAATATATTCCTTTTTCTACTACTACTCTCTTAGCGCTCCAAATGTCCGGTTGCATTTTCTACAGAAAGAGTGTTCAGATCTGCTCAATCAAAAGTATGTTTTAACTCTGTTAGCTGAATGCACAGATCAGAAAGAAGTTTCACAGAATGATTCTTTGTAGTTTATATTTGGAGACATTCCTTTTTCCACTATTAACCTCTTAGCGCTCCGAATCTCCACTTGCATTTTCTACAGAAAGAGTGTTTCAGAACGGCTCAATCAAAACTAAGGTTCAACTCTTTTAGTTGAACAAACAGAACAGAAAGAAGTTTCACACAATTCTTCTGTGTAGTTTTTATTTGTAGACATTCTTTTTCCCAATATAGGCCTCTTAGCGCTCAGAATGTCCAATTGCAGTTTCTACAGAAAGAGTGTTTGAGAAAGGCTCAATCAAAAGTAAGGTTCAACTCTGTTAGTTGAATGCACAGAACAGAAAGAAGTTTCATACAATGCTTCTGTGTAGTTTATATTTGAACATATTCTTTTTTCCACTATTACCCACTTAGCGCTACGAATGTCCAGTTGCATTTTCTACAGACAGAGTGTTTCAAAACTGCTCAATCAAAAGTATGGTTTAACTCTGTTAGCTGAATGCTCAGATCAGAAAGAAGTTTCACAGAATGCTTCTGTGTAGTTTATATTTGAATATATTCCTATTTCCACTACTACGCTCTTAGCGCTCCAAATGTGCAGTTGCATTTTCTACAGAAAGAGTGTTCAGATCTTCTCAATCAAAAGTATGGTTTAACTCTGTTAGCTGAATGCACAGATCAGAAAGAAGTTTCACCGAATGATTCTGTGTAGTTTATATTTGAAGACATTCCTTTTTCCACTATTACCCACTTAGCGCTCCGAATCTCCACTTGCATTTTCTACAAAAAGAGTGTTTCATAACTGCTCAATCAAAAATATGTTTTATCTCTGTTAACTGAATTTACAGATCAGAAATAAGTTTCACAGAATGCATCTGTGTAGTTTTTATTTGAAGATATTATTTTTCCCAATGTAGGCCTCTTAGCGCTTAGCATGTCCAATTGCAGTTTCTACAGAAAGAGTGTTTCAGAAAGGCTCAATCAAAAGTAAGGTTCAACTCTGTTAGTTGAATGCACAGAACAGAAAGAATTTTCACAGAATGCTACTGTGTAGTTTATATTTGAATATATTCCTTTTTCCACTATTATCCTCTTAGCGCTCCGAATGTCAACTTGCATTTTCTACAGAAAGAGTGTTCAGAACTGCGCAATCAAAAGTATGGTTTAACTCTGTTAGCTTAATGAACATATCAGAAATAAGTTTCACACAATGCTTCTGTGTAGTTTTTATTTGAAGATATTATTTTTCCCAATATAGGCCTCTTAGCGCTCAGAATGTGCAATTGCAATTTCTACAGAAAGAGTGTTTAAGAAAGGCTCAATCAAAAGTAAGGTTCAACTCTGTTAGTTGAATGCACAGAACAGAAAGAAGTTTCATACAATGCTTCTGTGTAGTTTATATTTGAACATATTCTTTTTTACACTATTACCCACTTAGCGCTACGAATGTCCAGTTGCATTTTCTACAGACAGTGTGTTTCAAAACTGCTCAATCAAAAGTATGGTTTAACTCTGTTAGCTGAATGCTCAGATCAGAAAGAAGTTTCACAGAATGCTTCTGTGTAGTTTATATTTGAATACATTCCTTTTTCCACTACTACGCTCTTAGCGCTCCAAATGTCCAGTTGCATTTTCTACAGAAAGAGTGTTCAGATCTGCTCAATCAAAAGTATGGTTTAACTCTGTTAGCTGAATGCACAGATCAGAAAGAAGTTTCACAGAATGATTCTGTGTAGTTTATATTTGAAGACATTCCTTTTTCCACTATTACCCTCTTAGCGCTCCGAATCTCCACTTGCATTTTCTACAAAAAGAGTGTTTCATAACTGCTCAATCAAAAATATGTTTTATCTCTGTTAACTGAATTTACAGATCAGAAATAAGTTTCACAGAATGCATCTGTGTAGTTTTTATTTGAAGATATTTTTTTTCCCAATGTAGGCCCCTTAGCGCTTAGCATGTCCAATTGCAGTTTCTACAGAAAGAGTGTTTCAGAACGGCTCAATCAAAAGTAAGGTTCAACTCTGTTAGTTGAATGCACAGAACAGAAAGAATTTTCACAGAATGCTACTGTGTAGTTTATATTTGAATATATTCCTTTTTCCACTATTACCCTCTTAGCGCTCCGAATGTCCACTTGCATTTTCTACAGAAAGAGTGTTCAGAACTGCGCAATCAAAAGTATGGTTTAACTCTGTTAGCTTAATGAACATATCAGAAATAAGTTTCACGAAATGCTTCTGTGTAGTTTTTATTTGAAGATATTATTTTTCCCAATATAGGCCTCTTAGCGCTCAGAATGTCCAATTGCAGTTTCTACAGAAAGAGTGTTTCAGAAAGGCTCAATCAAAAGTCAGGTTCAACTCTGTTAGTTGAATGCACAGAACAGAAAGAAGTTTCATACAATGCCTCTGTGTAGTTTATATTTGAACATATTCTTTTTTCCACTATTACCCACTTAGCGCTACGAATGTCCAGTTGCATTTTCTACAGACAGAGTGTTTCAAAACTGCTCAATCAAAAGTATGGTTTAACTCTGTTAGCTGAATGCTCAGATCAGAAAGAAGTTTCACAGAATGCTTCTGTGTAGTTTATATATGAATATATTCCTTTTTCTACTACTACTCTCTTAGCGCTCCAAATGTCCAGTTGCATTTTCTACAGAAAGAGTGTTCAGATCTGCTCAATCAAAAGTATGGTTTAACTCTGTTAGCTGAATGCACAGATCAGAAAGAAGTTTCACAGAATGATTCTTTGTAGTTTATATTTGGAGACATTCCTTTTTCCACTATTAACCTCTTAGCGCTCCGAATCTCCACTTGCATTTTCTACAGAAAGAGTGTTTCAGAACGGCTCAATCAAAACTAAGGTTCAACTCTTTTAGTTGAACAAACAGAACAGAAAGAAGTTTCACACAATTCTTCTGTGTAGTTTTTATTTGTAGACATTCTTTTTCCCAATATAGGCCTCTTAGTGCTCAGAATGTCCAATTGCAGTTTCTACAGAAAGAGTGTTCGAGAAAGGCTCAATCAAAAGTAAGGTTCAACTCTGTTAGTTGAATGCACAGAACAGAAAGAAGTTTCATACAATGCTTCTGGGTACTTTATATTTGAACATATTCTTTTTTCCACTATTACCCAGTTAGCGCTACGAATGTCCAGTTGCATTTTCTACAGACAGAGTGTTTCAAAACTGCTCAATCAAAAGTATGGTTTAACTCTGTTAGCTGAATGCTCAGATCAGAAAGAAGTTTCACAGAATGCTTCTGTGTAGTTTATATTTGAATATATTCCTATTTCCACTACTACGCTCTTAGTGCTCCAAATGTGCAGTTGCATTTTCTACAGAAAGAGTGTTCAGATCTGCTCAATCAAAAGTATGTTTTAAGTCTGTTAGCTGAATGCACAGATCAGAAAGAAGTTTCACCGAATGATTCTGTGTAGTTTATATTTGAAGACATTCCTTTTTCCACTATTACCCTCTTAGAGCTCCGAATCTCCACTTGCATTTTCTACAAAAAGAGTGTTTCATAACTGCTCAATCAAAAATAAGTTTTATCTCTGTTAACTGAATTTACAGATCAGAAATAAGTTTCACAAATGCATATGTGTAGTTTTTATTTGAAGATATTATTTTTCCCAATGTAGGCCTCTTAGCGCTTAGCATGTCCAATTGCAGTTTCTACAGAAAGAGTGTTTCAGAAAGGCTCAATCAAAAGTAAGGTTCAACTCTGTTAGTTGAATGCACAGAACAGAAAGAATTTTCACAGAATGCTATTGTGTAGTTTATATTTGAATATATTCCTTTTTCCACTATTACCCTCTTAGCGCTACGAATGTCCACTTGCATTTTCTACAGAAAGAGTGTTCAGAACTGCGCAATCAAAAGTATGGTTTAACTCTGTTAGCTTAATGAACATATCAGAAATAAGTTTCACACAATGCTTCTGTGTAGTTTTTATTTGAAGATATTATTTTTCCCAATATAGGCCTCTTAGCGCTCAGAATGCCCAATTGCAGTTTCTACAGAAAGAGTGTTTCAGAACGGCTCAATCAAAAGTAAGGTTCAACTCTGTTAGTTGCATGCACAGAACAGAAAGAAGTTTCATACAATGCTTCTGTGTAGTTTATATTTGAACATATTCTTTTTTCCACTATTACCCACTTAGCGCTACGAATGTCCAGTTGCATTTTCTACAGACAGAGTGTTTCAAAACTGCTCAATCAAAAGTATGGTTTAACTCTGTTAGCTGAATGCTCAGATCAGAAAGAAGTTTCACAGAATGCTTCTGTGTAGTTTATATTTGAATATATTCCTTTTTCCACTACTACGCTCTTAGCGCTCCAAATGTCCAGTTGCATTTTCTACAGAAAGAGTGTTCAGATCTGCTCAATCAAAAGTATGGTTTAACTCTGTTAGCTGAATGCACAGATCAGAAAGAAGTTTCACCGAATGATTCTGTGTAGTTTATATTTGAAGACATTCCTTTTTCCACTATTACCCTCTTAGCGCTCCGAATCTCCACTTGCATTTTCTACAAAAAGAGTGTTTCATAACTGCTCAATCAAAAATATGTTTAATCTCTGTTAACTGAATTTACAGATCAGAAATATGTTTCACACAATGCATCTGTGTAGTTTTTATTTGAAGATATACTTTTCCCAATGTAGGCCCCTTAGCGCTTAGCATGTCCAATTGCAGTTTCTACAGAAAGACTGTTTCAGAACGGCTCAATCAAAAGTAAGGTTCAACTCTGTTAGTTGAATGCACAGAACAGAAAGAATTTTCACAGAATGCTACTGTGTAGTTTATATTTGAATATATTCCTTTTTCCACTATTACCCTCTTAGCGCTCCGAATGTCCACTTGCATTTTCTACAGAAAGAGTGTTCAGAACTGCGCAGTCAAAAGTATGGTTTAACTCTGTTAGCTTAATGAACATATCAGAAATAAGTTTCACACAATGCTTCTGTGTAGTTTTTATTTGAAGATATTATTTTTCAGAATATAGGCCTCTTAGCACTCAGAATGTCCAATTGCAGTTTCTACAGAAAGAGTGTTTCAGAAAGGCTCAATCAAAAGTCAGGTTCAACTCTGTTAGTTGAATGCACAGAACAGAAAGAAGTTTCATACAATGCTTCTGTGTAGTTTATATTTGAACATATTCTTTTTTCCACTATTACCCACTTAGCGCTACGAATGTCCAGTTGCATTTTCTACAGACAGAGTGTTTCAAAACTGCTCAATCAAAAGTATGGTTTAACTCTGTTAGCTGAATGCTCAGATCAGAAAGAAGTTTCACAGAATGCTTCTGTGTAGTTTATATTTGAATATATTCCTTTTTCCACTACTACGCTCTTAGCGCTCCAAATGTCCAGTTGCATTTTCTACAGAAAGAGTGTTCAGATCTGCTCAATCAAAAGTATGGTTTAACTCTGTTAGCTGAATGCTCAGATCAGAAAGAAGTTTCACAGAATGCTTCTGTGTAGTTTATATTTGAATATATTCCTTTTTCCACTACTACTCTCTTAGCGCTCCAAATGTCCAGTTGCATTTTCTACAGAAAGTGTGTTCAGATCTGCTCAATCAAAAGTATGTTTTAACTCTGTTAGCTGAATGCACAGATCAGAAAGAAGTTTCACAGAATGATTCTTTGTAGTTTATATTTGGAGACATTCCTTTTTCCACTATTAACCTCTTAGCGCTCCGAATCTCCACTTGCATTTTCTACAGAAAGAGTGTTTCAGAACGGCTCAATCAAAACTAAGGTTCAACTCTTTTAGTTGAACAAACAGAACAGAAAGAAGTTTCACACAATTCTTCTGTGTAGTTTTTATTTGTAGACATTCTTTTTCCCAATATAGGCCTCTTAGCGCTCAGAATGTCCAATTGCAGTTTCTACAGAAAGAGTGTTTGAGAAAGGCTCAATCAAAAGTAAGGTTCAACTCTGTTAGTTGAATGCACAGAACAGAAAGAAGTTTCATACAATGCTTCTGTGTAGTTTATATTTGAACATATTCTTTTTTCCACTATTACCCACTTAGCGCTACGAATGTCCAGTTGCATTTTCTACAGACAGAGTGTTTCAAAACTGCTCAATCAAAAGTATGGTTTAACTCTGTTAGCTGAATGCTCAGATCAGAAAGAAGTTTCACAGAATGCTTCTGTGTAGTTTATATTTGAATATATTCCTATTTCCACTACTACGCTCTTAGCGCTCCAAATGTGCAGTTGCATTTTCTACAGAAAGAGTGTTCAGATCTTCTCAATCAAAAGTATGGTTTAACTCTGTTAGCTGAATGCACAGATCAGAAAGAAGTTTCACCGAATGATTCTGTGTAGTTTATATTTGAAGACATTCCTTTTTCCACTATTACCCACTTAGCGCTCCGAATCTCCACTTGCAATTTCTACAAAAAGAGTGTTTCATAACTGCTCAATCAAAAATATGTTTTATCTCTGTTAACTGAATTTACAGATCAGAAATAAGTTTCACAGAATGCATCTGTGTAGTTTTTATTTGAAGATAATATTTTTCCCAATGTAGGCCTCTTAGCGCTTAGCATGTCCAATTGCAGTTTCTACAGAAAGAGTGTTTCAGAAAGGCTCAATCAAAAGTAAGGTTCAACTCTGTTAGTTGAATGCACAGAACAGAAAGAATTTTCACAGAATTCTACTGTGTAGTTTATATTTGAATATATTCCTTTTTCCACTATTATCCTCTTAGCGCTCCGAATGTCAACTTGCATTTTCTACAGAAAGAGTGTTCAGAACTGCGCAATCAAAAGTATGGTTTAACTCTGTTAGCTTAATGAACATATCAGAAATAAGTTTCACACAATGCTTCTGTGTAGTTTTTATTTGAAGATATTATTTTTCCCAATATAGGCCTCTTAGCGCTCAGAATGTCCAATTGCAATTTCTACAGAAAGAGTGTTTAAGAAAGGCTCAATCAAAAGTAAGGTTCAACTCTGTTAGTTGAATGCACAGAACAGAAAGAAGTTTCATACAATGCTTCTGTGTAGTTTATATTTGAACATATTCTTTTTTACACTATTACCCACTTAGCGCTACGAATGTCCAGTTGCATTTTCTACAGACAGTGTGTTTCAAAACTGCTCAATCAAAAGTATGGTTTAACTCTGTTAGCTGAATGCTCAGATCAGAAAGAAGTTTCACAGAATGCTTCTGTGTAGTTTATATTTGAATATATTCCTTTTTCCACTACTACGCTCTTAGCGCTCCAAATGTCCAGTTGCATTTTCTACAGAAAGAGTGTTCAGATCTGCTCAATCAAAAGTATGGTTTAACTCTGTTAGCTGAATGCACAGATCAGAAAGAAGTTTCACCGAATGATTCTGTGTAGTTTATATTTGAAGACATTCCTTTTTCCACTATTACCCTCTTAGCGCTCCGAATCTCCACTTGCATTTTCTACAAAAAGAGTGTTTCATAACTGCTCAATCAAAAATATGTTTTATCTCTGTTAACTGAATTTACAGATCAGAAATAAGTTTCACAGAATGCATCTGTGTAGTTTTTATTTGAAGATATTTCTTTTCCCAATGTAGGCCCCTTAGCGCTTAGCATGTCCAATTGCAGTTTCTACAGAAAGAGTGTTTCAGAACGGCTCAATCAAAAGTAAGGTTCAACTCTGTTAGTTGAATGCACAGAACAGAAAGAATTTTCACAGAATGCTACTGTGTAGTTTGTATTTGAATATATTCCTTTTTCCACTATTACCCTCTTAGCGCTCCGAATGTCCACTTGCATTTTCTACAGAAAGAGTGTTCAGAACTGCGCAATCAAAAGTATGGTTTAACTCTGTTAGCTTAATGAACATATCAGAAATAAGTTTCACGAAATGCTTCTGTGTAGTTTTTATTTGAAGATATTATTTTTCCCAATATAGGCCTCTTAGCGCTCAGAATGTCCAATTGCAGTTTCTACAGAAAGAGTGTTTCAGAAAGGCTCAATCAAAAGTCAGGTTCAACTCTGTTAGTTGAATGCACAGAACAGAAAGAAGTTTCATACAATGCTTCTGTGTAGTTTATATTTGAACATATTCTTTTTTCCACTATTACCCACTTAGCGCTACGAATGTCCAGTTGCATTTTCTACAGACAGAGTGTTTCAAAACTGCTCAATCAAAAGTATGGTTTAACTCTGTTAGCTGAATGCTCAGATCAGAAAGAAGTTTCACAGAATGCTTCTGTGTAGTTTATATATGAATATATTCCTTTTTCTACTACTACTCTCTTAGCGCTCCAAATGTCCAGTTGCATTTTCTACAGAAAGAGTGTTCAGATCTGCTCAATCAAAAGTATGGTTTAACTCTGTTAGCTGAATGCACAGATCAGAAAGAAGTTTCACAGAATGATTCTTTGTAGTTTATATTTGGAGACATTCCTTTTTCCACTATTAACCTCTTAGCGCTCCGAATCTCCACTTGCATTTTCTACAGAAAGAGTGTTCAGAACTGCGCAATCAAAAGTATGGTTTAACTCTGTTAGCTTAATGAACATATCAGAAATAAGTTTCACACAATGCTTCTGTGTAGTTTTTATTTGAAGATATTATTTTTCCCAATATAGGCCTCTTAGCGCTCAGAATGCCCAATTGCAGTTTCTACAGAAAGAGTGTTTCAGAAAGGCTCAATCAAAAGTAAGGTTCAACTGTGTTAGTTGCATGCACAGAACAGAAAGAAGTTTCATACAATGCTTCTGTGTAGTTTATATTTGAACATATTCTTTTTTCCACTATTACCCACTTAGCGCTACGAATGTCCAGTTGCATTTTCTACAGACAGAGTGTTTCAAAACTGCTCAATCAAAAGTATGGTTTAACTCTGTTAGCTGAATGCTCAGATCAGAAAGAAGTTTCACAGAATGCTTCTGTGTAGTTTATATTTGAATATATTCCTTTTTCCACTACTACGCTCTTAGCGCTCCAAATGTCCAGTTGCATTTTCTACAGAAAGAGTGTTCAGATCTGCTCAATCAAAAGTATGGTTTAACTCTGTTAGCTGAATGCACAGATCAGAAAGAAGTTTCACCGAATGATTCTGTGTAGTTTATATTTGAAGACATTCCTTTTTCCACTATTACCCTCTTAGCGCTCCGAATCTCCACTTGCATTTTCTACAAAAAGAGTGTTTCATAACTGCTCAATCAAAAATATGTTTAATCTCTGTTAACTGAATTTACAGATCAGAAATATGTTTCACACAATGCATCTGTGTAGTTTTTATTTGAAGATATACTTTTCCCAATGTAGGCCCCTTAGCGCTTAGCATGTCCAATTGCAGTTTCTACAGAAAGAGTGTTTCAGAACGGCTCAATCAAAAGTAAGGTTCAACTCTGTTAGTTGAATGCACAGAACAGAAAGAATTTTCACAGAATGCTACTGTGTAGTTTATATTTGAATATATTCCTTTTTCCACTATTACCCTCTTAGCGCTCCGAATGTCCACTTGCATTTTCTACAGAAAGAGTGTTCAGAACTGCGCAGTCAAAAGTATGGTTTAACTCTGTTAGCCTAATGAACATATCAGAAATAAGTTTCACACAATGCTTCTGTGTAGTTTTTATTTGAAGATATTATTTTTCCCAATAGAGGCCTCTTAGCGCTCAGAATGTCCAATTGCAGTTTCTACAGAAAGAATGTTTCCGAAAGGCTCAATCAAAAGTAAGGTTCAACTCTGTTAGTTGAATGCACAGAACAGAAAGAATTTTCATACAATGCTTCTGTGTAGTTTATATTTGAACATATTATTTTTTCCACTATTACCCACTTAGCGCTACGAATGTCCAGTTGCATTTTCTACAGACAGAGTGTTTCAAAACTGCTCAATCAAAAGTATGGTTTAACTCTGTTAGCTGAATCCTCAGATCAGAAAGAAGTTTCACAGAATGCTTCTGTTTAGTTTATATTTGAATATATTCCTTTTTCCAGTACTACTCTCTTAGCGCTCCAAATGTCCAGTTGCATTTTCTACAGAAAGACTGTTCAGATCTGCTCAATCAAAAGTATGGTTTAACTCTGTTAGCTGAATGCACAGATCAGAAAGAGGTTTCACAGAATGATTCTGTGTAGTTTATATTTGGAGACATTCCTTTTTCCACTATTACCCTCTTAGCGCTCCGAATCTCCACTTGCATTTTCTACAGAAAGAGTGTTTCAGAACGGCTCAATCAAAACTAAGGTTCAACTCTTTTAGTTGAACAAACAGAACAGAAAGAAGTTTCACACAATTCTTCTGTGTAGTTTTTATTTGTAGACATTCATTTTCCCAATATAGGCCTCTTAGCGCTCAGAATGTCGAACTGCAGTTTCTACAGAAAGAGTGTTTCAGAACGGCTCAATCAAAAGTAAGGTTCAACTCTGTTAGTTGAATGCACAGAACAGAAAGAAGTTTCATACAATGCTTCTGTGTAGTTTATATTTGAACATATTCTTTTTTACACTATTACCCACTTAGCGCTACGAATGTCCAGTTGCATTTCCTACAGACAGAGTGTTTCAAAACTGCTCAGTCAAAAGTATGGTTTAACTCTGTTAGCTGAATGCTCAGATCAGAAAGAAGTTTCACAGAATGCTTCTGTGTAGTTTATATTTGAATATATTCCTTTTTCCACTACTACGCTCTTAGCGCTCCAAATGTCCAGTTGCATTTTCTACAGAAAGAGTGTTCAGATCTGCTCAATCAAAAGTATGGTTTAACTCTGTTAGCTGAATGCACAGATCAGAAAGAAGTTTCACCGAATGATTCTGTGTAGTTTATGTTTGAAGACATTCCTTTTTCCACTATTACCCTCTTAGCGCTCCGAATCTCCACTTGCATTTTCTACAAAAAGAGTGTTTCATAACTGCTCAATCAAAAATATGTTTTATCTCTGTTAACTGAATTTACAGATCAGAAATAAGTTTCACAGAATGCATCTGTGTAGTTTTTATTTGAAGATATTTTTTTTCCCAATAGAGGCCTCTTAACGCTCAGAATGTCCAATTGCAGTTTCTACAGAAAGAGTGTTTCAGAAAGGCTCAATCAAAAGTCAGGTTCAACTCGGTTAGTTGAATGCACAGAACAGAAAGAAGTTTCATACAATGCTTCTGTGTAGTTTATATTTGAACATATTCTTTTTTCCACTATTACCCACTTAGCGCTACGAATGTCCAGTTGCATTTTCTACAGACAGAGTGTTTCAAAACTGCTCAATCAAAAGTATGGTTTAACTCTGTTAGCTGAATGCTCAGATCAGAAAGAAGTTTCACAGAATGCTTCTGTGTAGTTTATATTTGAATATATTCCTTTTTCCACTACTACTCTCTTAGCGCTCCAAATGTACAGTTGCATTTTCTACAGAAAGAGTGTTCAGATCTTCTCAATCAAATGTATGGTTTAACTCTGTTAGCTGAATGCACAGATCAGAAAGAAGTTTCACAGAATGATTCTGTGTAGTTTATATTTGGAGACATTCCTTTTCCACTATTACCCTCTTACCGCTCCGAATCTCCACTTGCATTTTCTACAGAAAGAGTGTTTCAGAACGGCTCAATCAAAACTAAGGTTCAACTCTTTTAGTTGAACAAACAGAACAGAAAGTATTTTCACACAATTCTTCTGTGTAGTTTTTATTTGTAGACATTCTTTTTCCCAATATAGGCCTCTTAGCGCTCAGAATGTCCAATTGCAGTTTCTACAGAAAGAGATTTTCAGAACGGCTCAATCAAAATTAAGGTTCAACTCTGTTAGTTGAATGCACAGAACAGAAACATGTTTCATACAATGCTTCTGTGTAGTTTATATTTGAACATATTATTTTTTCCACTATTACCCACTTAGCGCTACGAATGTCCAGTTGCATTTTCTACAGACAGAGAGTTTCAAAACTGCTCAATCAAAAGTATGGTTTAACTCTGTTAGCTGAATGCTCAGATCAGAAAGAAGTTTCACAGAATGCTTCTGTGTAGTTTATATTTGAATATATTCCTTTTTCCACTACTACGCTCTTAGCGCTCCAAATGTCCAGTTGCATTTTCTACAGAAAGAGTGTTCAGATCTGCTCAATCAAAAGTATGTTTTAACTCTGTTAGCTGAATGCTCAGATCAGAAAGAAGTTTCACAGAATTCTTCTGTGTAGTTTATATTTGAATATATTCCTTTTTCCGCTACTACTCTCTTAGCGCTCCAAATGTCCAGTTGCATTTTCTACAGAAAGAGTGTTCAGATCTGCTCAATCAAAAGCATGGTTTAACTCTGTTAGCTGAATGCACAGATCAGAAAGAAGTTTCACCGAATGATTCTGTGTAGTTTATATTTGAAGACATTCCTTTTTCCACTATTACCCTCTTAGAGCTCCGAATCTCCACTTGCATTTTCTACAAAAAGAGTGTTTCATAACTGCTCAATCAAAAATAAGTTTTATCTCTGTTAACTGTATTTACAGATCAGAAATAAGTTTCACAAATGCATATGTGTAGTTTTTATTTGAAGATATTATTTTTCCCAATGTAGGCCTCTTAGCGCTTAGCATGTCCAATTGCAGTTTCTACAGAAAGAGTGTTTCAGAAAGGCTCAATCAAAAGTAAGGTTCAACTCTGTTAGTTGAATGCACAGAACAGAAAGAATTTTCACAGAATGCTATTGTGTAGTTTATATTTGAATATATTCCTTTTTCCACTATTACCCTCTTAGCGCTACGAATGTCCACTTGCATTTTCTACAGAAAGAGTGTTCAGAACTGCGCAATCAAAAGTATGGTTTAACTCTGTTAGCTTAATGAACATATCAGAAATAAGTTTCACACAATGCTTCTGTGTAGTTTTTATTTGAAGATATTATTTTTCCCAATATAGGCCTCTTAGCGCTCAGAATGCCCAATTGCAGTTTCTACAGAAAGAGTGTTTCAGAAAGGCTCAATCAAAAGTAAGGTTCAACTCTGTTAGTTGCATGCACAGAACAGAAAGAAGTTTCATACAATGCTTCTGTGTAGTTTATATTTGAACATATTCTTTTTTCCACTATTACCCACTTAGCGCTACGAATGTCCAGTTGCATTTTCTACAGACAGAGTGTTTCAAAACTGCTCAATCAAAAGTATGGTTTAACTCTGTTAGCTGAATGCTCAGATCAGAAAGAAGTTTCACAGAATGCTTCTGTGTAGTTTATATTTGAATATATTCCTTTTTCCACTACTACGCTCTTAGCGCTCCAAATGTCCAGTTGCATTTTCTACAGAAAGAGTGTTCAGATCTGCTCAATCAAAAGTATGGTTTAACTCTGTTAGCTGAATGCACAGATCAGAAAGAAGTTTCACCGAATGATTCTGTGTAGTTTATATTTGAAGACATTCCTTTTTCCACTATTACCCTCTTAGCGCTCCGAATCTCCACTTGCATTTTCTACAAAAAGAGTGTTTCATAACTGCTCAATCAAAAATATGTTTTATCTCTGTTAACTGAATTTACAGATCAGAAATAAGTTTCACAGAATGCATCTGTGTAGTTTTTATTTGAAGATATTTCTTTTCCCAATGTAGGCCCCTTAGCGCTTAGCATGTCCAATTGCAGTTTCTACAGAAAGAGTGTTTCAGAACGGCTCAATCAAAAGTAAGGTTCAACTCTGTTAGTTGAATGCACAGAACAGAAAGAATTTTCACAGAATGCTACTGTGTAGTTTGTATTTGAATATATTCCTTTTTCCACTATTACCCTCTTAGCGCTCCGAATGTCCACTTGCATTTTCTACAGAAAGAGTGTTCAGAACTGCGAAATCAAAAGTATGGTTTAACTCTGTTAGCTTAATGAACATATCAGAAATAAGTTTCACGAAATGCTTCTGTGTAGTTTTTATTTGAAGATATTATTTTTCCCAATATAGGCCTCTTAGCGCTCAGAATGTCCAATTGCAGTTTCTACAGAAAGAGTGTTTCAGAAAGGCTCAATCAAAAGTCAGGTTCAACTCTGTTAGTTGAATGCACAGAACAGAAAGAAGTTTCATACAATGCTTCTGTGTAGTTTATATTTGAACATATTCTTTTTTCCACTATTACCCACTTAGCGCTACGAATGTCCAGTTGCATTTTCTACAGACAGAGTGTTTCAAAACTGCTCAATCAAAAGTATGGTTTAACTCTGTTAGCTGAATGCTCAGATCAGAAAGAAGTTTCACAGAATGCTTCTGTGTAGTTTATATATGAATATATTCCTTTTTCT
Organism: Symphalangus syndactylus; assembly: GCF_028878055.3. Taxonomy (NCBI): domain Eukaryota; kingdom Metazoa; phylum Chordata; class Mammalia; order Primates; family Hylobatidae; genus Symphalangus; species Symphalangus syndactylus. The sequence goes on from NC_072446.2 coordinate 513,636, forward strand.
ACTACTACTCTCTTAGCGCTCCAAATGTCCAGTTGCATTTTCTACAGAAAGAGTGTTCAGATCTGCTCAATCAAAAGTATGGTTTAACTCTGTTAGCTGAATGCACAGATCAGAAAGAAGTTTCACAGAATGATTCTTTGTAGTTTATATTTGGAGACATTCCTTTTTCCACTATTAACCTCTTAGCGCTCCGAATCTCCACTTGCATTTTCTACAGAAAGAGTGTTCAGAACTGCGCAATCAAATGTATGGTTTAACTCTGTTAGCTTAATGAACATATCAGAAATAAGTTTCACACAATGCTTCTGTGTAGTTTTTATTTGTAGATATTCTTTTTCCCAATATAGGCCTCTTAGCGCTCAGAATGCCCAATTGCAGTTTCTACAGAAAGAGTGTTTCAGAAAGGCTCAATCAAAAGTAAGGTTCAACTGTGTTAGTTGCATGCACAGAACAGAAAGAAGTTTCATACAATGCTTCTGTGTAGTTTATATTTGAACATATTCTTTTTTCCACTATTACCCACTTAGCGCTACGAATGTCCAGTTGCATTTTCTACAGACAGAGTGTTTCAAAACTGCTCAATCAAAAGTATGGTTTAACTCTGTTAGCTGAATGCTCAGATCAGAAAGAAGTTTCACAGAATGCTTCTGTGTAGTTTATATTTGAATATATTCCTTTTTCCACTACTACGCTCTTAGCGCTCCAAATGTCCAGTTGCATTTTCTACAGAGTGTTCAGATCTGCTCAATCAAAAGTATGGTTTAACTCTGTTAGCTGAATGCACAGATCAGAAAGAAGTTTCACCGAATGATTCTGTGTAGTTTATATTTGAAGACATTCCTTTTTCCACTATTACCCTCTTAGCGCTCCGAATCTCCACTTGCATTTTCTACAAAAAGAGTGTTTCATAACTGCTCAATCAAAAATATGTTTAATCTCTGTTAACTGAATTTACAGATCAGAAATATGTTTCACACAATGCATCTGTGTAGTTTTTATTTGAAGATATACTTTTCCCAATGTAGGCCCCTTAGCGCTTAGCATGTCCAATTGCAGTTTCTACAGAAAGAGTGTTTCAGAACGGCTCAATCAAAAGTAAGGTTCAACTCTGTTAGTTGAATGCACAGAACAGAAAGAATTTTCACAGAATGCTACTGTGTAGTTTATATTTGAATATATTCCTTTTTCCACTATTACCCTCTTAGCGCTCCGAATGTCCACTTGCATTTTCTACAGAAAGAGTGTTCAGAACTGCGCAGTCAAAAGTATGGTTTAACTCTGTTAGCTTAATGAACATATCAGAAATAAGTTTCACACAATGCTTCTGTGTAGTTTTTATTTGAAGATATTATTTTTCCCAATAGAGGCCTCTTAGCGCTCAGAATGTCCAATTGCAGTTTCTACAGAAAGAATGTTTCCGAAAGGCTCAATCAAAAGTAAGGTTCAACTCTGTTAGTTGAATGCACAGAACAGAAAGAATTTTCATACAATGCTTCTGTGTAGTTTATATTTGAACATATTATTTTTTCCACTATTACCCACTTAGCGCTACGAATGTCCAGTTGCATTTTCTACAGACAGAGTGTTTCAAAACTGCTCAATCAAAAGTATGGTTTAACTCTGTTAGCTGAATCCTCAGATCAGAAAGAAGTTTCACAGAATGCTTCTGTTTAGTTTATATTTGAATATATTCCTTTTTCCAGTACTACTCTCTTAGCGCTCCAAATGTCCAGTTGCATTTTCTACAGAAAGACTGTTCAGATCTGCTCAATCAAAAGTATGGTTTAACTCTGTTAGCTGAATGCACAGATCATAAAGAGGTTTCACAGAATGATTCTGTGTAGTTTATATTTGGAGACATTCCTTTTTCCACTATTACCCTCTTAGCGCTCCGAATCTCCACTTGCATTTTCTACAGAAAGAGTGTTTCAGAACGGCTCAATCAAAACTAAGGTTCAACTCTTTTAGTTGAACAAACAGAACAGAAAGAAGTTTCACACAATTCTTCTGTGTAGTTTTTATTTGTAGACATTCATTTTCCCAATATAGGCCTCTTAGCGCTCAGAATGTCGAACTGCAGTTTCTACAGAAAGAGTGTTTCAGAACGGCTCAATCAAAAGTAAGGTTCAACTCTGTTAGTTGAATGCACAGAACAGAAAGAAGTTTCATACAATGCTTCTGTGTAGTTTATATTTGAACATATTCTTTTTTACACTATTACCCACTTAGCGCTACGAATGTCCAGTTGCATTTCCTACAGACAGAGTGTTTCAAAACTGCTCAGTCAAAAGTATGGTTTAACTCTGTTAGCTGAATGCTCAGATCAGAAAGAAGTTTCACAGAATGCTTCTGTGTAGTTTATATTTGAATATATTCCTTTTTCCACTACTACGCTCTTAGCGCTCCAAATGTCCAGTTGCATTTTCTACAGAAAGAGTGTTCAGATCTGCTCAATCAAAAGTATGGTTTAACTCTGTTAGCTGAATGCACAGATCAGAAAGAAGTTTCACCGAATGATTCTGTGTAGTTTATGTTTGAAGACATTCCTTTTTCCACTATTACCCTCTTAGCGCTCCGAATCTCCACTTGCATTTTCTACAAAAAGAGTGTTTCATAACTGCTCAATCAAAAATATGTTTTATCTCTGTTAACTGAATTTACAGATCAGAAATAAGTTTCACAGAATGCATCTGTGTAGTTTTTATTTGAAGATATTTTTTTTCCCAATAGAGGCCTCTTAACGCTCAGAATGTCCAATTGCAGTTTCTACAGAAAGAGTGTTTCAGAAAGGCTCAATCAAAAGTCAGGTTCAACTCGGTTAGTTGAATGCACAGAACAGAAAGAAGTTTCATACAATGCTTCTGTGTAGTTTATATTTGAACATATTCTTTTTTCCACTATTACCCACTTAGCGCTACGAATGTCCAGTTGCATTTTCTACAGACAGAGTGTTTCAAAACTGCTCAATCAAAAGTATGGTTTAACTCTGTTAGCTGAATGCTCAGATCAGAAAGAAGTTTCACAGAATGCTTCTGTGTAGTTTATATTTGAATATATTCCTTTTTCCACTACTACTCTCTTAGCGCTCCAAATGTACAGTTGCATTTTCTACAGAAAGAGTGTTCAGATCTTCTCAATCAAATGTATGGTTTAACTCTGTTAGCTGAATGCACAGATCAGAAAGAACTTTCACAGAATGATTCTGTGTAGTTTATATTTGGAGACATTCCTTTTCCACTATTACCCTCTTACCGCTCCGAATCTCCACTTGCATTTTCTACAGAAAGAGTGTTTCAGAACGGCTCAATCAAAACTAAGGTTCAACTCTTTTAGTTGAACAAACAGAACAGAAAGAATTTTCACACAATTCTTCTGTGTAGTTTTTATTTGTAGACATTCTTTTTCCCAATATAGGCCTCTTAGCGCTCAGAATGTCCAATTGCAGTTTCTACAGAAAGAGATTTTCAGAACGGCTCAATCAAAATTAAGGTTCAACTCTGTTAGTTGAATGCACAGAACAGAAACATGTTTCATAAAATGCTTCTGTGTAGTTTATATTTGAACATATTATTTTTTCCACTATTACCCACTTAGCGCTACGAATGTCCAGTTGCATTTTCTACAGACAGAGAGTTTCAAAACTGCTCAATCAAAAGTATGGTTTAACTCTGTTAGCTGAATGCTCAGATCAGAAAGAAGTTTCACAGAATGCTTCTGTGTAGTTTATATTTGAATATATTCCTTTTTCCACTACTACGCTCTTAGCGCTCCAAATGTCCAGTTGCATTTTCTACAGAAAGAGTGTTCAGATCTGCTCAATCAAAAGTATGTTTTAACTCTGTTAGCTGAATGCTCAGATCAGAAAGAAGTTTCACAGAATTCTTCTGTGTAGTTTATATTTGAATATATTCCTTTTTCCGCTACTACTCTCTTAGCGCTCCAAATGTCCAGTTGCATTTTCTACAGAAAGAGTGTTCAGATCTGCTCAATCAAAAGCATGGTTTAACTCTGTTAGCTGAATGCACAGATCAGAAAGAAGTTTCACCGAATGATTCTGTGTAGTTTATATTTGAAGACATTCCTTTTTCCACTATTACCCTCTTAGAGCTCCGAATCTCCACTTGCATTTTCTACAAAAAGAGTGTTTCATAACTGCTCAATCAAAAATAAGTTTTATCTCTGTTAACTGAATTTACAGATCAGAAATAAGTTTCACAAATGCATATGTGTAGTTTTTATTTGAAGATATTATTTTTCCCAATAGAGGCCTCTTAGCGCTCAGAATGTCCAATTGCAGTTTCTACAGAAAGAATGTTTCCGAAAGGCTCAATCAAAAGTAAGGTTCAACTCTGTTAGTTGAATGCACAGAACAGAAAGAAGTTTCATACAATGCTTCTGTGTAGTTTATATTTGAACATATTATTTTTTCCACTATTACCCACTTAGCGCTACGAATGTCCAGTTGCATTTTCTACAGACAGAGTGTTTCAAAACTGCTCAATCAAAAGTATGGTTTAACTCTGTTAGCTGAATCCTCAGATCAGAAAGAAGTTTCACAGAATGCTTCTGTGTAGTTTATATTTGAATATATTCCTTTTTCCACTACTACGCTCTTAGCGCTCCAAATGTCCAGTTGCATTTTCTACAGAAAGAGTGTTCAGATCTGCTCAATCAAAAGTATGGTTTAACTCTGTTAGCTGAATGCACAGATCAGAAAGAAGTTTCACCGAATGATTCTGTGTAGTTTATATTTGAAGACATTCCTTTTTCCACTATTACCCTCTTACCGCTCCGAATCTCCACTTGCATTTTCTACAGAAAGAGTGTTTCAGAACGGCTCAATCAAAACTAAGGTTCAACTCTTTTAGTTGAACAAACAGAACAGAAAGAATTTTCACACAATTCTTCTGTGTAGTTTTTATTTGTAGACATTCTTTTTCCCAATATAGGCCTCTTAGCGCTCAGAATGTCCAATTGCAGTTTCTACAGAAAGAGATTTTCAGAACGGCTCAATCAAAAGTAAGGTTCAACTCTGTTAGTTGAATGCACAGAACAGAAACATGTTTCATACAATGCTTCTGTGTAGTTTATATTTGAACATATTATTTTTTCCACTATTACCCACTTAGCGCTACGAATGTCCAGTTGCATTTTCTACAGACAGAGAGTTTCAAAACTGCTCAATCAAAAGTATGGTTTAACTCTGTTAGCTGAATGCTCAGATCAGAAAGAAGTTTCACAGAATGCTTCTGTGTAGTTTATATTTGAATATATTCCTTTTTCCACTACTACGCTCTTAGCGCTCCAAATGTCCAGTTGCATTTTCTACAGAAAGAGTGTTCAGATCTGCTCAATCAAAAGTATGTTTTAACTCTGTTAGCTGAATGCTCAGATCAGAAAGAAGTTTCACAGAATTCTTCTGTGTAGTTTATATTTGAATATATTCCTTTTTCCGCTACTACTCTCTTAGCGCTCCAAATGTCCAGTTGCATTTTCTACAGAAAGAGTGTTCAGATCTGCTCAATCAAAAGCATGGTTTAACTCTGTTAGCTGAATGCACAGATCAGAAAGAAGTTTCACAGAATGATTCTGTGTAGTTTATATTTGGGGACATTCCTTTTCCACTATTACCCTCTTAGCGCTCCGAATCTCCACTTGCATTTTCTACAGAAAGAGTGTTTCAGAACGGCTCAATCAAAACTAAGGTTCAACACTTTTAGTTGAACAAACAGAACAGAAAGAAGTTTCACACAATTCTTCTGTGTAGTTTTTATTTGTAGACATTTTTTTTCCCAATATAGGCCTCTTAGCGCTCAGAATGTCCAATTGCAGTTTCTACAGAAAGAGTGTTTCAGAACGGCTCAATCAAAAGTAAGGTTCAACTCTGTTAGTTGAATGCACAGAACAGAAAGAAGTTTCATACAATGCTTCTGTGTAGTTTATATTTGAACATATTCTTTTTTACACTATTACCCACTTAGTGCTACGAATGTCCAGTTGCATTTTCTACAGACAGAGTGTTTCAAAACTGCTCACTCAATAGTATGGATTAACTCTGTTAGCTGAATGCTCAGATCAGAAAGAAGTTTCACAGAATGCTTCTGTGTAGTTTATATTTGAATATAATCCTTTTTCCACTACTACGCTCTTAGCTCTCCAAATGTCAAGTTGCATTTTCTACAGAAAGAGTGTTCAGATCTGCTCAATCAAAAGTATGGTTGAACTCTGTTAGCTGAATGCACAGATCAGAAAGAAGTTTCACCGAATGATTCTGTGTAGTTTATATTTGAAGACATTCCTTTTTCCACTATTACCCTCTTAGCGCTCCGAATATCCACTTGCATTTTCTACAAAAAGAGTGTTTCATAACAGCTCAATCAAAAATATGTTTTATCTCTGTTAACTGAATTTACAGATCAGAAATAAGTTTCACAGAATGCATCTGTGTAGTTTTTATTTGAAGATATTCTTTTTCCCAATGTAGGCCTCTTAGCGCTTAGCATGTCCAATTGCAGTTTCTACAGAAAGAGTGTTTCAGAACGGCTCAATCAAAAGTAAGGTTCAACTCTGTTAGTTGAATGCACAGAACAGAAAGAATTTTCACAGAATGCTACTGTGTAGTTTATATTTGAATATATTCCCTTTTCCACTATTACCCACTTAGCGCTCCGAATGTCCACTTGCATTTTCTACAGAAAGAGTGTTCAGAACTGCGCAATCAAAAGTATGGTTTAACTCTGTTAGCTTAATGAACATATCAGAAAGAAGTTTCACACAATGCTTCTGTGTAGTTTTTATTTGAAGATATTATTTTTCCCAATAGAGGCCTCTTAGCGCTCAGAATGTCCAATTGCAGTTTCTACAGAAAGAGTGTTTCATAAAGGCTCAATCAAAAGTAAGGTTCAACTCTGTTAGTTGAATGCCCAGAACAGAAAGTTGTTTCATACAATGCTTCTGTGTAGTTTATATTTGAACATATTCTTTTTTCCACTATTACCCACTTAGCGCTATGAATGTCCAGTTGCATTTTCTACAGACAGAGTGTTTCAATACTGCTCAATCAAAAGTATGGTTTAACTCTGTTAGCTTAATGCTCATATCAGAAAGAAGTTTCACAGAATGCTTCTGTGTAGTTTATATTTGAATATATTCCTTTTTCCACTACTACTCTCTTAGCGCTCCAAATGTCCAGTTGCATTTTCTACAGAAAGAGTGTTCAGATCTGCTCAATCAAAAGTATGGTTTAACTCTGTTAGCTGAATGCACAGATCAGAAAGAAGTTTCACAGAATGATTCTGTTTAGTTTATATTTGGAGACATTCCTTTTTCCACTATTACCCTCTTAGCGCTCCGAATCTCCACTTGCATTTTCTACAGAAAGAGTGTTTCAGAACGGCTCAATCAAAACTAAGGTTCAACACATTTAGTTGAACAAACAGAACAGAAAGAAGTTTCACACAATTCTTCTGTGTAGTTTTTATTTGTAGATATTCTTTTTCCCAATATAGGCCTCTTAGCGCTCAGAATGTCCAACTGCAGTTTCTACAGAAAGAGTGTTTCAGAACGGCTCAATCAAAAGTAAGGTTCAACTCTGTTAGTTGAATGCACAAAAGAGAAAGAAGTTTCATACAATGCTTCTGTGTAGTTTATATTTGAACATATTCTTTTTTACACTATTACCCACTTAGCGCTACGAATGTCCAGTTGCATTTTCTACAGACAGAGTGTTTCAAAACTGCTCAATCAAAAGTATGGTTTAACTCTGTTAGCTGAATGCTCAGATCAGAAAGAAGTTTCACAGAATGCTTCTGTGTAGTTTATATTTGAATATATTCCTTTTTCCACTACTACTCTCTTAGCGCTCCAAATGTCCAGTTGCATTTTCTACAGAAAGAGTGTTCAGATCTGCTCAATCAAAAGTATGGTTTAACTCTGTTAGCTGAATGCACAGATCAGAAAGAAGTTTCACCGAATGATTCTGTGTAGTTTATATTTGAAGACATTCCTTTTTCCACTATTACCCTCTTAGCGCTCCGAATCTCCACTTGCATTTTCTACAAAAAGAGTGTTTCATAACTGCTCAATCAAAAATATGTTTTATCTCTGTTAACTGAATTTACAGATCAGAAATAAGTTTCACAGAATGCATCTGTGTAGTTTTTATTTGAAGATATTCTTTTTCCCAATGTAGGTCTCTTAGCCCTTAGCATGTCCAATTGCAGTTTCTACAGAAAGAGTGTTTCAGAACGTCTCAATCAAAAGTAAGGTTCAACTCTGTTAGTTGAATGCACAGAAGAGAAAGAATTTTCACAGAATGCTACTGTGCAGTTTATATTTGAATATATTCCTTTTTCCACTATTAATCTCTTAGCGCTCCGAATGTCCACTTGCATTTTCTACAGAAAGAGTGTTCAGAACTGCGCAATCAAAAGTATCGTTTAACTCTGTTAGCTTAATGAACATATCAGAAATAAGTTTCACACAATGCTTCTGTGTAGTTTTCATTTGAAGATATTTTTTTTCCCAATAGAGGCCTCTTAACGCTCAGAATGTCCAATTGCAGTTTCTACAGAAAGAGTGTTTCAGAAAGGCTCAATCAAAAGTCAGGTTCAACTCTGTTAGTTGAATGCACAGAACAGAAAGTAGTTTCATACAATGCTTCTGTGTAGTTTATATTTGAACATATTCTTTTTTCCACTATTACCCACTTAGCGCTACGAATGTCCAGTTGCATTTCCTACAGACAGAGTGTTTCAAAACTGCTCAATCAAAAGTATGGTTTAACTCTGTTAGCTGAATGCTCAGATCAGAAAGAAGTTTCACAGAATGCTTCTGTGTAGTTTATATTTGAATATAATCCTTTTTCCACTACTACGCTCTTAGCTCTCCAAATGTCAAGTTGCATTTTCTACAGAAAGAGTGTTCAGATCTGCTCAATCAAAAGTATGGTTGAACTCTGTTAGCTGAATGCACAGATCAGAAAGAAGTTTCACCGAATGATTCTGTGTAGTTTATATTTGAAGACATTCCTTTTTCCACTATTACCCTCTTAGCGCTCCGAATATCCACTTGCATTTTCTACAAAAAGAGTGTTTCATAACAGCTCAATCAAAAATATGTTTTATCTCTGTTAACTGAATTTACAGATCAGAAATAAGTTTCACAGAATGCATCTGTGTAGTTTTTATTTGAAGATATTCTTTTTCCCAATGTAGGCCTCTTAGCGCTTAGCATGTCCAATTGCAGTTTCTACAGAAAGAGTGTTTCAGAACGGCTCAATCAAAAGTAAGGTTCAACTCTGTTAGTTGAATGCACAGAACAGAAAGAATTTTCACAGAATGCTACTGTGTAGTTTATATTTGAATATATTCCCTTTTCCACTATTACCCACTTAGCGCTCCGAATGTCCACTTGCATTTTCTACAGAAAGAGTGTTCAGAACTGCGCAATCAAAAGTATGGTTTAACTCTGTTAGCTTAATGAACATATCAGAAAGAAGTTTCACACAATGCTTCTGTGTAGTTTTTATTTGAAGATATTATTTTTCCCAATAGAGGCCTCTTAGCGCTCAGAATGTCCAATTGCAGTTTCTACAGAAAGAGTGTTTCATAAAGGCTCAATCAAAAGTAAGGTTCAACTCTGTTAGTTGAATGCCCAGAACAGAAAGTTGTTTCATACAATGCTTCTGTGTAGTTTATATTTGAACATATTCTTTTTTCCACTATTACCCACTTAGCGCTATGAATGTCCAGTTGCATTTTCTACAGACAGAGTGTTTCAAAACTGCTCAATCAAAAGTATGGTTTAACTCTGTTAGCTTAATGCTCATATCAGAAAGAAGTTTCACAGAATGCTTCTGTGTAGTTTATATTTGAATATATTCCTTTTTCCACTACTACTCTCTTAGCGCTCCAAATGTCCAGTTGCATTTTCTACAGAAAGAGTGTTCAGATCTGCTCAATCAAAAGTATGGTTTAACTCTGTTAGCTGAATGCACAGATCAGAAAGAAGTTTCACAGAATGATTCTGTGTAGTTTATATTTGGAGACATTCCTTTTTCCACTATTACCCTCTTAGCGCTCCGAATCTCCACTTGCATTTTCTACAGAAAGAGTGTTTCAGAACGGCTCAATCAAAACTAAGGTTCAACACATTTAGTTGAACAAACAGAACAGAAAGAAGTTTCACACAATTCTTCTGTGTAGTTTTTATTTGTAGATATTCTTTTTCCCAATATAGGCCTCTTAGCGCTCAGAATGTCCAACTGCAGTTTCTACAGAAAGAGTGTTTCAGAACGGCTCAATCAAAAGTAAGGTTCAACTCTGTTAGTTGAATGCACAAAAGAGAAAGAAGTTTCATACAATGCTTCTGTGTAGTTTATATTTGAACATATTCTTTTTTACACTATTACCCACTTAGCGCTACGAATGTCCAGTTGCATTTTCTACAGACAGAGTGTTTCAAAACTGCTCAATCAAAAGTATGGTTTAACTCTGTTAGCTGAATGCTCAGATCAGAAAGAAGTTTCACAGAATGCTTCTGTGTAGTTTATATTTGAATATATTCCTTTTTCCACTACTACTCTCTTAGCGCTCCAAATGTCCAGTTGCATTTTCTACAGAAAGAGTGTTCAGATCTGCTCAATCAAAAGTATGGTTTAACTCTGTTAGCTGAATGCACAGATCAGAAAGAAGTTTCACCGAATGATTCTGTGTAGTTTATATTTGAAGACATTCCTTTTTCCACTATTACCCTCTTAGCGCTCCGAATCTCCACTTGCATTTTCTACAAAAAGAGTGTTTCATAACTGCTCAATCAAAAATATGTTTTATCTCTGTTAACTGAATTTACAGATCAGAAATAAGTTTCACAGAATGCATCTGTGTAGTTTTTATTTGAAGATATTCTTTTTCCCAATGTAGGTCTCTTAGCCCTTAGCATGTCCAATTGCAGTTTCTACAGAAAGAGTGTTTCAGAACGTCTCAATCAAAAGTAAGGTTCAACTCTGTTAGTTGAATGCACAGAAGAGAAAGAATTTTCACAGAATGCTACTGTGCAGTTTATATTTGAATATATTCCTTTTTCCACTATTAATCTCTTAGCGCTCCGAATGTCCACTTGCATTTTCTACAGAAAGAGTGTTCAGAACTGCGCAATCAAAAGTATCGTTTAACTCTGTTAGCTTAATGAACATATCAGAAATAAGTTTCACACAATGCTTCTGTGTAGTTTTCATTTGAAGATATTTTTTTTCCCAATAGAGGCCTCTTAACGCTCAGAATGTCCAATTGCAGTTTCTACAGAAAGAGTGTTTCAGAAAGGCTCAATCAAAAGTCAGGTTCAACTCTGTTAGTTGAATGCACAGAACAGAAAGTAGTTTCATACAATGCTTCTGTGTAGTTTATATTTGAACATATTCTTTTTTCCACTATTACCCACTTAGCGCTACGAATGTCCAGTTGCATTTCCTACAGACAGAGTGTTTCAAAACTGCTCAATCAAAAGTATGGTTTAACTCTGTTAGCTGAATGCTCAGATCAGAAAGAAGTTTCACAGAATGCTTCTGTGTAGTTTATATTTGAATATATTCCTTTTTCCACTACAACGCTCTTAGCGCTCCAAATGTCCAGTTGCATTTTCTACAGAAAGAGTGTTCAGATCTGCTCAATCAAAAGTATGGTTTAACTCTGTTAGCTGAATGCACAGATCAGAAAGAACTTTCACAGAATGATTCAGTGTAGTTTATATTTGGAGACATTCCTTTTCCACTATTACCCTCTTAGCGCACCGAATCTCCACTTGCATTTTCTACAGAAAGATTGTTTCAGAACGGCTCAATCAAAACTAAGGTTCAACACATTTAGTTGAACAAACAGAACAGAAAGAAGTTTCACACAATCCTTCTGTGTAGTTTTTATTTGTAGATATTCTTTTTCCCAATATAGGCCTCTTAGCGCTCAGAATGTCCAACTGCAGTTTCTACAGAAAGAGTGTTTCAGAACGGCTCAATCAAAAGTAAGGTTCAACTCTGTTAGTTGAATGCACAAAAGAGAAAGAAGTTTCATACAATGCTTCTGTGTAGTTTATATTTGAACATATTCTTTTTTACACTATTACCCACTTAGCGCTACGAATGTCCAGTTGCATTTTCTACAGACAGAGTGTTTCAAAACTGCTCAATCAAAAGTATGGTTTAACTCTGTTAGCTGAATGCTCAGATCAGAAAGAAGTTTCACAGAATGCTTCTGTGTAGTTTATATTTGAATATATTCCTTTTTCCACTACTACTCTCTTAGCGCTCCAAATGTCCAGTTGCATTTTCTACAGAAAGAGTGTTCAGATCTGCTCAATCAAAAGTATGGTTTAACTCTGTTAGCTGAATGCACAGATCAGAAAGAAGTTTCACCGAATGATTCTGTGTAGTTTATGTGTGAAGACATTACTTTTTCCACTATTACCCTCTTAGCGCTCCGAATCTCCACTTGCATTTTCTACAAAAAGAGTGTTTCACAACTGCTCAATCAAAAATATGTTTTATCTCTGTTAACTGAATTTACAGATCAGAAATAAGTTTCACAGAATGCATCTGTGTAGTTTTTATTTGAAGATATTTTTTTTCCCAATAGAGGCCTCTTAACGCTCAGAATGTCCAATTGCAGTTTCTACAGAAAGAGTGTTTCAGAAAGGCTCAATCAAAAGTCAGGTTCAACTCGGTTAGTTGAATGCACAGAACAGAAAGAAGTTTCATACAATGCTTCTGTGTAGTTTATATTTGAACATATTCTTTTTTCCACTATTACCCACTTAGCGCTACGAATGTCCAGTTGCATTTTCTACAGACAGAGTGTTTCAAAACTGCTCAATCAAAAGTATGGTTTAACTCTGTTAGCTGAATGCTCAGATCAGAAAGAAGTTTCACAGAATGCTTCTGTGTAGTTTATATTTGAATATATTCCTTTTTCCACTACTACTCTCTTAGCGCTCCAAATGTACAGTTGCATTTTCTACAGAAAGAGTGTTCAGATCTTCTCAATCAAATGTATGGTTTAACTCTGTTAGCTGAATGCACAGATCAGAAAGAAGTTTCACAGAATGATTCTGTGTAGTTTATATTTGGAGACATTCCTTTTCCACTATTACCCTCTTACCGCTCCGAATCTCCACTTGCATTTTCTACAGAAAGAGTGTTTCAGAACGGCTCAATCAAAACTAAGGTTCAACTCTTTTAGTTGAACAAACAGAACAGAAAGAAGTTTCACACAATTCTTCTGTGTAGTTTTTATTTGTAGACATTCTTTTTCCCAATATAGGCCTCTTAGCGCTCAGAATGTCCAATTGCAGTTTCTACAGAAAGAGATTTTCAGAACGGCTCAATCAAAAGTAAGGTTCAACTCTGTTAGTTGAATGCACAGAACAGAAACATGTTTCATACAATGCTTCTGTGTAGTTTATATTTGAACATATTATTTTTTCCACTATTACCCACTTAGCGCTACGAATGTCCAGTTGCATTTTCTACAGACAGAGAGTTTCAAAACTGCTCAATCAAAAGTATGGTTTAACTCTGTTAGCTGAATGCTCAGATCAGAAAGAAGTTTCACAGAATGCTTCTGTGTAGTTTATATTTGAATATATTCCTTTTTCCACTACTACGCTCTTAGCGCTCCAAATGTCCAGTTGCATTTTCTACAGAAAGAGTGTTCAGATCTGCTCAATCAAAAGTATGTTTTAACTCTGTTAGCTGAATGCTCAGATCAGAAAGAAGTTTCACAGAATTCTTCTGTGTAGTTTATATTTGAATATATTCCTTTTTCCGCTACTACTCTCTTAGCGCTCCAAATGTCCAGTTGCATTTTCTACAGAAAGAGTGTTCAGATCTGCTCAATCAAAAGCATGGTTTAACTCTGTTAGCTGAATGCACAGATCAGAAAGAAGTTTCACCGTATGATTCTGTGTAGTTTATATTTGAAGACATTCCTTTTTCCACTATTACCCTCTTAGAGCTCCGAATCTCCACTTGCATTTTCTACAAAAAGAGTGTTTCATAACTGCTCAATCAAAAATAAGTTTTATCTCTGTTAACTGAATTTACAGATCAGAAATAAGTTTCACAAATGCATATGTGTAGTTTTTATTTGAAGATATTATTTTTCCCAATGTAGGCCTCTTAGCGCTTAGCATGTCCAATTGCAGTTTCTACAGAAAGAGTGTTTCAGAAAGGCTCAATCAAAAGTAAGGTTCAACTCTGTTAGTTGAATGCACAGAACAGAAAGAATTTTCACAGAATGCTATTGTGTAGTTTATATTTGAATATATTCCTTTTTCCACTATAACCCTCTTAGCGCTACGAATGTCCACTTGCATTTTCTACAGAAAGAGTGTTCAGAACTGCGCAATCAAAAGTATGGTTTAACTCTGTTAGCTTAATGAACATATCAGAAATAAGTTTCACACAATGCTTCTGTGTAGTTTTTATTTGAAGATATTATTTTTCCCAATATAGGCCTCTTAGCGCTCAGAATGCCCAATTGCAGTTTCTACAGAAAGAGTGTTTCAGAAAGGCTCAATCAAAAGTAAGGTTCAACTTTGTTAGTTGCATGCACAGAACAGAAAGAAGTTTCATACAATGCTTCTGTGTAGTTTATATTTGAACATATTCTTTTTTCCACTATTACCCACTTAGCGCTACGAATGTCCAGTTGCATTTTCTACAGACAGAGTGTTTCAAAACTGCTCAATCAAAAGTATGGTTTAACTCTGTTAGCTGAATGCTCAGATCAGAAAGAAGTTTCACAGAATGCTTCTGTGTAGTTTATATTTGAATATATTCCTTTTTCCACTACTACGCTCTTAGCGCTCCAAATGTCCAGTTGAATTTTCTACAGAAAGAGTGTTCAGATCTGCTCAATCAAAAGTATGGTTTAACTCTGTTAGCTGAATGCACAGATCAGAAAGAAGTTTCACCGAATGATTCTGTGTAGTTTATATTTGAAGACATTCCTTTTTCCACTATTACCCTCTTAGCGCTCCGAATCTCCACTTGCATTTTCTACAAAAAGAGTGTTTCATAACTGCTCAATCAAAAATATGTTTAATCTCTGCTAACTGAATTTACAGATCAGAAATATGTTTCACACAATGCATCTGTGTAGTTTTTATTTGAAGATATACTTTTCCCAATGTAGGCCCCTTAGCGCTTAGCATGTCCAATTGCAGTTTCTACAGAAAGAGTGTTTCAGAACGGCTCAATCAAAAGTAAGGTTCAACTCTGTTAGTTGAATGCACAGAACAGAAAGAATTTTCACAGAATGCTACTGTGTAGTTTATATTTGAATATATTCCTTTTTCCACTATTACCCTCTTAGCGCTCCGAATGTCCACTTGCATTTTCTACAGAAAGAGTGTTCAGAACTGCGCAGTCAAAAATATGGTTTAACTCTGTTAGCTTAATGAACATATCAGAAATAAGTTTCACACAATGCTTCTGTGTAGTTTTTATTTGAAGATATTATTTTTCAGAATATAGGCCTCTTAGCGCTCAGAATGTCCAATTGCAGTTTCTACAGAAAGAGTGTTTCAGAAAGGCTCAATCAAAAGTCAGGTTCAACTCTGTTAGTTGAATGCACAGAACAGAAAGAAGTTTCATACAATGCTTCTGTGTAGTTTATATTTGAACATATTCTTTTTTCCACTATTACCCACTTAGCGCTACGAATGTCCAGTTGCATTTTCTACAGACAGAGTGTTTCAAAACTGCTCAATCAAAAGTATGGTTTAACTCTGTTAGCTGAATGCTCAGATCAGAAAGAAGTTTCACAGAATGCTTCTGTGTAGTTTATATATGAATATATTCCTTTTTCTACTACTACTCTCTTAGCGCTCCAAATGTCCAGTTGCATTTTCTACAGAAAGTGTGTTCAGATCTGCTCAACCAAAAGTATGTTTTAACTCTGTTAGCTGAATGCACAGATCAGAAAGAAGTTTCACAGAATGATTCTTTGTAGTTTATATTTGGAGACATTCCTTTTTCCACTATTATCCTCTTAGCGCTCCGAATCTCCACTTGCATTTTCTACAGAAAGAGTGTTTCAGAACGGCTCAATCAAAACTAAGGTTCAACTCTTTTAGTTGAACAAACAGAACAGAAAGAAGTTTCACACAATTCTTCTGTGTAGTTTTTATTTGTAGACATTCTTTTTCCCAATATAGGCCTCTTAGTGCTCAGAATGTCCAATTGCAGTTTCTACAGAAAGAGTGTTTGAGAAAGGCTCAATCAAAAGTAAGGTTCAACTCTGTTAGTTGAATGCACAGAACAGAAAGAAGTTTCATACAATGCTTCTGTGTAGTTTATATTTGAACATATTCTTTTTTCCACTATTACCCACTTAGCGCTACGAATGTCCAGTTGCATTTTCTACAGACAGAGTGTTTCAAAACTGCTCAATCAAAAGTATGGTTTAACTCTGTTAGCTGAATGCTCAGATCAGAAAGAAGTTTCACAGAATGCTTCTGTGTAGTTTATATTTGAATATATTCCTATTTCCACTACTACGCTCTTAGCGCTCCAAATGTGCAGTTGCATTTTCTACAGAAAGAGTGTTCAGATCTGCTCAATCAAAAGTATGTTTTAAGTCTGTTAGCTGAATGCACAGATCAGAAAGAAGTTTCACCGAATGATTCTGTGTAGTTTATATTTGAAGACATTCCTTTTTCCACTATTACCCTCTTAGAGCTCCGAATCTCCACTTGCATTTTCTACAAAAAGGGTGTTTCATAACTGCTCAATCAAAAATAAGTTTTATCTCTGTTAACTGAATTTACAGATCAGAAATAAGTTTCACAAATGCATATGTGTAGTTTTTATTTGAAGATATTATTTTTCCCAATGTAGGCCTCTTAGCGCTTAGCATGTCCAATTGCAGTTTCTACAGAAAGAGTGTTTCAGAAAGGCTCAATCAAAAGTAAGGTTCAACTCTGTTAGTTGAATGCACAGAACAGAAAGAATTTTCACAGAATGCTATTGTGTAGTTTATATTTGAATATATTCCTTTTTCCACTATTACCCTCTTAGCGCTACGAATGTCCACTTGCATTTTCTACAGAAAGAGTGTTCAGAACTGCGCAATCAAAGCTATGGTTTAACTCTGTTAGCTTAATGAACATATCAGAAATAAGTTTCACACAATGCTTCTGTGTAGTTTTTATTTGAAGATATTATTTTTCCCAATATAGGCCTCTTAGCGCTCAGAATGCCCAATTGCAGTTTCTACAGAAAGAGTGTTTCAGAAAGGCTCAATCAAAAGTAAGGTTCAACTCTGTTAGTTGCATGCACAGAACAGAAAGAAGTTTCATACAATGCTTCTGTGTAGTTTATATTTGAACATATTCTTTTTTCCACTATTACCCACTTAGCGCTACGAATGTCCAGTTGCATTTTCTACAGACAGAGTGTTTCAAAACTGCTCAATCAAAAGTATGGTTTAACTCTGTTAGCTGAATGCTCAGATCAGAAAGAAGTTTCACAGAATGCTTCTGTGTAGTTTATATTTGAATATATTCCTTTTTCCACTACTACGCTCTTAGCGCTCCAAATGTCCAGTTGCATTTTCTACAGAAAGAGTGTTCAGATCTGCTCAATCAAAAGTATGGTTTAACTCTGTTAGCTGAATGCACAGATCAGAAAGAAGTTTCACCGAATGATTCTGTGTAGTTGATATTTGAAGACATTCCTTTTTCCACTATTACCCTCTTAGCGCTCCGAATCTCCACTTGCATTTTCTACAAAAAGAGTGTTTCATAACTGCTCAATCAAAAATATGTTTAATCTCTGTTAACTGAATTTACAGATCAGAAATATGTTTCACACAATGCATCTGTGTAGTTTTTATTTGAAGATATACTTTTCCCAATGTAGGCCCCTTAGCGCTTAGCATGTCCAATTGCAGTTTCTACAGAAAGAGTGTTTCAGAACGGCTCAATCAAAAGTAAGGTTCAACTCTGTTAGTTGAATGCACAGAACAGAAAGAATTTTCACAGAATGCTACTGTGTAGTTTATATTTGAATATATTCCTTTTTCCACTATTACCCTCTTAGCGCTCCGAATGTCCACTTGCATTTTCTACAGAAAGAGTGTTCAGAACTGCGCAGTCAAAAGTATGGTTTAACTCTGTTAGCTTAATGAACATATCAGAAATAAGTTTCACACAATGCTTCTGTGTAGTTTTTATTTGAAGATATTATTTTTCCCAATAGAGGCCTCTTAGCGCTCAGAATGTCCAATTGCAGTTTCTACAGAAAGAATGTTTCCGAAAGGCTCAATCAAAAGTAAGGTTCAACTCTGTTAGTTGAATGCACAGAACAGAAAGAAGTTTCATACAATGCTTCTGTGTAGTTTATATTTGAACATATTATTTTTTCCACTATTACCCACTTAGCGCTACGAATGTCCAGTTGCATTTTCTACAGACAGAGTGTTTCAAAACTGCTCAATCAAAAGTATGGTTTAACTCTGTTAGCTGAATGCTCAGATCAGAAAGAAGTTTCACAGAATGCTTCTGTGTAGTTTATATTTGAATATATTCCTTTTTCCACTACTACGCTCTTAGCGCTCCAAACGTCCAGTTGCATTTTCTACAGAAAGAGTGTTCAGATCTGCTCAATCAAAAGTATGGTTTAACTCTGTTAGCTGAATGCACAGATCAGAAAGAAGTTTCACCGAATGATTCTGTGTAGTTTATGTTTGAAGACATTCCTTTTTCCACTATTACCCTCTTAGCGCTCCGAATCTCCACTTGCATTTTCTACAAAAAGAGTGTTTCATAACTGCTCAATCAAAAATATGTTTTATCTCTGTTAACTGAATTTACAGATCAGAAATAAGTTTCACAGAATGCATCTGTGTAGTTTTTATTTGAAGATATTTTTTTTCCCAATAGAGGCCTCTTAACGCTCAGAATGTCCAATTGCAGTTTCTACAGAAAGAGTGTTTCAGAAAGGCTCAATCAAAAGTCAGGTTCAACTCGGTTAGTTGAATGCACAGAACAGAAAGAAGTTTCATACAATGCTTCTGTGTAGTTTATATTTGAACATATTCTTTTTTCCACTATTACCCACTTAGCGCTACGAATGTCCAGTTGCATTTTCTACAGACAGAGTGTTTCAAAACTGCTCAATCAAAAGTATGGTTTAACTCTGTTAGCTGAATGCTCAGATCAGAAAGAAGTTTCACAGAATGCTTCTGTGTAGTTTATATTTGAATATATTCCTTTTTCCACTACTACTCTCTTAGCGCTCCAAATGTACAGTTGCATTTTCTACAGAAAGAGTGTTCAGATCTTCTCAATCAAATGTATGGTTTAACTCTGTTAGCTGAATGCACAGATCAGAAAGAAGTTTCACAGAATGATTCTGTGTAGTTTATATTTGGAGACATTCCTTTTCCACTATTACCCTCTTACCGCTCCGAATCTCCACTTGCATTTTCTACAGAAAGAGTGTTTCAGAACGGCTCAATCAAAACTAAGGTTCAACTCTTTTAGTTGAACAAACAGAACAGAAAGAATTTTCACACAATTCTTCTGTGTAGTTTTTATTTGTAGACATTCTTTTTCCCAATATAGGCCTCTTAGCGCTCAGAATGTCCAATTGCAGTTTCTACAGAAAGAGATTTTCAGAACGGCTCAATCAAAAGTAAGGTTCAACTCTGTTAGTTGAATGCACAGAACAGAAACATGTTTCATACAATGCTTCTGTGTAGTTTATATTTGAACATATTATTTTTTCCACTATTACCCACTTAGCGCTACGAATGTCCAGTTGCATTTTCTACAGACAGAGAGTTTCAAAACTGCTCAATCAAAAGTATGGTTTAACTCTGTTAGCTGAATGCTCAGATCAGAAAGAAGTTTCACAGAATGCTTCTGTGTAGTTTATATTTGAATATATTCCTTTTTCCACTACTACGCTCTTAGCGCTCCAAATGTCCAGTTGCATTTTCTACAGAAAGAGTGTTCAGATCTGCTCAATCAAAAGTATGTTTTAACTCTGTTAGCTGAATGCTCAGATCAGAAAGAAGTTTCACAGAATTCTTCTGTGTAGTTTATATTTGAATATATTCCTTTTTCCGCTACTACTCTCTTAGCGCTCCAAATGTCCAGTTGCATTTTCTACAGAAAGAGTGTTCAGATCTGCTCAATCAAAAGCATGGTTTAACTCTGTTAGCTGAATGCACAGATCAGAAAGAAGTTTCACAGAATGATTCTGTGTAGTTTATATTTGGGGACATTCCTTTTCCACTATTACCCTCTTAGCGCTCCGAATCTCCACTTGCATTTTCTACAGAAAGAGTGTTTCAGAACGGCTCAATCAAAACTAAGGTTCAACACTTTTAGTTGAACAAACAGAACAGAAAGAAGTTTCACACAATTCTTCTGTGTAGTTTTTATTTGTAGACATTTTTTTTCCCAATATAGGCCTCTTAGCGCTCAGAATGTCCAATTGCAGTTTCTACAGAAAGAGTGTTTCAGAACGGCTCAATCAAAAGTAAGGTTCAACTCTGTTAGTTGAATGCACAGAACAGAAAGAAGTTTCATACAATGCTTCTGTGTAGTTTATATTTGAACATATTCTTTTTTACACTATTACCCACTTAGTGCTACGAATGTCCAGTTGCATTTTCTACAGACAGAGTGTTTCAAAACTGCTCAATCAATAGTATGGATTAACTCTGTTAGCTGAATGCTCAGATCAGAAAGAAGTTTCACAGAATGCTTCTGTGTAGTTTATATTTGAATATAATCCTTTTTCCACTACTACGCTCTTAGCTCTCCAAATGTCAAGTTGCATTTTCTACAGAAAGAGTGTTCAGATCTGCTCAATCAAAAGTATGGTTGAACTCTGTTAGCTGAATGCACAGATCAGAAAGAAGTTTCACCGAATGATTCTGTGTAGTTTATATTTGAAGACATTCCTTTTTCCACTATTACCCTCTTAGCGCTCCGAATATCCACTTGCATTTTCTACAAAAAGAGTGTTTCATAACAGCTCAATCAAAAATATGTTTTATCTCTGTTAACTGAATTTACAGATCAGAAATAAGTTTCACAGAATGCATCTGTGTAGTTTTTATTTGAAGATATTCTTTTTCCCAATGTAGGCCTCTTAGCGCTTAGCATGTCCAATTGCAGTTTCTACAGAAAGAGTGTTTCAGAACGGCTCAATCAAAAGTAAGGTTCAACTCTGTTAGTTGAATGCACAGAACAGAAAGAATTTTCACAGAATGCTACTGTGTAGTTTATATTTGAATATATTCCCTTTTCCACTATTACCCACTTAGCGCTCCGAATGTCCACTTGCATTTTCTACAGAAAGAGTGTTCAGAACTGCGCAATCAAAAGTATGGTTTAACTCTGTTAGCATAATGAACATATCAGAAAGAAGTTTCACACAATGCTTCTGTGTAGTTTTTATTTGAAGATATTATTTTTCCCAATAGAGGCCTCTTAGCGCTCAGAATGTCCAATTGCAGTTTCTACAGAAAGAGTTTTTCATAAAGGCTCAATCAAAAGTAAGGTTCAACTCTGTTAGTTGAATGCCCAGAACAGAAAGTTGTTTCATACAATGCTTCTGTGTAGTTTATATTTGAACATATTCTTTTTTCCACTATTACCCACTTAGCGCTATGAATGTCCAGTTGCATTTTCTACAGACAGAGTGTTTCAAAACTGCTCAATCAAAAGTATGGTTTAACTCTGTTAGCTGAATGCTCAGATCAGAAAGAAGTTTCACAGAATGCTTCTGTGTAGTTTATATTTGAATATATTCCTTTTTCCACTACTACTCTCTTAGCGCTCCAAATGTCCAGTTGCATTTTCTACAGAAAGAGTGTTCAGATCTGCTCAATCAAAAGTATGGTTTAACTCTGTTAGCTGAATGCACAGATCAGAAAGAAGTTTCACAGAATGATTCTGTGTAGTCTATATTTGGAGACATTACTTTTTCCACTATTACCCTCTTAGCGCTCCGAATCTCCACTTGCATTTTCTACAGAAAGAGTGTTTCAGAACGGCTCAATCAAAACTAAGGTTCAACACATTTAGTTGAACAAACAGAACAGAAAGAAGTTTCACACAATTCTTCTGTGTAGTTTTTATTTGTAGATATTCTTTTTCCCAATATAGGCCTCTTAGCGCTCAGAATGTCCAATTGCAGTTTCTACAGAAAGAGTGTTTCAGAACGGCTCAATCAAAAGTAAGGTTCAACTCTGTTAGTTGAATGCACAAAAGAGAAAGAAGTTTCATACAATGCTTCTGTGTAGTTTATATTTGAACATATTCTTTTTTACACTATTACCCACTTAGCGCTACGAATGTCCAGTTGCATTTTCTACAGACAGAGTGTTTCAAAACTGCTCAATCAAAAGTATGGTTTAACTCTGTTAGCTGAATGCTCAGATCAGAAAGAAGTTTCACAGAATGCTTCTGTGTAGTTTATATTTGAATATATTCCTTTTTCCACTACTACTCTCTTAGCGCTCCAAATGTCCAGTTGCATTTTCTACAGAAAGAGTGTTCAGATCTGCTCAATCAAAAGTATGGTTTAACTCTGTTAGCTGAATGCACAGATCAGAAAGAAGTTTCACCGAATGATTCTGTGTAGTTTATATTTGAAGACATTCCTTTTTCCACTATTACCCTCTTAGCGCTCCGAATCTCCACTTGCATTTTCTACAAAAAGAGTGTTTCATAACTGCTCAATCAAAAATATGTTTTATCTCTGTTAACTGAATTTACAGATCAGAAATAAGTTTCACAGAATGCATCTGTGTAGTTTTTATTTGAAGATATTCTTTTTCCCAATGTAGGTCTCTTAGCCCTTAGCATGTCCAATTGCAGTTTCTACAGAAAGAGTGTTTCAGAACGTCTCAATCAAAAGTAAGGTTCAACTCTGTTAGTTGAATGCACAGAACAGAAAGAATTTTCACAGAATGCTACTGTGCAGTTTATATTTGAATATATTCCTTTTTCCACTATTAATCTCTTAGCGCTCCGAATGTCCACTTGCATTTTCTACAGAAAGAGTGTTCAGAACTGCGCAATCAAAAGTATCGTTTAACTCTGTTAGCTTAATGAACATATCAGAAATAAGTTTCACACAATGCTTCTGTGTAGTTTTTATTTGAAGATATTTTTTTTCCCAATAGAGGCCTCTTAACGCTCAGAATGTCCAATTGCAGTTTCTACAGAAAGAGTGTTTCAGAAAGGCTCAATCAAAAGTCAGGTTCAACTCTGTTAGTTGAATGCACAGAACAGAAAGTAGTTTCATACAATGCTTCTGTGTAGTTTATATTTGAACATATTCTTTTTTCCACTATTACCCACTTAGCGCTACGAATGTCCAGTTGCATTTCCTACAGACAGAGTGTTTCAAAACTGCTCAATGAAAAGTATGGTTTAACTCTGTTAGCTGAATGCTCAGATCAGAAAGAAGTTTCACAGAATGCTTCTGTGTAGTTTATATTTGAATATATTCCTTTTTCCACTACAACGCTCTTAGCGCTCCAAATGTCCAGTTGCATTTTCTACAGAAAGAGTGTTCAGATCTGCTCAATCAAAAGTATGGTTTAACTCTGTTAGCTGAATGCACAGATCAGAAAGAACTTTCACAGAATGATTCAGTGTAGTTTATATTTGGAGACATTCCTTTTCCACTATTACCCTCTTAGCGCACCGAATCTCCACTTGCATTTTCTACAGAAAGAGTGTTTCAGAACGGCTCAATCAAAACTAAGGTTCAAATCTTTTAGTTGAACAAACAGAACAGAAAGAAGTTTCACACAATTCTTCTGTGTAGTTTTTATTTGTAGACATTCTTTTTCCCAATATAGGCCTCTTAGCGCTCAGAATGTCCAATTGCAGTTTCTACAGAAAGAGATTTTCAGAACGGCTCAATCAAAAGTAAGGTTCAACTCTGTTAGTTGAATGCACAGAACAGAAAGATGTTTCATACAATGCTTCTGTGTAGTTTATATTTGAACATATTATTTTTTCCACTATTACCCACTTAGCGCTACGAATTTCCAGTTGCATTTTCTACAGACAGAGTGTTTCAAAACTGCTCAATCAAAAGTATGGTTTAACTCTGTTAGCTGAATGCTCAGATCAGAAAGAAGTTTCACAGAATGCTTCTGTGTAGTTTATATTTGAATATATTCCTTTTTCCACTACTACGCTCTTAGCGCTCCAAATGTCCAGTTGCATTTTCTACAGAAAGAGTGTTCAGATCTGCTCAATCAAAAGTATGGTTTAAATCTGTTAGCTGAATGCTCAGATCAGAAAGAAGTTTCACAGAATGCTTCTGTGTAGTTTATATTTGAATATATTCCATTTTCCACTACTAGACTCTTAGCGCTCCAAATGTCCAGTTGCATTTTCTACAGAAAGAGTGTTCAGATCTGCTCAATCAAAAGTATGGTTTAACTCTGTTAGCTGAATGCACAGATCAGAAAGAAGTTTCACCGAATGATTCTGTGTAGTTTATATTTGAAGACATTCCTTTTTCCACTATTACCCTCTTAGCGCTCCGAATATCCACTTGCATTTTCTACAAAAAGAGTGTTTCATAACAGCTCAATCAAAAATATGTTTTATCTCTGTTAACTGAATTTACAGATCAGAAATAAGTTTCACAGAATGCATCTGTGTAGTTTTTATTTGAAGATATTCTTTTTCCCAATGTAGGCCTCTTAGCGCTTAGCATGTCCAATTGCAGTTTCTACAGAAAGAGTGTTTCAGAACGGCTCAATCAAAAGTAAGGTTCAACTCTGTTAGTTGAATGCACAGAACAGAAAGAATTTTCACAGAATGCTACTGTGTAGTTTATATTTGAATATATTCCCTTTTCCACTATTACCCACTTAGCGCTCCGAATGTCCACTTGCATTTTCTACAGAAAGAGTGTTCAGAACTGCGCAATCAAAAGTATGGTTTAACTCTGTTAGCTTAATGAACATATCAGAAAGAAGTTTCACACAATGCTTCTGTGTAGTTTTTATTTGAAGATATTATTTTTCCCAATAGAGGCCTCTTAGCGCTCAGAATGTCCAATTGCAGTTTCTACAGAAAGAGTGTTTCATAAAGGCTCAATCAAAAGTAAGGTTCAACTCTGTTAGTTGAATGCCCAGAACAGAAAGATGTTTCATACAATGCTTCTGTGTAGTTTATATTTGAACATATTCTTTTTTCCACTATTACCCACTTAGCGCTACGAATGTCCAGTTGCATTTTCTACAGACAGAGTGTTTCAAAACTGCTCAATCAAAAGTATGGTTTAACTCTGTTAGCTGAATGCTCAGATCAGAAAGAAGTTTCACAGAATGCTTCTGTGTAGTTTATATTTGAATATATTCCTTTTTCCACTACTACTCTCTTAGCGCTCCAAATGTCCAGTTGCATATTCTACAGAAAGAGTGTTCAGATCTGCTCAATCAAAAGTATGGTTTAACTCTGTTAGCTGAATGCACAGATCAGAAAGAAGTTTCACAGAATGATTCTGTGTAGTTTATATTTGGAGACATTCCTTTTTCCACTATTACCCTCTTAGCGCTCCGAATCTCCACTTGCATTTTCTACAGAAAGAGTGTTTCAGAACGGCTCAATCAAAACTAAGGTTCAACACATTTAGTTGAACAAACAGAACAGAAAGAAGTTTCACACAATTCTTCTGTGTAGTTTTTATTTGTAGATATTCTTTTTCCCAATATAGGCCTCTTAGCGCTCAGAATGTCCAACTGCAGTTTCTACAGAAAGAGTGTTTCAGAACGGCTCAATCAAAAGTAAGGTTCAACTCTGTTAGTTGAATGCACAAAAGAGAAAGAAGTTTCATACAATGCTTCTGTGTAGTTTATATTTGAACATATTCTTTTTTACACTATTACCCACTTAGCGCTACGAATGTCCAGTTGCATTTTCTACAGACAGAGTGTTTCAAAACTGCTCAATCAAAAGTATGGTTTAACTCTGTTAGCTGAATGCTCAGATCAGAAAGAAGTTTCACAGAATGCTTCTGTGTAGTTTATATTTGAATATATTCCTTTTTCCACTACTACTCTCTTAGCGCTCCAAATGTCCAGTTGCATTTTCTACAGAAAGAGTGTTCAGATCTGCTCAATCAAAAGTATGGTTTAACTCTGTTAGCTGAATGCACAGATCAGAAAGAAGTTTCACCGAATGATTCTGTGTAGTTTATATTTGAAGACATTCCTTTTTCCACTATTACCCTCTTAGCGCTCCGAATCTCCACTTGCATTTTCTACAAAAAGAGTGTTTCATAACTGCTCAATCAAAAATATGTTTTATCTCTGTTAACTGAATTTACAGATCAGAAATAAGTTTCACAGAATGCATCTGTGTAGTTTTTATTTGAAGATATTCTTTTTCCCAATGTAGGTCTCTTAGCCCTTAGCATGTCCAATTGCAGTTTCTACAGAAAGAGTGTTTCAGAACGTCTCAATCAAAAGTAAGGTTCAACTCTGTTAGTTGAATGCACAGAACAGAAAGAATTTTCACAGAATGCTACTGTGCAGTTTATATTTGAATATATTCCTTTTTCCACTATTAATCTCTTAGCGCTCCGAATGTCCACTTGCATTTTCTACAGAAAGAGTGTTCAGAACTGCGCAATCAAAAGTATCGTTTAACTCTGTTAGCTTAATGAACATATCAGAAATAAGTTTCACACAATGCTTCTGTGTAGTTTTTATTTGAAGATATTTTTTTTCCCAATAGAGGCCTCTTAACGCTCAGAATGTCCAATTGCAGTTTCTACAGAAAGAGTGTTTCAGAAAGGCTCAATCAAAAGTCAGGTTCAACTCTGTTAGTTGAATGCACAGAACAGAAAGTAGTTTCATACAATGCTTCTGTGTAGTTTATATTTGAACATATTCTTTTTTCCACTATTACCCACTTAGCGCTACGAATGTCCAGTTGCATTTCCTACAGACAGAGTGTTTCAAAACTGCTCAATCAAAAGTATGGTTTAACTCTGTTAGCTGAATGCTCAGATCAGAAAGAAGTTTCACAGAATGCTTCTGTGTAGTTTATATTTGAATATATTCCTTTTTCCACTACAACGCTCTTAGCGCTCCAAATGTCCAGTTGCATTTTCTACAGAAAGAGTGTTCAGATCTGCTCAATCAAAAGTATGGTTTAACTCTGTTAGCTGAATGCACAGATCAGAAAGAACTTTCACAGAATGATTCAGTGTAGTTTATATTTGGAGACATTCCTTTTCCACTATTACCCTCTTAGCGCACCGAATCTCCACTTGCATTTTCTACAGAAAGAGTGTTTCAGAACGGCTCAATCAAAACTAAGGTTCAAATCTTTTAGTTGAACAAACAGAACAGAAAGAAGTTTCACACAATTCTTCTGTGTAGTTTTTATTTGTAGACATTCTTTTTCCCAATATAGGCCTCTTAGCGCTCAGAATGTCCAATTGCAGTTTCTACAGAAAGAGATTTTCAGAACGGCTCAATCAAAAGTAAGGTTCAACTCTGTTAGTTGAATGCACAGAACAGAAAGATGTTTCATACAATGCTTCTGTGTAGTTTATATTTGAACATATTATTTTTTCCACTATTACCCACTTAGCGCTACGAATGTCCAGTTGCATTTTCTACAGACAGAGTGTTTCAAAACTGCTCAATCAAAAGTATGGTTTAACTCTGTTAGCTGAATGCTCAGATCAGAAAGAAGTTTCACAGAATGCTTCTGTGTAGTTTATATTTGAATATATTCCTTTTTCCACTACTACGCTCTTAGCGCTCCAAATGTCCAGTTGCATTTTCTACAGAAAGAGTGTTCAGATCTGCTCAATCAAAAGTATGGTTTAAATCTGTTAGCTGAATGCTCAGATCAGAAAGAAGTTTCACAGAATGCTTCTGTGTAGTTTATATTTGAATATATTCCTTTTTCCACTACTAGTCTCTTAGCGCTCCAAATGTCCAGTTGCATTTTCTACAGAAAGAGTGTTCAGATCTGCTCAATCAAAAGTATGGTTTAACTCTGTTAGCTGAATGCACAGATCAGAAAGAAGTTTCACCGAATGATTCTGTGTAGTTTATATTTGAAGACATTCCTTTTTCCACTATTACCCTCTTAGCGCTCCGAATATCCACTTGCATTTTCTACAAAAAGAGTGTTTCATAACAGCTCAATCAAAAATATGTTTTATCTCTGTTAACTGAATTTACAGATCAGAAATAAGTTTCACAGAATGCATCTGTGTAGTTTTTATTTGAAGATATTCTTTTTCCCAATGTAGGCCTCTTAGCGCTTAGCATGTCCAATTGCAGTTTCTACAGAAAGAGTGTTTCAGAACGGCTCAATCAAAAGTAAGGTTCAACTCTGTTAGTTGAATGCACAGAACAGAAAGAATTTTCACAGAATGCTACTGTGTAGTTTATATTTGAATATATTCCCTTTTCCACTATTACCCACTTAGCGCTCCGAATGTCCACTTGCATTTTCTACAGAAAGAGTGTTCAGAACTGCGCAATCAAAAGTATGGTTTAACTCTGTTAGCTTAATGAACATATCAGAAAGAAGTTTCACACAATGCTTCTGTGTAGTTTTTATTTGAAGATATTATTTTTCCCAATAGAGGCCTCTTAGCGCTCAGAATGTCCAATTGCAGTTTCCACAGAAAGAGTGTTTCATAAAGGCTCAATCAAAAGTAAGGTTCAACTCTGTTAGTTGAATACCCAGAACAGAAAGATGTTTCATACAATGCTTCTGTGTAGTTTATATTTGAACATATTCTTTTTTCCACTATTACCCACTTAGCGCTACGAATGTCCAGTTGCATTTTCTACAGACAGAGTGTTTCAAAACTGCTCAATCAAAAGTATGGTTTAACTCTGTTAGCTGAATGCTCAGATCAGAAAGAAGTTTCACAGAATGCTTCTGTGTAGTTTATATTTGAATATATTCCTTTTTCCACTACTACTCTCTTAGCGCTCCAAATGTCCAGTTGCATTTTCTACAGAAAGAGTGTTCAGATCTGCTCAATCAAAAGTATGGTTTAACTCTGTTAGCTGAATGCACAGATCAGAAAGAAGTTTCACAGAATGATTCTGTGTAGTTTATATTTGGAGACATTCCTTTTTCCACTATTACCCTCTTAGCGCTCCGAATCTCCACTTGCATTTTCTACAGAAAGAGTGTTTCAGAACGGCTCAATCAAAACTAAGGTTCAACACATTTAGTTGAACAAACAGAACAGAAAGAAGTTTCACACAATTCTTCTGTGTAGTTTTTATTTGTAGACATTCTTTTTCCCAATATAGGCCTCTTAGCGCTCAGAATGTCCAACTGCAGTTTCTACAGAAAGAGTGTTTCAGAACGGCTCAATCAAAAGTAAGGTTCAACTCTGTTAGTTGAATGCACAAAAGAGAAAGAAGTTTCATACAATGCTTCTGTGTAGTTTATATTTGAACATATTCTTTTTTACACTATTACCCACTTAGCGCTACGAATGTCCAGTTGCATTTCCTACAGACAGAGTGTTTCAAAACTGCTCAATCAAAAGTATGGTTTAACTCTGTTAGCTGAATGCTCAGATCAGAAAGAAGTTTCACAGAATGCTTCTGTGTAGTTTATATTTGAATATATTCCTTTTTCCACTACTACTCTCTTAGCGCTCCAAATGTCCAGTTGCATTTTCTACAGAAAGAGTGTTCAGATCTGCTCAATCAAAAGTATGGTTTAACTCTGTTAGCTGAATGCACAGATCAGAAAGAAGTTTCACCGAATGATTCTGTGTAGTTTATATTTGAAGACATTCCTTTTTCCACTATTACCCTCTTAGCGCTCCGAATCTCCACTTGCATTTTCTACAAAAAGAGTGTTTCATAACTGCTCAATCAAAAATATGTTTTATCTCTGTTAACTGAATTTACAGATCAGAAATAAGTTTCACAGAATGCATCTGTGTAGTTTTTATTTGAAGATATTCTTTTTCCCAATGTAGGTCTCTTAGCCCTTAGCATGTCCAATTGCAGTTTCTACAGAAAGAGTGTTTCAGAACGTCTCAATCAAAAGTAAGGTTCAACTCTGTTAGTTGAATGCACAGAACAGAAAGAATTTTCACAGAATGCTACTGTGCAGTTTATATTTGAATATATTCCTTTTTCCACTATTAATCTCTTAGCGCTCCGAATGTCCACTTGCATTTTCTACAGAAAGAGTGTTCAGAACTGCGCAATCAAAAGTATCGTTTAACTCTTTTAGCTTAATGAACATATCAGAAATAAGTTTCACACAATGCTTCTGTGTAGTTTTTATTTGAAGATATTTTTTTTCCCAATAGAGGCCTCTTAACGCTCAGAATGTCCAATTGCAGTTTCTACAGAAAGAGTGTTTCAGAAAGGCTCAATCAAAAGTCAGGCTCAACTCTGTTAGTTGAATGCACAGAACAGAAAGTAGTTTCATACAATGCTTCTGTGTAGTTTATATTTGAACATATTCATTTTTCCACTATTACCCACTTAGCGCTACGAATGTCCAGTTGCATTTCCTACAGACAGAGTGTTTCAAAACTGCTCAGTCAAAAGTATGGTTTAACTCTGTTAGCTGAATGCTCAGATCAGAAAGAAGTTTCACAGAATGCTTCTTTGTAGTTTATATTTGAATATATTCCTTTTTCCACTACTACGCTCTTAGCGCTCCAAATGTCCAGTTGCATTTTCTACAGAAAGAGTGTTCAGATCTGCTCAATCAAAAGTATGGTTTAACTCTGTTAGCTGAATGCACAGATCAGAAAGAAGTTTCACCGAATGATTCTGTGTAGTTTATGTTTGAAGACATTCCTTTTTCCACTATTACCCTCTTAGCGCTCCGAATCTCCACTTGCATTTTCTACAAAAAGAGTGTTTCATAACTGCTCAATCAAAAATATGTTTTATCTCTGTTAACTGAATTTACAGATCAGAAATAAGTTTCACAGAATGCATCTGTGTAGTTTTTATTTGAAGATATTCTTTTTCCCAATGTAGGCCTCTTAGCGCTTAGCATGTCCAATTGCAGTTTCTACAGAAAGAGTGTTTCAGAACGGCTCAATCAAAAGTAAGGTTCAACTCTGTTAGTTGAATGCACAAAAGAGAAAGAAGTTTCATACAATGTTTCTGTGTAGTTTATATTTGAACATATTCTTTTTTACACTATTACCCACTTAGCGCTACGAATGTCCAGTTGCATTTTCTACAGACAGAGTGTTTCAAAACTGCTCAATCAAAAGTATGGTTTAACTCTGTTAGCTGAATGCTCAGATCAGAAAGAAGTTTCACAGAATGCTTCTGTGTAGTTTATATTTGAATATATTCCTTTTTCCACTACTACGCTCTTAGCGCTCCAAATGTCCAGTTGCATTTTCTACAGAAAGAGTGTTCAGATCTGCTCAATCAAAAGTATGGTTTAACTCTGTTAGCTGAATGCACAGATCAGAAAGAAGTTTCACAGAATGATTCTGTGTAGTTTATATTTGGAGACATTCCTTTTCCACTATTACCCTCTTAGCGCTCCGAATCTCCACTTGCATTTTCTACAGAAAGAGTGTTTCAGAACGGCTCAATCAAAACTAAGGTTCAACTCTTTTAGTTGAACAAACACAACAGAAAGAAGTTTCACACAATTCTTCTGTGTAGTTTTTATTTGTAGACATTCTTTTTCCCAATATAGGCCTCTTATCGCTCAGAATGTCCAACTGCAGTTTCTACAGAAAGAGATTTTCAGAACGGCTCAATCAAAAGTAAGGTTCAACACTGTTAGTTGAATGCAAGAACAGAAAGATGTTTCATACAATGCTTCTGTGTAGTTTATATTTGAACATATTCTTTTTTCCACTATTACCCACTTAGCGCTACGAATGTCCAGTTGCATTTTCTACAGACAGAGTGTTTCAAAACTGCTCAATCAAAAGTATGGTTTAACTCTGTTAGCTGAATGCTCAGATCAGAAAGAAGTTTCACAGAATGATTCTGTGTAGTTTATATTTGAATATATTCCTTTTTCCACTACTACGCTCTTAGCGCTCCAAATGTCCAGTGGCATTTTCTACAGAAAGAGTGTTCAGATCTGCTCAATCAAAAGTATGGTTTAACTCTGTTAGCTGAATGCTCAGATCAGAAAGAAGTTTCACAGAATGCTTCTGTGTAGTTTATATTTGAATATATTCCTTTTTCCACTACTAGTCTCTTAGCGCTCCAAATGTCCAGTTGCATTTTCTACAGAAAGAGTGTTCAGATCTGCTCAATCAAAAGTATGGTTTAACTCTGTTAGTTGAATGCACAGATCAGAAAGAAGTTTCACAGAATGATTCTGTGTAGTTTATATTTGGGGACATTCCTTTTCCACTATTACCCTCTTAGCGCTCCGAATCTCCACTTGCATTTTCTACAGAAAGAGTGTTTCAGAACGGCTCAATCAAAACTAAGGTTCAACTCTTTTAGTTGAACAAACAGAACAGAAAGGTGTTTCACACAATTCTTCTGTGTAGTTTTTATTTGTAGACATTCTTTTTCCCAATATAGGCCTCTTAGCGCTCAGAATGTCCAATTGCAGTTTCTACAGAAAGAGTGTTTCAGAACGGCTCAATCAAAAGTAAGGTTCAACTCTGTTAGTTGAATGTACAGAACAGAAAGATGTTTCATACAATGCTTCTGTGTAGTTTATATTTGAACATATTCTTTTTTCCACTATTACCCACTTAGCGCTAAGAATGTCCAGTTGCATTTTCTACAGACAGAGTGTTTCAAAACTGCTCAATCCAAAGTATGGTTTAACTGTGTTAGCTGAATGCTCAGATCAGAAAGAAGTTTCACAGAATGCTTCTGTGTAGTTTATATTTGAATATATTCCTTTTTCCACTACTACGCTCTTAGCGCTCCAAATGTCCAGTTGCATTTTCTACAGAAAGAGTGTTCAGATCTGCTCAATCAAAAGTATGTTTTAACTCTGTTAGCTGAATGCTCAGATCAGAAAGAAGTATCACCGAATTCTTCTGTGTAGTTTATATTTGAATATATTCCTTTTTCCACTACTACTCTCTTAGCGCTCCAAATGTCCATTTCCATTTTCTACAGAAAGAGTGTTCAGATCTGCTCAATCAAAAGTATGGTTTAACTCTGTTAGCTGAATGCACAGATCAGAAAGAAGTTTCACAGAATGATTCTGTGTAGTTTATATTTGAAGACATTCCTTTTTCCACTATTACCCCCTTAGCGCTCCGAATCTCCACTTGCATTTTCTACAAAAAGAGTGTTTCATAACTGCTCAATCAAAAATATGTTTTATCTCTGTTAACTGAATTTACAGATCAGAAATAAGTTTCACAGAATGCATCTGTGTAGTTTTTATTTGAAGATATTCTTTTTCCCAATATAGGCCTCTTAGCGCTTAGCATGTCCAATTGCAGTTTCTACAGAAAGAGTGTTTCAGAACGGCTCAATCAAAAGTAAGGTTCAACTCTGTTAGTTAAATGCACAGAACAGAAAGAATTTTCACAGAATGCTACTGTGTAGTTTATATTTGAATATATTCCTTTTTCCACTATTACCCTCTTAGCGCTCCGAATGTCCATTTGCATTTTCTACAGAAAGAGTGTTCAGAACTGCGCAATCAAAAGTATGGTTTAACTCTGTTAGCTTAATGAACATATAAGTAATAAGTTTCACACAATGCTTCTGTGTAGTTTTAATTTGAAGATATTTTTTTTCCCAATATAGGCCTCTTAGCGCTCAGAATGTCCAATTGCAGTTTCTACAGAAAGAGTGTTTCAGAAAGGCTCAATCAAAAGTAAGGTTCAACTCTGTTAGTTGAATGCACAGAACAGAAAGAAGTTTCATACAATGCTTCTGTGTAGTTTGTATTTGAACATATACTTTTTTCCACTATTACCCACTTAGCGCTACGAATGTCCAGTTGCATTTTCTACAGACAGAGTGTTTCAAAACTGCTCAATCAAAAGTATGGTTTAACTCTGTTAGCTGAATGCTCAGATCAGAAAGAAGTTTCACAGAATGCTTCTGTGTCGTTTATATTTGAATATATTCCTTTTTTCACTACTACTCTCTTAGCGCTCCAAATGTCCAGTTGCATTTTCTACAGAAAGAGTGTTCAGATCTGCTCAATCAAAAGTATGGTTTAACTCTGTTAGCTGAATGTATAGATCAGAAAGAAGTTTCACAGAATGATTCTGTGTAGTATATATTTGGAGACATTCCTTTTCCACTATTACCCTCTTAGCGCTCCGAATCTCCACTTGCATTTTCTACAGAAAGAGTGTTTCAGAACGGCTCAATCAAAACTAAGGTTCAACTCTTTTAGTTGAACAAACAGAACAGAAAGTAGTTTCACACAATTCTTCTGTGTAGTTTTTATTTGTAGACATTCTTTTTCCCAATGTAGGCCTCTTAGCGCTCAGAATGTCCAATTGCAGTTTCTACAGAAAGAGTGTTTCAGAACGGCTCAATCAAAAGTAAGGTTCAACTCTGTTAGTTGAATGCACAGAACAGAAAGAAGTTTCATACAATGCTTCTGTGTAGTTTATATTTGAACATATTCTTTTTTCCACCATTACCCACTTAGTGCTACGAATGTCCAGTTGCGTTTTCTACAGACAGAGTGTTTCAAAACTGCTCAATCAAAAGTATGGTTTAACTCTGTTAGCTGAATGCTCAGATCAGAAAGAAGTTTCACAGAATGCTTCTGTGTAGTTTATATTTGAATATATTCCTTTTTCCACTACTACGCTCTTAGCGCTCAAAATGTCCAGTTGCATTTTCTACAGAAAGAGTTTTCAGATCTGCTCAATCAAAAGTATGGTTTAACTCTGTTAGCTGCATGCACAGATGAGAAAGAAGTTTCACCGAATGATTCTGTGTAGTTTATATTTGAAGACATTCCTTTTTCCACTATTACCTCCTTAGCGCTCCGAATCTCCACTTGCATTTTCTACAAAAAGAGTGTTTCATAACTGCTCAATCAAAAATATGTTTTATCACTGTTAACTGAATTTACAGATCAGAAATAAGTTTCACAGAATGCATCTGTGTAGTTTTTATTTGAAGATATTCTTTTTCCCAATATAGGCCTCTTAGCGCTTAGCATGTCCAATTGCAGTTTCTACAGAAAGAGTGTTTCAGAACGGCTCAATCAAAAGTAAGGTTCAACTCTGTTAGTTAAATGCACAGAACAGAAAGAATTTTCACAGAATGCTACTGTGTAGTTTATATTTGAATATATTCCTTTTTCCACTATTACCCTCTTAGCGCTCCGAATGTCCATTTGCATTTTCTACAGAAAGAGTGTTCAGAACTGCGCAATCAAAAGTATGGTTTAACTCTGTTAGCTTAATGAACATATAAGTAATAAGTTTCACACAATGCTTCTGTGTAGTTTTAATTTGAAGATATTTTTTTTCCCAATATAGGCCTCTTAGCGCTCAGAATGTCCAATTGCAGTTTCTACAGAAAGAGTGTTTCAGAAAGGCTCAATCAAAAGTAAGGTTCAACTCTGTTAGTTGAATGCACAGAACAGAAAGAAGTTTCAAACAATGCTTCTGTGTAGTTTGTATTTGAACATATACTTTTTTCCACTATTACCCACTTAGCGCTACGAATGTCCAGTTGCATTTTCTACAGACAGAGTGTTTCAAAACTGCTCAATCAAAAGTATGGTTTAACTCTGTTAGCTGAATGCTCAGATCAGAAAGAAGTTTCACAGAATGCTTCTGTGTCGTTTATATTTGAATATATTCCTTTTTTCACTACTACTCTCTTAGCGCTCCAAATGTCCAGTTGCATTTTCTACAGAAAGAGTGTTCAGATCTGCTCAATCAAAAGTATGGTTTAACTCTGTTAGCTGAATGTATAGATCAGAAAGAAGTTTCACAGAATGATTCTGTGTAGTATATATTTGGAGACATTCCTTTTCCACTATTACCCTCTTAGCGCTCCGAATCTCCACTTGCATTTTCTACAGAAAGAGTGTTTCAGAACGGCTCAATCAAAACTAAGGTTCAACTATTTTAGTTGAACAAACAGAACAGAAAGTAGTTTCACACAATTCTTCTGTGTAGTTTTTATTTGTAGACATTCTTTTTCCCAATGTAGGCCTCTTAGCGCTCAGAATGTCCAATTGCAGTTTCTACAGAAAGAGTGTTTCAGAACGGCTCAATCAAAAGTAAGGTTCAACTCTGTTAGTTGAATGCACAGAACAGAAAGAAGTTTCATACAATGCTTCTGTGTAGTTTATATTTGAACATATTCTTTTTTCCACCATTACCCACTTAGTGCTACGAATGTCCAGTTGCGTTTTCTACAGACAGAGTGTTTCAAAACTGCTCAATCAAAAGTATGGTTTAACTCTGTTAGCTGAATGCTCAGATCAGAAAGAAGTTTCACAGAATGCTTCTGTGTAGTTTATATTTGAATATATTCCTTTTTCCACTACTACGCTCTTAGCGCTCAAAATGTCCAGTTGCATTTTCTACAGAAAGAGTTTTCAGATCTGCTCAATCAAAAGTATGGTTTAACTCTGTTAGCTGCATGCACAGATCAGAAAGAAGTTTCACCGAATGATTCTGTGTAGTTTATATTTGAAGACATTCCTTTTTCCACTATTACCTCCTTAGCGCTCCGAATCTCCACTTGCATTTTCTACAAAAAGAGTGTTTCATAACTGCTCAATCAAAAATATGTTTTATCACTGTTAACTGAATTTACAGATCAGAAATAAGTTTCACAGAATGCATCTGTGTAGTTTTTATTTGAAGATATTCTTTTTCCCAATGTAGGCCTCTTAGCGCTTAGCTTGTCCAATTGCAGTTTCTACAGAAAGAGTGTTTCAGAACGTCTCAATCAAAAGTAAGGTTCAACTCTGTTAGTTGAATGCACAGAAAAGAAAGAATTTTCACAGAATGCTACTGTGCAGTTTATATTTGAATATATTCCTTTTTCCACTATTACCCTCTTAGCGCTCCGAATGTCCACTTGCATTTTCTACAGAAAGAGTGTTCAGAACTGCGCAATCAAAAGTATCGTTTAACTCTGTTAGCTTAACGAACATATCAGAAATAAGTTTCACACAATGCTTCTGTGTAGTTTTTATTTGAAGATATTATTTTTCCCAATAGAGGCCTCTTAGCGCTCAGAATGTCCCATTGCAGTTTCTACAGAAAGAGTGTTTAAGAAAGGCTCAATCAAAAGTCAGGTTCAACTCTGTTAGTTGAATGCACAGAACAGAAAGAAGTTTCATACAATGCTTCTGTGTAGTTTATATTTGAACATATTCTTTTTTCCACTATTACCCACTTAACGCTACGAATGTCCAGTTGCATTTTCTACAGACAGAGTGTTTCAAAACTGCTCAATCAATAGTATGGTTTAACTCCGTTAGCTGAATCCTCAGATGAGAAAGAAGTTTAACAGAATGCTTCTGTGTAGTTTATATTTGAATATATTCCTTCTTCCACTACTACTCTCTTAGCGCTCCAAATGTCCAGTTGCATTTTCTACAGAAAGAGTGTTCAGATCTGCTCAATCAAAAGTATGGTTTAACTCTGTTAGCTGAATGCACAGATCAGAAAGAAGTTTCACCGAATGATTCTGTGTAGTTTATATTTGAACTTATTCTTTTTTCCACTATTACCCACTTAGCGCTCCGAATCTCCACTTGCATTTTCTACAAAAAGAGTGTTTCATAACTGCTCAATCAAAAATACGTTTTATCTCTGTTAACTGAATTTACAGATCAGAAATAAGTTTCACAGAATGCATCTGTGTAGTTTTTATTTGAAGATATTCTTTTTCCCAATGTAGGTCTCTTAGCCCTTAGCATGTCCAATTGCAGTTTCTACAGAAAGAGTGTTTCAGAACGTCTCAATCAAAAGTAAGGTTCAACTCTGTTAGTTGAATGCACAGAACAGAAAGAATTTTCACAGAATGCTACTGTGCAGTTTATATTTGAATATATTCCTTTTTCCACTATTACCCTCTTAGCGCTCCGAATGTCCACTTGCATTTTCTACAGAAAGAGTGTTCAGAACTGCGCAATCAAAAGTATCGTTTAACTCTGTTAGCTTAACGAACATATCAGAAATAAGTTTCACACAATGCTTCTGTGTAGTTTTTATTTGAAGCTATTATTTTTCCCAATAGAGGCCTCTTAGCGCTCAGAATGCCCCATTGCAGTTTCTACAGAAAGAGTGTTTCAGAAAGGCTCAATCAAAAGTCAGGTTTAACTCTGTTAGTTGAATGCACAGAACAGAAAGAAGTTTCATACAATGCTTCTGTGTAGTTTATATTTGAACATATTCTTTTTTCCACTATTACCCACTTAACGCTACGAATGTCCAGTTGCATTTTCTACAGACAGAGTGTTTCAAAACTGCTCAATCAATAGTATGGTTTAACTCTGTTAGCTGAATCCTCAGATGAGAAAGAAGTTTAACAGAATGCTTCTGTGTAGTTTATATTTGAATATATTCCTTCTTCCACTACTACTCTCTTAGCGCTCCAAATGTCCAGTTGCATTTTCTACAGAAAGAGTGTTCAGATCTGCTCAATCAAAAGTTTGGTTTAACTCTGTTAGCTGAATGCACAGATCAGAAAGAAGTTTCACCGAATGATTCTGTGTAGTTTATATTTGAAGACATTCCTTTTTCCACTATTACCCTCTTAGCGCTCCGAATCTCCACTTGCATTTTCTACAAAAAGAGTGTTTCATAACTGCTCAATCAAAAATATGTTTTATCTCTGTTAACTGCATTTACAGATCAGAAATAAGTTTCACAGAATGCATCTGTGTAGTTTTTATTTGAAGATATTCTTTTTCCCAATGTAGGTCTCTTAGCCCTTAGCATGTCCAATTGCAGTTTCTACAGAAAGAGTGTTTCAGAACGTCTCAATCAAAAGTAAGGTTCAACTCTGTTAGTTGAATGCACAGAACAGAAAGAATTTTCACAGAATGCTACTGTGCAGTTTATATTTGAATATATTCCTTTTTCCACTATTACCCTCTTAGCGCTCCGAATGTCCACTTGCATTTTCTACAGAAAGAGTGTTCAGAACTGCGCAATCAAAAGTATCGTTTAACTCTGTTAGCTTAATGAACATATCAGAAATAAGTTTCACACAATGCTTCTGTGTAGTTTTTATTTGAAGATATTTTTTTTCCCAATAGAGGCCTCTTAACGCTCAAAATGTCCAATTGCAGTTTCTACAGAAAGAGTGTTTCAGAAAGGCTCAATCAAAAGTCACGTTCAACTCTGTTAGTTGAATGCACAGAACAGAAAGTAGTTTCATACAATGCTTCTGTGTAGTTTATATTTGAACATATTCTTTTTTCCACTATTACCCACTTAGCGCTACAAATGTCCAGTTGCATTTTCTACAGACAGAGTGTTTCAAAACTGCTCAATCAAAAGTATGGTTTAACTCTGTTAGCTGAATGCTCAGATCAGAAAGAAGTTTCACAGAATGCTTCTGTGTAGTTTATATTTGAATATATTCCTTTTTCCACTACTACTCTCTTAGCGCTCCAAATGTCCAGTTGCATTTTCTACAGAAAGAGTGTTCAGATCTGCTCAATCAAAAGTATGGTTTAACTCTGTTAGCTGAATGCACAGATCAGAAAGAACTTTCACAGAATGATTCTGTGTAGTTTATATTTGGAGACATTCCTTTTCCACTATTACCCTCTTAGCGCTCCGAATCTCCACTTGCATTTTCTACAGAAAGAGTGTTTCAGAATGGCTCAATCAAAACTAAGGTTCAACTCTTTTAGTTGAACAAACAGAACAGAAAGAAGTTTCACACAATTCTTCTGTGTAGTTTTTATTTGTAGACATTCTTTTTCCCAATATAGGCCTCTTATCACTCAGAATGTCCAATTGCAGTTTCTACAGAAAGAGATTTTCAGAACGGCTCAATCAAAAGTAAGGTTCAACACTGTTAGTTGAATGCAAGAACAGAAAGATGTTTCATACAATGCTTCTGTGTAGTTTATATTTGAACATATTCTTTTTTCCAGTATTACCCACTTAGCGCTACGAATGTCCAGTTGCATTTTCTACAGACAGAGTGTTTCAAAACTGCTCAATCAAAAGTATGGTTTAACTCTGTTACCTGAATGCTCAGATCAGAAAGAAGTTTCACAGAATGCTTCTGTGTAGTTTATATTTGAATATATTCCTTTTTCCACTACTACGCTCTTAGCGCTCCAAATGTCCAGTTGCATTTTCTACAGAAAGAGTGTTCAGATCTGCTCAATCAAAAGTATGGTTTAACTCTGATAGCTGAATGCTCAGATCAGAAAGAAGTTTCACAGAATGCTTCTGTGTAGTTTATATTTGAATATATTCCTTTTTCCACTACTAGTCTCTTAGCGCTCCAAATGTCCAGTTGCATTTTCTACAGAAAGAGTGTTCAGATCTGCTCAATCAAAAGTATGGTTTAACTCTGTTAGCTGAATGCACAGATCAGAAAGAAGTTTCACAGAATGATTCTGTGTAGTTTATATTTGGGGACATTCCTTTTCCACTATTACCCTCTTAGCGCTCCGAATCTCCACTTGCATTTTCTACAGAAAGAGTGTTTCAGAACGGCTCAATCAAAACTAAGGTTCAACTCTTTTAGTTGAACATACAGAACAAAAGGTGTTTCACACAATTCTTCTGTGTAGTTTTTATTTGTAGACATTCTTTTTCCCAATATAGGCCTCTTAGCGCTCAGAATGTCCAATTGCAGTTTCTACAGAAAGAGTGTTTCAGAACGGCTCAATCAAAAGTAAGGTTCAACTCTGTTAGTTGAATGTACAGAACAGAAAGATGTTTCATACAATGCTTCTGTGTAGTTTATATTTGAACATATTCTTTTTTCCACTATTACCCACTTAGCGCTACGAATGTCCAGTTGCATTTTCTACAGACAGAGTGTTTCAAAACTGCTCAATCAAAAGTATGGATTAACTCTGTTAGCTGAATGCTCAGATCAGAAAGAAGTTTCACAGAATGCTTCTGTGTAGTTTATATTTGAATATATTCCTTTTTCCACTACTACGCTCTTAGCGCTCCAAATGTCCAGTTGCATTTTCTACAGAAAGAGTGTTCAGATCTGCTCAATCA
Organism: Symphalangus syndactylus; assembly: GCF_028878055.3. Classification (NCBI taxonomy): domain Eukaryota; kingdom Metazoa; phylum Chordata; class Mammalia; order Primates; family Hylobatidae; genus Symphalangus; species Symphalangus syndactylus. The sequence continues at coordinate 554,815 of NC_072446.2, forward strand.
AAAGTATGTTTTAACTCTGTTAGCTGAATGCTCAGATCAGAAAGAAGTATCACAGAATGCTTCTGTGTAGTTTATATTTGAATATATTCCTTTTTCCACTACTACTCTCTTAGCGCTCCAAATGTCCAGTTCCATTTTCTACAGAAAGAGTGTTCAGATCTGCTCAATCAAAAGTATGGTTTAACTCTGTTAGCTGAATGCACAGATCAGAAAGAAGTTTCACAGAATGATTCTGTGTAGTTTATATTTGAAGACATTCCTTTTTCCACTATTACCCCCTTAGCGCTCCGAATCTCCACTTGCATTTTCTACAAAAAGAGTGTTTCATAACTGCTCAATCAAAAATATGTTTTATCTCTGTTAACTGAATTTACAGATCAGAAATAAGTTTCACAGAATGCATCTGTGTAGTTTTTATTTGAAGATATTCTTTTTCCCAATATAGGCCTCTTAGCGCTTAGCATGTCCAATTGCAGTTTCTACAGAAAGAGTGTTTCAGAACGGCTCAATCAAAAGTAAGGTTCAACTCTGTTAGTTAAATGCACAGAACAGAAAGAATTTTCACAGAATGCTACTGTGTAGTTTATATTTGAATATATTCCTTTTTCCACTATTACCCTCTTAGCGCTCCGAATGTCCATTTGCATTTTCTACAGAAAGAGTGTTCAGAACTGCGCAATCAAAAGTATGGTTTAACTCTGTTAGCTTAATGAACATATAAGTAATATGTTTCACACAATGCTTCTGTGTAGTTTTTATTTGAAGATATTATTTTTCCCAATATAGGCCTCTTAGCGCTCAGAATGTCCAATTGCAGTTTCTACAGAAAGAGTGTTTCAGAAAGGCTCAATCAAAAGTAAGGTTCAACTCTGTTAGTTGAATGCACAGAACAGAAAGAAGTTTCATACAATGCTTCTGTGTAGTTTGTATTTGAACATATTCTTTTTTCCACTATTACCCACTTAGCGCTACGAATGTCCAGTTGCGTTTTCTACAAACAGAGTGTTTCAAAACTGCTCAATCAAAAGTATGGTTTAACTCTGTTAGCTGAATGCTCAGATAAGAAAGAAGTTTCACAGAATGCTTCTGTGTAGTTTGTATTTGAATATATTCCTTTTTTCACTACTACTCTCTTAGCGCTCCAAATGTCCAGTTGCATTTTCTACAGAAAGAGTGTTCAGATCTGCTCAATCAAAAGTATGGTTTAACTCTGTTAGCTGAATGTACAGATCAGAAAGAAGTTTCACAGAATGATTCTGTGTAGTATATACTTGGAGACATTCCTTTTCCACTATTACCCTCTTAGCGCTCCGAATCTCCACTTGCATTTTCTACAGAAAGAGTGTTTCAGAACGGCTCAATCAAAACTAAGGTTCAACTCTTTTAGTTGAACAAACAGAACAGAAAGAAGTTTCACACAATTCTTCTGTGTAGTTTTTATTTGTAGACAGTCTTTTTCCCAATGTAGGCCTCTTAGCGCTCAGAATGTCCAATTGCAGTTTCTACAGAAAGAGTGTTTCAGAACGGCTCAATCAAAAGTAAGGTTCAACTCTGTTAGTTGAATGCACAGAACAGAAAGAAGTTTCATACAATGCTTCTGTGTAGTTTATATTTGAACATATTCTTTTTTCCACCATTACCCACTTAGTGCTACGAATGTCCAGTTGCGTTTTCTACAGACAGAGTGTTTCAAAACTGCTCAATCAAAAGTATGGTTTAACTCTGTTAGCTGAATGCTCAGATCAGAAAGAAGTTTCACAGAATGCTTCTGTGTAGTTTATATTTGAATATATTCCTTTTTCCACTACTACGCTCTTAGCGCTCAAAATGTCCAGTTGCATTTTCTACAGAAAGAGTGTTCAGATCTGCTCAATCAAAAGTATGGTTTAACTCTGTTAGCTGAATGCACAGATCAGAAAGAAGTTTCACCGAATGATTCTGTGTAGTTCATATTTGAAGATATTCCTTTTTCCACTATTACCCTCTTAGCGCTCCGAGTCTCCACTTGCATTTTCTACAAAAAGAGTGTTTCATAACTGCTCAATCAAAAATATGTTTTATCTCTGTTAACTGAATTTACAGATCAGAAATAAGTTTCACAGAATGCATCTGTGTAGTTTTTATTTGAAGATATTCTTTTTCCCAATGTAGGCCTCTTAGCGCTTAGCATGTCCAATTGCAGTTTCTACAGAAAGAGTGTTTCAGAACGGCTCAATCATAAGTAAGGTTCAACTCTGTTAGTTGAATGCACAGAACAGAAAGGATTTTCACAGAATGCTACTGTGTAGTTTATATTTGAATATATTCCTTTTTCCACTATTACCCTCTTAGCGCTCTGAATGTCCACTTGCATTTTCTACAGAAAGAGTGTTCAGAACTGCGCAATCAAAAGTATGGTTTAACTCTGTTAGCTTAATGAACATATCAGAAATAAGTTTCACACAATGCTTCTGTGTAGTTTTTATTTGAAGATATTATTTTTCCCAATAGAGACCTCTTAGCGCTCAGAATGTCCAATTGCAGTTTCTACAGAAAGAGTGCTTCAGAAAGGCTCAATCAAAAGTAAGGTTCAACTCTGTTAGTTGAATGCACAGAACAGAAAGAAGTTTCATACAATGCTTCTGTGTAGTTTATATTGAACATATTCTTTTTTCCAGTATTACCCACTTAGCGCTACGAATGTCCAGTTGCATTTTCTACAGACAGAGTGTTTCAAAACTGCTCAATCAAAAGTATGGTTTAACTCTGTTAGCTGAATGCTCAGATCAGAAAGAAGTTTCACAGAATGCTTCTGTGTAGTTTATATTTGAATATATTCCTTTTTCCACTACTACGCTCTTAGCGCTCCAAATGTCCAGTTGCATTTTCTACAGAAAGAGTGTTCAGATCTGCTCAATCAAAAGTATGGTTTAACTCTGTTAGCTGAATGCACAGATCAGAAAGAAGTTTCACCGAATGATTCTGTGTAGTTAATATTTGAAGACATTCCTTTTTCCACTATTACCCTCTTAGCGCTCCGAATCTCCACTTGCATTTTCTACAAAAAGAGTGTTTCATAACTGCTCAATCAAAAATATGTTTTATCTCTGTTAACTGAATTTACAGATCAGAAATAAGTTTCACAGAATGCATCTGTGTAGTTTTTATTTGAAGATATTCTTTTTCCCAATGTAGGCCTCTTAGCGCTTAGCATGTCCAATTGCAGTTTCTACAGAAAGAGTGTTTCAGAACGGCTGAATCAAAAGTAAGGTTCAACTCTGTTAGTTGAATGCACAGAACAGAAAGAATTTTCACAGAATTCTACTGTGTAGTTTATATTTGAATATATTCCTTTTTCCACTATTACCCTCTTAGCGCTCCGAATGTCCACTTGCATTTTCTACAGAAAGAGTGTTCAGAACTGCGCAATCAAAAGTATGGTTTAACTCTGTTAGCTTAATGAACATATCAGAAATAAGTTTCACACAATGCTTCTGTGTAGTTTTTATTTGAAGATATTATTTTTCCCAATATAGGCCTCTTAGCGCTCAGAATGTCCAATTGCAGTTTCTACAGAAAGAGTGTTTCAGAAAGGCTCAATCAAAAGTAAGGTTCAACTCTGTTAGTTGAAAGCACAGAACAGAAAGTAGTTTCATACAATGCTTCTGTGTAGTTTATATTTGAACATATTCTTTTTTCCACTATTACCCACTTAGCACTACGAATGTCCAGTTGCATTTTCTACAGACAGAGGGTTTCAAAACTGCTCAATCAAATGTATGGTTTAACTCTGTTAGCTGAATGCTCAGATCAGAAAGAAGTTTCACAGAATGCTTCTGTGTAGTTTATATTTGAATATATTCCTTTTTCCACTACTACTCTCTTAGCGCTCCAAATGTCCAGTTGCATTTTCTACAGAAAGAGTGTTCAGATCTGCTCAATCAAAAGTATGTTTTAAATCTGTTAGCTGAATGCACAGATCAGAAAGAAGTTTCACAGAATGATTCTGTGTAGTTTATATTTGGAGACATTCCTTTTTCGACTATTACCCTCTTAGCGCTCCGAATCTCCACTTGCATTTTCTACAGAAAGAGTGTTTCAGAACGGCTCAATCAAAACTAAGGTTCAACTCTTTTAGTTGAACAAACAGAACAGAAAGAGGTTTCACACAATTCTTCTGTGTAGTTTTTATTTGTAGACATTCTTTTTCCCAATATAGGCCTCTTAGCGCTCACAATGTCCAATTGCAGTTTCTACAGAAAGAGTGTTTCAGAACGGCTCAATCAAAAGTAAGGTTCAACTCTGTTAGTTGAATGCACAGAACAGAAAGAAGTTTCATACAATGCTTCTGTGTGGTTTATATTTGAACATATTCTTTTTTCCACTATTACCCACTTAGCGCTACGAATGTCCAGTTGCATATTCTACAGACAGAGTGTCTCAAAACTGCTCAATCAAAAGTATGGTTTAACTCTGTTAGCTGAATGCACAGATCAGAAAGAAGTTTCACCGAATGATTCTGTGTAGTTTATATTTGAAGACATTCCTTTTTCCACTATTACCCTCTTAGCGCTCCGAATCTCCACTTGCATTTTCCACAAAAAGAGTGTTTCATAACTGCTCAATCAAAAATATGTTTTATCTCTGTTAACTGAATTTACAGATCAGAAATAAGTTTCACAGAATGCATCTGTGTAGTTTTTATTTGAAGATATTCTTTTTCCCAATGTAGGCCTCTTAGCGCTTAGCATGTCCAATTGCAGTTTCTACAGAAAGAGTGTTTCAGAACGGCTCAATCAAAAGTAAGGTTCAACTCTGTTAGTTGAATGCACAAAACAGAAAGAATTTTCACAGAATGCTACTGTGTAGTTTATATTTGAATATATTCCTTTTTCCACTATTACCCTCTTAGCGCTCCGAATGTCCACTTGCATTTTCTACAGAAAGAGTGTTCAGAACTGTGCAATCAAAAGTATGGTTTAACTCTGTTAGCTTAATGAACATATCAGAAATAAGTTTCACACAATTCTTCTGTGTAGTTTTTATTTGAAGATATTATTTTTCCCAATATAGGCCTCTTAGCGCTCAGAATGTCCAATTGCAGTTTCTACAGAAAGAGTGTTTCAGAAAGGCTCAATCAAAAGTAAGGTTCAACTCTGTTAGTTGAATGCACAGAACAGAAAAAGTTTCATACAATGATTCTGTGTAGTTTATATTTGAACATATTCTTTTTTCCACTATTACCCACTTAGCGCTACGAATGTCCAGTTGCATTTCCTACAGACAGAGTGTTTCAAAACTGCTCAATCAAAAGTATGGTTTAACTCTGTTAGCTGAATGCTCAGATCAGAAAGAAGTTTCACAGAATGCTTCTGTGTAGTTTATATTTGAATATATTCCTTTTTCCACTACTACTCTCTTAGCGCTCCAAATGTCCAGTTGCATTTTCTACAGAAAGAGTGTTCAGATCTGCTCAATCAAAAGTATGGTTTAACTCTGTTAGCTGAAGGCACAGATCAGAAAAAAGTTTCACAGAATGATTCTGTGTAGTTTATATTTGGAGACATTCCTTTTTCCACTAGTACCCTCTTAGCGCTCCGAATCTCCACTTGCATTTTCTACAGAAAGAGTGTTTCAGAACGGCTCAATCAAAACTAAGGTTTAACTCTTTTAGTTGAACACACAGAACAGAAAGAAGTTTCACACAATTCTTCTGTGTAGTTTTTATTTGTAGACATTCTTTTTCCCAATATAGGCCTCTTATCACTCAGAATGTCCAATTGCAGTTTCTACAGAAAGAGATTTTCAGAACGGCTCAATCAAAAGTAAGGTTCAACACTGTTAGTTGAATGCAAGAACAGAAAGATGTTTCATACAATGCTTCTGTGTAGTTTATATTTGAACATATTCTTTTTTCCACTATTACCCACTTAGCGCTACGAATGTCCAGTTGCATTTTCTACAGACAGAGTGTTTCAAAACTGCTCAATCAAAAGTATGGTTTAACTCTGTTACCTGAATGCTCAGATCAGAAAGAAGTTTCACAGAATGCTTCTGTGTAGTTTATATTTGAATATATTCCTTTTTCCACTACTACGCTCTTAGCGCTCCAAATGTCCAGTTGCATTTTCTACAGAAAGAGTGTTCAGATCTGCTCAATCAAAAGTATGGTTTAACTCTGTTAGCTGAATGCTCAGATCAGAAAGAAGTTTCACAGAATACTTCTGTGTAGTTTATATTTGAATATATTCCTTTTTCCACTACTAGTCTCTTAGCGCTCCAAATGTCCAGTTGCATTTTCTACAGAAAGAATGTTCAGATCTGCTCAATCAAAAGTATGGTTTAACTCTGTTAGCTGAATGCACAGATCAGAAAGAAGTTTCACAGAATGATTCTGTTTAGTTTATATTTGGGGACATTCCTTTTCCACTATTACCCTCTTAGCGCTCCGAATCTCCACTTGCATTTTCTACAGAAAGAGTGTTTCAGAACGGCTCAATCAAAACTAAGGTTCAACTCTTTTAGTTGAACAAACAGAACAGAAAGGTGTTTCACACAATTCTTCTGTGTAGTTTTTATTTGTAGACATTCTTTTTCCCAATATAGGCCTCTTAGCGCTCAGAATGTCCAATTGCAGTTTCTACAGAAAGAGTGTTTCAGAACGGCTCAATCAAAAGTAAGGTTCAACTCTGTTAGTTGAATGTACAGAACAGAAAGATGTTTCATACAATGCTTCTGTGTAGTTTATATTTGAACATATTCTTTTTTCCACTATTACCCACTTAGCGCTACGAATGTCCAGTTGCATTTTCTACAGACAGAGTGTTTCAAAACTGCTCAATCAAAAGTATGGATTAACTCTGTTAACTGAATGCTCAGATCAGAAAGAAGTTTCACAGAATGCTTCTGTGTAGTTTATATTTGAATATATTCCTTTTTCCACTACTACGCTCTTAGCGCTCCAAATGTCCAGTTGCATTTTCTACAGAAAGAGTGTTCAGATCTGCTCAATCAAAAGTATGTTTTAACTCTGTTAGCTGAATGCTCAGATCCGAAAGAAGTATCACAGAATGCTTCTGTGTAGTTTATATTTGAATATATTCCTTTTTCCACTACTACTCTCTTAGCACTCCAAATGTCCAGTTCCATTTTCTACAGAAAGAGTGTTCAGATCTGCTCAATCAAAAGTATGGTTTAACTCTGTTAGCTGAATGCACAGATCAGAAAGAAGTTTCACCGAATGATTCTGTGTAGTTTATATTTGAAGACATTCCTTTTTCCACTATTACCCCCTTAGCGCTCCGAATCTCCACTTGCATTTTCTACAAAAAGAGTGTTTCATAACTGCTCAATCAAAAATATGTTTTATCTCTGTTAACTGAATTTACAGATCAGAAATAAGTTTCACAGAATGCATCTGTGTAGTTTTTATTTGAAGATATTCTTTTTCCCAATATAGGCCTCTTAGCGCTTAGCATGTCCAATTGCAGTTTCTACAGAAAGAGTGTTTCAGAACGGCTCAATCAAAAGTAAGGTTCAACTCTGTTAGTTAAATGCACAGAACAGAAAGAATTTTCACAGAATGCTACTGTGTAGTTTATATTTGAATATATTCCTTTTTCCACTATTACCCTCTTAGCGCTCCGAATGTCCATTTGCATTTTCTACAGAAAGAGTGTTCAGAACTGCGCAATCAAAAGTATGGTTTAACTCTGTTAGCTTAATGAACATATAAGTAATAAGTTTCACACAATGCTTCTGTGTAGTTTTTATTTGAAGATATTATTTTTCCCAATATAGGCCTCTTAGCGCTCAGAATGTCCAATTGCAGTTTCTACAGAAAGAGTGTTTCAGAAAGGCTCAATCAAAAGTAAGGTTCAACTCTGTTAGTTGAATGCACAGAACAGAAAGATGTTTCATACAATGCTTCTGTGTAGTTTGTATTTGAACATATTCTTTTTTCCACTATTACCCACTTAGCGCTACGAATGTCCAGTTGCATTTTCTACAAACAGAGTGTTTCAAAACTGCTCAATCAAAAGTATGGTTTAACTCTGTTAGCTGAATGCTCAGATCAGAAAGAAGTTTCACAGAATGCTTCTGTGTAGTTTGTATTTGAATATATTCCTTTTTTCACTACTACTCTCTTAGCGCTCCAAATGTCCAGTTGCATTTTCTACAGAAAGAGTGTTCAGATCTGCTCAATCAAAAGTATGGTTTAACTCTGTTAGCTGAATGTACAGATCAGAAAGAAGTTTCACAGAATGATTCTGTGTAGTATATATTTGGAGACATTCCTTTTCCACTATTACCCTCTTAGCGCTCCGAATCTCCACTTGCATTTTCTACAGAAAGAGTGTTTCAGAACGGCTCAATCAAAACTAAGGTTCAACTCTTTTAGTTGAACAAACAGAACAGAAAGAAGTTTCACACAATTCTTCTGTGTAGTTTTTATTTGTAGACATTCTTTTTCCCAATGTAGGCCTCTTAGCGCTCAGAATGTCCAATTGCAGTTTCTACAGAAAGAGTGTTTCAGAACGGCTCAATCAAAAGTAAGGTTCAACTCTGTTAGTTGAATGCACAGAACAGAAAGAAGTTTCATACAATGCTTCTGTGTAGTTTTATTTGAACATATTCTTTTTTCCACCATTACCCACTTAGTGCTACGAATGTCCAGTTGCGCTTTCTACAGACAGAGTGTTTCAAAACTGCTCAATCAAAAGTATGGTTTAACTCTGTTAGCTGAATGCTCAGATCAGAAAGAAGTTTCACAGAATGCTTCTGTGTAGTTTATATTTGTATATATTCCTTTTTCCACTACTACGCTCTTAGCGCTCAAAATGTCCAGTTGCATTTTCTACAGAAAGAGTGTTCAGATCTGCTCAATCAAAAGTATGGTTTAACTCTGTTAGCTGCATGCACAGATCAGAAAGAAGTTTCACCGAATGATTCTGTGTAGTTTATATTTGAAGACATTCCTTTTTCCACTATTACCTCCTTAGCGCTCCGAATCTCCACTTGCATTTTCTACAAAAAGATTGTTTCATAACTGCTCAATCAAAAATATGTTTTATCTCTGTTAACTGAATTTACAGATCAGAAATAAGTTTCACAGAATGCATCTGTGTAGTTTTTATTTGAAGATATTCTTTTTCCCAATGTAGGCCTCTTAGCGCTTAGCATGTCCAATTGCAGTTTCTACAGAAAGAGTGTTTCAGAACGGCTCAATCAAAAGTAAGGTTCAACTCTGTTAGTTGAATGCACAGAACAGAAAGAATTTTCACAGAATGCTACTGTGTAGTTTATATTTGTATATATTCCTTTTTCCACTATTACCCTCTTAGCGCTCCGAATGTCCACTTGCATTTTCTACAGAAAGAGTGTTCAGAACTGCGCAATCAAAAATATGGTTTAACTCTGTTAGCTTAATGAACATATCAGAAATAAGTTTCACACAATGCTTCTGTGTAGTTTTTATTTGAAGATATTATTTTTCCCAATAGAGACCTCTTAGCGCTCAGAATGTCCAATTGCAGTTTCTACAGAAAGAGTGTTTCAGAAAGGCTCAATCAAAAGTAAGGTTCAACTCTGTTAGTTGAATGCACAGAACAGAAAGAAGTTTCATACAATGCTTCTGTGTAGTTTATATTGAACATATTTTTTTTCCAGTATTACCCACTTAGCGCTACGAATGTCCAGTTGCATTTTCTACAGACAGAGTGTTTCAAAACTGCTCAATCAAAAGTATGGTTTAACTCTGTTAGCTGAATGCTCAGATCAGAAAGAAGTTTCACAGAATGCTTCTGTGTAGTTTATATTTGAATATATTCCTTTTTCCACTACTACGCTCTTAGCGCTCCAAATGTCCAGTTGCATTTTCTACAGAAAGAGTGTTCAGATCTGCTCAATCAAAAGTATGGTTTAACTCTGTTAGCTGAATGCACAGATCAGAAAGAAGTTTCACCGAATGATTCTGTGTAGTTAATATTTGAAGACATTCCTTTTTCCAATATTACCCTCTTAGCGCTCCGAATCTCCACTTGCATTTTCTACAAAAAGAGTGTTTCATAACTGCTCAATCAAAAATATGTTTTATCTCTGTTAACTGAATTTACAGATCAGAAATAAGTTTCACAGAATGCATCTGTGTAGTTTTTATTTGAAGATATTCTTTTTCCCAATGTAGGCCTCTTAGCGCTTAGCATGTCCAATTGCAGTTTCTACAGAAAGAGTGTTTCAGAACGGCTGAATCAAAAGTAAGGTTCAACTCTGTTAGTTGAATGCACAGAACAGAAAGAATTTTCACAGAATTCTACTGTGTAGTTTATATTTGAATATATTCCTTTTTCCACTATTACCCTCTTAGCGCTCCGAATGTCCACTTGCATTTTCTACAGAAAGAGTGCTCAGAACTGCGCAATCAAAAGTATGGTTTAACTCTGTTAGCTTAATGAACATATCAGAAATAAGTTTCACACAATGCTTCTGTGTAGTTTTTATTTGAAGATATTATTTTTCCCAATATAGGCCTCTTAGCGCTCAGAATGTCCAATTGCAGTTTCTACAGAAAGAGTGTTTCAGAAAGGCTCAATCAAAAGTAAGGTTCAACTCTGTTAGTTGAAAGCACAGAACAGAAAGAAGTTTCATACAATGCTTCTGTGTAGTTTATATTTGAACATATTCTTTTTTCCACTATTACCCACTTAGCACTACGAATGTCCAGTTGCATTTTCTACAGACAGAGGGTTTCAAAACTGCTCAATCAAATGTATGGTTTAACTCTGTTAGCTGAATGCTCAGATCAGAAAGAAGTTTCACAGAATGCTTCTGTGTAGTTTATATTTGAATATATTCCTTTTTCCACTACTACTCTCTTAGCGCTCCAAATGTCCAGTTGCATTTTCTACAGAAAGAGTGATCAGATCTGCTCAATCAAAAGTATGGTTTAAATCTGTTAGCTGAATGCACAGATCAGAAAGAAGTTTCACAGAATGATTCTGTGTAGTTTATATTTGGAGACATTCCTTTTTCCACTATTACCCTCTTAGCGCTCCGAATATCCACTTGCATTTTCTACAGAAAGAGTGTTTCAGAACGGCTCAATCAAAACTAAGGTTCAACTCTTTTAGTTGAACAAACAGAACAGAAAGAAGTTTCACACAATTCTTCTGTGTAGTTTTTATTTGTAGACATTCTTTTTCCCAATATAGGCCTCTTAGCGCTCACAATGTCCAATTGCAGTTTCTACAGAAAGAGTGTTTCAGAACGGCTCAATCAAAAGTAAGGTTCAACTCTGTTAGTTGAATGCACAGAACAGAAAGAAGTTTCATACAATGCTTCTGTGTGGTTTATATTTGAACATATTCTTTTTTCCACTATTACCCACTTAGCGGTACGAATGTCCAGTTGCATTTTCTACAGACAGAGTGTCTCAAAACTGCTCAATCAAAAGTATGGTTTAACTCTGTTAGCTGAATGCACAGATCAGAAAGAAGTTTCACCGAATGATTCTGTGTAGTTTATATTTGAAGACATTCCTTTTTCCACTATTACCCTCTTAGCGCTCCGAATCTCCACTTGCATTTTCCACAAAAAGAGTGTTTCATAACTGCTCAATCAAAAATATGTTTTATCTCTGTTAACTGAATTTACAGATCAGAAATAAGTTTCACAGAATGCATCTGTGTAGTTTTTATTTGAAGATATTCTTTTTCCCAATGTAGGCCTCTTAGCGCTTAGCATGTCCAATTGCAGTTTCTACAGAAAGAGTGTTTCAGAACGGCTCAATCAAAAGTAAGGTTCAACTTTGTTAGTTGAATGCACAAAACAGAAAGAATTTTCACAGAATGCTACTGTGTAGTTTATATATGAATATATTCCTTTTTCCACTATTACCATCTTAGCGCTCCGAATGTCCACTTGCATTTTCTACATAAAGAGTGTTCAGAACTGTGCAATCAAAAGTATGGTTTAACTCTGTTAGCTTAATGAACATATCAGAAATAAGTTTCACACAATTCTTCTGTGTAGTTTTTATTTGAAGATATTATTTTTCCCAATATAGGCCTCTTAGCGCTCAGAATGTCCAATTGCAGTTTCTACAGAAAGAGTGTTTCAGAAAGGCTCAATCAAAAGTAAGGTTCAACTCTGTTAGTTGAATGCACAGAACAGAAAAAATTTCATACAATGATTCTGTGTAGTTTATATTTGAACATATTCTTTTTTCCACTATTACCCACTTAGCGCTACGAATGTCCAGTTGCATTTTCTACAGACAGAGTGTTTCAAAACTGCTCAATCAAAAGTATGGTTTAACTCTGTTAGCTGAATGCTCAGATCAGAAAGAAGTTTCACAGAATGCTTCTGTGTAGTTTATATTTGAATATATTCCTTTTTCCACTACTACTCTCTTAGCGCTCCAAATGTCCAGTTGCATTTTCTACAGAAAGAGTGTTTAGATCTGCTCAATCAAAAGTATGGTTTAACTCTGTTAGCTGAAGGCACAGATCAGAAAAAAGTTTCACAGAATGATTCTGTGTAGTTTATATTTGGAGACATTCCTTTTTCCACTAGTACCCTCTTAGCGCTCCGAATCTCCACTTGCATTTTCTACAGAAAGAGTGTTTCAGAACGGCTCAATCAAAACTAAGGTTTAACTCTTTTAGTTGAACACACAGAACAGAAAGAAGTTTCACACAATTCTTCTGTGTAGTTTTTATTTGTAGACATTCTTTTTCCCAATATAGGCCTCTTAGCGCTCAGAATGTCCAATTGCAGTTTCTACAGAAAGAGGGTTTTAGAAAGGCTCAATCAAAAGTAAGGTTCAACTCTGTTAGTTGAATGCACAGAACAGAAAGAAGTTTCATACAATGCTTCTGTGTAGTTTATATTTGAACATATTCTTTTTTCCACTATTACCCACTTAGCGCTACGAATGTCCAGTTGCATTTTCTACAGACAGAGTGTTTCAAAACTGCTCAATCAAAAGTATGGTTTAACTCTGTTAGCTGAATGCTCAGATCAGAAAGAAGTTTCACAGAATGCTTCTGTGTAGTTTATATTTGAATATATTTCTTTTTCCACTACTACGCTCTTAGCGCTCCAAATGTCCAGTTGCATTTTCTACAGAAAGAGTGTTCAGATCTGCTCAATCAAAAGTATGGTTTAACTCTGTTAGCTGAATGCACAGATCAGAAAGAAGTTTCACCGAATGATTCTGTGTAGTTAATATTTGAAGACATTCCTTTTTCCACTATTACCCTCTTAGCGCTCCGAATCTCCACTTGCATTTTCTACAAAAAGAGTGTTTCATAACTGCTCAATCAAAAATATGTTTTATCTCTGTTAACTGAATTTACAGATCAGAAATAAGTTTCACAGAATGCATCTGTGTAGTTTTTATTTGAAGATATTCTTTTTCCCAATGTAGGCCTCTTAGCGCTTAGCATGTCCAATTGCAGTTTCTACAGAAAGAGTGTTTCAGAACGGCTGAATCAAAAGTAAGGTTCAACTCTGTTAGTTGAATGCACAGAACAGAAAGAATTTTCACAGAATTCTACTGTGTAGCTTATATTTGAATATATTACTTTTTCCACTATTACCCTCTTAGCGCTCCGAATGTCCACTTGCATTTTCTACAGAAAGAGTGTTCAGAACTGCGCAATCAAAAGTATGGTTTAACTCTGTTAGCTTAATGAACATATCAGAAATAAGTTTCACACAATGCTTCTGTGTAGTTTTTATTTGAAGATATTATTTTTCCCAATATAGGCCTCTTAGCGCTCAGAATGTCCAATTGCAGTTTCTACAGAAAGAGTGTTTCAGAAAGGCTCAATCAAAAGTAAGGTTCAACTCTGTTAGTTGAATGCACAGAACAGAAAAAATTTCATACAATGATTCTGTGTAGTTTATATTTGAACATATTCTTTTTTCCACTATTACCCACTTAGCACTACGAATGTCCAGTTGCATTTTCTACAGACAGAGTGTTTCAAAACTGCTCAATCAAAAGTATGGTTTAACTCTGTTAGCTGAATGCTCAGATCAGAAAGGAGTTTCACAGAATGCTTCTGTGTAGTTTATATTTGAATATATTCCTTTTTCCACTACTACTCTCTTAGCGCTCCAAATGTCCAGTTGCATTTTCTACAGAAAGAGTGTTCAGATCTGCTCAATCAAAAGTATGGTTTAAATCTGTTAGCTGAATGCACAGATCAGAAAGAAGTTTCACAGAATGATTCTGTGTAGTTTATATTTGGAGACATTCCTTTTTCCACTATTACCCCCTTAGCGCTCCGAATCTCCACTTGCATTTTCTACAGAAAGAGTGTTTCAGAACGGCTCAATCAAAACTAAGGTTCAACTCTTTTAGTTGAACAAACAGAACAGAAAGAAGTTTCACACAATTCTTCTGTGTAGTTTTTATTTGTAGACATTCTTTTTCCCAATATAGGCCTCTTAGCGCTCACAATGTCCAATTGCAGTTTCTACAGAAAGAGTGTTTCAGAACGGCTCAATCAAAAGTAAGGTTCAACTCTGTTAGTTGAATGCACAGAACAGAAAGAAGTTTCATACAATGCTTCTGTGTGGTTTATATTTGAACATATTCTTTTTTCCACTATTACCCACTTAGCGCTACGAATGTCCAGTTGCATTTTCTACAGACAGAGTGTCTCAAAACTGCTCAATCAAAAGTATGGTTTAACTCTGTTAGCTGAATGCACAGATCAGAAAGAAGTTTAACCGAATGATTCTGTGTAGTTTATATTTGAAGACATTCCTTTTTCCACTATTACCCTCTTAGCGCTCCGAATCTCCACTTGCATTTTCCACAAAAAGAGTGTTTCATAACTGCTCAATCAAAAATATGTTTTATCTCTGTTAACTGAATTTACAGATCAGAAATAAGTTTCACAGAATGCATCTGTGTAGTTTTTATTTGAAGATATTCTTTTTCCCAATGTAGGCCTCTTAGCGCTTAGCATGTCCAATTGCAGTTTCTACAGAAAGAGTGTTTCAGAACGGCTCAATCATAAGTAAGGTTCAACTCTGTTAGTTGAATGCACAGAACAGAAAGAATTTTCACAGAATTCTACTGTGTAGTTTATATTTGAATATATTCCTTTTTCCACTATTACCCTCTTAGCGCTCCGAATGTCCACTTGCATTTTCTACAGAAAGAGTGCTCAGAACTGCGCAATCAAAAGTATGGTTTAACTCTGTTAGCTTAATGAACATATCAGAAATAAGTTTCACACAATGCTTCTGTGTAGTTTTTATTTGAAGATATTATTTTTCCCAATATAGGCCTCTTAGCGCTCAGAATGTCCAATTGCAGTTTCTACAGAAAGAGTGTTTCAGAAAGGCTCAATCAAAAGTAAGGTTCAACTCTGTTAGTTGAAAGCACAGAACAGAAAGAAGTTTCATACAATGCTTCTGTGTAGTTTATATTTGAACATATTCTTTTTTCCACTATTACCCACTTAGCACTACGAATGTCCAGTTGCATTTTCTACAGACAGAGGGTTTCAAAACTGCTCAATCAAATGTATGGTTTAACTCTGTTAGCTGAATGCTCAGATCAGAAAGAAGTTTCACAGAATGCTTCTGTGTAGTTTATATTTGAATATATTCCTTTTTCCACTACTACTCTCTTAGCGCTCCAAATGTCCAGTTGCATTTTCTACAGAAAGAGTGATCAGATCTGCTCAATCAAAAGTATGGTTTAAATCTGTTAGCTGAATGCACAGATCAGAAAGAAGTTTCACAGAATGATTCTGTGTAGTTTATATTTGGAGACATTCCTTTTTCCACTATTACCCTCTTAGCGCTCCGAATATCCACTTGCATTTTCTACAGAAAGAGTGTTTCAGAACGGCTCAATCAAAACTAAGGTTCAACTCTTTTAGTTGAACAAACAGAACAGAAAGAAGTTTCACACAATTCTTCTGTGTAGTTTTTATTTGTAGACATTCTTTTTCCCAATATAGGCCTCTTAGCGCTCACAATGTCCAATTGCAGTTTCTACAGAAAGAGTGTTTCAGAACGGCTCAATCAAAAGTAAGGTTCAACTCTGTTAGTTGAATGCACAGAACAGAAAGAAGTTTCATACAATGCTTCTGTGTGGTTTATATTTGAACATATTCTTTTTTCCACTATTACCCACTTAGCGCTACGAATGTCCAGTTGCATTTTCTACAGACAGAGTGTCTCAAAACTGCTCAATCAAAAGTATGGTTTAACTCTGTTAGCTGAATGCACAGATCAGAAAGAAGTTTAACCGAATGATTCTGTGTAGTTTATATTTGAAGACATTCCTTTTTCCACTATTACCCTCTTAGCGCTCCGAATCTCCACTTGCATTTTCCACAAAAAGAGTGTTTCATAACTGCTCAATCAAAAATATGTTTTATCTCTGTTAACTGAATTTACAGATCAGAAATAAGTTTCACAGAATGCATCTGTGTAGTTTTTATTTGAAGATATTCTTTTTCCCAATGTAGGCCTCTTAGCGCTTAGCATGTCCAATTGCAGTTTCTACAGAAAGAGTGTTTCAGAACGGCTCAATCAAAAGTAAGGTTCAACTCTGTTAGTTGAATGCACAAAACAGAAAGAATTTTCACAGAATGCTACTGTGTAGTTTATATTTGAATATATTCCTTTTTCCACTATTACCCTCTTAGCGCTCCGAATGTCCACTTGCATTTTCTACATAAAGAGTGTTCAGAACTGTGCAATCAAAAGTATGGTTTAACTCTGTTAGCTTAATGAACATATCAGAAATAAGTTTCACACAATTCTTCTGTGTAGTTTTTATTTGAAGATATTATTTTTCCCAATATAGGCCTCTTAGCGCTCAGAATGTCCAATTGCAGTTTCTACAGAAAGAGTGTTTCAGAAAGGCTCAATCAAAAGTAAGGTTCAACTCTGTTAGTTGAATGCACAGAACAGAAAAAATTTCATACAATGATTCTGTGTAGTTTATATTTGAACATATTCTTTTTTACACTATTACCCACTTAGCGCTACGAATGTCCAGTTGCATTTTCTACAGACAGAGTGTTTCAAAACTGCTCAATCAAAAGTATGGTTTAACTCTGTTAGCTGAATGCTCAGATCAGAAAGAAGTTTCACAGAATGCTTCTGTGTAGTTTATATTTGAATATATTCCTTTTTCCACTACTACTCTCTTAGCGCTCCAAATGTCCAGTTGCATTTTCTACAGAAAGAGTGTTTAGATCTGCTCAATCAAAAGTATGGTTTAACTCTGTTAACTGAAGGCACAGATCAGAAAAAAGTTTCACAGAATGATTCTGTGTAGTTTATAATTGGAGACATTCCTTTTTCCACTAGTACCCTCTTAGCGCTCCGAATCTCCACTTGCATTTTCTACAGAAAGAGTGTTTCAGAACGGCTCAATCAAAACTAAGGTTTAACTCTTTTAGTTGAACACACAGAACAGAAAGAAGTTTCACACAATTCTTCTGTGTAGTTTTTATTTGTAGACATTCTTTTTCCCAATATAGGCCTCTTAGCGCTCAGAATGTCCAATTGCAGTTTCTACAGAAAGAGGGTTTCAGAAAGGCTCAATCAAAAGTAAGGTTCAACTCTGTTAGTTGAATGCACAGAACAGAAAGAAGTTTCATACAATGCTTCTGTGTAGTTTATATTTGAACATATTCTTTTTTCCACTATTACCCACTTAGCGCTACGAATGTCCAGTTGCATTTTCTACAGACAGAGTGTTTCAAAACTGCTCAATCAAAAGTATGGTTTAACTCTGTTAGCTGAATGCTCAGATCAGAAAGAAGTTTCACAGAATGCTTCTGTGTAGTTTATATTTGAATATATTTCTTTTTCCACTACTACGCTCTTAGCGCTCCAAATGTCCAGTTGCATTTTCTACAGAAAGAGTGTTCAGATCTGCTCAATCAAAAGTATGGTTTAACTCTGTTAGCTGAATGCACAGATCAGAAAGAAGTTTCATCGAATGATTCTGTGTAGTTAATATTTGAAGACATTCCTTTTTCCACTATTACCCTCTTAGCGCTCCGAATCTCCACTTGCATTTTCTACAAAAAGAGTGTTTCATAACTGCTCAATCAAAAATATGTTTTATCTCTGTTAACTGAATTTACAGATCAGAAATAAGTTTCACAGAATGCATCTGTGTAGTTTTTATTTGAAGATATTCTTTTTCCCAATGTAGGCCTCTTAGCGCTTAGCATGTCCAATTGCAGTTTCTACAGAAAGAGTGTTTCAGAACGGCTGAATCAAAAGTAAGGTTCAACTCTGTTAGTTGAATGCACAGAACAGAAAGAATTTTCACAGAATTCTACTGTGTAGCTTATATTTGAATATATTACTTTTTCCACTATTACCCTCTTAGCGCTCCGAATGTCCACTTGCATTTTCTACAGAAAGAGTGTTCAGAACTGCGCAATCAAAAGTATGGTTTAACTCTGTTAGCTTAATGAACATATCAGAAATAAGTTTCACACAATGCTTCTGTGTAGTTTTTATTTGAAGATATTATTTTTCCCAATATAGGCCTCTTAGCGCTCAGAATGTCCAATTGCAGTTTCTACAGAAAGAGTGTTTCAGAAAGGCTCAATCAAAAGTAAGGTTCAACTCTGTTAGTTGAATGCACAGAACAGAAAAAATTTCATACAATGATTCTGTGTAGTTTATATTTGAACATATTCTTTTTTCCACTATTACCCACTTAGCACTACGAATGTCCAGTTGCATTTTCTACAGACAGAGGGTTTCAAAACTGCTCAATCAAAAGTATGGTTTAACTCTGTTAGCTGAATGCTCAGATCAGAAAGGAGTTTCACAGAATGCTTCTGTGTAGTTTATATTTGAATATATTCCTTTTTCCACTACTACTCTCTTAGCGCTCCAAATGTCCAGTTGCATTTTCTACAGAAAGAGTGTTCAGATCTGCTCAATCAAAAGTATGGTTTAAATCTGTTAGCTGAATGCACAGATCAGAAAGAAGTTTCACAGAATGATTCTGTGTAGTTTATATTTGGAGACATTCCTTTTTCCACTATTACCCCCTTAGCGCTCCGAATCTCCACTTGCATTTTCTACAGAAAGAGTGTTTCAGAACGGCTCAATCAAAACTAAGGTTCAACTCTTTTAGTTGAACAAACAGAACAGAAAGAAGTTTCACACAATTCTTCTGTGTAGTTTTTATTTGTAGACATTCTTTTTCCCAATATAGGCCTCTTAGCGCTCACAATGTCCAATTGCAGTTTCTACAGAAAGAGTGTTTCAGAACGGCTCAATCAAAAGTAAGGTTCAACTCTGTTAGTTGAATGCACAGAACAGAAAGAAGTTTCATACAATGCTTCTGTGTGGTTTATATTTGAACATATTCTTTTTTCCACTATTACCCACTTAGCGCTACGAATGTCCAGTTGCATTTTCTACAGACAGAGTGTCTCAAAACTGCTCAATCAAAAGTATGGTTTAACTCTGTTAGCTGAATGCACAGATCAGAAAGAAGTTTCACCGAATGATTCTGTGTAGTTTATATTTGAAGATATTCCTTTTTCCACTATTACCCTCTTAGCGCTCCGAATCTCCACTTGCATTTTCTACAAAAAGAGTGTTTCATAACTGCTCAATCAAAAATATGTTTTATCTCTGTTAACTGAATTTACAGATCAGAAATAAGTTTCACAGAATGCATCTGTGTAGTTTTTATTTGAAGATATTCTTTTTCCCAATGTAGGCCTCTTAGCGCTTAGCTTGTCCAATTGCAGTTTCTACAGAAAGAGTGTTTCAGAACGGCTCAATCAAAAGTAAGGTTCAACTCTGTTAGTTGAATGCACAGAACAGAAAGAATTTTCACAGAATGCTACTGTGTAGTTTATATTTGAATGTATTCCTTTTTCCACTATTACCCTCTTAGCGCTCTGAATGTCCACTTGCATTTTCTACAGAAAGAGTGTTCAGAACTGCGCAATCAAAAGTATGGTTTAACTCTGTTAGCTTAATGAACATATCAGAAATAAGTTTCACACAATGCTTCTGTGTAGTTTTTATTTGAAGATATTATTTTTCCCAATAGAGACCTCTTAGCGCTCAGAATGTCCAATTGAAGTTTCTACAGAAAGAGTGTTTCAGAAAGGCTCAATCAAAAGTAAGGTTCAACTCTGTTAGTTGAATGCACAGAACAGAAAGAAGTTTCACAGAATGATTCTGTGTAGTTTATATTTGAAGACATTCCTTTTTCCACTATTACCCTCTTAGCGCTCCGAATCTCCACTTGCATTTTCCACAAAAAGAGTGTTTCATAACTGCTCAATCAAAAATATGTTTTATCTCTGTTAACTGAATTTACAGATCAGAAATAAGTTTCACAGAATGCATCTGTGTAGTTTTTATTTGAAGATATTCTTTTTCCCAATGTAGGCCTCTTAGCGCTTAGCATGTCCAATTGCAGTTTCTACAGAAAGAGTGTTTCAGAACGGCTCAATCAAAAGTAAGGTTCAACTCTGTTAGTTGAATGCACAAAACAGAAAGAATTTTCACAGAATGCTACTGTGTAGTTTATATTTGAATATATTCCTTTTTCCACTATTACCCTCTTAGCGCTCCGAATGTCCACTTGCATTTTCTACAGAAAGAGTGTTCAGAACTGTGCAATCAAAAGTATGGTTTAACTCTGTTAGCTTAATGAACATATCAGAAATAAGTTTCACACAATTCTTCTGTGTAGTTTTTATTTGAAGATATTATTTTTCCCAATATAGGCCTCTTAGCGCTCAGAATGTCCAATTGCAGTTTCTACAGAAAGAGTGTTTCAGAAAGGCTCAATCAAAAGTAAGGTTCAACTCTGTTAGTTGAATGCACAGAACAGAAAAAGTTTCATACAATGATTCTGTGTAGTTTATATTTGAACATATTCTTTTTTCCACTATTACCCACTTAGCGCTACGAATGTCCAGTTGCATTTTCTACAGACAGAGTGTTTCAAAACTGCTCAATCAAAAGTATGGTTTAACTCTGTTAGCTGAATGCTCAGATCTGAAAGAAGTTTCACAGAATGCTTCTGTGTAGTTTATATTTGAATATATTCCTTTTTCCACTACTACTCTCTTAGCGCTCCAAATGTCCAGTTGCATTTTCTACAGAAAGAGTGTTCAGATCTGCTCAATCAAAAGTATGGTTTAACTCTGTTAGCTGAAGGCACAGATCAGAAAAAAGTTTCACAGAATGATTCTGTGTAGTTTATATTTGGAGACATTCCTTTTTCCACTAGTACCCTCTTAGCGCTCCAAATCTCCACTTGCATTTTCTACAGAAAGAGTGTTTCAGAACGGCTCAATCAAAACTAAGGTTCAACTCTTTTTGTTGAACACACAGAACAGAAAGAAGTTTCACACAATTCTTCTGTGTAGTTTTTATTTGTAGACATTCTTTTTCCCAATATAGGCCTCTTAGTGCTCAGAATGTCCAATTGCAGTTTCTACAGAAAGAGTGTTTCAGAACGGCTCAATCAAAAGTAAGGTTCAACTCTGTTAGTTGAATGCACAGAACAGAAAGAAGTTTCATACAATGCTTCTGTGTAGTTTATATTTGAACATATTCTTTTTTCCAGTATTACCCACTTAGCGCTACGAATGTCCAGTTGCATTTTCTACAGACAGAGTGTTTCAAAACTGCTCAATCAAAAGTATGGTTTAACTCTGTTAGCTGAATGCACAGATCAGAAAGAAGTTTCACCGAATGATTCTGTGTAGTTTATATTTGAAGATATTCCTTTTTCCACTATTACCCTCTTAGCGCTCCGAATCTCCACTTGCATTTTCTACAAAAAGAGTGTTTCATAACTGCTCAATCAAAAATATGTTTTATCTCTGTTAACTGAATTTACAGATCAGAAATAAGTTTCACAGAATGCATCTGTGTAGTTTTTATTTGAAGATATTCTTTTTCCCAATGTAGGCCTCTTAGCGCTTAGCATGTCCAATTGCAGTTTCTACAGAAAGAGTGTTTCAGAACGGCTGAATCAAAAGTAAGGTTCAACTCTGTTAGTTGAATGCACAGAACAGAAAGAATTTTCACAGAATGCTACTGTGTAGTTTATATTTGAATATATTCCTTTTTCCACTATTACCCTCTTAGCGCTCTGAATGTCCACTTGCATTTTCTACAGAAAGAGTGTTCAGAACTGCGCAATCAAAAGTATGGTTTAACTCTGTTAGCTTAATGAACATATCAGAAATAAGTTTCACACAATGCTTCTGTGTAGTTTTTATTTGAAGATATTTTTTTTCCCAATAGAGACC
The DNA here is from genome assembly GCF_028878055.3 of Symphalangus syndactylus. Classification (NCBI taxonomy): domain Eukaryota; kingdom Metazoa; phylum Chordata; class Mammalia; order Primates; family Hylobatidae; genus Symphalangus; species Symphalangus syndactylus. Next base: position 577,101 of record NC_072446.2, read on the forward strand.
TCTTAGCGCTCAGAATGTCCAATTGCAGTTTCTACAGAAAGAGTGTTTCAGAAAGGCTCAATCAAAAGTAAGGTTCAACTCTGTTAGTTGAATGCACAGAACAGAAAGAAGTTTCATACAATGCTTCTGTGTAGTTTATATTGAACATATTCTTTTTTCCAGTATTACCAACTTAGCGCTACGAATGTCCAGTTGCATTTTCTACAGACAGAGTGTTTCAAAACTGCTCAATCAAAAGTATGGTTTAACTCTGTTAGCTGAATGCTCAGATCAGAAAGAAGTTTCACAGAATGCTTCTGTGTAGTTTATATTTGAATATATTCCTTTTTCCACTACTACGCTCTTAGCGCTCCAAATGTCCAGTTGCATTTTCTACAGAAAGAGTGTTCAGATCTGCTCAATCAAAAGTATGGTTTAACTCTGTTAGCTGAATGCACAGATCAGAAAGAAGTTTCACCGAATGATTCTGTGTAGTTAATATTTGAAGACATTCCTTTTTCCACTATTACCCTCTTAGCGCTCCGAATCTCCACTTGCATTTTCTACAAAAAGAGTGTTTCATAACTGCTCAATCAAAAATATGTTTTATCTCTGTTAACTGAATTTACAGATCAGAAATAAGTTTCACAGAATGCATCTGTGTAGTTTTTATTTGAAGATATTCTTTTTCCCAATGTAGGCCTCTTAGCGCTTAGCATGTCCAATTGCAGTTTCTACAGAAAGAGTGTTTCAGAACGGCTGAATCAAAAGTAAGGTTCAACTCTGTTAGTTGAATGCACAGAACAGAAAGAATTTTCACAGAATTCTACTGTGTAGTTTATATTTGAATATATTCCTTTTTCCACTATTACCCTCTTAGCGCTCCGAATGTCCACTTGCATTTTCTACAGAAAGAGTGTTCAGAACTGCGCAATCAAAAGTATGGTTTAACTCTGTTAGCTTAATGAACATATCAGAAATAAGTTTCACACAATGCTTCTGTGTAGTTTTTATTTGAAGATATTATTTTTCCCAATATAGGCCACTTAGCGCTCAGAATGTCCAATTGCAGTTTCTACAGAAAGAGTGTTTCAGAAAGGCTCAATCAAAAGTAAGGTTCAACTCTGTTAGTTGAAAGCACAGAACAGAAAGAAGTTTCATACAATGCTTCTGTGTAGTTTATATTTGAACATATTATTTTTTCCACTATTACCCACTTAGCGCTACGAATGTCCAGTTGCATTTTCTACAGACAGAGGGTTTCAAAACTGCTCAATCAAATGTATGGTTTAACTCTGTTAGCTGAATGCTCAGATCAGAAAGAAGTTTCACAGAATGCTTCTGTGTAGTTTATATTTGAATATATTCCTTTTTCCACTACTACTCTCTTAGCGCTCCAAATGTCCAGTTGCATTTTCTACAGAAAGAGTGTTCAGATCTGCTCAATCAAAAGTCTGGTTTAAATCTGTTAGCTGAATGCACAGATCAGAAAGAAGTTTCACAGAATGATTCTGTGTAGTTTATATTTGGAGACATTCCTTTTTCCACTATTACCCCCTTAGCGCTCCGAATCTCCACTTGCATTTTCTACAGAAAGAGTGTTTCAGAACGGCTCAATCAAAACTAAGGTTCAACTCTTTTAGTTGAACAAACAGAACAGAAAGAAGTTTCACACAATTCTTCTGTGTAGTTTTTATTTGTAGACATTCTTTTTCCCAATATAGGCCTCCTAGCGCTCACAATGTCCAATTGCAGTTTCTACAGAAAGAGTGTTTCAGAACGGCTCAAGCAAAAGTAAGGTTCAACTCTGTTAGTTGAATGCACAGAACAGAAAGAAGTTTCATACAATGCTTCTGTGTGGTTTATATTTGAACATATTCTTTTTTCCACTATTACCCACTTAGCGCTACGAATGTCCAGTTGCATTTTCTACAGACAGAGTGTCTCAAAACTGCTCAATCAAAAGTATGGTTTAACTCTGTTAGCTGAATGCACAGATCAGAAAGAAGTTTAACCGAATGATTCTGTGTAGTTTATATTTGAAGACATTCCTTTTTCCACTATTACCCTCTTAGCGCTCCGAATCTCCACTTGCATTTTCCACAAAAAGAGTGTTTCATAACTGCTCAATCAAAAATATGTTTTATCTCTGTTAACTGAATTTACAGATCAGAAATAAGTTTCACAGAATGCATCTGTGTAGTTTTTATTTGAAGATATTCTTTTTCCCAATGTAGGCCTCTTAGCGCTTAGCATGTCCAATTGCAGTTTCTACAGAAAGAGTGTTTCAGAACGGCTCAATCAAAAGTAAGGTTCAACTCTGTTAGTTGAATGCACAAAACAGAAAGAATTTTCACAGAATGCTACTCTGTAGTTTATATTTGAATATATTCCTTTTTCCACTATTACCCTCTTAGCGCTCCGAATGTCCACTTGCATTTTCTACAGAAAGAGTGTTCAGAACTGTGCAATCAAAAGTATGGTTTAACTCTGTTAGCTTAATGAACATATCAGAAATAAGTTTCACACAATTCTTCTGTGTAGTTTTTATTTGAAGATATTATTTTTCCCAATATAGGCCTCTTAGCGCTCAGAATGTCCAATTGCAGTTTCTACAGAAAGAGTGTTTCAGAAAGGCTCAATCAAAAGTAAGGTTCAACTCCGTTAGTTGAATGCACAGAACAGAAAAAGTTTCATACAATGATTCTGTGTAGTTTATATTTGAACATATTCTTTTTTCCACTATTACCCACTTAGCGCTACGAATGTCCAGTTTCATTTTCTACAGACAGAGTGTTTCAAAACTGCTCAATCAAAAGTATGGTTTAACTCTGTTAGCTGAATGCTCAGATCAGAAAGAAGTTTCACAGAATGCTTCTGTGTAGTTTATATTTGAATATATTCCTTTTTCCACTACTACTCTCTTAGCGCTCCAAATGTCCAGTTGCATTTTCTACAGAAAGAGTGTTCAGATCTGCTCAATCAAAAGTATGGTTTAACTCTGTTAGCTGAAGGCACAGATCAGAAAAAAGTTTCACAGAATGATTCTGTGTAGTTTATATTTGGAGACATTCCTTTTTCCACTAGTACCCTCTTAGCGCTCCGAATCTCCACTTGCATTTTCTACAGAAAGAGTGTTTCAGAACGGCTCAATCAAAACTAAGGTTTAACTCTTTTAGTTGAACACACAGAACAGAAAGAAGTTTCACAGAATTCTTCTGTGTAGTTTTTATTTGTAGACATTCTTTTTCCCAATATAGGCCTCTTAGCGCTCAGAATGTCCAATTGCAGTTTCTACAGAAAGAGGGTTTCAGAAAGGCTCAATCAAAAGTAAGGTTCAACTCTGTTAGTTGAATGCACAGAAGAGAAAGAAGTTTCATACAATGCTTCTGTGTAGTTTATATTTGAACATATTCTTTTTTCCACTATTACCCACTTAGCGCTACGAATGTCCAGTTGCATTTTCTACAGACAGAGTGTTTCAAAACTGCTCAATCAAAAGTATGGTTTAACTCTGTTAGCTGAATGCTCAGATCAGAAAGAAGTTTCACAGAATGCTTCTGTGTAGTTCATATTTGAATATATTCCTTTTTCCACTACTACGCTCTTAGCGCTCAAAATGTCCAGTTGCATTTTCTACAGAAAGAGTGTTCAGATCTGCTCAATCAAAAGTATGGTTTAACTCTGTTAGCTGAATGCACAGATCAGAAAGAAGTTTCACCGAATGATTCTGTGTAGTTTATATTTGAAGACATTCCTTTTTCCACTATTACCATCTTAGCGCTCCGAATCTCCACTTGCATTTTCTACAAAAAGAGTTTTTCATAACTGCTAAATCAAAAATATGTTTTATCTCTGTTAACTGAATTTACAGATCAGAAATAAGTTTCACAGAATGCATGTGTGTAGTTTTTATTTGAAGATATTCTTTTTCCCAATGTAGGCCTCTTAGCGCTTAGCATGTCCAATTGCAGTTTCTACAGAAAGAGTGTTTCAGAACGGCTCAATCAAAAGTAAGGTTCAACTCTGTTAGTTGAATACACAGAACAGAAAGAATTTTAACAGAATGCTACTGTGTAGTTTATATTTGAATATATTCCTTTTTCCACTATTACCCTCTTAGCGCTCCGAATGTCCACTTGCATTATCTACAGAAAGATTGTTCAGAACTGCGCAATCAAAAGTATGGTTTAACTCTGTTAGCTTAATGAACATATCAGAAATAAGTTTCACACAATGCTTCTGTGTAGTTTTTATTTGAAGATATTATTTTTCCCAATAGAGGCCTCTTAGCGCTCAGAATGTCCAATTGCAGTTTCTACAGAAAGAGTGTTTCAGAAAGGCTCAATCAAAGGTAAGGTTCAACTCTGTTAGTTGAATGCACAGAACAGAAAGAACTTTCATACAATGCTTCTGTGTAGTTTATATTTGAACATATGCTTTTTTCCACTATTACCCACTTAGCGCTACGAATGTCCAGTTGCATTTTCTACAGACAGAGTGTTTCAAAACTGCTCAATCAAAAGTATGGTTTAACTCTGTTAGCTGAATGCTCAGATCAGAAAGAAGTTTCACAGAATGCTTCTGTGTAGTTTATATTTGAATATATTCCTTTTTCCACTACTACTCTCTTAGCGCTCCAAATGTCCAGTTGCATTTTCTACAGAAAGAGTGTTCAGATCTGCTCAATCTAAAGTATGATTTAACTATGTTAGCTGAATGCACAGATCAGAAAGAAGTTTCACAGAATGATTCTGTGTAGTTTATATGTGGAGACATTCCTTTTTCCACTATTACCCTCTTAGCGCTCCGAATCTCCACTTGCATTTTCTACAGAAAGAGTGTTTCAGAACGGCTCAATCAAAACTAAGGTTCAACTCTTTTAGTTGAACAAACAGAACATAAAGAAGTTTCACACAATTTTCTGTGTAGTTTTTATTTGTAGACATTCTTTTTCCCAATATAGGCCTCTTAGCGCTCAGAATGTCCAATTGCAGTTTCTACAGAAAGAGTGTTTCAGAACGGCTCAATCAAAAGTAAGGTTCAACTCTGTTAGTTGAATGCACAGAACAGAAAGAAGTTTCATACAATGCTTCTGTGTAGTTTATATTTGAACATATTCTTTTTTCCACTATTACGCACTTAGCGCTACGAATGTCCAGTTGCATTTTCTACAGACAGAGTGTTTCAAAACTGCTCAATCAAAAGTATGGTTTAACTCTGTTAGCTGAATGCTCAGATCAGAAAGAAGTTTCACAGAATGCTTCTGTGTAGTTTATATTTGTATATATTCCTTTTTCCATTACTACGCTCTTAGCGCTCCAAATGTCCAGTTGCATTTTCTACAGAAAGAGTGTTCAGATCTGCTCAATCAAAATTATGGTTTAACTCTGTTAGCTGAATGCACAGATCAGAAAGAAGTTTCACCGAATGATTCTGTGTAGTTTATATTTGAAGACATTCCTTTTTCCACTATTACCCTCTTAGCGCTCCGAATCTCCACTTGCATTTTCTACAAAAAGAGTGTTTCATAACTGCTCAATCAAAAATATGTTTTATCTCTGTTAACTGAATTTACAGATCAGAAATAAGTTTCACAGAATGCATCTGTGTAGTTTTTATTTGAAGATATTCTTTTTCCCAATGAAGGCCTCTTAGCGCTTAGCATGTCCAATTGCAGTTTCTACAGAAAGAGTGTTTCAGAACGGCTCAATCAAAAGTAAGGTTCAACTCTGTTAGTTGAATGCACAGAACAGAAAGAATTTTCACAGAATGCTACTGTGTAGTTTATATTTGAATATATTCCTTTTTCCACTATTACCCTCTTAGCGCTCCGAATGTCCACTTGCATTTTCTACAGAAAGAGTGTTCAGAACTGCACAATCAAAAGTATGGTTTAACTCTGTTAGCTTAATGAACATATCAGAAATAAGTTTCACACAATGCTTCTGTGTAGTTTTTATTTGAAGATATTATTTTTCCCAATATAGGCCTCTTAGCGCTCAGAATGTCCAATTGCAGTTTCTACAGAAAGAGTGTTTCAGAAAGGCTCAATCAAAAGTAAGGTTCAACTCTGTTAGTTGAATGCACAGAACAGAAAGAAGTTTCATACAATGCTTCTGTGTAGTTTATATTTGAACATATTCTTTTTTCCACTATTACCCACTTAGCGCTACGAATGTCCAGTTGCATTTTCTACAGACAGAGTGTTTCAAAACTGCTCAATCAAAAGTATGGTTTAACTCTGTTAGCTGAATGCTCAGATCAGAAAGAAGTTTCACAGAATGCTTCTGTGTAGTTTATATTTGAATATATTCCTTTTTCCACTACTACTCTCTTAGCGTTCCAAATGTCCAGTTGCATTTTCTACAGAAAGAGTGTTCAGATCTGCTCAATCAAAAGTATGGTTTAACTCTGTTAGCTGAATGCACAGATCAGAAAGAAGTTTCACAGAATGATTCTGTGTAGTTTATATTTGGAGACATTCCTTTTTCCACTATAACCCTCTTAGCGCTCCGAATCTCCACTTGCATTTTCTACAGAAAGTGTGTTTCAGAACGGCTCAATCAAAACTACGGTTCAACTCTTTTAGTTGAACAAACAGAACAGAAAGAAGTTTCACACAATTCTTCTGTGTAGTTTTTATTTGTAGACATTCTTTTTCCCAATATAGGCCTCTTAGCGCTCAGAATGTCCAATTGCAGTTTCTACAGAAAGAGTGTTTCAGAACGGCTCAATCAAAAGTAAGGTTCAACTCTGTTAGTTGAATGCACAGAACAGAAAGAAGTTTCATACAATGCTTCTGTGTAGTTTATATTTGAACATATTCTTTTTTCCAGTATTACCCACTTAGCGCTACGAATGTCCAGTTGCATTTTCTACAGACAGAGTGTTTCAAAACTGCTCAATCAAAACTATGGTTTAACTCTGTTAGCTGAATGCTCAGATCAGAAAGAAGTTTCACAGAATGCTTCTGTGTAGTTTATATTTGTATATATTCCTTTTTCCACTACTACGCTCTTAGCGCTCCAAATGTTCAGTTGCATTTTCTACAGAAAGAGTGTTCAGATCTGCTCAATCAAAAGTATGGTTTAACTCTGTTAGCTGAATGCACAGATCAGAAAGAAGTTTCACAGAATGATTCTGTGTAGTTTATATTTGGAGACATTCCTTTTTCCACTATTACCCTCTTAGCGCTCCGAATATCCACTTGCATTTTCTACAGAAAGAGTGTTTCAGAACGGCTCAATCAAAACTAAGGTTCAACTCTTTTAGTTGAACAAACAGAACAGAAAGAAGTTTCACACAATTCTTCTGTGTAGTTTTTATTTGTAGACATTATTTTTCCCAATATAGGCCTCTTAGCGCTCAGAATGTCCAATTGCAGTTTCTACAGAAAGAGTGTTTCAGAACGGCTCAATCAAAAGTAAGGTTCAACTCTGTTAGTTGAATGCACAGAACAGAAAGAAGTTTCATACAATGCTTCTGTGTAGTTTATATTTGAACATATTCTTTTTTCCACTATTACCCACTTAGCGCTACGAATGTCAAGTTGCATTTTCTACAGACAGAGTGTTTCAAAACTGCTCAATCAAAAGTATGGTTTAACTCTGTTAGCTGAATGCTCAGATCAGAAAGAAGTTTCACAGAATGCTTCTGTGTAGTTTATATTTGTATATATTCCTTTTTCCACTACTACGCTCTTAGCGCTCCAAATGTCCAGTTGCATTTTCTACAGAAAGAGGGTTCGGATCTGCTCAATCAAAATTATGGTTTAACTCTGTTAGCTGAATGCACAGATCAGAAAGAAGTTTCACCGAATGATTCTGTGTAGTTTATATTTGAAGACATTCCTTTTTCCACTATTACCCTATTAGCGCTCCGAATCTCCACTTGCATTTTCCACAAAAAGAGTGTTTCATAACTGCTCAATCAAAAATATGTTTTATCTCTGTTAACTGAATTTACAGATCAGAAATAAGTTTCACAGAATGCATCTGTGTAGTTTTTATTTGAAGATATTCTTTTTCCCAATGTAGGCCTCTTAGCGCTTAGCATGTCCAATTGCAGTTTCTACAGAAAGAGTGTTTCAGAACGGCTCAATCAAAAGTAAGGTTCAACTCTGTTAGTTGAATGCACAGAACAGAAAGAATTTTCACAGAATGCTACTGTGTAGTTTATATTTGAATATATTCCTTTTTCCACTATTACCCTCTTAGCGCTCCGAATGTCCACTTGCATTTTCTACAGAAAGAGGGTTCAGAACTGCGCAATCAAAAGTATGGTTTAACTCTGTTAGCTTAATGAACATATCAGAAATAAGTTTCACACAATGCTTCTGTGTAGTTTTTATTTGAAGATATTATTTTTCCCATTATAGGCCTCTTAGCGCTCAGAATGTCCAATTGCAGTTTCTACAGAAAGAGTGTTTCAGAAAGGCTCAAACAAAAGTAAGGTTCAACTCTGTTAGTTGAATGCACAGTACAGAAAGAAGTTTAATACAATGCTTCTGTGTAGTTTATATTTGAACATATTCTTTTTTCCACTATTACCCACTTAGCGCTACGAATGTCCAGTTGCATTTTCTACAGACAGAGTGTTTGAAAACTGCTCAATCAAAAGTATGGTTTAACTCTGTTAGCTGAATGCTCAGATCAGAAAGAAGTTTCACAGAATGCTTCTGTGTAGTTTATATTTGAATATATTCCTTTTTCCACTACTACGCTCTTAGCGCTCCAAATGTCCAGTTGCATTTTCTACAGAAAGAGTGTTCAGATCTGCTCAATCAAAAGTATGGTTTATGTCTGTTAGCTGAATGCACAGATCAGAAAGAAGTTTCACCGAATGATTCTGTGTAGTTTATATTTGAAGACATTCCTTTTTCCACTATTACCCTCTTAGCGCTCCGAATCTCCACTTGCATTTTCTACAAAAAGAGTGTTTCATAACTGCTCAATCAAAAATATGTTTTATCTCTGTTAACTGAATTTACAGATCAGAAATATGTTTCACAGAATGCATCTGTGTAGTTTTTATTTGAAGATATTATTTTTCCCAATGTAGGCCTCTTAGCGCTTAGCATGTCCAATTGCAGTTTCTACAGAAAGAGTGTTTCAGAACGGCTCAATCAAAAGTAAGGTTCAACTCTGTTAGTTGAATGCACAGAACAGAAAGAATTTTCACAGAATGCTACTGTGTAGTTTATATTTGAATATATTCCTTTTTCCACTATTACCCTCTTAGCGCTCAGAATGTCCACTTGCATTTTCTACAGAAAGAGTGTTCACAACTGCGCAATCAAAAGTATGGTTTAACTCTGTTAGCTGAATGCTCAGATCAGAAAGAAGTTTCACAGAATGCTTCTGTGTAGTTCATATTTGAATATATTCCTTTTTCCACTACTACGCTCTTAGCGCTCAAAATGTCCAGTTGCATTTTCTACAGAAAGAGTGTTCAGATCTGCTCAATCAAAAGTATGGTTTAACTCTGTTAGCTGAATGCACAGATCAGAAAGAAGTTTCACCGAATGATTCTGTGTAGTTTATATTTGAAGACATTCCTTTTTCCACTATTACCATCTTAGCGCTCCGAATCTCCACTTGCATTTTCTACAAAAAGAGTTTTTCATAACTGCTAAATCAAAAATATGTTTTATCTCTGTTAACTGAATTTACAGATCAGAAATAAGTTTCACAGAATGCATGTGTGTAGTTTTTATTTGAAGATATTCTTTTTCCCAATGTAGGCCTCTTAGCGCTTAGCATGTCCAATTGCAGTTTCTACAGAAAGAGTGTTTCAGAACGGCTCAATCAAAAGTAAGGTTCAACTCTGTTAGTTGAATACACAGAACAGAAAGAATTTTAACAGAATGCTACTGTGTAGTTTATATTTGAATATATTCCTTTTTCCACTATTACCCTCTTAGCGCTCCGAATGTCCACTTGCATTATCTACAGAAAGATTGTTCAGAACTGCGCAATCAAAAGTATGGTTTAACTCTGTTAGCTTAATGAACATATCAGAAATAAGTTTCACACAATGCTTCTGTGTAGTTTTTATTTGAAGATATTATTTTTCCCAATAGAGGCCTCTTAGCGCTCAGAATGTCCAATTGCAGTTTCTACAGAAAGAGTGTTTCAGAAAGGCTCAATCAAAGGTAAGGATCAACTCTGTTAGTTGAATGCAGAGAACAGAAAGAACTTTCATACAATGCTTCTGTGTAGTTTATATTTGAACATATTCTTTTTTCCACTATTAACCACTTAGCGCTACGAATGTCCAGATGCATTTTCTACAGACAGAGTGTTTCAAAACTGCTCAATCAAAAGTATGGTTTAACTCTGTTAGCTGAATTCTCAGATCAGAAAGAAGTTTCACAGAATGATTCTGTGTAGTTTATATTTGAATATATTCCTTTTTCCACTACTACTCTCTTAGCGCTCCAAATGTCCAGTTGAATTTTCTACAGAAAGAGTGTTCAGATCTGCTCAAACAAAAGTATGGTTTAACACTGTTAGCTGAATGCACAGATCAGAAAGAAGTTTCACAGAATGATTCTGTGTAGTTTATATTTGGAGACATTTCTTTTTCCACTATTACCCTCTTAGCGCTCCGAATCTCCACTTGCATTTTCTACAGAAAGAGTGTTTCAGAACGGCTCAATCAAAACTAAGGTTCAACTCTTTTAGTTGAACAAACAGAACAGAAAGAAGTTTCACACAATTTTTCTGTGTAGTTTTTATTTGTAGACATTCTTTTTCCCAATATAGGCCTCTTAGCGCTCAAAATGTCCAATTGCCGTTTCTACAGAAAGAGTGTTTCAGAACGGCTCAATCAAAAGTAAGGTTCAACTCTGTTAGTTGAATGCACAGAACAGAAAGAAGTTTCATACAATGCTTCTGTGTAGTTTATATTTGAACATATTCTTTTTTCCACTATTACCCACTTAGCGCTACGAATGTCCAGTTGCATTTTCTACAGACAGAGTGTTTCAAAACTGCTCAATCAAAAGTATGGTTTAACTCTGTTAGCTGAATGCTCAGATCAGAAAGAAGTTTCACAGAATGCTTCTGTGTAGTTTATATTTGTATATATTCCTTTTTCCACTACTACGCTCTTAGCGCTCCAAATGTCCAGTTGCATTTTCTACAGAAAGAGTGTTTCAGAACGGCTCAATCAAAAGTAAGGTTCTAGTTTACAGTCCCACCAACAGTGTAAAAGTGTTCCTATTTCTCCACATCCTCTCCAGCACCTGTTGTTTCCTGATTTTTTAATGATGGCCATTCTAACTGGTGTGAGATGGTATCTCACTGTGGTTTTGATTTGCATTTCTCTGATGGCCAGTGATGAAGAGCATTTCTTCATGTGTTTTTTGGCTGCATAAATGTCTTCTTTTGAGAAGTGTCTGTTCATGTCCTCTGCCCACTTTTTGATGGGGTTTTTTGTTTTTTTCTTGTAAATTTGTTTGAGTTCATTGTAGATTCTGGATATTAGCCCTTTGTCAGATGAGTAGGTTGCAAAAATTTTCTCCCATTGTGTAGGTTGCCTGTTCACTCTGATGATAGTTTCTTTTGCTGTGCAGAAGCTCTTTAGTTTAATGAGATCCCATTTGTCGATTTTGGCTTTTGTTGCCATTGCTTTTGGTGTTTTAGACATGAAGTCCTTGCCCACGCCTATGTCCTGAATGGTATTGCCTAGGTTTTCTTGTAGGATTTTAATGGTTTTAGGTCTAACATATAAGTCTTTAATCCATCTTGAATTAATTTTTGTATAAGGTGTAAGGAAGGGATCCAGTTGCAGCTTTCTACATATGGCTAGCCAGTTTTCCCAGCACCATTTATTAAATAGGGAATCCTTTCCCCATTTCTTGTTTTTGTCAGGTTTGTCAAAGATCAGATAGTTGTAGCTATGCGGCATCATTTCTGAAAACTAGTTCAACCATTGTGGAAGTCAGTGTGGCGATTCCTCAGGGATCTCGAACTAGAAATACCATTTGACCCAGCCATCCCATTACTGGGTATATACCCAAAGGACTATAAATCATGCTGCTATAAAGACACATGCACACGTATGTTTATTGCGGCACTATTCACAATAGCAAAGAGTTGGAACCAACCCAAATGTCCAACAACGATAGACTGGATTAAGAAAATGTGGCACATATACACCATGGAATACTATGCAGCCATAAAAAATGATGAGTTCGTGTCCTTTGTAGGGACATGGATGAAACTGGAAAACATCATTCTCAGTAAACTATCGCAAGGACAAAAAACCAAACACCGCATGTTCTCACTCATAGGTGGGAATTGAACAATGAGAACTCATGGACACAGGAAGGGGAACATCACGCTCCGGGGACTGTTGTGGGGTGGGGGGAGGGGGGAGGGACAGCATTAGGAGATACACCTAATGCTAAATGACGAATTAATGGGTGCAGGAAATCAACATGGCACATGGATACATATGTAACAAACCTGCACATTGTGCACATGTACCCTAAAACCTTAAAGTATAATAAAAAAAAAAAAAAAACAAAAAAAACAAAAAAAAAAAATAAATAAATAAAATGAAAAAAAAAAAAAAGTAAGGTTCAACTCTGTTAGTTGAATGCACAGAACAGAAAGAAGTTTCATACAATGCTTCTGTGTAGTTTATATTTGAACATATTCTTTTTTCCACTATTACCCACTTAGCGCTCCAAATGTCCAGTTGCATTTTCTACAGAAAGAGTGTTCAGATCTGCTCAACCAAAAGTATGGTTTAACTCTGTTAGCTGAATGCACAGATCAGAAAGAAGTTTCACAGAATGATTCTGTGTAGTTTATATTTGGAGACATTCCTTTTTCCACTATTACCCTCTTAGCGCTCCGAATCTCCACTTGCATTTTCTACAGAAAGAGTGTTTCAGAACGGCTCAATCAAAACTAAGGTTCAACCCTTTAGTTGAACAAACAGAACAGAAAGAAGTTTCACACAATTCTTCTGTGTAGTTTTTATTTGTAGACATTCTTTTTCCCAATATAGGCCTCTTAGCGCTCAGAATGTCCAATTGCAGTTTCTACAGAAAGAGTGTTTCAGAACGGCTCAATCAAAAGTAAGGTTCAACTCTGTTAGTTGAATGCACAGAACAGAAAGAAGTTTCATACAATGCTTCTGTGTAGTTTTTATTTGAACATATTCTTTTTTCCACTATTACCCACTTAGCGCTACGAATGTCCAGTTGCATTTCCTACAGACAGAGTGTTTCAAAACTGCTCAATCAAAAGTATGGTTTAACTCTGTTAGCTGAATGCTCAGATCAGAAAGAAGTTTCACAGAATGCTTCTGTGTAGTTTATATTTGAATATATTCCTTTTTCCACTACTACGCTCTTAGCGCTCAAAATGTCCAGTTGCATTTTCTACAGAAAGAGTGTTCAGATCTGCTCAATCAAAAGTATGGTTTAACTCTGTTAGCTGAATGCACAGATCAGAAAGAAGTTTCACCGAATGATTCTGTGTAGTTTATATTTGAAGACATTCCTTTTTCCACTATTACCATCTTAGCGCTCCGAATCTCCACTTGCATTTTCTACAAAAAGAGTTTTTCATAACTGCTAAATCAAAAATATGTTTTATCTCTGTTAACTGAATTTACAGATCAGAAATAAGTTTCACAGAATGCATCTGTGTAGTTTTTATTTGAAGATATTCTTTTTCCCAATGTAGGCCTCTTAGCGCTTAGCATGTCCAATTGCAGTTTCTACAGAAAGAGTGTTTCAGAACGGCTCAATCAAAAGTAAGGTTCAACTCTGTTAGTTGAATACACAGAACAGAAAGAATTTTCACAGAATGCTACTGTGTAGTTTATATTTGAATATATTCCTTTTTCCACTATTACCCTCTTAGCGCTCCGAATGTCCACTTGCATTTTCTACAGAAAGATTGTTCAGAACTGCGCAATCAAAAGTATGGTTTAACTCTGTTAGCTTAATGAACATTTCAGAAATAAGTTTCACACAATGCTTCTGTGTAGTTTGTATTTGAAGATATTATTTTTCCCAATAGAGGCCTCTTAGCGCTCAGAATGTCCAATTGCAGTTTCTACAGAAAGAGTGTTTCAGAAAGGCTCAATTAAAAGTAAGGTTCAACTCTGTTAGTTGAATGCACAGAACAGAAAGAAGTTTCATACAATGCTTCTGTGTAGTTTATATTTGAACATATTCTTTTTTCCACTATTACCCACTTAGCACTACGAATGTCCAGTTGCATTTTCTACAGACAGAGTGTTTCAAAACTGCTCAATCAAAAGTATGGTTTAACTCTGTTAGCTGAATGCTCAGATCAGAAAGAAGTTTCACAGAATGCTTCTTTGTAGTTTATATTTGAATATATTCCTTTTTCCACTACTACTCTCTTAGCGCTCCAAATGTCCAGTTGCATTTTCTACAGAAAGAGTGTTCAGATCTGCTCAATCAAAAGTATGGTTTAACTATGTTAGCTGAATGCACAGATCAGAAAGAAGTTTCACAGAATGATTCTGTGTAGTTTATATTTGGAGACATTCCTTTTTCCACTATTACCCTCTTAGCGCTCCGAATCTCCACTTGCATTTTCTACAGAAAGAGTGTTTCAGAACGGCTCAATCAAAACTAAGGTTCAACTCTTTTAGTTGAACAAACAGAACAGAAAGAAGTTTCACACAATTTTTCTGTGTAGTTTTTATTTGTAGACATTCTTTTTCCCAATATAGGCCTCTTAGCGCTCAGAATGTCCAATTGCAGTTTCTACAGAGAGAGTGTTTCAGAACGGCTCAATCAAAAGTAAGGTTCAACTCTGTTAGTTGAATGCACAGAACAGAAAGAAGTTTCATACAATGCTTCTGCGTAGTTTATATTTGAACATATTCTTTTTTCCACTATTACCCACTTAGCGCTACGAATGTCCAGTTGCATTTTCTACAGACAGAGTGTTTCAAAACTGCTCAATCAAAAGTATGGTTTAACTCTGTTAGCTGAATGCTCAGATCAGAAAGAAGTTTCACAGAATGCTTCTGTGTAGTTTATAGTTGTATATATTCCTTTTTCCATTACTACGCTCTTAGCGCTCCAAATGTCCAGTTGCATTTTCTACAGAAAGAGTGTTCAGATCTGCTCAATCAAAATTATGGTTTAACTCTGTTAGCTGAATGCACAGATCAGAAAGAAGTTTCACCGAATGATTCTGTGTAGTTTATATTTGAAGACATTCCTTTTTCCACTATTACCATCTTAGCGCTCCGAATCTCCACTTGCATTTTCTACAAAAAGAGTGTTTCATAACTGCTCAATCAAAAATATGTTTTATCTCTGTTAACTGAATTTACAGATCAGAAATAAGTTTCACAGAATGCATCTGTGTAGTTTTTATTTGAAGATATTCTTTTTCCCAATGTAGGCCTCTTAGCGCTTAGCATGTCCAATTGCAGTTTCTACAGAAAGAGTGTTTCAGAACGGCTCTATCAAAAGTACGGTTCAACTCTGTTAGTTGAATGCACAGAACAGAAAGAATTTTCACAGAATGCTACTGTGTAGTTTATATTTGAATATATTCCTTTTTCCACTATTACCCTCTTAGCGCTCCGAATGTCCACTTGCATTTTCTACAGAAAGAGTGTTCAGAACTGCGCAATCAAAAGTATGGTTTAACTCTGTTAGCTTAATGAACATATCAGAAATAAGTTTCACACAATGCTTCTGTGTAGTTTGTATTTGAAGATATTATTTTTCCCAATAGAGGCCTCTTAGCGCTCAGAATGTCCAATTGCAGTTTCTACAGAAAGAGTGTTTCAGAAAGGCTCAATCAAAAGTAAGGTTCAACTCTGTTAGTTGAATGCACAGAACAGAAAGAAGTTTCATACAATGCTTCTGTGTAGTTTATATTTGAACATATGCTTTTTTCCACTATTACCCACTTAGCGCTACGAATGTCCAGTTGCATTTTCTACAGACAGAGTGTTTCAAAACTGCTCAATCAAAAGTATGGTTTAACTCTGTTAGCTGAATGCTCAGATCAGAAAGAAGTTTCACAGAATGCTTCTGTGTAGTTTATATTTGAATATATTCCTTTTTCCACTACTACTCTCTTAGCGCTCCAAATGTCCAGTTGCATTTTCTACAGAAAGAGTGTTCAGATCTGCTCAATCTAAAGTATGGTTTAACTATTTTAGCTGAATGCACAGATCAGAAAGAAGTTTCACAGAATGATTCTGTGTAGTTTATATTTGGAGACATTCCTTTTTCCACTATTACCCTCTTAGCGCTCCGAATCTCCACTTGCATTTTCTACAGAAAGAGTGTTTCAGAACGGCTCAATCAAAACTAAGGTTCAACTCTTTTAGTTGAACAAACAGAACATAAAGAAGTTTCACACAATTTTCTGTGTAGATTTATTTGTAGACATTCTTTTTCCCAATATAGGCCTCTTAGCGCTCAGAATGTCCAATTGCAGTTTCTACAGAAAGAGTGTTTCAGAACGGCTCAATCAAAAGTAAGGTTCAACTCTGTTAGTTGAATGCACAGAACAGAAAGAAGTTTCATACAATGCTTCTGTGTAGTTTATATTTGAACATATTCTTTTTTGCACTATTACCCACTTAGCGCTACGAATGTCCAGTTGCATTTTCTACAGACAGAGTGTTTCAAAACTGCTCAATCAAAAGTATGGTTTAACTCTGTTAGCTGAATGCTCAGATCAGAAAGAAGTTTCACAGAATGCTTCTGTGTAGTTTATATTTGTATATATTCCTTTTTCCATTACTACGCTCTTAGCGCTCCAAATGTCCAGTTGCATTTTCTACAGAAAGAGTGTTCAGATCTGCTCAATCAAAATTATGGTTTAACTCTGTTAGCTGAATGCACAGATCAGAAAGAAGTTTCACCGAATGATTCTGTGTAGTTTATATTTGAAGACATTCCTTTTTCCACTATTACCCTCTTAGCGCTCCGAATCTCCACTTGCATTTTCTACAAAAAGAGTGTTTCATAACTGCTCAATCAAAAATATGTTTTATCTCTGTTAACTGAATTTACAGATCAGAAATAAGTTTCACAGAATGCATCTGTGTAGTTTTTATTTGAAGATATTCTTTTTCCCAATGAAGGCCTCTTAGCGCTTAGCATGTCCAATTGCAGTTCCTACAGAAAGAGTGTTTCAGGACGGCTCAATCAAAAGTAAGGTTCAACTCTGTTAGTTGAATGCACAGAACAGAAAGAATTTTCACAGAATGCTACTGTGTAGTTTATATTTGAATATATTCCTTTTTCCACTATTACCCTCTTAGCGCTCCGAATGTCCACTTGCATTTTCTACAGAAAGAGTGTTCAGAACTGCGCAATCAAAAGTATGGTTTAACTCTGTTAGCTTAATGAACATATCAGAAATAAGTTTCACACAATGCTTCTGTGTAGTTTTTATTTGAAGATATTATTTTTCCCAATATAGGCCTCTTAGCGCTCAGAATGTCCAATTGCAGTTTCTACAGAAAGAGTGTTTCAGAAAGGCTCAATCAAAAGTAAGGTTCAACTCTGTTAGTTGAATGCACAGAACAGAAAGAAGTTTCATACAATGCTTCTGTGTAGTTTATATTTGAACATATTCTTTTTTCCACTATTACCCACTTAGCGCTACGAATGTCCAGTTGCATTTTCTACAGACAGAGTGTTTCAAAACTGCTCAATCAAAAGTATGGTTTAACTCTGTTAGCTGAATGCTCAGATCAGAAAGAAGTTTCACAGAATGCTTCTGTGTAGTTTATATTTGAATATATTCCTTTTTCCACTACTACTCTCTTAGCGTTCCAAATGTCCAGTTGCATTTTCTACAGAAAGAGTGTTCAGATCTGCTCAATCAAAAGTATGGTTTAACTCTGTTAGCTGAATGCACAGATCAGAAAGAAGTTTCACAGAATGATTCTGTGTAGTTTATATTTGGAGACATTCCTTTTTCCACTATAACCCTCTTAGCGCTCCGAATCTCCACTTGCATTTTCTACAGAAAGTGTGTTTCAGAACGGCTCAATCAAAACTAAGGTTCAACTCTTTTAGTTGAACAAACAGAACAGAAAGAAGTTTCACACAATTCTTCTGTGTAGTTTTTATTTGTAGACATTCTTTTTCCCAATATAGGCCTCTTAGCGCTCAGAATGTCCAATTGCAGTTTCTACAGAAAGAGTGTTTCAGAACGGCTCAATCAAAAGTAAGGTTCAACTCTGTTAGTTGAATGCACAGAACAGAAAGATGTTTCATACAATGCTTCTGTGTAGTTTATATTTGAACATATTCTTTTTTCCAGTATTACCCACTTAGCGCTACGAATGTCCAGTTGCATTTTCTACAGACAGAGTGTTTCAAAACTGCTCAATCAAAAGTATGGTTTAACTCTGTTAGCTGAATGCTCAGATCAGAAAGAAGTTTCACAGAATGCTTCTGTGTAGTTTATATTTGTATATATTCCTTTTTCCACTACTACGCTCTTAGCGCTCCAAATGTCCAGTTGCATTTTCTACAGAAAGAGTGTTCAGATCTGCTCAATCAAAAGTATGGTTTAACTCTGTTAGCTGAATGCACAGATCAGAAAGAAGTTTCACAGAATGATTCTGTGTAGTTTATATTTGGAGACATTCCTTTTTCCACTATTACCCTCTTAGCGCTCCGAATATCCACTTGCATTTTCTACAGAAAGAGTGTTTCAGAACGGCTCAATCAAAACTAAGGTTCAACTCTTTTAGTTGAACAAACAGAAAAGAAAGAAATTTCACACAATTCTTCTGTGTAGTTTTTATTTGTAGACATTCTTTTTCCCAATATAGGCCTCTTAGCGCTCAGAATGTCCAATTGCAGTTTCTACAGAAAGAGTGTTTCAGAACGGCTCAATCAAAAGTAAGGTTCAACTCTGTTAGTTGAATGCACAGAACAGAAAGAAGTTTCATACAATGCTTCTGTGTAGTTTATATTTGAACATATTCTTTTTTCCACTATTACCCACTTAGCGCTACGAATGTCAAGTTGCATTTTCTACAGACAGAGTGTTTCAAAACTGCTCAATCAAAAGTATGGTTTAACTCTGTTAGCTGAATGCTCAGATCAGAAAGAAGTTTCACAGAATGCTTCTGTGTAGTTTATATTTGTATATATTCCTTTTTCCACTACTACGCTCTTAGCGCTCCAAATGTCCAGTTGCATTTTCTACAGAAAGAGGGTTCGGATCTGCTCAATCAAAATTATGGTTTAACTCTGTTAGCTGAATGCACAGATCAGAAAGAAGTTTCACCGAATGATGCTGTGTAGTTTATATTTGAAGACATTCCTTTTTCCACTATTACCCTCTTAGCGCTCAGAATCTCCACTTGCATTTTCCACAAAAAGAGTGTTTCATAACTGCTCAATCAAAAATATGTTTTATCTCTGTTAACTGAATTTACAGATCAGAAATAAGTTTCACAGAATGCATCTGTGTAGTTTTTATTTGAAGATATTCTTTTTCCCAATGAAGGCCTCTTAGCGCTTAGCATGTCCAATTGCAGTTTCTACAGAAAGAGTGTTTCAGAACGGCTCAATCAAAAGTAAGGTTCAACTCTGTTAGTTGAATGCACAGAACAGAAAGAATTTTCACAGAATGCTACTGTGTAGTTTATATTTGAATATATTCCTTTTTCCACTATTACCCTCTTAGCGCTCCGAATGTCCACTTGCATTTTCTACAGAAAGAGTGTTCAGAACTGCACAATCAAAAGTATGGTTTAACTCTGTTAGCTTAATGAACATATCAGAAATAAGTTTCACACAATGCTTCTGTGTAGTTTTTATTTGAAGATATTATTTTTCCCAATATAGGCCTCTTAGCGCTCAGAATGTCCAATTGCAGTTTCTACAGAAAGAGTGTTTCAGAAAGGCTCAATCAAAAGTAAGGTTCAACTCTGTTAGTTGAATGCACAGAACAGAAAGAAGTTTCATACAATGCTTCTGTGTAGTTTATATTTGAACATATTCTTTTTTCCACTATTACCCACTTAGCGCTACGAATGTCCAGTTGCATTTTCTACAGACAGAGTGTTTCAAAACTGCTCAATCAAAAGTATGGTATAACTCTGTTAGCTGAATGCTCAGATCAGAAAGAAGTTTCACAGAATGCTTCTGTGTAGTTTATATTTGAATATATTCCTTTTTCCACTACTACTCTCTTAGCGTTCCAAATGTCCAGTTGCATTTTCTACAGAAAGAGTGTTCAGATCTGCTCAATCAAAAGTATGGTTTAACTCTGTTAGCTGAATGCACAGATCAGAAAGAAGTTTCACAGAATGATTCTGTGTAGTTTATATTTGGAGACATTCCTTTTTCCACTATAACCCTCTTAGCGCTCCGAATCTCCACTTGCATTTTCTACAGAAAGTGTGTTTCAGAACGGCTCAATCAAAACTAAGGTTCAACTCTTTTAGTTGAACAAACAGAACAGAAAGAAGTTTCACACAATTCTTCTCTGTAGTTTTTATTTGTAGACATTCTTTTTCCCAATATAGGCCTCTTAGCGCTCAGAATGTCCAATTGCAGTTTCTACAGAAAGAGTGTTTCAGAACGGCTCAATCAAAAGTAAGGTTCAACTCTGTTAGTTGAATGCACAGAACAGAAAGATGTTTCATACAATGCTTCTGTGTAGTTTATATTTGAACATATTCTTTTTTCCAGTATTACCCACTTAGCGCTACGAATGTCCAGTTGCATTTTCTACAGACAGAGTGTTTCAAAACTGCTCAATCAAAAGTATGGTTTAACTCTGTTAGCTGAATGCTCAGATCAGAAAGAAGTTTCACAGAATGCTTCTGTGTAGTTTATATTTGTATATATTCCTTTTTCCACTACTACGCTCTTAGCGCTCCAAATGTCCAGTTGCATTTTCTACAGAAAGAGTGTTCAGATCTGCTCAATCAAAAGTATGGTTTAACTCTGTTAGCTGAATGCACAGATCAGAAAGAAGTTTCACAGAATGATTCTGTGTAGTTTATATTTGGAGACATTCCTTTTTCCACTATTACCCTCTTAGCGCTCCGAATATCCACTTGCATTTTCTACAGAAAGAGTGTTTCAGAACGGCTCAATCAAAACTAAGGTTCAACTCTTTTAGTTGAACAAACAGAAAAGAAAGAAATTTCACACAATTCTTCTGTGTAGTTTTTATTTGTAGACATTCTTTTTCCCAATATAGGCCTCTTAGCGCTCAGAATGTCCAATTGCAGTTTCTACAGAAAGAGTGTTTCAGAACGGCTCAATCAAAAGTAAGGTTCAACTCTGTTAGTTGAATGCACAGAACAGAAAGAAGTTTCATACAATGCTTCTGTGTAGTTTATATTTGAACATATTCTTTTTTCCACTATTACCCACTTAGCGCTACGAATGTCAAGTTGCATTTTCTACAGACAGAGTGTTTCAAAACTGCTCAATCAAAAGTATGGTTTAACTCTGTTAGCTGAATGCTCAGATCAGAAAGAAGTTTCACAGAATGCTTCTGTGTAGTTTATATTTGTATATATTCCTTTTTCCACTACTACGCTCTTAGCGCTCCAAATGTCCAGTTGCATTTTCTACAGAAAGAGGGTTCGGATCTGCTCAATCAAAATTATGGTTTAACTCTGTTAGCTGAATGCACAGATCAGAAAGAAGTTTCACCGAATGATTCTGTGTAGTTTATATTTGAAGACATTCCTTTTTCCACTATTACCCTCTTAGCGCTCAGAATCTCCACTTGCATTTTCCACAAAAAGAGTGTTTCATAACTGCTCAATCAAAAATATGTTTTATCTCTGTTAACTGAATTTACAGATCAGAAATAAGTTTCACAGAATGCATCTGTGTAGTTTTTATTTGAAGATATTCTTTTTCCCAATGTAGGCCTCTTAGCGCTTAGCATGTCCAATTGCAGTTTCTACAGAAAGAGTGTTTCAGAACGGCTCAATCAAAAGTAAGGTTCAACTCTGTTAGTTGAATGCACAGAACAGAAAGAATTTTCACAGAATGCTACTGTGTAGTTTATATTTGAATATATTCCTTTTTCCACTATTACCCTCTTAGCGCTCCGAATGTCCACTTGCATTTTCTACAGAAAGAGGGTTCAGAACTGCGCAATCAAAAGTATGGTTTAACTCTGTTAGCTTAATGAACATATCAGAAATAAGTTTCACACAATGCTTCTGTGTAGTTTTTATTTGAAGATATTATTTTTCCCAATATAGGCCTCTTAGCGCTCAGAATGTCCAATTGCAGTTTCTACAGAAAGAGTGTTTCAGAAAGGCTCAATCAAAAGTAAGGTTCAACTCTGTTAGTTGAATGCACAGAACAGAAAGAAGTTTCATACAATGCTTCTGTGTAGTTTATATTTGAACATATTCTTTTTTCCACTATTACCCACTTAGCGCTACGAATGTCCAGTTGCATTTTCTACAGACAGAGTGTTTCAAAACTGCTCAATCAAAAGTATGGTTTAACTCTGTTAGCTGAATGCTCAGATCAGAAAGAAGTTTCACAGAATGCTTCTGTGTAGTTTATATTTGAATATATTCCTTTTTCCACTACTACTCTCTTAGCGCTCCAAATGTCCAGTTGCATTTTCTACAGAAAGAGTGTTCAGATCTGCTCAATCAAAAGTATGGTTTAACTATGTTAGCTGAATGCACAGATCAGAAAGAAGTTTCACAGAATTATTCTGTGTAGTTTATATTTGGAGACATTCCTTTTTCCACTATTACCCTCTTAGCGCTCCGAATCTCCACTTGCATTTTCTACAGAAAGAGTGTTTCAGAACGGCTCAATCAAAACTAAGGTTCAACTCTTTTAGTTGAACAAACAGAACAGAAAGTAGTTTCACACAATTCTTCTGTGTAGTTTTTATTTGTAGACATTCTTTTTCCCAATATAGGCCTCTTAGCGCTCAGAATGTCCAATTGCAGTTTCTACAGAAAGAGTGTTTCAGGACGGCTCAATCAAAAGTAAGGTTCAACTCTGTTAGTTGAATGCACAGAACAGAAAGAATTTTCACAGAATGCTACTGTGTAGTTTATATTTGAATATATTCCTTTTTCCACTATTACCCTCTTAGCGCTCCGAATGTCCACTTGCATTTTCTACAGAAAGAGTGTTCAGAACTGCGCAATCAAAAGTATGGTTTAACTCTGTTAGCTTAATGAACATATCAGAAATAAGTTTCACACAATGCTTCTGTGTAGTTTTTATTTGAAGATATTATTTTTCCCAATATAGGCCTCTTAGCGCTCAGAATGTCCAATTGCAGTTTCTACAGAAAGAGTGTTTCAGAAAGGCTCAATCAAAAGTAAGGTTCAACTCTGTTAGTTGAATGCACAGAACAGAAAGATGTTTCATACAATGCTTCTGTGTAGTTTATATTTGAACATATTCTTTTTTCCACTATTACCCACTTAGCGCTACGAATGTCCAGTTGCATTTTCTACAGACAGAGTGTTTCAAAACTGCTCAATCAAAAGTATGGTTTAACTCTGTTAGCTGAATGCTCAGATCAGAAAGAAGTTTCACAGAATGCTTCTGTGTAGTTTATATTTGAATATATTCCTTTTTCCACTACTACTCTCTTAGCGTTCCAAATGTCCAGTTGCATTTTCTACAGAAAGAGTGTTCAGATCTGCTCAATCAAAAGTATGGTTTAACTCTGTTAGCTGAATGCACAGATCAGAAAGAAGTTTCACAGAATGATTCTGTGTAGTTTATATTTGGAGACATTCATTTTTCCACTATTACCCTCTTAGCGCTCCGAATCTCCACTTGCATTTTCTACAGAAAGTGTGTTTCAGAACGGCTCAATCAAAACTAAGGTTCAACTCTTTTAGTTGAACAAACAGAACAGAAAGAAGTTTCACACAATTCTTCTGTGTAGTTTTTATTTGTAGACATTCTTTTTCCCAATATAGGCCTCTTAGCGCTCAGAATGTCCAATTGCAGTTTCTACAGAAAGAGTGTTTCAGAACGGCTCAATCAAAAGTAAGGTTCAACTCTGTTAGTTGAATGCACAGAACAGAAAGAAGTTACATACAATGCTTCTGTGTAGTTTATGTTTGAACATATTCTTTTTTCCAGTATTACCCACTTAGCGCTACGAATGTCCAGTTGCATTTTCTACAGACAGAGTGTTTCAAAACTGCTCAATCAAAAGTATGGTTTAACTCTGTGATCTGAATGCTCAGATCAGAAAGAAGTTTCACAGAATGCTTCTGTTTAGTTTATATTTGTATATATTCCTTTTTCCACTACTACGCTCTTAGCGCTCCAAATGTCCAGTTGCATTTTCTACAGAAAGAGTGTTCAGATCTGCTCAATCAAAAGTATGGTTTAACTCTGTTAGCTGAATGCACAGATCAGAAAGAAGTTTCACAGAATGATTCTGTGTAGTTTATATTTGGAGACATTCCTTTTTCCACTATTACCCTCTTAGCGCTCCGAATATCCACTTGCATTTTCTACAGAAAGAGTGTTTCAGAACGGCTCAATCAAAACTAAGGTTCAACTCTTTTAGTTGAACAAACAGAACAGAAAGAAGTTTCACACAATTCTTCTGTGTAGTTTTTATTTGTAGACATTCTTTTTCCCAATATAGGCCTCTTAGCGCTCAGAATGTCCAATTGCAGTTTCTACAGAAAGAGTGTTTCAGAACGGCTCAATCAAAAGTAAGGTTCAACTCTGTTAGTTGAATGCACAGAACAGAAAGAAGTTTCATACAATGCTTCTGTGTAGTTTATATTTGAACATATTCTTTTTTCCACTATTACCCACTTAGCGCTACGAATGTCAAGTTGCATTTTCTACAGACAGAGTGTTTCAAAACTGCTCAATCAAAAGTATGGTTTAACTCTGTTAGCTGAATGCTCAGATCAGAAAGAAGTTTCACAGAATGCTTCTGTGTAGTTTATATTTGTATATATTCCTTTTTCCACTACTACGCTCTTAGCGCTCCAAATGTCCAGTTGCATTTTCTACAGAAAGAGGTTTCGGATCTGCTCAATCAAAATTATGGTTTAACTCTGTTAGCTGAATGCACAGATCAGGAAGAAGTTTCACCGAATGATTCTGTGTAGTTTATATTTGAAGACATTCCTTTTTCCACTATTACCCTCTTAGCGCTCCGAATCTCCACTTGCATTTTCCACAAAAAGAGTGTTTCATAACTGCTCAATCAAAAATATGTTTTATCTCTGTTAACTGAATTTACAGATCAGAAATAAGTTTCACAGAATGCATCTGTGTAGTTTTTATTTGAAGATATTCTTTTTCCCAATGTAGGCCTCTTAGCGCTTAGCATGTCCAATTGCAGTTTCTACAGAAAGAGTGTTTCAGAACGGCTCAATCAAAAGTAAGGTTCAACTCTGTTAGTTGAATGCACAGAACAGAAAGAATTTTCACAGAATGCTACTGTGTAGTTTATATTTGAATATATTCCTTTTTCCACTATTACCCTCTTAGCGCTCCGAATGTCCACTTGCATTTTCTACAGAAAGAGGGTTCAGAACTGCGCAATCAAAAGTATGGTTTAACTCTGTTAGCTTAATGAACATATCAGAAATAAGTTTCACACAATGCTTCTGTGTAGTTTTTATGTGAAGATATTATTTTTCCCAATATAGGCCTCTTAGCGCTCAGAATGTCCAATTGCAGTTTCTACAGAAAGAGTGTTTCAGAAAGGCTCAATCAAAAGTAAGGTTCAACTCTGTTAGTTGAATGCACAGAACAGAAAGAAGTTTCATACAATGCTTCTGTGTAGTTTATATTTGAACATATTCTTTTTTCCACTATTACCCACTTAGCGCTACGAATGTCCAGTTGCATTTTCTACAGACAGAGTGTTTCAAAACTGCTCAATCAAAAGTATGGTTTAACTCTGTTAGCTGAATGCTCAGATCAGAAAGAAGTTTCACAGAATGCTTCTGTGTAGTTTATATTTGAATATATTCCTTTTTCCACTACTACTCTCTTAGCGCTCCAAATGTCCAGTTGCATTTTCTACAGAAAGAGTGTTCAGATCTGCTCAATCAAAAGTATGGTTTAACTATGTTAGCTGAATGCACAGATCAGAAAGAAGTTTCACAGAATTATTCTGTGTAGTTTATATTTGGAGACATTCCTTTTTCCACTATTACCCTCTTAGCGCTCCGAATCTCCACTTGCATTTTCTACAGAAAGAGTGTTTCAGAACGGCTCAATCAAAACTAAGGTTCAACTCTTTTAGTTGAACAAACAGAACAGAAAGAAGTTTCACACAATTCTTCTGTGTAGTTTTTATTTGTAGACATTCTTTTTCCCAATATAGGCCTCTTAGCGCTCAGAATGTCCAATTGCAGTTTCTACAGAAAGAGTGTTTCAGAACGGCTCAATCAAAAGTAAGGTTCAACTCTGTTAGTTGAATGCACAGAACAGAAAGAAGTTTCATACAATGCTTCTGCGTAGTTTATATTTGAACATATTCTTTTTTCCACTATTACCCACTTAGCGCTACGAATGTCCAGTTGCATTTTCTACAGACAGAGTGTTTCAAAACTGCTCAATCAAAAGTATGGTTTAACTCTGTTAGCTGAATGCTCAGATCAGAAAGAAGTTTCACAGAATGCTTCTGTGTAGTTTATAGTTGTATATATTCCTTTTTCCATTACTACGATCTTAGCGCTCCAAATGTCCAGTTGCATTTTCTACAGAAAGAGTGTTCAGATCTGCTCAATCAAAATTATGGTTTAACTCTGTTAGCTGAATGCACAGATCAGAAAGAAGTTTCACCGAATGATTCTGTGTAGTTTATATTTGAAGACATTCCTTTTTCCACTATTACCCTCTTAGCGCTCCGAATCTCCACTTGCATTTTCTACAAAAAGAGTGTTTCATAACTGCTCAATCAAAAATATGTTTTATCTCTGTTAACTGAATTTACAGATCAGAAATATGTTTCACAGAATGCATCTGTGTAGTTTTTATTTGAAGATATTATTTTTCCCAATGTAGGCCTCTTAGCGCTTAGCATGTCCAATTGCAGTTTCTACAGAAAGAGTGTTTCAGAACGGCTCAATCAAAAGTAAGGTTCAACTCTGTTAGTTGAATGCACAGAACAGAAAGAATTTTCACAGAATGCTACTGTGTAGTTTATATTTGAATATATTCCTTTTTCCACTATTACCCTCTTAGCGCTCAGAATGTCCACTTGCATTTTCTACAGAAAGAGTGTTCACAACTGCGCAATCAAAAGTATGGTTTAACTCTGTTAGCTGAATGCTCAGATCAGAAAGAAGTTTCACAGAATGCTTCTGTGTAGTTCATATTTGAATATATTCCTTTTTCCACTACTACGCTCTTAGCGCTCAAAATGTCCAGTTGCATTTTCTACAGAAAGAGTGTTCAGATCTGCTCAATCAAAAGTATGGTTTAACTCTGTTAGCTGAATGCACAGATCAGAAAGAAGTTTCACCGAATGATTCTGTGTAGTTTATATTTGAAGACATTCCTTTTTCCACTATTACCATCTTAGCGCTCCGAATCTCCACTTGCATTTTCTACAAAAAGAGTTTTTCATAACTGCTAAATCAAAAATATGTTTTATCTCTGTTAACTGAATTTACAGATCAGAAATAAGTTTCACAGAATGCATGTGTGTAGTTTTTATTTGAAGATATTCTTTTTCCCAATGTAGGCCTCTTAGCGCTTAGCATGTCCAATTGCAGTTTCTACAGAAAGAGTGTTTCAGAACGGCTCAATCAAAAGTAAGGTTCAACTCTGTTAGTTGAATACACAGAACAGAAAGAATTTTAACAGAATGCTACTGTGTAGTTTATATTTGAATATATTCCTTTTTCCACTATTACCCTCTTAGCGCTCCGAATGTCCACTTGCATTATCTACAGAAAGATTGTTCAGAACTGCGCAATCAAAAGTATGGTTTAACTCTGTTAGCTTAATGAACATATCAGAAATAAGTTTCACACAATGCTTCTGTGTAGTTTTTATTTGAAGATATTATTTTTCCCAATAGAGGCCTCTTAGCGCTCAGAATGTCCAATTGCAGTTTCTACAGAAAGAGTGTTTCAGAAAGGCTCAATCAAAGGTAAGGATCAACTCTGTTAGTTGAATGCAGAGAACAGAAAGAACTTTCATACAATGCTTCTGTGTAGTTTATATTTGAACATATTCTTTTTTCCACTATTAACCACTTAGCGCTACGAATGTCCAGATGCATTTTCTACAGACAGAGTGTTTCAAAACTGCTCAATCAAAAGTATGGTTTAACTCTGTTAGCTGAATTCTCAGATCAGAAAGAAGTTTCACAGAATGATTCTGTGTAGTTTATATTTGAATATATTCCTTTTTCCACTACTACTCTCTTAGCGCTCCAAATGTCCAGTTGAATTTTCTACAGAAAGAGTGTTCAGATCTGCTCAAACAAAAGTATGGTTTAACACTGTTAGCTGAATGCACAGATCAGAAAGAAGTTTCACAGAATGATTCTGTGTAGTTTATATTTGGAGACATTTCTTTTTCCACTATTACCCTCTTAGCGCTCCGAATCTCCACTTGCATTTTCTACAGAAAGAGTGTTTCAGAACGGCTCAATCAAAACTAAGGTTCAACTCTTTTAGTTGAACAAACAGAACAGAAAGAAGTTTCACACAATTTTTCTGTGTAGTTTTTATTTGTAGACATTCTTTTTCCCAATATAGGCCTCTTAGCGCTCAAAATGTCCAATTGCCGTTTCTACAGAAAGAGTGTTTCAGAACGGCTCAATCAAAAGTAAGGTTCAACTCTGTTAGTTGAATGCACAGAACAGAAAGAAGTTTCATACAATGCTTCTGTGTAGTTTATATTTGAACATATTCTTTTTTCCACTATTACCCACTTAGCGCTACGAATGTCCAGTTGCATTTTCTACAGACAGAGTGTTTCAAAACTGCTCAATCAAAAGTATGGTTTAACTCTGTTAGCTGAATGCTCAGATCAGAAAGAAGTTTCACAGAATGCTTCTGTGTAGTTTATATTTGTATATATTCCTTTTTCCACTACTACGCTCTTAGCGCTCCAAATGTCCAGTTGCATTTTCTACAGAAAGAGTGTTTCAGAACGGCTCAATCAAAAGTAAGGTTCTAGTTTACAGTCCCACCAACAGTGTAAAAGTGTTCCTATTTCTCCACATCCTCTCCAGCACCTGTTGTTTCCTGATTTT
This sequence comes from Symphalangus syndactylus, assembly GCF_028878055.3. Lineage (NCBI taxonomy): Eukaryota > Metazoa > Chordata > Mammalia > Primates > Hylobatidae > Symphalangus > Symphalangus syndactylus. The sequence goes on from NC_072446.2 coordinate 606,308, forward strand.
TTAATGATGGCCATTCTAACTGGTGTGAGATGGTATCTCACTGTGGTTTTGATTTGCATTTCTCTGATGGCCAGTGATGAAGAGCATTTCTTCATGTGTTTTTTGGCTGCATAAATGTCTTCTTTTGAGAAGTGTCTGTTCATGTCCTCTGCCCACTTTTTGATGGGGTTTTTTGTTTTTTTCTTGTAAATTTGTTTGAGTTCATTGTAGATTCTGGATATTAGCCCTTTGTCAGATGAGTAGGTTGCAAAAATTTTCTCCCATTGTGTAGGTTGCCTGTTCACTCTGATGATAGTTTCTTTTGCTGTGCAGAAGCTCTTTAGTTTAATGAGATCCCATTTGTCGATTTTGGCTTTTGTTGCCATTGCTTTTGGTGTTTTAGACATGAAGTCCTTGCCCACGCCTATGTCCTGAATGGTATTGCCTAGGTTTTCTTGTAGGATTTTAATGGTTTTAGGTCTAACATATAAGTCTTTAATCCATCTTGAATTAATTTTTGTATAAGGTGTAAGGAAGGGATCCAGTTGCAGCTTTCTACATATGGCTAGCCAGTTTTCCCAGCACCATTTATTAAATAGGGAATCCTTTCCCCATTTCTTGTTTTTGTCAGGTTTGTCAAAGATCAGATAGTTGTAGCTATGCGGCATCATTTCTGAAAACTAGTTCAACCATTGTGGAAGTCAGTGTGGCGATTCCTCAGGGATCTCGAACTAGAAATACCATTTGACCCAGCCATCCCATTACTGGGTATATACCCAAAGGACTATAAATCATGCTGCTATAAAGACACATGCACACGTATGTTTATTGCGGCACTATTCACAATAGCAAAGAGTTGGAACCAACCCAAATGTCCAACAACGATAGACTGGATTAAGAAAATGTGGCACATATACACCATGGAATACTATGCAGCCATAAAAAATGATGAGTTCGTGTCCTTTGTAGGGACATGGATGAAACTGGAAAACATCATTCTCAGTAAACTATCGCAAGGACAAAAAACCAAACACCGCATGTTCTCACTCATAGGTGGGAATTGAACAATGAGAACTCATGGACACAGGAAGGGGAACATCACGCTCCGGGGACTGTTGTGGGGTGGGGGGAGGGGGGAGGGACAGCATTAGGAGATACACCTAATGCTAAATGACGAATTAATGGGTGCAGGAAATCAACATGGCACATGGATACATATGTAACAAACCTGCACATTGTGCACATGTACCCTAAAACCTTAAAGTATAATAAAAAAAAAAAAAAAACAAAAAAAACAAAAAAAAAAAATAAATAAATAAAATGAAAAAAAAAAAAAAGTAAGGTTCAACTCTGTTAGTTGAATGCACAGAACAGAAAGAAGTTTCATACAATGCTTCTGTGTAGTTTATATTTGAACATATTCTTTTTTCCACTATTACCCACTTAGCGCTCCAAATGTCCAGTTGCATTTTCTACAGAAAGAGTGTTCAGATCTGCTCAACCAAAAGTATGGTTTAACTCTGTTAGCTGAATGCACAGATCAGAAAGAAGTTTCACAGAATGATTCTGTGTAGTTTATATTTGGAGACATTCCTTTTTCCACTATTACCCTCTTAGCGCTCCGAATCTCCACTTGCATTTTCTACAGAAAGAGTGTTTCAGAACGGCTCAATCAAAACTAAGGTTCAACCCTTTAGTTGAACAAACAGAACAGAAAGAAGTTTCACACAATTCTTCTGTGTAGTTTTTATTTGTAGACATTCTTTTTCCCAATATAGGCCTCTTAGCGCTCAGAATGTCCAATTGCAGTTTCTACAGAAAGAGTGTTTCAGAACGGCTCAATCAAAAGTAAGGTTCAACTCTGTTAGTTGAATGCACAGAACAGAAAGAAGTTTCATACAATGCTTCTGTGTAGTTTTTATTTGAACATATTCTTTTTTCCACTATTACCCACTTAGCGCTACGAATGTCCAGTTGCATTTCCTACAGACAGAGTGTTTCAAAACTGCTCAATCAAAAGTATGGTTTAACTCTGTTAGCTGAATGCTCAGATCAGAAAGAAGTTTCACAGAATGCTTCTGTGTAGTTTATATTTGAATATATTCCTTTTTCCACTACTACGCTCTTAGCGCTCAAAATGTCCAGTTGCATTTTCTACAGAAAGAGTGTTCAGATCTGCTCAATCAAAAGTATGGTTTAACTCTGTTAGCTGAATGCACAGATCAGAAAGAAGTTTCACCGAATGATTCTGTGTAGTTTATATTTGAAGACATTCCTTTTTCCACTATTACCATCTTAGCGCTCCGAATCTCCACTTGCATTTTCTACAAAAAGAGTTTTTCATAACTGCTAAATCAAAAATATGTTTTATCTCTGTTAACTGAATTTACAGATCAGAAATAAGTTTCACAGAATGCATCTGTGTAGTTTTTATTTGAAGATATTCTTTTTCCCAATGTAGGCCTCTTAGCGCTTAGCATGTCCAATTGCAGTTTCTACAGAAAGAGTGTTTCAGAACGGCTCAATCAAAAGTAAGGTTCAACTCTGTTAGTTGAATACACAGAACAGAAAGAATTTTCACAGAATGCTACTGTGTAGTTTATATTTGAATATATTCCTTTTTCCACTATTACCCTCTTAGCGCTCCGAATGTCCACTTGCATTTTCTACAGAAAGATTGTTCAGAACTGCGCAATCAAAAGTATGGTTTAACTCTGTTAGCTTAATGAACATTTCAGAAATAAGTTTCACACAATGCTTCTGTGTAGTTTGTATTTGAAGATATTATTTTTCCCAATAGAGGCCTCTTAGCGCTCAGAATGTCCAATTGCAGTTTCTACAGAAAGAGTGTTTCAGAAAGGCTCAATTAAAAGTAAGGTTCAACTCTGTTAGTTGAATGCACAGAACAGAAAGAAGTTTCATACAATGCTTCTGTGTAGTTTATATTTGAACATATTCTTTTTTCCACTATTACCCACTTAGCACTACGAATGTCCAGTTGCATTTTCTACAGACAGAGTGTTTCAAAACTGCTCAATCAAAAGTATGGTTTAACTCTGTTAGCTGAATGCTCAGATCAGAAAGAAGTTTCACAGAATGCTTCTTTGTAGTTTATATTTGAATATATTCCTTTTTCCACTACTACTCTCTTAGCGCTCCAAATGTCCAGTTGCATTTTCTACAGAAAGAGTGTTCAGATCTGCTCAATCAAAAGTATGGTTTAACTATGTTAGCTGAATGCACAGATCAGAAAGAAGTTTCACAGAATGATTCTGTGTAGTTTATATTTGGAGACATTCCTTTTTCCACTATTACCCTCTTAGCGCTCCGAATCTCCACTTGCATTTTCTACAGAAAGAGTGTTTCAGAACGGCTCAATCAAAACTAAGGTTCAACTCTTTTAGTTGAACAAACAGAACAGAAAGAAGTTTCACACAATTTTTCTGTGTAGTTTTTATTTGTAGACATTCTTTTTCCCAATATAGGCCTCTTAGCGCTCAGAATGTCCAATTGCAGTTTCTACAGAGAGAGTGTTTCAGAACGGCTCAATCAAAAGTAAGGTTCAACTCTGTTAGTTGAATGCACAGAACAGAAAGAAGTTTCATACAATGCTTCTGCGTAGTTTATATTTGAACATATTCTTTTTTCCACTATTACCCACTTAGCGCTACGAATGTCCAGTTGCATTTTCTACAGACAGAGTGTTTCAAAACTGCTCAATCAAAAGTATGGTTTAACTCTGTTAGCTGAATGCTCAGATCAGAAAGAAGTTTCACAGAATGCTTCTGTGTAGTTTATAGTTGTATATATTCCTTTTTCCATTACTACGCTCTTAGCGCTCCAAATGTCCAGTTGCATTTTCTACAGAAAGAGTGTTCAGATCTGCTCAATCAAAATTATGGTTTAACTCTGTTAGCTGAATGCACAGATCAGAAAGAAGTTTCACCGAATGATTCTGTGTAGTTTATATTTGAAGACATTCCTTTTTCCACTATTACCATCTTAGCGCTCCGAATCTCCACTTGCATTTTCTACAAAAAGAGTGTTTCATAACTGCTCAATCAAAAATATGTTTTATCTCTGTTAACTGAATTTACAGATCAGAAATAAGTTTCACAGAATGCATCTGTGTAGTTTTTATTTGAAGATATTCTTTTTCCCAATGTAGGCCTCTTAGCGCTTAGCATGTCCAATTGCAGTTTCTACAGAAAGAGTGTTTCAGAACGGCTCTATCAAAAGTAAGGTTCAACTCTGTTAGTTGAATGCACAGAACAGAAAGAATTTTCACAGAATGCTACTGTGTAGTTTATATTTGAATATATTCCTTTTTCCACTATTACCCTCTTAGCGCTCCGAATGTCCACTTGCATTTTCTACAGAAAGAGTGTTCAGAACTGCGCAATCAAAAGTATGGTTTAACTCTGTTAGCTTAATGAACATATCAGAAATAAGTTTCACACAATGCTTCTGTGTAGTTTGTATTTGAAGATATTATTTTTCCCAATAGAGGCCTCTTAGCGCTCAGAATGTCCAATTGCAGTTTCTACAGAAAGAGTGTTTCAGAAAGGCTCAATCAAAAGTAAGGTTCAACTCTGTTAGTTGAATGCACAGAACAGAAAGAAGTTTCATACAATGCTTCTGTGTAGTTTATATTTGAACATATGCTTTTTTCCACTATTACCCACTTAGCGCTACGAATGTCCAGTTGCATTTTCTACAGACAGAGTGTTTCAAAACTGCTCAATCAAAAGTATGGTTTAACTCTGTTAGCTGAATGCTCAGATCAGAAAGAAGTTTCACAGAATGCTTCTGTGTAGTTTATATTTGAATATATTCCTTTTTCCACTACTACTCTCTTAGCGCTCCAAATGTCCAGTTGCATTTTCTACAGAAAGAGTGTTCAGATCTGCTCAATCTAAAGTATGGTTTAACTATATTAGCTGAATGCACAGATCAGAAAGAAGTTTCACAGAATGATTCTGTGTAGTTTATATTTGGAGACATTCCTTTTTCCACTATTACCCTCTTAGCGCTCCGAATCTCCACTTGCATTTTCTACAGAAAGAGTGTTTCAGAACGGCTCAATCAAAACTAAGGTTCAACTCTTTTAGTTGAACAAACAGAACATAAAGAAGTTTCACACAATTTTCTGTGTAGATTTATTTGTAGACATTCTTTTTCCCAATATAGGCCTCTTAGCGCTCAGAATGTCCAATTGCAGTTTCTACAGAAAGAGTGTTTCAGAACGGCTCAATCAAAAGTAAGGTTCAACTCTGTTAGTTGAATGCACAGAACAGAAAGAAGTTTCATACAATGCTTCTGTGTAGTTTATATTTGAACATATTCTTTTTTCCACTATTACCCACTTAGCGCTACGAATGTCCAGTTGCATTTTCTACAGACAGAGTGTTTCAAAACTGCTCAATCAAAAGTATGGTTTAACTCTGTTAGCTGAATGCTCAGATCAGAAAGAAGTTTCACAGAATGCTTCTGTGTAGTTTATATTTGTATATATTCCTTTTTCCATTACTACGCTCTTAGCGCTCCAAATGTCCAGTTGCATTTTCTACAGAAAGAGTGTTCAGATCTGCTCAATCAAAATTATGGTTTAACTCTGTTAGCTGAATGCACAGATCAGAAAGAAGTTTCACCGAATGATTCTGTGTAGTTTATATTTGAAGACATTCCTTTTTCCACTATTACCCTCTTAGCGCTCCGAATCTCCACTTGCATTTTCTACAAAAAGAGTGTTTCATAACTGCTCAATCAAAAATATGTTTTATCTCTGTTAACTGAATTTACAGATCAGAAATAAGTTTCACAGAATGCATCTGTGTAGTTTTTATTTGAAGATATTCTTTTTCCCAATGAAGGCCTCTTAGCGCTTAGCATGTCCAATTGCAGTTTCTACAGAAAGAGTGTTTCAGGACGGCTCAATCAAAAGTAAGGTTCAACTCTGTTAGTTGAATGCACAGAACAGAAAGAATTTTCACAGAATGCTACTGTGTAGTTTATATTTGAATATATTCCTTTTTCCACTATTACCCTCTTAGCGCTCCGAATGTCCACTTGCATTTTCTACAGAAAGAGTGTTCAGAACTGCGCAATCAAAAGTATGGTTTAACTCTGTTAGCTTAATGAACATATCAGAAATAAGTTTCACACAATGCTTCTGTGTAGTTTTTATTTGAAGATATTATTTTTCCCAATATAGGCCTCTTAGCGCTCAGAATGTCCAATTGCAGTTTCTACAGAAAGAGTGTTTCAGAAAGGCTCAATCAAAAGTAAGGTTCAACTCTGTTAGTTGAATGCACAGAACAGAAAGAAGTTTCATACAATGCTTCTGTGTAGTTTATATTTGAACATATTCTTTTTTCCACTATTACCCACTTAGCGCTACGAATGTCCAGTTGCATTTTCTACAGACAGAGTGTTTCAAAACTGCTCAATCAAAAGTATGGTTTAACTCTGTTAGCTGAATGCTCAGATCAGAAAGAAGTTTCACAGAATGCTTCTGTGTAGTTTATATTTGAATATATTCCTTTTTCCACTACTACTCTCTTAGCGTTCCAAATGTCCAGTTGCATTTTCTACAGAAAGAGTGTTCAGATCTGCTCAATCAAAAGTATGGTTTAACTCTGTTAGCTGAATGCACAGATCAGAAAGAAGTTTCACAGAATGATTCTGTGTAGTTTATATTTGGAGACATTCCTTTTTCCACTATAACCCTCTTAGCGCTCCGAATCTCCACTTGCATTTTCTACAGAAAGTGTGTTTCAGAACGGCTCAATCAAAACTAAGGTTCAACTCTTTTAGTTGAACAAACAGAACAGAAAGAAGTTTCACACAATTCTTCTGTGTAGTTTTTATTTGTAGACATTCTTTTTCCCAATATAGGCCTCTTAGCGCTCAGAATGTCCAATTGCAGTTTCTACAGAAAGAGTGTTTCAGAACGGCTCAATCAAAAGTAAGGTTCAACTCTGTTAGTTGAATGCACAGAACAGAAAGATGTTTCATACAATGCTTCTGTGTAGTTTATATTTGAACATATTCTTTTTTCCAGTATTACCCACTTAGCGCTACGAATGTCCAGTTGCATTTTCTACAGACAGAGTGTTTCAAAACTGCTCAATCAAAAGTATGGTTTAACTCTGTTAGCTGAATGCTCAGATCAGAAAGAAGTTTCACAGAATGCTTCTGTGTAGTTTATATTTGTATATATTCCTTTTTCGACTACTACGCTCTTAGCGCTCCAAATGTCCAGTTGCATTTTCTACAGAAAGAGTGTTCAGATCTGCTCAATCAAAAGTATGGTTTAACTCTGTTAGCTGAATGCACAGATCAGAAAGAAGTTTCACAGAATGATTCTGTGTAGTTTATATTTGGAGACATTCCTTTTTCCACTATTACCCTCTTAGCGCTCCGAATATCCACTTGCATTTTCTACAGAAAGAGTGTTTCAGAACGGCTCAATCAAAACTAAGGTTCAACTCTTTTAGTTGAACAAACAGAAAAGAAAGAAATTTCACACAATTCTTCTGTGTAGTTTTTATTTGTAGACATTCTTTTTCCCAATATAGGCCTCTTAGCGCTCAGAATGTCCAATTGCAGTTTCTACAGAAAGAGTGTTTCAGAACGGCTCAATCAAAAGTAAGGTTCAACTCTGTTAGTTGAATGCACAGAACAGAAAGAAGTTTCATACAATGCTTCTGTGTAGTTTATATTTGAACATATTCTTTTTTCCACTATTACCCACTTAGCGCTACGAATGTCAAGTTGCATTTTCTACAGACAGAGTGTTTCAAAACTGCTCAATCAAAAGTATGGTTTAACTCTGTTAGCTGAATGCTCAGATCAGAAAGAAGTTTCACAGAATGCTTCTGTGTAGTTTATATTTGTATATATTCCTTTTTCCACTACTACGCTCTTAGCGCTCCAAATGTCCAGTTGCATTTTCTACAGAAAGAGGGTTCGGATCTGCTCAATCAAAATTATGGTTTAACTCTGTTAGCTGAATGCACAGATCAGAAAGAAGTTTCACCGAATGATGCTGTGTAGTTTATATTTGAAGACATTCCTTTTTCCACTATTACCCTCTTAGCGCTCAGAATCTCCACTTGCATTTTCCACAAAAAGAGTGTTTCATAACTGCTCAATCAAAAATATGTTTTATCTCTGTTAACTGAATTTACAGATCAGAAATAAGTTTCACAGAATGCATCTGTGTAGTTTTTATTTGAAGATATTCTTTTTCCCAATGAAGGCCTCTTAGCGCTTAGCATGTCCAATTGCAGTTTCTACAGAAAGAGTGTTTCAGAACGGCTCAATCAAAAGTAAGGTTCAACTCTGTTAGTTGAATGCACAGAACAGAAAGAATTTTCACAGAATGCTACTGTGTAGTTTATATTTGAATATATTCCTTTTTCCACTATTACCCTCTTAGCGCTCCGAATGTCCACTTGCATTTTCTACAGAAAGAGTGTTCAGAACTGCACAATCAAAAGTATGGTTTAACTCTGTTAGCTTAATGAACATATCAGAAATAAGTTTCACACAATGCTTCTGTGTAGTTTTTATTTGAAGATATTATTTTTCCCAATATAGGCCTCTTAGCGCTCAGAATGTCCAATTGCAGTTTCTACAGAAAGAGTGTTTCAGAAAGGCTCAATCAAAAGTAAGGTTCAACTCTGTTAGTTGAATGCACAGAACAGAAAGAAGTTTCATACAATGCTTCTGTGTAGTTTATATTTGAACATATTCTTTTTTCCACTATTACCCACTTAGCGCTACGAATGTCCAGTTGCATTTTCTACAGACAGAGTGTTTCAAAACTGCTCAATCAAAAGTATGGTTTAACTCTGTTAGCTGAATGCTCAGATCAGAAAGAAGTTTCACAGAATGCTTCTGTGTAGTTTATATTTGAATATATTCCTTTTTCCACTACTACTCTCTTAGCGCTCCAAATGTCCAGTTGCATTTTCTACAGAAAGAGTGTTCAGATCTGCTCAATCAAAAGTATGGTTTAACTATGTTAGCTGAATGCACAGATCAGAAAGAAGTTTCACAGAATTATTCTGTGTAGTTTATATTTGGAGACATTCCTTTTTCCACTATTACCCTCTTAGCGCTCCGAATCTCCACTTGCATTTTCTACAGAAAGAGTGTTTCAGAACGGCTCAATCAAAACTAAGGTTCAACTCTTTTAGTTGAACAAACAGAACAGAAAGTAGTTTCACACAATTCTTCTGTGTAGTTTTTATTTGTAGACATTCTTTTTCCCAATATAGGCCTCTTAGCGCTCAGAATGTCCAATTGCAGTTTCTACAGAAAGAGTGTTTCAGGACGGCTCAATCAAAAGTAAGGTTCAACTCTGTTAGTTGAATGCACAGAACAGAAAGAATTTTCACAGAATGCTACTGTGTAGTTTATATTTGAATATATTCCTTTTTCCACTATTACCCTCTTAGCGCTCCGAATGTCCACTTGCATTTTCTACAGAAAGAGTGTTCAGAACTGCGCAATCAAAAGTATGGTTTAACTCTGTTAGCTTAATGAACATATCAGAAATAAGTTTCACACAATGCTTCTGTGTAGTTTTTATTTGAAGATATTATTTTTCCCAATATAGGCCTCTTAGCGCTCAGAATGTCCAATTGCAGTTTCTACAGAAAGAGTGTTTCAGAAAGGCTCAATCAAAAGTAAGGTTCAACTCTGTTAGTTGAATGCACAGAACAGAAAGATGTTTCATACAATGCTTCTGTGTAGTTTATATTTGAACATATTCTTTTTTCCACTATTACCCACTTAGCGCTACGAATGTCCAGTTGCATTTTCTACAGACAGAGTGTTTCAAAACTGCTCAATCAAAAGTATGGTTTAACTCTGTTAGCTGAATGCTCAGATCAGAAAGAAGTTTCACAGAATGCTTCTGTGTAGTTTATATTTGAATATATTCCTTTTTCCACTACTACTCTCTTAGCGTTCCAAATGTCCAGTTGCATTTTCTACAGAAAGAGTGTTCAGATCTGCTCAATCAAAAGTATGGTTTAACTCTGTTAGCTGAATGCACAGATCAGAAAGTAGTTTCACAGAATGATTCTGTGTAGTTTATATTTGGAGACATTCATTTTTCCACTATTACCCTCTTAGCGCTCCGAATCTCCACTTGCATTTTCTACAGAAAGTGTGTTTCAGAACGGCTCAATCAAAACTAAGGTTCAACTCTTTTAGTTGAACAAACAGAACAGAAAGAAGTTTCACACAATTCTTCTGTGTAGTTTTTATTTGTAGACATTCTTTTTCCCAATATAGGCCTCTTAGCGCTCAGAATGTCCAATTGCAGTTTCTACAGAAAGAGTGTTTCAGAACGGCTCAATCAAAAGTAAGGTTCAACTCTGTTAGTTGAATGCACAGAACAGAAAGAAGTTACATACAATGCTTCTGTGTAGTTTATGTTTGAACATATTCTTTTTTCCAGTATTACCCACTTAGCGCTACGAATGTCCAGTTGCATTTTCTACAGACAGAGTGTTTCAAAACTGCTCAATCAAAAGTATGGTTTAACTCTGTGATCTGAATGCTCAGATCAGAAAGAAGTTTCACAGAATGCTTCTGTTTAGTTTATATTTGTATATATTCCTTTTTCCACTACTACGCTCTTAGCGCTCCAAATGTCCAGTTGCATTTTCTACAGAAAGAGTGTTCAGATCTGCTCAATCAAAAGTATGGTTTAACTCTGTTAGCTGAATGCACAGATCAGAAAGAAGTTTCACAGAATGATTCTGTGTAGTTTATATTTGGAGACATTCCTTTTTCCACTATTACCCTCTTAGCGCTCCGAATATCCACTTGCATTTTCTACAGAAAGAGTGTTTCAGAACGGCTCAATCAAAACTAAGGTTCAACTCTTTTAGTTGAACAAACAGAACAGAAAGAAGTTTCACACAATTCTTCTGTGTAGTTTTTATTTGTAGACATTCTTTTTCCCAATATAGGCCTCTTAGCGCTCAGAATGTCCAATTGCAGTTTCTACAGAAAGAGTGTTTCAGAACGGCTCAATCAAAAGTAAGGTTCAACTCTGTTAGTTGAATGCACAGAACAGAAAGAAGTTTCATACAATGCTTCTGTGTAGTTTATATTTGAACATATTCTTTTTTCCACTATTACCCACTTAGCGCTACGAATGTCAAGTTGCATTTTCTACAGACAGAGTGTTTCAAAACTGCTCAATCAAAAGTATGGTTTAACTCTGTTAGCTGAATGCTCAGATCAGAAAGAAGTTTCACAGAATGCTTCTGTGTAGTTTATATTTGTATATATTCCTTTTTCCACTACTACGCTCTTAGCGCTCCAAATGTCCAGTTGCATTTTCTACAGAAAGAGGGTTCGGATCTGCTCAATCAAAATTATGGTTTAACTCTGTTAGCTGAATGCACAGATCAGGAAGAAGTTTCACCGAATGATTCTGTGTAGTTTATATTTGAAGACATTCCTTTTTCCACTATTACCCTCTTAGCGCTCCGAATCTCCACTTGCATTTTCCACAAAAAGAGTGTTTCATAACTGCTCAATCAAAAATATGTTTTATCTCTGTTAACTGAATTTACAGATCAGAAATAAGTTTCACAGAATGCATCTGTGTAGTTTTTATTTGAAGATATTCTTTTTCCCAATGTAGGCCTCTTAGCGCTTAGCATGTCCAATTGCAGTTTCTACAGAAAGAGTGTTTCAGAACGGCTCAATCAAAAGTAAGGTTCAACTCTGTTAGTTGAATGCACAGAACAGAAAGAATTTTCACAGAATGCTACTGTGTAGTTTATATTTGAATATATTCCTTTTTCCACTATTACCCTCTTAGCGCTCCGAATGTCCACTTGCATTTTCTACAGAAAGAGGGTTCAGAACTGCGCAATCAAAAGTATGGTTTAACTCTGTTAGCTTAATGAACATATCAGAAATAAGTTTCACACAATGCTTCTGTGTAGTTTTTATGTGAAGATATTATTTTTCCCAATATAGGCCTCTTAGCGCTCAGAATGTCCAATTGCAGTTTCTACAGAAAGAGTGTTTCAGAAAGGCTCAATCAAAAGTAAGGTTCAACTCTGTTAGTTGAATGCACAGAACAGAAAGAAGTTTCATACAATGCTTCTGTGTAGTTTATATTTGAACATATTCTTTTTTCCACTATTACCCACTTAGCGCTACGAATGTCCAGTTGCATTTTCTACAGACAGAGTGTTTCAAAACTGCTCAATCAAAAGTATGGTTTAACTCTGTTAGCTGAATGCTCAGATCAGAAAGAAGTTTCACAGAATGCTTCTGTGTAGTTTATATTTGAATATATTCCTTTTTCCACTACTACTCTCTTAGCGCTCCAAATGTCCAGTTGCATTTTCTACAGAAAGAGTGTTCAGATCTGCTCAATCAAAAGTATGGTTTAACTATGTTAGCTGAATGCACAGATCAGAAAGAAGTTTCACAGAATTATTCTGTGTAGTTTATATTTGGAGACATTCCTTTTTCCACTATTACCCTCTTAGCGCTCCGAATCTCCACTTGCATTTTCTACAGAAAGAGTGTTTCAGAACGGCTCAATCAAAACTAAGGTTCAACTCTTTTAGTTGAACAAACAGAACAGAAAGAAGTTTCACACAATTCTTCTGTGTAGTTTTTATTTGTAGACATTCTTTTTCCCAATATAGGCCTCTTAGCGCTCAGAATGTCCAATTGCAGTTTCTACAGAAAGAGTGTTTCAGAACGGCTCAATCAAAAGTAAGGTTCAACTCTGTTAGTTGAATGCACAGAACAGAAAGAAGTTTCATACAATGCTTCTGCGTAGTTTATATTTGAACATATTCTTTTTTCCACTATTACCCACTTAGCGCTACGAATGTCCAGTTGCATTTTCTACAGACAGAGTGTTTCAAAACTGCTCAATCAAAAGTATGGTTTAACTCTGTTAGCTGAATGCTCAGATCAGAAAGAAGTTTCACAGAATGCTTCTGTGTAGTTTATAGTTGTATATATTCCTTTTTCCATTACTACGATCTTAGCGCTCCAAATGTCCAGTTGCATTTTCTACAGAAAGAGTGTTCAGATCTGCTCAATCAAAATTATGGTTTAACTCTGTTAGCTGAATGCACAGATCAGAAAGAAGTTTCACCGAATGATTCTGTGTAGTTTATATTTGAAGACATTCCTTTTTCCACTATTACCCTCTTAGCGCTCCGAATCTCCACTTGCATTTTCTACAAAAAGAGTGTTTCATAACTGCTCAATCAAAAATATGTTTTATCTCTGTTAACTGAATTTACAGATCAGAAATAAGTTTCACAGAATGCATCTGTGTAGTTTTTATTTGAAGATATTCTTTTTCCCAATGTAGGCCTCTTAGCGCTTAGCATGTCCAATTGCAGTTTCTACAGAAAGAGTGTTTCAGAACGGCTCAATCAAAAGTAAGGTTCAACTCTGTTAGTTGAATGCACAGAACAGAAAGAATTTTCACAGAATGCTACTGTGTAGTTTATATTTGAATATATTCCTTTTTCCACTATTACCCTCTTAGCGCTCCGAATGTCCACTTGCATTTTCTACAGAAAGAGTGTTCATAACTGCGCAATCAAAAGTATGGTTTAACTCTGTTAGCTTAATGAACATATCAGAAATAAGTTTCACACAATGCTTCTGTGTAGTTTGTATTTGAAGATATTATTTTTCCCAATATAGGCCTCTTAGCACTCAGAATGTCCAATTGCAGTTTCTACAGAAAGAGTGTTTCAGAAAGGCTCAATCAAAAGTAAGGTTCAACTCTGTTAGTTGAATGCACAGAACAGAAAGAAGTTTCATACAATGCTTCTGTGTAGTTTATATTTGAACATATTCTTTTTTCCACTATTACCCACTTAGCGCTACGAATGTCCAGTTGCATTTTCTACAGACAGAGTGTTTCAAAACTGCTCAATCAAAAGTATGGTTTAACTCTGTTAGCTGAATGCTCAGATCAGAAAGAAGTTTCACAGAATGCTTCTGTGTAGTTTATATTTGAATATATTCCTTTTTCCACTACTACTTTCTTAGCGTTCCAAATGTCCAGTTGCATTTTCTACAGAAAGAGTGTTCAGATCTGCTCAATCAAAAGTATGGTTTAACTCTGTTAGCTGAATGCACAGATCAGAAAGAAGTTTCACAGAATGATTCTGTGTAGTTTATATTTGGAGACATTCCTTTTTCCACTATTACCCTATTAGCGCTCCGAATCTCCACTTGCATTTTCTACAGAAAGTGTGTTTCAGAACGGCTCAATCAAAACTAAGGTTCAACTCTTTTAGTTGAACAAACAGAACAGAAAGAAGTTTCACACAATTCTTCTGTGTAGTTTTTATTTGTAGACATTCTTTTTCCCAATATAGGCCTCTTAGCGCTCAGAATGTCCAATTGCAGTTTCTACAGAAAGAGTGTTTCAGAACGGCTCAATCAAAAGTAAGGTTCAACTCTGTTAGTTGAATGCACAGAACAGAAAGAAGTTTCATACAATGCTTCTGCGTAGTTTATATTTGAACATATTCTTTTTTCCACTATTACCCACTTAGCGCTACGAATGTCCAGTTGCATTTTCTACAGACAGAGTGTTTCAAAACTGCTCAATCAAAAGTATGGTTTAACTCTGTTAGCTGAATGCTCAGATCAGAAAGAAGTTTCACAGAATGCTTCTGTGTAGTTTATAGTTGTATATATTCCTTTTTCCATTACTACGCTCTTAGCGCTCCAAATGTCCAGTTGCATTTTCTACAGAAAGAGTGTTCAGATCTGCTCAATCAAAATTATGGTTTAACTCTGTTAGCTGAATGCACAGATCAGAAAGAAGTTTCACCGAATGATTCTGTGTAGTTTATATTTGAAGACATTCCTTTTTCCACTATTACCCTCTTAGCGCTCCGAATCTCCACTTGCATTTTCTACAAAAAGAGTGTTTCATAACTGCTCAATCAAAAATATGTTTTATCTCTGTTAACTGAATTTACAGATCAGAAATAAGTTTCACAGAATGCATCTGTGTAGTTTTTATTTGAAGATATTCTTTTTCCCAATTTAGGCCTCTTAGCGCTTAGCATGTCCAATTGCAGTTTCTACAGAAAGAGTGTTTCAGAACGGCTCAATCAAAAGTAAGGTTCAACTCTGTTAGTTGAATGCACAGAACAGAAAGAATTTTCACAGAATGCTACTGTGTAGTTTATATTTGAATATATTCCTTTTTCCACTATTACCCTCTTAGCGCTCCGAATGTCCACTTGCATTTTCTACAGAAAGAGTGTTCAGAACTGCGCAATCAAAAGTATGGTTTAACTCTGTTAGCTTAATGAACATATCAGAAATAAGTTTCACACAATGCTTCTGTGTAGTTTGTATTTGAAGATATTATTTTTCCCAATATAGGCCTCTTAGCGCTCAGAATGTCCAATTGCAGTTTCTACAGAAAGAGTGTTTCAGAAAGGCTCAATCAAAAGTAAGGTTCAACTCTGTTAGTTGAATGCACAGAACTGAAAGAAGTTTCATACAATGCTTCTGTGTAGTTTATATTTGAACATATTCTTTTTTCCACTATTACCCACTTAGCGCTACGAATGTCCAGTTGCATTTTCTACAGACAGAGTGTTTCAAAACTGCTCAATCAAAAGTATGGTTTAACTCTGTTAGCTGAATGCTCAGATCAGAAAGAAGTTTCACAGAATGCTTCTGTGTAGTTTATATTTGAATATATTCCTTTTTCCACTACTACTTTCTTAGCGTTCCAAATGTCCAGTTGCATTTTCTACAGAAAGAGTGTTCAGATCTGCTCAATCAAAAGTATGGTTTAACTCTGTTAGCTGAATGCACAGATCAGAAAGAAGTTTCACAGAATGATTCTGTGTAGTTTATATTTGGAGACATTCCTTTTTCCACTATTACCCTATTAGCGCTCCGAATCTCCACTTGCATTTTCTACAGAAAGTGTGTTTCAGAACGGCTCAATCAAAACTAAGGTTCAAGTCTTTAGTTGAACAAACAGAACAGAAAGAAGTTTCACACAATTTTTCTGTGTAGTTGTTATTTGTAGACATTCTTTTTCCCAATATAGGCCTCTTAGCGCTCAGAATGTCCAATTGCAGTTTCTACAGAAAGAGTGTTTCAGAACGGCTCAATCAAAAGTAAGGTTCAAATCTGTTAGTTGAATGCACAGAACAGAAAGAAGTTTCATACAATGCTTCTGTGTAGTTTATATTTGAACATATTCTTTTTTCCAGTATTACCCACTTAGCGCTACGAATGTCCAGTTGCATTTTCTACAGACAGAGTGTTTCAAAACTGCTCAATCAAAAGTATGGTTTAACTCTGTTAGCTGAATGCTCAGATCAGAAAGAAGTTTCACAGAATGCTTCTGTGTAGTTTATATTTGTATATATTCCTTTTTCCACTACTACGCTCTTAGCGCTCCAAATGTCCAGTTGCATTTTCTACAGAAAGAGTGTTCAGATCTTCTCAATCAAAAGTATGGTTTAACTCTGTTAGCTGAATGCACAGATCAGAAAGAAGATTCACAGAATGATTCTGTGTAGTTTATATTTGGAGACATTCCTTTTTCCACTATTAACCTCTTAGCGCTCCGAATCTCCACTTGCATTTTCTACAGAAAGAGTGTTTCAGAACGGCTCAATCAAAACTAAGGTTCAACTCTTTTAGTTGAACAAACAGAACAGAAAGAAGTTTCACACAATTCTTCTGTGTAGTTTTTATTTGTAGACATTCTTTTTCCCAATATAGGCCTCTTAGCGCTCAGAATGTCCAATTGCAGTTTCTACAGAAAGAGTGTTTCAGAACGGCTCAATCAAAAGTAAGGTTCAACTCTGTTAGTTGAATGCACAGAACAGAAAGAAGTTTCATACAATGCTTCTGTGTAGTTTATATTTGAACATATTCTTTTTTCCACTATTACCCACTTAGCGCTACGAATGTCAAGTTGCATTTTCTACAGACAGAGTGTTTCAAAACTGCTCAATCAAAAGTATGGTTTAACTCTGTTAGCTGAATGCTCAGATCAGAAAGAAGTTTCACAGAATGCTTCTGTGTAGTTTATATTTGTATATATTACTTTTTCCACTACTACGCTCTTAGCGCTCCAAATGTCCAGTTGCATTTTCTACAGAAAGAGGGTTCGGATCTGCTCAATCAAAATTATGGTTTAACTCTGTTAGCTGAATGCACAGATCAGAAAGAAGTTTCACCGAATGATTCTGTGTAGTTTATATTTGAAGACATTCCTTTTTCCACTATTACCCTCTTAGCGCTCCGAATCTCCACTTGCATTTTCCACAAAAAGAGTGTTTCATAACTGCTCAATCAAAAATATGTTTTATCTCTGTTAACTGAATTTACAGATCAGAAATAAGTTTCACAGAATGCATCTGTGTAGTTTTTATTTGAAGATATTCTTTTTCCCAATGTAGGCCTCTTAGCGCTTAGCATGTCCAATTGCAGTTTCTACAGAAAGAGTGTTTCAGAACGGCTCAATCAAAAGTAAGGTTCAACTCTGTTAGTTGAATGCACAGAACAGAAAGAATTTTCACAGAATGCTACTGTGTAGTTTATATTTGAATATATTCCTTTTTCCACTATGACCCTCTTAGCGCTCCGAATGTCCACTTGCATTTTCTGCAGAAAGAGTGTTCAGAACTGCGCAATCAAAAGTATGGTTTAACTCTGTTAGCTTAATGAACATATCAGAAATAAGTTTCACACAATGCTTCTGTGTAGTTTTTATTTGAAGATATTTTTTTTCCCAATATAGGCCTCTTAGCGCTCAGAATGTCCAATTGCAGTTTCTACAGAAAGAGTGTTCAGATCTGCTCAATCAAAAGTATGGTTTAACTCTGTTAGCTGAATGCACAGATCAGAAAGAAGTTTCACAGAATGATTCTGTGTAGTTTATATTTGGAGACATTCCTTTTTCCACTATTACCCTCTTAACGCTCCGAATCTCCACTTGCATTTTCTACAGAAAGAGTGTTTCAAAACGGCTCAATCAAAACTAAGGTTCAACTCTTTTAGTTGAACAAACAGAACAGAAAGATGTTTCACACAATTCTTCTGTGTAGTTTTTATTTGTAGACATTCTTTTTCCCAATATAGGCCTCTTAGCGCTCAGAATGTCCAATTGCAGTTTCTACAGAAAGAGTGTTTCAGAACGGCTCCATCAAAAGTAAGCTTCAACTCCGTTAGTTGAATGCACAGAACAGAAAGAAGTTGCATTCAATGCTTCTGTGTAGTTTGTATTTGAACATATTCTTTTTTACACTATTACCAACTTAGCGCTACGAATGTCCAGTTGCATTTTCTACAGACAGAGTGTTTCAAAACTGCTCAATCCAAAGTATGGTTTAACTCTGTTAGCTGAATGCTCAGATCAGAAAGAAGTTTCACAGAATGCTTCTGTGTAGTTTATATTTGAATATATTCCTTTTACCACTACTACGCTCTTAGCGCTCCAAATGTCCAGTTGCATTTTCTACAGAAAGAGTGTTCAGATCTGCTCAATCAAAAGTATGGTTTAACTCTGTTAGCTGAATGCACAGATCAGAAAGAAGTTTCACCGAATGATTCTGTGTAGTTTATATTTGAAGACATTCATTTTTCCACTATTACCCTCTTAGCGCTCCGAATCTCCACTTGCATTTTCTACAAAAAGAGTGTTTCATAACTGCTCAATCAAAAATATGTTTTATCTCTGTTAACTGAATTTACAGATCAGAAATAAGTTTCACAGAATGCATCTGTGTAGTTTTTATTTGAAGATATTCTTTTTCCCAATGTAGGCCTCTTAGCGCTTAGCATGTCCAATTGCAGTTTCTACAGAAAGAGGGTTTCAGAACGGCTCAATCAAAAGTAAGGTTCAACTCTGTTAGTTGAATGCACAGAACAGAAAGAATTTTCACAGAATGCTACTGTGTAGTTTATATTTGAATATATTCCTTTTTCCACTATTACCCTCTTAGCGCTCCGAATTTCCACTTGCATTTTCTGCAGAAAGAGTGTTCAGAACTGCGCAATCAAAAGTATGGTTTAACTCTGTTAGCTTAATGAACATATCAGAATTAAGTTTCACACAATGCTTCTGTGTAGTTTTTATTTGAAGATATTATTTTTCCCAATAGAGGCCTCTTAGCCCTCAGAATGTCCAATTGCAGTTTCTACAGAAAGAGTGTTTCAGAACGGCTCAATCAAAAGTAAGGTTCAACTCTGTTAGTTGAATGCACAGAACAGAAAGAAGTTTCATACAATGCTTCTGTGTAGTTTCTATTTGAACATATTCTTTTTTCCACTATTACCCACTTAGTGCTACGAATGTCCAGTTGCATTTTCTACAGACAGAGTGTTTCAAAACTGCTCAATCAAAAGTATGGTTTAACTCTGTTAGCTGAATGCTCAGATCAGAAAGAAGTTTCACAGAATGCTTCTGTGTAGTTTATATTTGAATATATTCCTTTTTCCACTACTACTCTCTTAGCGCTCCAAACGTCCAGTTGCATTTTCTACAGAAAGAGTGTTCAGATCTGCTCAATCAAAAGTATGGTTTAACTCTGTTAGCTGAATGCACAGATCAGAAAGAAGTTTCACAGAATGATTCTGTGTAGTTTATATTTGGAGACATTCCTTTTTCCACTATTACCCTCTTAGCGCTCCGAATCTCCACTTGCATTTTCTACAGAAAGAGTGTTTCAGAACGGCTCAATCAAAACTAAGGTTCAACTCTTTTAGTTGAACAAACAGAACAGAAAGATGTTTCACACAATTCTTCTGTGTAGTTTTTATTTGTAGACATTCTTTTTCCCAATATAGGACTCTTAGCGCTCAGAATGTCCAATTGCAGTTTCTACAGAAAGAGTGTTTCAGAACGGCTCCATCAAAAGTAAGGTTCAACTCTGTTAGTTGAATGCACAGAACAGAAAGATGTTGCATTCAATGCTTCTGTGTAGTTTATATTTGAACATATTCTTTTTTCCACTATTACCCACTTAGCGCTACGAATGTCCAGTTGCATTTTCTACAGACAGAGTGTTTCAAAACTGCTCAATCCAAAGTATGGTTTAACTCTGTTAGCTGAATGCTCAGATCAGAAAGAAGTTTCACAGAATGCTTCTGTGTAGTTTATATTTGTATATATTCCTTTTTCCACTACTACGCTCTTAGCGCTCCAAATGTCCAGTTGCATTTTCTACAGAAAGAGTGTTCAGATCTGCTCAATCAAAAGTATGTTTTAACTCTGTCAGCTGAATTCACAGATCAGAAAGAAGTTTCACCGAATGATTCTGTGTAGTTTATATTTGAAGACATTCCTTTTTCCACTATTACCCTCTTAGCGCTCCGAATCTCCACTTGCATTTTCTACAAAAAGAGTGTTTCATAACTGCTCAAACAAAAATATGTTTTATCTCTGTTAACTGAATTTACAGATCAGAAATAAGTTTCACAGAATGCATCTGTGTAGTTTTTATTTGAAGATATTCTTTTTCCCAATGTAGGCCTCTTAGCGCTTAGCATGTCCAATTGCAGTTTCTACAGAAAGAGTGTTTCAGAACGGCTCAATCAAAATTAAGGTTCAACTCTGTTAGTTGAATGCACAGAACAGAAAGAATTTTCACAGAATGCTACTGTGTAGTTTATATTTGAATATATTCCTTTTTCCACTATTACCCTCTTAGCGCTCCGAATGTCCACCTGCATTTTCTACAGAAAGAGTGTTCAGAACTGCCCAATCAAAAGTATGGTTTAACTCTGTTAGCTTAATGAACATATCAGAAATAAGTTTCACACAATGCTTCTGTGTAGTTTGTATTTGAAGATATTATTTTTCCCAATATAGGCCTCTTAGCGCTCAGAATGTCCAATTGCAGTTTCTACAGAAAGAGTGTTTCAGAAAGGCTCAATCCAAAGTAAGGTTCAACTCTGTTAGTTGAATGCACGGAACAGAAAGAAGTTTCATACAATGCTTCGGTGTAGTTTATATTTGAACATATTCTTTTTTCCACTATTACCCACTTAGCGCTACGAATGTCCAGTTGCATTTTCTACAGACAGAGTGTTTCAAATCTGCTCAATCAAAAGTATGGTTTAACTCTGTTAGCTGAATGCTCAGATCAGAAAGAAGTTTCACAGAATGCTTCTGTGTAGTTTATATTTGAATATATTCCTTTTTCCACTACTACTCTCTTAGCGCTCCAAATGTCCAGTTGCATTTTCTACAGAAAGAGTGTTCAGATCTGCTCAATCAAAAGTATGGTTTAACTCTGTTAGCTGAATGCACAGATCAGAAAGAAGTTTCACAGAATGATTCTGTGTAGTTTATATTTGGAGACATTCCTTTTTCCACTATTACCCTCTTAGCGCTCCGAATCTCCACTTGCATTTTCTACAGAAAGAGTGTTTCAGAACGGCTCAATCAAAACTAAGGTTCAGCTCTTTTAGTTGAACAAACAGAACAGAAAGAAGTTTCACACAATTTTCTGTGTAGTTTTTATTTGTAGACATTCTTTTTCCCAATATAGGCCTCCTAGCGCTCAGAATGTCCAATTGCAGTTTCTACAGAAAGAGTGTTTCAGAACGGCTCAATCAAAAGTAAGGTTCAACTCTGTTAGTTGAATGCACAGAACAGAAAGAAGTTTCATACAATGCTTCTGTGTAGTTTATATTTGAACATATTCTTTTTTCCACTATTACCCACTTAGCGCTACGAATGTCCAGTTGCATTTTCTACATACAGATTGTTTCAAAACTGCTCAATCAAAAGTATGGTTTAACTCTGTTAGCTGAATGCTCAGATCAGAAAGAAGTTTCACAGAATGCTTCTGTGTAGTTTATATTTGAATATATTCCTTTTTCCACTACTACGCTCTTAGCGCTCCAAATGTACAGTTGCATTTTCTACAGAAGGAGTTTTCAGATCTGCTCAATCAAAAGTATGGTTTAACTCTGTTAGCTGAATGCACAGATCAGAAAGAAGTTTCACCGAATGATTCTGTGTAGTTTATATTTGAAGACATTCTTTTTCCACTATTACCCTCTTAGCGCTCCGAATCTCCACTTGCATTTTCTACAAAAGGAGTGTTTCATAACTGCTCAATCAAAAATATGTTTTATCTCTGTTAACTGAATTTACAGATCAGAAATAAGTTTCACAGAATGCATCTGTGTAGTTTTTATTTGAAGATATTCTTTTTCCCAATGTAGGCCACTTAGCGCTTAGCATGTCCAATTGCAGTTTCTACAGAAAGAGTGTTTCAGAACGGCTCAATCAAAAGTAAGGTTCAACTCTGTTAGTTGAATGCACAGAACAGAAAGAATTTTCACAGAATGCTACTGTGTACTTTATATTTGACTATATTCCTTTTTCCACTATTACCCTCTTAGCGCTCCGAATGTCCACTTGCATTTTCTACAGAAAGAGTGTTCAGAACTGCGCAATCAAAAGTATGGTTTAACTCTGTTAGCTTAATGAACATATCAGAAATAAGTTTCACACAATGCTTCTGTGTAGTTTGTATTTGAAGATATTATTTTTCCCAATATAGGCCTCTTAGCGCTCAGAATGTCCAATTGCAGTTTCTACAGAAAGAGTGTTTCAGAAAGGCTCAATCCAAAGTAAGGTTCAACTCTGTTAGTTGAATGCACGGAACAGAAAGAAGTTTCATACAATGCTTCTGTGTAGTTTATATTTGAACATATTCTTTTTTCCACTATTACCCACTTAGCGCTACGAATGTCCAGTTGCATTTTCTACAGACAGAGTGTTTCAAATCTGCTCAATCAAAAGTATGGTTTAACTCTGTTAGCTGAATGCTCAGATCAGAAAGAAGTTTCACAGAATGCTTCTGTGTAGTTTATATTTGAATATATTCCTTTTTCCACTACTACTCTCTTAGCGCTCCAAATGTCCAGTTGCATTTTCTACAGAAAGAGTGTTCAGATCTGCTCAATCAAAAGTATGGTTTAACTCTGTTAGCTGAATGCACAGATCAGAAAGAAGTTTCACAGAATGATTCTGTGTAGTTTATATTTGGAGACATTCCTTTTTCCACTATTACCCTCTTAGCGCTCCGAATCTCCACTTGCATTTTCTACAGAAAGAGTGTTTCAGAACGGCTCAATCAAAACTAAGGTTCAGCTCTTTTAGTTGAACAAACAGAACAGAAAGAAGTTTCACACAATTTTCTGTGTAGTTTTTATTTGTAGACATTCTTTTTCCCAATATAGGCCTCCTAGCGCTCAGAATGTCCAATTGCAGTTTCTACAGAAAGAGTGTTTCAGAACGGCTCAATCAAAAGTAAGGTTCAACTCTGTTAGTTGAATGCACAGAACAGAAAGAAGTTTCATACAATGCTTCTGTGTAGTTTATATTTGAACATATTCTTTTTTCCACTATTACCCACTTAGCGCTACGAATGTCCAGTTGCATTTTCTACAGAAAGAGTGTTCAGATCTGCTCAATCAAAAGTATGGTTTAACTCTGTTAGCTGAATGCACAGATCAGAAAGAAGTTTCACCGAATGATTCTGTGTAGTTTATATTTGAAGACAATCCTTTTTCCACTATTACCCACTTAGCGCTCCGAATCTCCACTTGCATTTTCTACAAAAACAGTGTTTCATAACTGCTCAATCAAAAATATGTTTTATCACTGTTAACAGAATTTACAGATCAGAAATAAGTTTCACAGAATGCATCTGTGTAGTTTTTATTTGAAGATATACTTTTTCCCAATGTAGGCCTCTTAGCGCTTAGCGTGTCCAATTGCAGTTTCTACAGGAAGAGTGTTGCAGAACGGCTCAATCAAAAGTAAGGTTCAACCCTGTTAGTTGAATGCACAGAACAGAAAGAAGTTTCATACAATGCTTCTGTGTAGTTTATATTTGAATATATACCTTTTTCCACTATTAACCTCTTAGCGCTCCGAATGTCCACTTGCATTTTCTACAGAAAGAGTGTTCAGAACTGCGCAATCAAAAGTATGGTTTAACTCTGTTAGCTTAATGAACATATCAGAAATAAGTTTCACACAATGCTTCTGTGTAGTTTGTATTTGAAGATATTATTTTTCCCAATATAGGCCTCTTAGCGCTCAGAATGTCCAATTGCAGTTTCTACAGAAAGAGTGTTTCAGAAAGGCTCAATCAAAAGTAAGGTTCAACTCTGTTAGTTGAATGCACAGAACAGAAAGAAGTTTCATACAATGCTTCTGTGTAGTTTATATTTGAACATATTCTTTTTTCCACTATTACCCACTTAGCGCTACGAATGTCCAGTTGCATTTTCTACAGACAGAGTGTTTCAAAACTGCTCAATCAAAAGTATGGTTTAACTCTGTTAGCTGAATGCTCAGATCAGAAAGAAGTTTCACAGAATGCTTCTGTGTAGTTTATATTTGAATATATTCCTTTTTCCACTACTACTCTCTTAGCGTTCCAAATGTCCAGTTGCATTTTCTACAGAAAGAGTGTTCAGATCTGCTCAATCAAAAGTATGGTTTAACTCTGTTAGCTGAATGCACAGATCAGAAAGAAGTTTCACAGAATGATTCTGTGTAGTTTATATTTGGAGACATTCCTTTTTCCACTATTACCCTATTAGCGCTCCGAATCTCCACTTGCATTTTCTACAGAAAGTGTGTTTCAGAACGGCTCAATCAAAACTAAGGTTCAACTCTTTTAGTTGAACAAACAGAACAGAAAGAAGTTTCACACAATTCTTCTGTGTAGTTTTTATTTGTAGACATTCTTTTTCCCAATATAGGCCTCTTAGCGCTCAGAATGTCCAATTGCAGTTTCTACAGAAAGAGTGTTTCAGAACGGCTCAATCAAAAGTAAGGTTCAACTCTGTTAGTTGAATGCACAGAACAGAAAGAAGTTTCATACAATGCTTCTGTGTAGTTTATATTTGAACATATTCTTTTTTCCAGTATTACCCACTTAGCGCTACGAATGTCCAGTTGCATTTTCTACAGACAGAGTGTTTCAAAACTGCTCAATCAAAAGTATGGTTTAACTCTGTTAGCTGAATGCTCAGATCAGAAAGAAGTTTCACAGAATGCTTCTGTGTAGTTTATATTTGTATATATTCCTTTTTCCACTACTACGCTCTTAGCGCTCCAAATGTCCAGTTGCATTTTCTACAGAAAGAGTGTTCAGATCTGCTCAATCAAAAGTATGGTTTAACTCTGTTAGCTGAATGCACAGATCAGAAAGAAGTTTCACAGAATGATTCTGTGTAGTTTATATTTGGAGACATTCCTTTTTCCACTATTACCCTCTTAGCGCTCCGAATCTCCACTTGCATTTTCTACAGAAAGAGTGTTTCAGAACGGCTCAATCAAAACTAAGGTTCAACTCTTTTAGTTGAACAAACAGAACAGAAAGAAGTTTCACACAATTCTTCTGTGTAGTTTTTATTTGTAGACATTCTTTTTCCCAATATAGGCCTCTTAGCGCTCAGAATGTCCAATTGCAGTTTCTACAGAAAGAGTGTTTCAGAACGGCTCAATCAAAAGTAAGGTTCAACTCTGTTAGTTGAATGCACAGAACAGAAAGAAGTTTCATACAATGCTTCTGTGTAGTTTATATTTGAACATATTCTTTTTTCCACTATTACCCACTTAGCGCTACGAATGTCAAGTTGCATTTTCTACAGACAGAGTGTTTCAAAACTGCTCAATCAAAAGTATGGTTTAACTCTGTTAGCTGAATGCTCAGATCAGAAAGAAGTTTCACAGAATGCTTCTGTGTAGTTTATATTTGTATATATTCCTTTTTCCACTACTACGCTCTTAGCGCTCCAAATGTCCAGTTGCATTTTCTACAGAAAGAGGGTTCGGATCTGCTCAATCAAAATTATGGTTTAACTCTGTTAGCTGAATGCACAGATCAGAAAGAAGTTTCACCGAATGATTCTGTGTAGTTTATATTTGAAGACATTCCTTTTTCCACTATTACCCTCTTAGCGCTCCGAATCTCCACTTGCATTTTCCACAAAAAGAGTGTTTCATAACTGCTCAATCAAAAATATGTTTTATCTCTGTTAACTGAATTTACAGATCAGAAATAAGTTTCACAGAATGCATCTGTGTAGTTTTTATTTGAAGATATTCTTTTTCCCAATGTAGGCCTCTTAGCGCTTAGCATGTCCAATTGCAGTTTCTACAGAAAGAGTGTTTCAGAACGGCTCAATCAAAAGTAAGGTTCAACTCTGTTAGTTGAATGCACAGAACAGAAAGAATTTTCACAGAATGCTACTGTGTAGTTTATATTTGAATATATTCCTTTTTCCACTATGACCCTCTTAGCGCTCCAAATGTCCACTTGCATTTTCTGCAGAAAGAGTGTTCAGAACTGCGCAATCAAAAGTATGGTTTAACTCTGTTAGCTTAATGAACATATCAGAAATAAGTTTCACACAATGCTTCTGTGTAGTTTTTATTTGAAGATATTATTTTTCCCAATATAGGCCTCTTAGCGCTCAGAATGTCCAATTGCAGTTTCTACAGAAAGAGTGTTTCAGAAAGGCTCAATCAAAAGTAAGGTTCAACTCTGTTAGTTGAATGCACAGAACAGAAAGAAGTTTCATACAATGCTTCTGTGTAGTTTATATTTGAACATATTTTTTTTCCACTATTACCCACTTAGCGCTACGAATGTCCAGTTGCATTATCTACAGACAGAGTGTTTCAAAACTGCTCAATCCAATGTATGGTTTAACTCTGTTAGCGGAATGCTCAGATCAGAAAGAAGTTTCACAGAATGCTTCTGTGTAGTTTATATTTGAATATATTCCTTTTTCCACTACTACTCTCTTAGCGCTCCAAACATCCAGTTGCATTTTCTACAGAAAGAGTGTTCAGATCTGCTCAATCAAAAGTATGGTTTAACTCTGTTAGCTGAATGCACAGATCAGAAAGAAGTTTCACAGAATGATTCTGTGTAGTTTATATTTGGAGACATTCCTTTTTCCACTATTACCCTCTTAACGCTCCGAATCTCCACTTGCATTTTCTACAGAAAGAGTGTTTCAAAACGGCTCAATCAAAACTAAGGTTCAACTCTTTTAGTTGAACAAACAGAACAGAAAGATGTTTCACACAATTCTTCTGTGTAGTTTTTATTTGTAGACATTCTTTTTCCCAATATAGGCCTCTTAGCGCTCAGAATGTCCAATTGCAGTTTCTACAGAAAGAGTGTTTCAGAACGGCTCCATCAAAAGTAAGCTTCAACTCCGTTAGTTGAATGCACAGAACAGAAAGAAGTTGCATTCAATGCTTCTGTGTAGTTTGTATTTGAACATATTCTTTTTTCCACTATTACCAACTTAGCGCTACGAATGTCCAGTTGCATTTTCTACAGACAGAGTGTTTCAAAACTGCTCAATCCAAAGTATGGTTTAACTCTGTTAGCTGAATGCTCAGATCAGAAAGAAGTTTCACAGAATGCTTCTGTGTAGTTTATATTTGAATATATTCCTTTTTCCACTACTACGCTCTTAGCGCTCCAAATGTCCAGTTGCATTTTCTACAGAAAGAGTGTTCAGATCTGCTCAATCAAAAGTATGGTTTAACTCTGTTAGCTGAATGCACAGATCAGAAAGAAGTTTCACCGAATGATTCTGTGTAGTTTATATTTGAAGACATTCATTTTTCCACTATTACCCTCTTAGCGCTCCGAATCTCCACTTGCATTTTCTACAAAAAGAGTGTTTCATAACTGCTCAATCAAAAATATGTTTTATCTCTGTTAACTGAATTTACAGATCAGAAATAAGTTTCACAGAATGCATCTGTGTAGTTTTTATTTGAAGATATTCTTTTTCCCAATGTAGGCCTCTTAGCGCTTAGCATGTCCAATTGCAGTTTCTACAGAAAGAGGGTTTCAGAACGGCTCAATCAAAAGTAAGGTTCAACTCTGTTAGTTGAATGCACAGAACAGAAAGAATTTTCACAGAATGCTACTGTGTAGTTTATATTTGAATATATTCCTTTTTCCACTATTACCCTCTTAGCGCTCCGAATTTCCACTTGCATTTTCTGCAGAAAGAGTGTTCAGAACTGCGCAATTAAAAGTATGGTTTAACTCTGTTAGCTTAATGAACATATCAGAATTAAGTTTCACACAATGCTTCTGTGTAGTTTTTATTTGAAGATATTATTTTTCCCAATATAGGCCTCTTAGCCCTCAGAATGTCCAATTGCAGTTTCTACAGAAAGAGTGTTTCAGAACGGCTCAATCAAAAGTAAGGTTCAACTCTGTTAGTTGAATGCACAGAACAGAAAGAAGTTTCATACAATGCTTCTGTGTAGTTTCTATTTGAACATATTCTTTTTTCCACTATTACCCACTTAGTGCTACGAATGTCCAGTTGCATTTTCTACAGACAGAGTGTTTCAAAACTGCTCAATCAAAAGTATGGTTTAACTCTGTTAGCTGAATGCTCAGATCAGAAAGAAGTTTCACAGAATGCTTCTGTGTAGTTTATATTTGAATATATTCCTTTTTCCACTACTACTCTCTTAGCGCTCCAAACGTCCAGTTGCATTTTCTACAGAAAGAGTGTTCAGATCTGCTCAATCAAAAGTATGGTTTAACTCTGTTAGCTGAATGCACAGATCAGAAAGAAGTTTCACAGAATGATTCTGTGTAGTTTATATTTGGAGACATTCCTTTTTCCACTATTACCCTCTTAGCGCTCCGAATCTCCACTTGCATTTTCTACAGAAAGAGTGTTTCAGAACGGCTCAATCAAAACTAAGGTTCAACTCTTTTAGTTGAACAAACAGAACAGAAAGATGTTTCACACAATTCTTCTGTGTAGTTTTTATTTGTAGACATTCTTTTTCCCAATATAGGCCTCTTAGCGCTCAGAATGTCCAATTGCAGTTTCTACAGAAAGAGTGTTTCAGAACGGCTCCATCAAAAGTAAGGTTCAACTCTGTTAGTTGAATGCACAGAACAGAAAGAAGTTGCATTCAGTGCTTCTGTGTAGTTTATATTTGAACATATTCTTTTTTCCACTATTACCCACTTAGCGCTACGAATGTCCAGTTGCATTTTCTACAGACAGAGTGTTTCAAAACTGCTCAATCCAAAGTATGGTTTAACTCTGTTAGCTGAATGCTCAGATCAGAAAGAAGTTTCACAGAATGCTTCTGTGTAGTTTATATTTGTATATATTCCTTTTTCCACTACTACGCTCTTAGCGCTCCAAATGTCCAGTTGCATTTTCTACAGAAAGAGTGTTCAGATCTGCTCAATCAAAAGTATGGTTTAAGTCTGTCAGCTGAATTCACAGATCAGAAAGAAGTTTCACCGAATGATTCTGTGTAGTTTATATTTGAAGACATTCCTTTTTCCACTATTACCCTCTTAGCGCTCCGAATCTCCACTTGCATTTTCTACAAAAAGAGTGTTTCATAACTGCTCAAACAAAAATATGTTTTATCTCTGTTAACTGAATTTACAGATCAGAAATAAGTTTCACAGAATGCATCTGTGCAGTTTTTATTTGAAGATATTCTTTTTCCCAATGTAGGCCTCTTAGCGCTTAGCATGTCCAATTGCAGTTTCTACAGAAAGAGTGTTTCAGAACGGCTCAATCAAAATTAAGGTTCAACTCTGTTAGTTGAATGCACAGAACAGAAAGAATTTTCACAGAATGCTACTGTGTAGTTTATATTTGAATATATTCCTTTTTCCACTATTACCCTCTTAGCGCTCCGAATGTCCACCTGCATTTTCTACAGAAAGAGTGTTCAGAACTGCGCAATCAAAAGTATGGTTTAACTCTGTTAGCTTAATGAACATATCAGAAATAAGTTTCACACAATGCTTCTGTGTAGTTTTTATTTGAAGATATTATTTTTCCCAATATAGGCCTCTTAGCGCTCAGAATGTCCAATTGCAGTTTCTACAGAAAGAGTGTTTCAGAAAGGCTCAATCCAAAGTAAGGTTCAACTCTGTTAGTTGAATGCACGGAACAGAAAGAAGTTTCATACAATGCTTCGGTGTAGTTTATATTTGAACATATTCTTTTTTCCACTATTACCCACTTAGCGCTACGAATGTCCAGTTGCATTTTCTACAGACAGAGTGTTTCAAATCTGCTCAATTAAAAGTATGGTTTAACTCTGTTAGCTGAATGCTCAGATCAGAAAGAAGTTTCACAGAATGCTTCTGTGTAGTTTATATTTGAATATATTCCTTTTTCCACTACTACTCTCTTAGCGCTCCAAATGTCCAGTTGCATTTTCTACAGAAAGAGTGTTCAGATCTGCTCAATCAAAAGTATGTTTTAACTCTGTTAGCTGAATGCACACATCAGAAAGAAGTTTCACAGAATGATTCTGTGTAGTTTATATTTGGAGACATTCCTTTTTCCACTATTACCCTCTTAGCGCTCCGAATCTCCACTTGCATTTTCTACAGAAAGAGTGTTTCAGAACGGCTCAATCAAAACTAAGGTTCAGCTCTTTTAGTTGAACAAACAGAACAGAAAGAAGTTTCACACAATTTTCTGTGTAGTTTTTATTTGTAGACATTCTTTTTCCCAATATAGGCCTCCTAGCGCTCAGAATGTCCAATTGCAGTTTCTACAGAAAGAGTGTTTCAGAACGGCTCAATCAAAAGTAAGGTTCAACTCTGTTAGTTGAATGCACAGAACAGAAAGAAGTTTCATACAATGCTTCTGTGTAGTTTATATTTGAACATATTCTTTTTTCCACTATTACCCACTTAGCGCTACGAATGTCCAGTTGCATTTTCTACAGAAAGAGTGTTCAGATCTGCTCAATCAAAAGTATGGTTTAACTCTGTTAGCTGAATGCACAGATCAGAAAGAAGTTTCACCGAATGATTCTGTGTAGTTTATATTTGAAGACATTCCTTTTTCCACTATTACCCACTTAGCGCTCCGAATCTCCACTTGCATTTTCTACAAAAACAGTGTTTCATAACTGCTCAATCAAAAATATGTTTTATCACTGTTAACAGAATTTACAGATCAGAAATAAGTTTCACAGAATGCATCTGTGTAGTTTTTATTTGAAGATATTCTTTTTCCCAATGTAGGCCTCTTAGCGCTTAGCATGTCCAATTGCAGTTTCTACAGAAAGAGGGTTTCAGAACGGCTCAATCAAAAGTAAGGTTCAACTCTGTTAGTTGAATGCACAGAACAGAAAGAATTTTCACAGAATGCTACTGTGTAGTTTATATTTGAATATATTCCTTTTTCCACTATTACCCTCTTAGCGCTCCGAATTTCCACTTGCATTTTCTGCAGAAAGAGTGTTCAGAACTGCGCAATTAAAAGTATGGTTTAACTCTGTTAGCTTAATGAACATATCAGAATTAAGTTTCACACAATGCTTCTGTGTAGTTTTTATTTGAAGATATTATTTTTCCCAATATAGGCCTCTTAGCCCTCAGAATGTCCAATTGCAGTTTCTACAGAAAGAGTGTTTCAGAACGGCTCAATCAAAAGTAAGGTTCAACTCTGTTAGTTGAATGCACAGAACAGAAAGAAGTTTCATACAATGCTTCTGTGTAGTTTCTATTTGAACATATTCTTTTTTCCACTATTACCCACTTAGTGCTACGAATGTCCAGTTGCATTTTCTACAGACAGAGTGTTTCAAAACTGCTCAATCAAAAGTATGGTTTAACTCTGTTAGCTGAATGCTCAGATCAGAAAGAAGTTTCACAGAATGCTTCTGTGTAGTTTATATTTGAATATATTCCTTTTTCCACTACTACTCTCTTAGCGCTCCAAACGTCCAGTTGCATTTTCTACAGAAAGAGTGTTCAGATCTGCTCAATCAAAAGTATGGTTTAACTCTGTTAGCTGAATGCACAGATCAGAAAGAAGTTTCACAGAATGATTCTGTGTAGTTTATATTTGGAGACATTCCTTTTTCCACTATTACCCTCTTAGCGCTCCGAATCTCCACTTGCATTTTCTACAGAAAGAGTGTTTCAGAACGGCTCAATCAAAACTAAGGTTCAACTCTTTTAGTTGAACAAACAGAACAGAAAGATGTTTCACACAATTCTTCTGTGTAGTTTTTATTTGTAGACATTCTTTTTCCCAATATAGGCCTCTTAGCGCTCAGAATGTCCAATTGCAGTTTCTACAGAAAGAGTGTTTCAGAACGGCTCCATCAAAAGTAAGGTTCAACTCTGTTAGTTGAATGCACAGAACAGAAAGAAGTTGCATTCAGTGCTTCTGTGTAGTTTATATTTGAACATATTCTTTTTTCCACTATTACCCACTTAGCGCTACGAATGTCCAGTTGCATTTTCTACAGACAGAGTGTTTCAAAACTGCTCAATCCAAAGTATGGTTTAACTCTGTTAGCTGAATGCTCAGATCAGAAAGAAGTTTCACAGAATGCTTCTGTGTAGTTTATATTTGTATATATTCCTTTTTCCACTACTACGCTCTTAGCGCTCCAAATGTCCAGTTGCATTTTCTACAGAAAGAGTGTTCAGATCTGCTCAATCAAAAGTATGGTTTAAGTCTGTCAGCTGAATTCACAGATCAGAAAGAAGTTTCACCGAATGATTCTGTGTAGTTTATATTTGAAGACATTCCTTTTTCCACTATTACCCTCTTAGCGCTCCGAATCTCCACTTGCATTTTCTACAAAAAGAGTGTTTCATAACTGCTCAAACAAAAATATGTTTTATCTCTGTTAACTGAATTTACAGATCAGAAATAAGTTTCACAGAATGCATCTGTGCAGTTTTTATTTGAAGATATTCTTTTTCCCAATGTAGGCCTCTTAGCGCTTAGCATGTCCAATTGCAGTTTCTACAGAAAGAGTGTTTCAGAACGGCTCAATCAAAATTAAGGTTCAACTCTGTTAGTTGAATGCACAGAACAGAAAGAATTTTCACAGAATGCTACTGTGTAGTTTATATTTGAATATATTCCTTTTTCCACTATTACCCTCTTAGCGCTCCGAATGTCCACCTGCATTTTCTACAGAAAGAGTGTTCAGAACTGCGCAATCAAAAGTATGGTTTAACTCTGTTAGCTTAATGAACATATCAGAAATAAGTTTCACACAATGCTTCTGTGTAGTTTTTATTTGAAGATATTATTTTTCCCAATATAGGCCTCTTAGCGCTCAGAATGTCCAATTGCAGTTTCTACAGAAAGAGTGTTTCAGAAAGGCTCAATCCAAAGTAAGGTTCAACTCTGTTAGTTGAATGCACGGAACAGAAAGAAGTTTCATACAATGCTTCGGTGTAGTTTATATTTGAACATATTCTTTTTTCCACTATTACCCACTTAGCGCTACGAATGTCCAGTTGCATTTTCTACAGACAGAGTGTTTCAAATCTGCTCAATTAAAAGTATGGTTTAACTCTGTTAGCTGAATGCTCAGATCAGAAAGAAGTTTCACAGAATGCTTCTGTGTAGTTTATATTTGAATATATTCCTTTTTCCACTACTACTCTCTTAGCGCTCCAAATGTCCAGTTGCATTTTCTACAGAAAGAGTGTTCAGATCTGCTCAATCAAAAGTATGTTTTAACTCTGTTAGCTGAATGCACACATCAGAAAGAAGTTTCACAGAATGATTCTGTGTAGTTTATATTTGGAGACATTCCTTTTTCCACTATTACCCTCTTAGCGCTCCGAATCTCCACTTGCATTTTCTACAGAAAGAGTGTTTCAGAACGGCTCAATCAAAACTAAGGTTCAGCTCTTTTAGTTGAACAAACAGAACAGAAAGAAGTTTCACACAATTTTCTGTGTAGTTTTTATTTGTAGACATTCTTTTTCCCAATATAGGCCTCCTAGCGCTCAGAATGTCCAATTGCAGTTTCTACAGAAAGAGTGTTTCAGAACGGCTCAATCAAAAGTAAGGTTCAACTCTGTTAGTTGAATGCACAGAACAGAAAGAAGTTTCATACAATGCTTCTGTGTAGTTTATATTTGAACATATTCTTTTTTCCACTATTACCCACTTAGCGCTACGAATGTCCAGTTGCATTTTCTACAGAAAGAGTGTTCAGATCTGCTCAATCAAAAGTATGGTTTAACTCTGTTAGCTGAATGCACAGATCAGAAAGAAGTTTCACCGAATGATTCTGTGTAGTTTATATTTGAAGACATTCCTTTTTCCACTATTACCCACTTAGCGCTCCGAATCTCCACTTGCATTTTCTACAAAAACAGTGTTTCATAACTGCTCAATCAAAAATATGTTTTATCACTGTTAACAGAATTTACAGATCAGAAATAAGTTTCACAGAATGCATCTGTGTAGTTTTTATTTGAAGATATACTTTTTCCCAATGTAGGCCTCTTAGCGCTTAGCGTGTCCAATTGCAGTTTCTACAGGAAGAGTGTTGCAGAACGGCTCAATCAAAAGTAAGGTTCAACTCTGTTAGTTGAATGCACAGAACAGAAAGAATTTTCACAGAATGCTACTGTGTAGTTTATATTTGAATATATTCCTTTTTCCACTCTTACCCTCTTAGCGCTCCGAATGTCGACTTGCATTTTCTACAGAAAGAGTGTTCAGAACTGCGCAATCAAAAGTATGGTTTAACTCTGTTAGCTTAATGAACATATCAGAAATAAGTTTCACACAATGCTTCTGTGTAGTTTTTATTTGAAGATATTATTTTTCCCAATATAGGCCTCTTAGCGCTCAGAATGTCCTATTGCAGTTTACACAGAAAGAGTGTTTCAGAACGGCTCAATCAAAAGTAAGGTTCAACTCCGTTAGTTGAATGCACAGAACAGAAAGAAATTTCATACAATGCTTCTGTGTAGTTTCTATTTGAACATATTCTTTTTTCCACTATTACCCACTTAGTGCTACGAATGTCCAGTTGCATTTTCTACAGACAGAGTGTTTCAAAACTGCTCAATCAAAAGTATGGTTTAACTCTGTTAGCTGAATGCTCAGATCAGAAAGATGTTTCACAGAATGCTTCTGTGTAGTTTATATTTGAATATATTCCTTTTTCCACTACTACTCTCTTAGCGCTCCAAACGTCCAGTTGCATTTTCTACAGAAAGAGTGTTCAGATCTGCTCAATCAAAAGTATGGTTTAACTCTGTTAGCTGAATGCACAGATCAGAAAGAAGTTTCACAGAATGATTCTGTGTAGTTTATATTTGGAGACATTCCTTTTTCCACTATTACCCTCTTAGCGCTCCGAATCTCCACTTGCATTTTCTACAGAAAGAGTGTTTCAGAACGGCTCAATCAAAAATAAGGTTCAAGTCTTTTAGTTGAACAAACAGAACAGAAAGATGTTTCACACAATTCTTCTGTGTAGTTTTTATTTGTAGACATTCTTTTTCCCAATATAGGCCTCTGAGCGCTCAGAATGTCCAATTGCAGTTTCTACAGAAAGAGTGTTTCAGAACGGCTCCATCAAAAGTAAGGTTCAACTCTGTTAGTTGAATGCACAGAACAGAAAGAAGTTGCATTCAATGCTTCTGTGTAGTTTATATTCGAACATATTCTTTTTTCCACTATTACCCACTTAGCGCTACGAATGTCCAGTTGCATTTTCTACAGACAGAGTGTTTCAAAACTGCTCAATCCAAAGTATGGTTTAACTCTGTTAGCTGAATTCTCAGATCAGAAAGAAGTTTCACAGAATGCTTCTGTGTAGTTTATATTTGAATATATTCCTTTTTCCACTACTACGCTATTAGCGCTCCAAATGTCCAGTTGCATTTTCTACAGAAAGAGTGTTCAGATCTGCTCAATCAAAAGTATGGTTTAACTCTGTTAGCTGAATGCACAGATCAGAAAGAAGTTTCACCGAATGATTCTGTGTAGTTTATATTTGAAGACATTCCTTTTTCCACTATTACCCTCTTAGCGCTCCGAATCTCCACTTGCATTTTCTACAAAAAGAGTGTTTCATAACTGCTCAATCAAAAATATGTTTTATCTCTGTTAACTGAATTTACAGATCAGAAATAAGTTTCACAGAATGCATCTGTGTAGTTTTTATTTGAAGATATTCTTTTTCCCAATGTAGGCCTCTTAGCGCTTAGCATGTCCAATTGCAGTTTCTACAGAAAGAGTGTTTCAGAACGGCTCAATCAAAAGTAAGGTTCAACTCTGTTAGTTGAATGCACAGAACAGAAAGAATTTTCACAGAATGCTACTGTGTAGTTTATATTTGAATATATTCCTTTTTCCACTATTACCCTCTTAGCGCTCCGAATGCCCACTTGCATTTTCTGCAGAAAGAGTGTTCAGAACTGCGCAATCAAAAGTAAGGTTTAACTCTGTTAGCTTAATGAATATATCAGAAATAAGTTTCACACAATGCTTCTGTGTAGTTTTTATTTGAAGATATTATTTTTCCCAATATAGGCCTCTTAGCGCTCAGAATGTCCAATTGCAGTTTCTACAGAAAGAGTGTATCAGAACGGCTCAATCAAAATTAACCTTCAACTCTGTTAGTTGAATGCACAGAACAGAAAGAAGTTTCATACAATGCTTCTGTGTAGTTTATATTTGAACATATTCTTTTTTCCACTATTACCCACTTAGCGCTACGAATGTCCAGTTGCATTTTCTACAGAAAGAGTGTTCAGATCTGCTCAATCAAAAGTATGGTTTAACTCTGTTAGCTGAATGCACAGATCAGAAAGAAGTTTCACCGAATGATTCTGTGTAGTTTATATTTGAAGACATTCCTTTTTCCACTATTACCCTCTTAGCGCTCCGAATCTCCACTTGCATTTTCTACAAAAAGAGTGTTTCATAACTGCTCAATCAAAAATATGTTTTATCTCTGTTAACTGAATTTACAGATCAGAAATAAGTTTCACAGAATGCATCTGTGTAGTTTTTATTTGAAGATATTCTTTTTCCCAATGTAGGCCTCTTAGCGCTTAGCATGTCCAATTGCAGTTTCTACAGAAAGAGTGTTTCCGAAGGGCTCAATGAAAAGTAAGGTTCAACTCTGTTAGTTGAATGCACAGAACAGAAAGAAGTTTCATACAATGCTTCTGTGTAGTTTATATTTGAACATATTCTTTTTTCCACTATTACCCACTTAGCGCTACGAATGTCCAGTTGCATATTCTACAGACAGAGTGTTTCAAAACTGCTCAATCAAAAGTATGGTTTAACTCTGTTAGCTGAATGCTCAGATCAGAAAGAAGTTTCACAGAATGCTTCTGTGTAGTTTATATTTGAATATATTCCTTTTTCCACTACTACGCTCTTAGCGCTCCAAATGTCCAGTTGCATTTTCTACAGAAAGAGTGTTCAGATCTGCTCAATCAAAAGTATGGTTTAACTCTGTTAGCTGAATGCACAGATCAGAAAGAAGTTTCACCGAATGATTCTGTGTAGTTTATATTTGAAGACATTCCTTTTTCCACTATTACCCTCTTAGCGCTCCGAATCTCCACTTGCATTTTCTACAAAAAGAGTGTTTCATAACTGCTCAATCAAAAATATGTTTTATCTCTGTTAACTGAATTTACAGATCAGAAATAAGTTTCACAGAATGCATCTGTGTAGTTTTTATTTGAAGATATTCTTTTTCCCAATGTAGGCCTCTTAGCGCTTAGCATGTCCAATTGCAGTTTCTACAGAAAGAGGGTTTCAGAACGGCTCAATCAAAAGTAAGGTTCAACTCTGTTAGTTGAATGCACAGAACAGAAAGAATTTTCACAGAATGCTACTGTGTAGTTTATATTTGAATATATTCCTTTTTCCACTATTACCCTCTTAGCGCTCCGAATTTCCACTTGCATTTTCTGCAGAAAGAGTGTTCAGAACTGCGCAATTAAAAGTATGGTTGAACTCTGTTAGCTTAATGAACATATCAGAATTAAGTTTCACACAATGTTTCTGTGTAGTTTTTATTTGAAGATATTATTTTTCCCAATATAGGCCTCTTAGCCCTCAGAATGTCCAATTGCAGTTTCTACAGAAAGAGTGTTTCAGAACGGCTCAATCAAAAGTAAGGTTCAACTCTGTTAGTTGAATGCACAGAACAGAAAGAAGTTTCATACAATGCTTCTGTGTAGTTTCTATTTGAACATATTCTTTTTTCCACTATTACCCACTTAGTGCTACGAATGTCCAGTTGCATTTTCTACAGACAGAGTGTTTCAAAACTGCTCAATCAAAAGTATGGTTTAACTCTGTTAGCTGAATGCTCAGATCAGAAAGAAGTTTCACAGAATGCTTCTGTGTAGTTTATATTTGAATATATTCCTTTTTCCACTACTACTCTCTTAGCGCTCCAAACGTCCAGTTGCATTTTCTACAGAAAGAGTGTTCAGATCTGCTCAATCAAAAGTATGGTTTAACTCTGTTAGCTGAATGCACAGATCAGAAAGAAGTTTCACAGAATGATTCTGTGTAGTTTATATTTGGAGACATTCCTTTTTCCACTATTACCCTCTTAGCGCTCCGAATCTCCACTTGCATTTTCTACAGAAAGAGTGTTTCAGAACGGCTCAATCAAAACTAAGGTTCAACTCTTTTAGTTGAACAAACAGAACAGAAAGATGTTTCACACAATTCTTCTGTGTAGTTTTTATTTGTAGACATTCTTTTTCCCAATATAGGCCTCTTAGCGCTCAGAATGTCCAATTGCAGTTTCTACAGAAAGAGTGTTTCAGAACGGCTCCATCAAAAGTAAGGTTCAACTCTGTTAGTTGAATGCACAGAACAGAAAGAAGTTGCATTCAATGCTTCTGTGTAGTTTATATTTGAACATATTCTTTTTTCCACTATTACCCACTTAGCGCTACGAATGTCCAGTTGCATTTTCTACAGACAGAGTGTTTCAAAACTGCTCAATCCAAAGTATGGTTTAACTCTGTTAGCTGAATGCTCAGATCAGAAAGAAGTTTCACAGAATGCTTCTGTGTAGTTTATATTTGTATATATTCCTTTTTCCACTACTACGCTCTTAGCGCTCCAAATGTCCAGTTGCATTTTCTACAGAAAGAGTGTTCAGATCTGCTCAATCAAAAGTATGGTTTAAGTCTGTCAGCTGAATTCACAGATCAGAAAGAAGTTTCACCGAATGATTCTGTGTAGTTTATATTTGAAGACATTCCTTTTTCCACTATTACCCTCTTAGCGCTCCGAATCTCCACTTGCATTTTCTACAAAAAGAGTGTTTCATAACTGCTCAAACAAAAATATGTTTTATCTCTGTTAACTGAATTTACAGATCAGAAATAAGTTTCACAGAATGCATCTGTGCAGTTTTTATTTGAAGATATTCTTTTTCCCAATGTAGGCCTCTTAGCGCTTAGCATGTCCAATTGCAGTTTCTACAGAAAGAGTGTTTCAGAATGGCTCAATCAAAATTAAGGTTCAACTCTGTTAGTTGAATGCACAGAACAGAAAGAATTTTCACAGAATGCTACTGTGTAGTTTATATTTGAATATATTCCTTTTTCCACTATTACCCTCTTAGCGCTCCGAATGTCCACCTGCATTTTCTACAGAAAGAGTGTTCAGAACTGCGCAATCAAAAGTATGGTTTAACTCTGTTAGCTTAATGAACATATCAGAAATAAGTTTCACACAATGCTTCTGTGTAGTTTTTATTTGAAGATATTATTTTTCCCAATATAGGCCTCTTAGCGCTCAGAATGTCCAATTGCAGTTTCTACAGAAAGAGTGTTTCAGAAAGGCTCAATCCAAAGTAAGGTTCAACTCTGTTAGTTGAATGCACGGAACAGAAAGAAGTTTCATACAATGCTTCGGTGTAGTTTATATTTGAACATATTCTTTTTTCCACTATTACCCACTTAGCGCTACGAATGTCCAGTTGCATTTTCTACAGACAGAGTGTTTCAAATCTGCTCAATTAAAAGTATGGTTTAACTCTGTTAGCTGAATGCTCAGATCAGAAAGAAGTTTCACAGAATGCTTCTGTGTAGTTTATATTTGAATATATTCCTTTTTCCACTACTACTCTCTTAGCGCTCCAAATGTCCAGTTGCATTTTCTACAGAAAGAGTGTTCAGATCTGCTCAATCAAAAGTATGGTTTAACTCTGTTAGCTGAATGCACAGATCAGAAAGAAGTTTCACAGAATGATTCTGTGTAGTTTATATTTGGAGACATTCCTTTTTCCACTATTACCCTCTTAGCGCTCCGAATCTCCACTTGCATTTTCTACAGAAAGAGTGTTTCAGAACGGCTCAATCAAAACTAAGGTTCAGCTCTTTTATTTGAACAAACAGAACAGAAAGAAGTTTCACACAATTTTCTGTGTAGTTTTTATTTGTAGACATTCTTTTTCCCAATATAGGCCTCCTAGCGCTCAGAATGTCCAATTGCAGTTTCTACAGAAAGAGTGTTTCAGAACGGCTCAATCAAAAGTAAGGTTCAACTCTGTTAGTTGAATGCACAGAACAGAAAGAAGTTTCATACAATGCTTCTGTGTAGTTTATATTTGAACATATTCTTTTTTCCACTATTACCCACTTAGCGCTACGAATGTCCAGTTGCATTTTCTACAGAAAGAGTGTTCAGATCTGCTCAATCAAAAGTATGGTTTAACTCTGTTAGCTGAATGCACAGATCAGAAAGAAGTTTCACCGAATGATTCTGTGTAGTTTATATTTGAAGACATTCCTTTTTCCACTATTACCCACTTAGCGCTCCGAATCTCCACTTGCATTTTCTACAAAAACAGTGTTTCATAACTGCTCAATCAAAAATATGTTTTATCACTGTTAACAGAATTTACAGATCAGAAATAAGTTTCACAGAATGCATCTGTGTAGTTTTTATTTGAAGATATACTTTTTCCCAATGTAGGCCTCTTAGCGCTTAGCGTGTCCAATTGCAGTTTCTACAGGAAGAGTGTTGCAGAACGGCTCAATCAAAAGTAAGGTTCAACTCTGTTAGTTGAATGCACAGAACAGAAAGAATTTTCACAGAATGCTACTGTGTAGTTTATATTTGAATATATTCCTTTTTCCACTCTTACCCTCTTAGCGCTCCGAATGTCCACTTGCATTTTCTACAGAAAGAGTGTTCAGAACTGCGCAATCAAAAGTATGGTTTAACTCTGTTAGCTTAATGAACATATCAGAAATAAGTTTCACACAATGCTTCTGTGTAGTTTTTATTTGAAGATATTATTTTTCCCAATATAGGCCTCTTAGCGCTCAG